>NC_067399.1:213276455-213912169 GCF_016432865.1 Antechinus flavipes | reverse complement strand
ATCTAATCCTAAAAAATGATTGGGTGAAACATCAAATCATAGACACAATTAATAATTTCACCCAAGAGAGTGACAATAATGACATGTCATACCAAAATGTGTGGGATGCAGCCAAGGTGGTAATAAGAGGAAATTTTATACTTCTAGAGGCTTACTTGCATAAAATAAAGAGAAAATTAGTAAATTAGGCTTATAACTAAAAAGGCTAGAAAAAGAGTAAATTAAAACCCCCCAATCAAACACTAAACTCTAAATTCTAAAAATAAAAGGAGAGATCAATAAAATTGAAAGAAAAAAACTTATTGTATTAATAAATAAAACTAAGAGTTGGTTTTATGAAAAAAACCAACAAAATAAATTTGGTAAATTTAATTAGAAAAATGAAAGAAGAAAATCAAATTGTTAGTCTTAAAAATGAAAAGGGAGAAATTTTCACTAATGAAGAGGAAATTAGAGCAATAATTAGGAGTTACATTGCCCAACTTCATGCCAATAAATTTGATAACTTAAATGAAATGGATGAATACTTTCAAAAATATAGATTGTCCAGATTAACAGAAGAAGAAGTAAATTGGTTAAGTAGTCCCATTTGAAAAAAAGAAATAGAACAAACTATTAATCAACTCCCTTAAAAAAATGCCCAAGACCAGATTGATTTAAATGCAAATTCTACCAAACATTTAAAGAACAATGAACTCCAATGCTATATAAAGCATTTTTAAAAATAGGGAATGAAGGAGTCTTACCAAATTCCTTTGGTACCACAGACATGGTACTGATACCTAAACCAGGTAGAACAAAAATAGAGAAAGAAAATTATAGCCCAATATCCCTAATGAACATCAATGCAAAAATATTAAATAAAATCTTAGCAAAAAGATTACACAAAATCGTCTCCAGGATAATACACCATAACCAAGTAGGATTTATACCAGCAATGCAGGGCTGGTTCAATATTAAGAAAACTATTAACATAATTGATTATATCAATAACCATATTAACAAAAACCATATGATTATCTCAATAGATACAGAAAAAGCATTTTATAAAATCCAACACCCATTCCCATTAAAAACACTTGAAAGTATAGGAATAAATGGACTTTTTCTTAAAATAGACAATAGCATCTATTTAAAACCATCAGTAAGCATCATATGTAATGGTGATAAACTAGAACCATTCCCAGTAAAATCAGGAGTAAAATAAGGTTGCCCACTATCACCATTATTATTCAATATTGTATTAGAAATGCTAGCTTTGGCAATGAGATAAAAAAAAAATTAAGGAATTAGAATAGGTAAAGAGGAAATCAAATTATCATTCTTTGCAGATGATATGATGGTATATTTAGAAAACCCCAGAGATTCTACTAAAAACCTATTAGTAATAATCCACAACTTCAGCAAAGTTGCAGGGCACAAAATAAATGCACATAAATCCTCAGCACTTTTATACATCACTAACAAAATCCAACAGCAAGAGATACAAAGAGAAATTCCATTTAAAATAACTGTTTTAACTGTATAAAAATAACTGTATAAAATATTTGGGAATCTATCTGCCAAGGGAAAGTCAGGAACCATATGAGCAAAACTACAAAACATTTTCCACACAAATAAAGTCAGATCTAAACAATTGGAAAAATCTTAAGTGCTCCAGATTAGGTCGAGCAAATATAATAAAGATGACAATACTACCTAAACTAATCTATTTATTTAGCGTTATACCAATCAGACTTCCAAAAAAGTATTTTGATGACCTAGAAAAAAATGACAACAAAATTCATCTGGAAGAACAAAAGGTCAAGAATTTCAAGGCAACTAATGAAAAAAAAAATCAAATGAAGGTGGCCTAGTTGTACCTGATCTAAAACTATATTATAAAGCAGCAGTCACCAAAACCATTTGGTATTGGCAAGAAATAGACTAGCTGATCAGTGGAATAGGTTAGGTTCACAGGACAAAATAGTCAATTACTCTAGCAATCTAGTGTTTGACAAACCCAAAGCCCCAGCTTTTGGGATAAGAATTCATTATTTGACAACAATTCCTGGGAATATTGGAATTTAGTATGGCAGAAACTAGGCACTGATCCATACTTAACACCATGCACCAAGATAAGATCAAAATAGGTTCATGATCTATGCATAAAGAATGAAATTATAAATAAATTAGAAGAACCTGGGATCGTTTACTTCTCAGACCTGTGGAGGAGGAAGAATTTTGTGACAAACGAGAACTAGAGGTCATTATTGATCATAAAATAGAAAATTTCAATTATATTAAGTTAAAAAGCTTTTGTACAAATAAAACTAATGCAGACAGGATTAGAAGGGAAGCAATAAACTGGGAAAACATTTTTACATTCAAAGATTCTGGTAAAGGCCTCATCTCCAAAATATATAGAGAATTGACTCAAATTTATAAGAAATCAAACCATCGTCCAATTGACAAATGGTCAAAGGGTATGAACAGACAATTTTTGGATGAAGAAATTGAAACTATTTCTAATCATATGAAAAGACGTTCCAAATCATTATTGATTAGAAAATGCAAATTAAGACAACTCTGAGATATCATTACACACCTGTCAGATTGGCTAGGATGACAGGAAAAGATAATGATGAATGTTGGAGGGGATATGGGAAAACTGGGATGTTAATGCATTGTTGGTGGAGTTGTGAATGAATCCAACCATTCTGGAGAACAATTTGGAACTCTACTCAAAAAGTTATCAAACTGTGTATACCCTTTGATCCAGCAATATTACTACTGGGTTTATATCCCAAAGAGATATTAAAGAAGGGAAAGGGACCCATATGTGCAAAAATGTTTGTGGCAGCCCTTTTCATAGTGGCTGGAAACTGGAAGTTGAATGGATGCTCACCAGTTGGAGAATGGCTGAGTAAATTGTGGTATATGAATGTTATGGAATATTATTGTTCTATAAGAAATGACAGCAGGATGAATACAGAGAGGGTTGGAGAGACATAGCAATTGATGCTAAGTGAAATGAGCAGAACCAGGAGATCATTATATACCTCAACAACGATACTGTTTGAGGATGTATCCTGATGGAAGTGGATCTCTTTGATAAAGAGATCTAATTCAGTTTCAATTGATCAAGGATGGACAGAAGCAGCTACACCCAAATAAAGAATACTGGGAAATGAATATAAACTGCTTGCATTTTTGTTTTTCTTCTCAGGTTATTTATACCTTCTGAATTCAATTCTCCCTGTGCAACAAGAGAACTGTTTGGTTCTGCATACATATATTTTATCTAAGATATACTGTAACCTATTTAACATGTATAGGACTGCTTGCCATCTGTGGGAGGGGGTGGAGGGAGGAAGGGGAAAAATTGGAATAGAAGTAAGTGTAAGGGATAATGTTGTAAAAAATTACCCTGGCATGAGTTCTGTCAATAAAAAGTTATTTAAAAAAAGATAACTATATAAATATGTATACATATATTGTATTTAACATATACTTTAACATATTCAATATGTATGAGACGACCTGCCATCTAGGGGATGGGATGGAGGGAAGGAGGAGAAAAGTTGAAACAAGTTTTTGCAAGGGTCAATGTTGAAAAATTACCCATGCATGTATTAAAAAAAAAGGAAAACAATAGTATAGTTAGATATTTGGTATTGCTAGGCCACCTTCCTTTGTTGTTGTTTTTTTAATTCCCTTGATATCCTTGAGCTTTTGATCTTCAAACTTTTGTTTTTATTTTTACTTAGTGCTGCAAAATAATTTTTGATGGTTTGATTGGTATGACATTGGACAAATTAATTTTGGTAGAATTGTAATTTTTATTATATTAGCTCAGACTACCCATGACCATTTAATATTTTTCCATTTGTTTAGATCTGATTCTATTTGTGTGAAAAGTGTTTTATAATTGTGTCGATGTAGTTTCTGTATTTGTCTTATCAGGCAGACTCCCAAGTATTTTATATTTATATTTATAGATATTTTAAATATCTTTCTATATCTTGCTTGTGGATTTTGTTGGTAATAGATAGAAATACTAATGATTTCTGTGGGTTTATTTTGTATTCTACAACTTTGCTAAAGCTGTTAACAATTTCAAGTAGTTTTTTTACTGAATTCTCTAGAATTTTCTAACTATAACATCATATCACTTACAAAAAGTGATAGTTATGTTTCCTCATTGCTTTTTCTAACTGCTTTCATTTTTCTTCTCTTATTGCTAGAACTAACATTTCTAGTACAATATGCTATATTGTATATACAGTATACAATACAATAACTATACTTTCTAGTATTTTTAATAGGAATGGGTGCTGTATTTTGTCAAAGATTTTTTTCTGCTTCTATTGAGATAATCACACAATCGTGTTCATTTTGTGATTGACATGGTCACTTATGATAATGTTCTCATTTGATTTTCTCGGGGCAGCCTTCTTTTTAGCAGATTAATCACCACAAGAATAGCCAGGTAATAAAGTCCAAAAGTCTTTATTATTTCTTTTGCTTGGTGCTCAGCTAGCTTTCTTGTGGCCTTCAGAGGGGACTTGGTTTCAGTGGAGAAAATGCAGGAAGACAGGCCAGCCACCACAACGCTGATGAAGATGGAAATGAATCTCTCTCTCCTTGGCTCTGAGAGCTTGAGCTCCTGCCTCCAATCCACTTGTCCTTTTTGGCTCTCAATCCCATCTGGTTTATATGTTCTACATTGAGTATAAACCAATCATTATATCACTAGGAAACCATTATTTGTTGTAAGATTAAATCAGTCATACTGAATTTATTTAGAGAACCATTCATCACCGTGCTAAACTAGATTACCATGGTCTTTATCAATTCCACTGACTTAACACCTTGTAAGAATCCTTGTTTCAGGGTTCTGGCCCAGAACAAATTATAATGATAATTTTCCTAATATTGAACCAGTCCTGCATTCCTGGTATAAATTCTACCCTATTATACTCCTTGTTATATATTTTGAAGGACTGAAATTCTGTATAGGTGCACTTGAATCACACAAGCAAGCACTTAAGGCTAATTACCTATTGGGCAATAACTCTAGTAGCATGTTTAGAATTTCTCTTTTCACAGTTAATGCTGACTCAGTACTTGGGGTTAAGAGAATTATAAGGAGGGATTAGGGGGTGGAGTGAGAGGAGTCAGAGTCACTTTGGAGGTGGACAAAGAGAAGGGAGGTTGTGGAGAGCTTGTGGCAGTCTTGTCCATTCCCTTCACTTCTCCCCCTAAAGACAAAGGACTTTTGCTTATTCTGACTCCAGCTGATTTTGAGGCCTCCAGGGGGCTAACCTAGACTTAACATTTTGGGACCCATCGTGTGAACCAAGGACCCTAATTTCACTGAAGAAGTCCCAGGTGATCAGGAAATAGAGTGAGTATTTTAATAGACAAACAGGAAACTTACTTTGTTAAAAGCTAAACTAATAACTCATTTTCTAGCTGAAATGGGACAGATATTAGGAAAGGATTCTCCCCCATCCCCATCCCTAGCCCCACCTCCACCCCAAAGGAAATCCCCAGGAAGCATACTCAGACTGATAAAAAGACAAGGTTTAATTGTGACTTGGGAGCAGATTGCTAGACTCTTGGAACGCACATCCCCTTGGTTCTTCAAGGAAGAAGAAATAGAGGTAGATAATTGGAAACCAGTAGGAAATCAACTATGTGAATATTATAATGATAATGATCCTGATTCAATTTCCAAGGGAATATTCTACATGTACAACATAATACAATTGGCCTTAAAGAATCCTACAAGTTAAAGATAAAAGAAAAGTTTTAAGAACAGCTAGATGAGGAAGTGTGAGGAAAAAGAGGAAGACAAAGGACAGATTAATGGCAATATTGCCAGAGGGCATGAGGACTTAAGTGGACTTGAAGGGCATGGTGATTCTCACTCTCACAGCCCAGCTTCAACCCCACCTACACCAGAGCAGATCCTTGACTCCTCCCCAATCAACTTCACCTTCCAGGATGGAGGGAGGAGGAGTACTGGGTGGGGGGAGGGGACAGTGATACCACCAGCATCTCCCCCCCAGCAATCACCCCCTTCCTATGACTAGAATGCAAAGGCACTACTTAAAACCACAAAAGAAGGGCAGAATATAGCTGATTTGAGAATAGAAATGTATCTTGTGATTCAACAGTTTAACTCTTCAGGTCAAGAAAGTAAATGATATGCTCCTTTTGATCTAGAAATCCTCAAAGACCTGAAAAAGGCTTGCACTCTTTATGGGGCTATATCATCTTATGTTAAGATGTTATTACAGAATTTGGCTTATGCAGTCTTAACCCCTAGGGACTAGAAATCTATATCAAGGACATGCTTAGAACCTGGACAAAACTTGTTGTGGCTTTCTGAATATAGTGAGTTCTGTACAATACAAGCCCAACGAAATAGTCAAAGTGGAGTTCATACTCTAATCACCTATGACCAACTAACAAGTGTAGGTTCTTGTGCAGCCATTTCAGCACAGATTAATTACCTCATAGCAGCAAATGAGCAAATTGCTTCTGCTGCTATCGAAGCATGGGCTTTTCTCCCAGGTAAACATGACAAGGGAGAGGCCTTCACAAAAATAGCACAAGGACCAAATGAACACTTTGCTGATTTTGCGGGATGTTTGTAGACAGCTATTGTACATACTATTGGTGAAAATGTAGCAACAGAAATTATGATAAGGCAACTTGCTAAAGAAAATGCTAATGAGGTTTGTAGAAGAATTATACTAGGACCACACAAGGATGCTCCTTTAGAGGAGATCATAAGATGCTGTGCCACAGTGGGCACAAATGCCTTTTATAGTGAGGCTATGTTGCAGACTTCCCAAGATCTGAACATGGGAAAACAGGGTCCCTTTTGGCAAGGGACTTCCAGAGAGACTCGTCAATGCTTTCAATGTGGTAAAGTAGGACATCTAAAAGCTCAATGTTGGCATAGAGACAGAATGAGAAAAAGGGTGGGAGAACAAGATCCAATACCCCATATCCAAAGTGCAACAGAGGCTTCCATTGGGCCTCAGAATGTAGACAGATTCAGGGAAATGGGATCAGGGGCCAAGTCCCAGGGCCCAAGACAAAAAACACTTGAGGCATGATGGCAGCCAATACTACACCCAGAGAGTGCCTAGAAGTCCAGTACCCAGACATGACCAATCAGCCATGAAGCAACCTGATGGGAGAAAGGGATTACATAATCAATAAGCCAGGAAGCAACTTGATGGGAGAAAAGGATTAGAATTGGGGAGAATAGAGTTGTTTGCAGCTGGGACTACTGAGATATCCCCTAGAGAGGTGAAATCTGTTCCTCTCTAGCCTATGGATCCCTTGCCTCCAGGCACAGTAGCCTTGACCATTTCACCTCCTGAGAGTATGTACAAAACAGTGTTCATTCATACACTGATGTGGGAAACTGGGGAATGTGTAGCTAATATCCCAGGCCCTAATACAGGTAGATAATGTGTGACATCAACCAGGAGAAGCAGTAGCATCAGGTTTACTGATACAGACTCCTAATAAGCAATCTGGTGATAGTCCTCCAGATTCTGACTCCAAACAACAAAATCCAGGAATTTACTGGACAGCAGCTGTGACAGCTATCTATATAATTGGCACACCATTAGAAGGACGGGTAGACACAGGCGCATATTATACAGTTATTAGAGGTGCCAACTGGCCCAGTCACTGGCCAAAGATTAAGGCAGACACCTACATGTCTGGCATAGGAGGATCAATAGCAGCTGAAGTTAGTGTTACCCCTTTGAGATGGACTTTTGAAGGTGAAAAAGGAGTTTTCACTCCTTTTATAGTTGAAAAAATCCCCATCAATCTGTGGGGAAGAAACATTTTGCAACATTTAGAGTTACAAATGAATACTTTGGTTTTTTAGGCAGGGCTACTGTTGAAGGCCTGCCAACACTTTCACCTGTTCCTATCCAATGGAAAACTGATACACAATTGTGGATAGAACAGTGGCCCTTAGCTAGCAATAAAATTCAGGCCTTATTAGATATAGTACAGGAGCAACTTGACCAAGGATACTTATAATCTTCCCTAAGTCCTTGGAATTCCTCTGTATTTGTTGCAAGAAAGAAATCTGGAAAATGAAGGATGTTGACTGATTTAAGAAAAGTAAATGAACAGATGGAAACTATGGGAACTCTTCAGTCTGGACTTCTATCTCCTACTCAGTTGCCCAGTATAGTGTTCTTCTCTTTTCTAAAATATGATGATTTTCTTTGGGAGCAGGTTTCTTGAGGAGGTTTTCTGGAGATCTCTGGATGAATCTTCATTTCAATTGAACAGGTTTCTTGGGGGGCTTCTGGAGGCAGCCTTAATTTCAGGTTAGAGTAATAATTACCTCAAATACAGCCAGGTGTTAAAGGTACAGATCCTTTTATTATCTCTTCCAAAATAGCCCGGTTAGTTTTCTTAAAGGCCTCTCTCCCTCCTTGGAGTTCTTGGAACTCATGAAGCTTGTCTTTTGTCGCCTCCAGCTCCCTCTGAATCTCCAGTTCTACTCTTCTCAACTGACTTCAGGAGCTTCTTATATATGATCTATTAAAGGTGTGAACCTCTACAGCTTGCCTTCCATTCCACACTCTTACACTGCCTCCAGGGAACAACCCTCATGGTTTGAGACCCAATGAAATTTGGCAAATGGATGTGACCATTATAAATCTTTTGGTCGTCTGTCTTTTATCCATGTTGTGGTAGACACCTTTTCAGGATTCACTTTTGCAATACTAGCAGCAAAAGAGACTGCCTGAGGGGTCGCTGAATTCCTTATATAAGCTTTTGCAATTATGAGTGTGCCACAAGCCATAAAAACAGACAATGGACCTGCATATACTTCCAAATATTTTGCACACTTTTGTGCACAGTATAAGATTTTTACTCAGCACTGGCATATCCTTTAATCCTCAAGGCCAGGCAATAGTAGAGAGGAGAAACAAATATTAAACAGCTCCTTCAAAAACAAAAGAAAGGGGGAGCTTCTAAGAGAATTTCTAAATTTAGCTCTTTATACTATTAACTTCTTGATTTCTGATAAAGATGCACTGGCTCCAGCAGACAGGTTTTATAACCCACCAGAAGGACAGTCGAGCAGCTCCACTATCTTTATATAATCGCCAGGTGATGTGGAGAGGCCCAGAAAGTGGTGAATGGAAGGAATCAGATAGGCTAACTGCTTGGGGGAGAGGGTTTGCTTGTATGTCTACAGATGGAGAAGGAATCAGATGGATGCCAATGAGCTGTATTCGCCTTGTCCATCGCAGAGAGATGGAGCAGATCCTTGAAACAAAGGAGAAGACCCAAAAAGCATCAGATGGTTCCATTGCTAACTGTGTCCACCACTGAAGGAGCCTGGCAGCTATGGCGTTTGACTCATGGACATCAAAAATTGTTGGACTTCAAAATCCTCAGGAATCTTTGGATTCTCTGAGACATGATAAGACTATTGCAGGACTTCAAAGTCTGCTGGAATCATTGGATTCCCTAACACATAAAAAGACTGTTGCAGGATTTCAAAAACTTGCAGGGATCATTGGATTCCCTGACATGTGAAGCAATGATCAATAGATTGGTTTTGGACTATCTCTTGGCTGCTGAAGAAGGTGTATGTATGACTGCTGTTTACATACTCTCCTTCTAGGACTTCTGGCAATCTTTTACAACACTATGTTGATTCATATTGTTTGTTATATCACTACTTGCATGTACAATTCATGTCTGTTACACCACATTGAGCCTGCATTGGCTGTGGGGAGTTATCACTGTTAGCCTGTGTGTTTTTGCTATGTGCTTGTGTAATACCTTCTGTGCTGATGCCATCACTTGCTAAGAGAGAAGAGGAATGTGGTAGTGTAGGTGGTAAAAATAGGTTTTGGGAGAACATTGAAGGATATTTTGAATTTAAGTATTAGTAAATCATCCAGCTGGAAATGTTAAGCAGTTAGTTGGAAATGTAGAAATGAAGCACAGACAGAAGCATAGATGGAATATAAATTGGCACTCATTTATATAGCAGTGATAACTAAAGCCATGGGAATAATTAAGATAACCAAGAAAGAAAAGAGGTCTAGGGACAAAGGTATGACACACACAAATAAATAGGAAATGGGGTATAATCATGATTCAGCAAAGATGAAAGATTTGTAAGGAAAGTAAGAGGAAAGGTAGAAGGTAGTGTCATGGAAGCCAAGAGATGAGACTACCCATAAAAGGAGGTGGACAGTGGAAAACCATGTCAAATGTTGCAGAAAAGTTAAGCAGGATGAGGATTAAGAAAAGGCCATAGAAATTTGTCAATAACAAGATCATTTGTGGCCTTAGAGAACACATTATTTATGCAGTAGATAGCTGGTAGGAAGCAGAAGCAGATTTAAAGGGACTAAGAAATGGGAGGTAAAGAAAGTTGGGATAGAACTTTGGCTAAGATAGGGATGATTACTTGAGGAAAGCGAGATAGGGCCAAATGAAGTTTTTTTTAAAAAATAAAAAGAGATATCTGGGTATATTTGAGGATGAGAAGGAATGAACTAGTGGTTGCAGAGAAGTTGAAAATTAGGAAAACTGGTGGGATGGTGAAAAGGATAAACTTATGAAGAAGACGGAGGGCAACGGGACCAGAGGCACAAGTAGGGGAAAGAAGAAAGGACATTTTATCTTACCAGATTGTAGCAATAGAAAGAAGGGAAAGGGATGATATTGAAATGATTCAAAGTATACATTTGGATAAGCTGGATAGGTCCTGATGAGATGGATGGTTTCATTTTTTTTCAATGCAGTATAAATCAAAGTTACCTGCTAAGAGAGAAGAGGAATGTGGTAGTGTAGGTGCCTTAAGGAAAGAAGAGAATTTTGGAATAGCCCCTGTTGGGATTACAATAAGGGGAAGAAAGACTTCTATACAGTAAGGAGCACCCCGTTGAGATGGCATAACATAAATATGTAGTGGGGCCAATCTGAAGATTTAGAGGGGTATCAAGACATGAAGGAAAAGAGATAAAGATACCATAATCTGGGGCAGGTAGGTGATGCAGTAGATAGAGCACCAGCTCTGGAGTCAGCAGGAACTTCTAAAAAGTAGAGATATCATCTTGCCAACAAAGGTTTGTATAGCCAAAATTATGATTTTTCCAAGACCAATGTATGGTAGAGAGAGGTAGACAATAAGAAAAGCTGAGTGTCACAGAATCATTGGAAAAACAAGGGTTGGAGGATTAAGGGATGGAAGACAGTGTATCCTTATAATGACTAAGTATAGGGCCAACTATGAAGAGATGGTGGGAAATAAAGCCAGAACAAAAGTGATAGAATTAAACACTTAGCACAGATGAAGTTGGAGAACAAGAAGATCAGGTTCAGGAGGAGTGTAGTCACTTTCCAGTTCTTCAAATTGCAATGTAATCCTTGACTCATCACTTCCCTTACTTCATTTCCAATACAGTTGCAAATCTTGATTCTTTTAAATTTATTTTTAAGATTTATTAAAAATTTTTTAAAGTTCCATATTTTCTCCATCCCACTTGTTCCCCATCCATGGAGAAGGCAAGCAATATGATATCAATTATATGTGAAGTAATGCAACATATTTCCAATTAAGTGGATGCCTCTTGGTTGAGAAATGGCTGAATAAGTTATGTATATGAATATAATAGAATATTATTGTTTTATAGGAAATGATGAACAGGCTGATTTCAGAAAAGCTTGAAAAGACTTATATGAACTGATGCTAAGTGAGCAGATCCAAGAGAACATAATACACAGTAATAAGATTATGTGATGATCAGCTGTGATGGACTTGGCTCTTTTTAACAATGAAATGATTCAAGGCAATTCCAATAGACTTTTTTTTTTACTATTAAAAGATTACTTTATTATTTACTCAATTTAAAAAATTATCTGGCTCACAAAAATGTAGGAATAATGCTATGTATATTAACTCCTTTCTGGCCAATTATACTACAGAGATTATCTTTACTTAACTGGTTAAGTGGTAGCCAGAGATCTCACTTAGTGATGTCAGGGATTTTCTTTCTTTCTTTTTTTTTTTTTTAATAACTTTTTATTGATAGAACGCATGCCAGGGTAATTTTATAGCATTATCCCTTGCATTCACTTCTGTTCCAATTTTTCCCCTCCCTCCCTCCAACCCTTCCCCCAGATGGCAAGCAGTCCTTTACATGTTGAATGGATTACAGTATACAATATATGTGTGCAGAACTGAACAGTTTTCTTGTTGCACAGGGAGAATTGAATTCAGAAGGTATAAATAACCCAGGAAGAAAAACAAAAATGCAAGCAGTTTATATTCATTTCCCATCCAATAGACTTTTGATGGAAAGTATCATCCATATCCAGAGAGAGAACTATGAAAACTGTGGATCAAAGCAGAGTATTTTCATCATTTTTGTTATTTGCTTGTTTTTTTCTTTTTTTGTGTTTTTTCTCTCCTTATGATCTGATTTTTTTTTGCTCAGCATGATGAATATGGAATATGTTTAGAAGAATTGCATACATTTAACCTGTATCAGATTACTTGATGTTATGAGGGGATGGGGAGGAAGAGGGAGAAAAAATTTGGTACACATGTTTTGCAAAGGTGAATACTGAAAACTATCTTTGTGTATATTTGGAAAAAATAAAATACCATTAAAAAACATATTTCCATGTAAGCCATGTTGTAAACAACAACAAAAACAAGAAATACAAAGTGAAAATTGTATGTTTTAATCTATAATCAGAATTTATCAGTTCTCTGATTGGAGGAGGATATCATTTTTCATCATGGAAACTTTGGAACTGTCTTGGATCATTGTCTTCATCAGAATAACTGTCTTTCATAGTTGAAGATTGTTACAATATTGCTGTTACTGTGTACTACTCCTAGTTCTCCTAATTCTGCTCACTTTATTTTGTATTAGTTCATATAAGTTTTTCCAGATTTTTCTGAAAGCATTCTCCTTGCCATTTCTTATACCACAATAGTAGTTCTGCCATCCTTAGCCTAGGAGTCATTGCTCTTGCTAAGAAGATCACTATGCTTTTCAGGGATCCAGTTCAGTTAAGAAGCAGAGCAACTCGTTAATATCCTCCAGAGAAAGAAAGGGCATTGAGAATCTGAAGTTTAGGAATTGTATATTGCCTTGGCTATATATCCCAGATGAATGTTTCTATCATTGTAATTTAAAATTATGTCCATTCGTCCCCCAAAGATTCTGCATGTATTTGTGGGTGAACATTTTTGGAGAAATACTTTGTAACTACTATTCTTGATAAACCATATGAATAAATGGCTTTGCAAAGAACTGAGTCTACTGGCTATTTTTTTATAATAACTTTTTAAAATAACTTTTTATTGACAGAACCCATGCCAGGGTAATTTTTTACAGCATTATCCCTTGCATTCACTTCTGTTCCGATTTTTCCCCTCCCTCCCTCCACTCCCTACCCCAGATGGCAAGCAGTCCTTTTCATGTTGAATAGGTTACAGTATATCCTAGATACAATATATGTGTGCAGAACCGAACAGTTTTCTTGTTGCACAGGGAGAATTGAATTCAGAAGGAATAAATAATCCGGGAAGAAAAACAAAAATGCAAGCAGTTTATATTCATTTCCCAGTGTTTTTTCTTTGGGTGTAGCTGCTTCTGTCCATCTTTGATCAATTAAAACTGAATTAGCTCTCTTTTTCGAAGAGAACCACTCCCATCAGAATACATCCTCAAACAGTATCGTTGTTGAGGTATTTAATGATCTCCTGGTTCTGCTCATTTCACTCAGCATCAGTTCATGTAAGTCTCACCAGTCTTCTCTGTATTCATCCCACTGGTCATGCCTTACAGAACAGTAATATTCCATAACGTTCATATACCACAATTTACTTAACCATTCTCCAATTAATGGGCATCCAATTCATTTTCCAGCTTCTAGCCACTACAAACAGGGCTGCCACAAACATTTTGGCACATACAGGTCCCTTTCCCTTCTTTAGTATCTCTTTGGGGTATAAGCCCAGGAGAAACACTGCTGGATCAAAGAGTATGCACAGTTTGATAGCTTTTTGAGCATAGTTCCAAATTGCTCTCCAGAATGGCTGGATGTGTTCACAATTCCACCAACAATGTATCAGTGTCTCTGTTTTCCCACATCCCCTCCAACATTCCACATTATCTTTCCCTGTCACTCTAGCCAATCTGACAGGTGTGTAGTGGTATCTCAGAGTTGCCTTAATTTGCATTTCTCTGATTAATAATGATTTGGAGCATATATAATAACTTTTTAATGACAGAACATATGCATGGGTAATTTTTTACATTATCCCTTGCATTCACTTCTGTTCCAACTTTTCCCTTCCCTCCTTCCACCCTCTCCCCTAGATGGCAGGCAGTCTTATATATGTTAAATATGTTATAGTATATCCTAGATATATGTGTGCAAGAACCGAACAGTTCTCTTGTTGCACAGGAAGAATTGGATTCAGAAGGTAAAAATAACCTGAGAAGAAAAACAGAAATGCAAACAGTTCACACTCATTTCCCAGTGTTCCTTCTCTGGGTGTAGCTGATTCTGTCCATCATTGATCAGTTGGAACTAAATTAGATCTTCTCTTTGTTGAAGATATCCACTGCCATTAGAATACAACCTCATACAGTATCATTGTTGAAGTGTATAATGATCTCCTGGTCCTGCTCATTTCACTCAGCATCAGTTCATGTAAGTCTCTCCAATCCTCTTTGTATTCATCCTGCTGGTCATTTCTTTCTTTCTTTCTTTTTTTTTTTTTTTAATAACTTTTTATTGACAGAACCCATGCCAGGGTAAATTTTTACAACATTATCCCTTGTACTCACTCCTGTTCCAATTTTTCCCCTCCCTCCTTCCACCCCTTCCCCCAGATGGCAAGCAGTCCTTTACATGTTAAATAGGTTACAGTACATCCTAGATACAATATATGTGTGCAGAACCGAATAGTTCTCTTGTTGCACAGGGAGAATTGGATTCAGAAGGTATAATAACCTGGGAAGAAAAGCAAAAATGCAAACAGTTTATATTCATTTCCCAGTGTTCTTTCTTTGAGTGTTAGCTTGTCCATTCCTGTGTAGATTGGAAAATCATTTCAGAGGATGTTGCTACATCTGGAAGAAATATAAATTCACTTTAGTATTTAAAGCCCATCATAATCTGTATCCAGTTTATCTTTTGAGAGTTATTTCACATTATTCCCTTCTACCTACTTTATGTTATAGCCAAATTATGGTACTCAGCTCTTCCATCTCATACTTTTGTATATATATACTTATGCCTTGTTTCCTTCTCTTTTCTCCCACCATGCCTAGAGTATATCCTCATTTATACTTTTTAGAATATTTAGTTTCCTTCAAAACTTACTTCTTACAAAAGCCTTTTTTTCTGATTCCTAGTTTTTGGCTCCTTAAGCTATCTTGAATTTGTTTCTGCTTACATATTGTATCTCCTAGTAAAATACAAGTTCCTTGAGGGCAGTGACTATTTTTCATTTTTGTTTTTGTATTCCAGAAACCTAGCTCACAATGCCCTTTAAATATGGAATCTCTGAGTTTTGATTCTTGAAGGTAAATAGTCATGTTGAAACATATAGCTAGACACCAAGGTTATCCACTGCATCTTGAGTCATCACCAGTCATCTTGACTTTGTCCTGCCACTGGATAGTGATGGGAAGAGAGAGTAAGACTGACAATTTTGTGCAACTCTGCCTTACTTAAATCCAATTTTAGTAGGAATCAAAAGATATTACCATACCTGGTCAGTATACCAGCACTATGCCAGGAAACTGAATCACTTCCATTTGAATAGATCTGAAGATCACTTGGCAGAGTAAGGTACAAGACTCTGAGGTCATTTCTTGAGCTAAAGTGTCAAGCATTCCAACTCTATTGCAGAGATATCAACTCTGTTGGGCTGGTCATATTATTTGAATGCCAAATGTACACTTGCCAAAAAGACTATTTTATGGAGAACTCACACAGGGCAGTGCTCACAAGGTGATCAGAAAGAGAAACAAGGACACTTTCAAGGTCTCTCTTAAGAACTGTAGAACTGATCATAGGAAACACTGGCACTGGATTGTGAAACATGGCATGTGCTTTTGAGGAGATGCTATGCTCAATTCAAAGCAGAATTGAATTAGCCCAGAAGAAATAGAAGATGCGCAAAGTTAGAGAAGCCACCTTAAATGTTCACATGGAGTATTTGTGCCCAATTTGTGGCGGTGCATTCCGAGCTCGTATTGGTCTGATCAGACACCATCAGACACACTAACTGGACTCTGATATAATGATGCCATTTAGATTCTCTTCGAGATGGAAGGACGACAATCAAAAAATGTACATAAATATGAATACATGTATGCGTGAAAAATATACACACATATGTACTCTCTCTCTCGGCATATATATATTTACATACTATATATATGGGAATAAGTGGGAAAGCATACGTTGGCCCCCTATCAATAAGAGGAAAGGAGAAAAGGAGGGACTAGTGGTTAAAGGAGGGGATGAGCTTATTTTCTGGGAAAAAAAATCATTTACCGTTTGCATCCTTAAAGAAGAGCATGAGCAAGAAAAGGGTATTATGTTTACAATAAACCGAGCTCCAGAGAGCAATATGAAGAGGAGGCTGAATTACAGGAGAAGTTGTCGAGAAAAGGGTCTGAGAGAGCAACTAGTTGGTTGGCAGTTAAACTAGAAGAATTAGTTAGCCTTAGGGCAAACTTGTAAATGAATTCGGAGTATCTTTTGCTCCTCCAGGGTTTAAGAATGCCGGAGGTTTGAGTAAAAAGTACTAACCCCATAAATTCTGGTCGAACGGCTTTGAGTATAGTTTGAATCGGCAAGATCAGAAAACTTGTCTATTAGTGGTCCAAAAGCCAACCAAGCTCTGAGCTAGACAAAACCCCGAAACTCCCTCACTTCCAGGAAGTTAGGGAGGGCAAAAGAGGGGAATGGATATCCCGATTGCATTTAATGTTTTGTTTCCCAAACTATTTCCCATCTCTGTGCCATCTGTAGGATCTTCGTGTTATTTGTGTCCTAAACAAATGTATATCTTATTGCACTCGGGGAACAGAATAGGCTGGGGCAACAATCGGCGAGCCTTGAATACAGGAGACGATCCCAATAGCTGGGGAACCAAGCCAGGTGAGTCCCGCTACCTCGGTCTCATACAGTTTAGACCTAAAGGTGGGGATCTAAAGTTGGGGCGGCCTGGAGCCCGGAGTTCCGAAAGTGAGCTGTGCTGGAACCCAGCAGTCCCAAATGGGGCGGGCTGGAGCCCAGAGATTCGAAATGGGGTGGAGCTTGAGCAGAAAACGAAACTGATAATGAACTACACTGAGACATTCCCTGGGCTGGTTGCAGTGCTTCTGGAGCTGGGCTGTGGGTGAGTTCGGAGAGAGTTTTGATTGTTCTGGGGGACTGATGAGAGTCTGGGCTCTAGGGGTTCGTCGTCCAAATGAGATCGAGCGTGTAGACCAGCGGAGGCTCTGTAGCGGGGCGCACGTTTTGCGTGAGTGGTGAGTGTGTGTGTGGGGGTGGGGATGGATGAATGACAGCTCTGTGGCGGGACGCAGATTGCCTTTGAATGATTTAGCTCTGAGCCCCTGGACGCCCTAAAAAATAGAAATTCTTGGAGGCACTGGGCTCCTGAGCAGACCTCAAGCAAAAGAGCAGGAACACTGGGAAATGACGCAGTGAAAGGAGCGCGTGAACGTCAGGGTCCTGACACTTTGGTGATTAATAGTCACTTTGCTTCTCTAGGCCTCAGTTTACCCATCTTTAAAATGGGATTTGGGTTAGCCAAAGTAGAGTTTTCTCTAATCCTAGCTTCTGATCTTCTAATCTGTGAGCCACAGATGCTCATTTCTGGAAAGAAAAGAGATTAAGAAAGGAAATGAAATTTAGGGATAAAGAAAAGAGCTATAAAGTTTTAAAGATCTATTGATAGTGAAAGATGGTGAAGAGGGAACAGAGATAATTAAAATATCAAACAGTTCAAAAACCTCACTTTGTGTATTTAGTGGAAATATAGATGAATGAACATCGAAGGGACTCAAATCAAGGTTGTTAGAAAGAAAAAAAAAACAGAGAAGCTAGAGTAATTCATAAACTGCATTATCAACTACCTATAATCAGGATTTTGCTGTAACAATAGTAAAGAGACTGTTTTTTATTCAATTTTACAAGCATTTATTTAGTACATGCTATGCTTTGCCTATACAAAGATAAGAAGAAGAAAAAAGAGAAACCAGAATGAAGATTTTAGAAGTTTATCCCTCTCTGTCACAAACTACATTATCTTAGACAAATTATATCTCTCTAAATCTCCTATTTTTAAATTGATTAGATGATTTTTCTTATAAAATATTTGGCCTGGTTGTATCTTACTTATAATGACTTCAGCTTCTTTACTGTGAAGTTCCTTATACTATTGAAATCATAGGTCTTGATAAATGTATAAAGCAAAATATGATCTGATGATCTGATTTCTTTTATAACAATTTTACTTAATATCAATTTTAGGCAGATAATTAACCATCACTGGTTAACTGATTCCTGTTTGGCAGGCATTGTGCTAAGAACTTGGTATACAAAGAAAGGCAAAAAAAAAAAAAAAAAAAGTTCTTATTCATATGGCGCTTGAAAAGATGGAACTTTTAGGAGAACTTTAGAGGGAAAGGTTCTAGCATCCCAGAGTAGATTGATATTTGTAATGGGCTGAAACTGAGTTCATGCACTGAGATCCCAGCACTTAAGGCTAATTACCAATTGGACAATACTCTATTAGCATTTGCTTGGAAAATGGCCTACCAACCATTCTGTGCAGCTAGATCTGTTGGCCTATAGAGAGATTTGGAGGAGGGATTAAAGGATGGAGTAAGAAAGCCAGAGTGACTCCTGGCTGGATTCGTATGGCCATTCCTCTCATGTCCACAAAGAATAAAGATTAAGGACTTTTGCTTATCCTGACTCCGGCTGATTCTAAAGTATCCAGGGTGCTAACAGGGTCTTCACAAATATTGAAATGTGTTTCCTGGAAAATTCATGAAATCTAATTGATTAATAGTCATCTAGAAGATAGAAGATTGAAGATTTTTGAACCAGTAAGTACTGTTGCAAGTATTTCATCCCTTCCCTCCCCAAAAAACCTCATAGCTACATTGTTTAAATGTATCAGAGAGACAGCTAATCGATAAAATGGATAAAGTCGGATGCCTAGAGTCAAGAATATTTAAGTTTAAATATGACATTAGACACTTACTGTTTGATTCTGATCAAACCACTTAACAAGTCTATCTGCCTCATTTTCCTCATCTGTAAATGTGGTTAATAATAATATCCACCAAAATTTTTTTACATACAAGGGTTCTGATAAAGGCCTCATTTCTAAAATACATAGAAAATTGATTCAAATTTATAAGAATACAAGCCGTTCTCCAATTGACAAATGGTCAAAGGATATGAATAGATAGTTTTCAGATGAAGAAATTAAAACCACTTCTAGTCATATTAAAAAATGCTCTAAATCACTATTGATCAAAGAGATGCAAATTAAAACAACTCTGAGATACCACTACACACCTCTCAGATTACTGAAAATGACAGGAAAAGATAATGATGAATGTTGGAGGTGATGTGGGAAAACTGGGATGCTAATGCATTGTTGGTAAAGTTGTGAATTGTCCAACCATTCTGGAGAGTGATTTGGAACTATGCCCAAAGGGTTATAAAACTGCATACCCTTTGATCCATCAGTGTTTCTATTTGGCTTGTATCCCAAAAAGATCATAAAAAAGGGAAAAAAACTCACATGTGCAAAAATATTTGTAGAAGCCCTTTTTGTAGTGGCAAGAAACTAGTGAATGTTGAAAACTACCTATGCATATGTTTTGAAAATAAAAAGCTTTAAAAAAATAGCACTCACCAGGCTTGTGTGTGTAAAATGAGGAAATTTGTAAAGTACTTTATGTGTTAAAATGCCACGTATTATATTATTAGAAATACTTTTTTTTATCGGATTTCAAGATTTTATATTCAGATGGAGTTGAATTAAAAAGAAAACACTTCGCCAAAACAAAACAATTAGATTGCCCAGTTGAGGACCCCTTCTGGACCCTCTTTTTCTCTGTCAGCCTCTTGATTCCACAAAGTTAGATGTTTACCTTTCAGCAAGACCCATTTTATTGAGAAAGGATGACTCTTCTATATTGCAAAGTGAGCCTCAATATACCTTTGTACTTTTCAAACCATCTGAGTATTTTGCACATCAGTAAATATTATTTATATACATTGTGGTAAATGTAATTTCCAAAAGACTTGAATTCCAGTCCTGCCTGGCAATTTATTAGCAAATCAATTTGGGGCAAGATATTTTCTCTCTATGAATACGTTTCCTTGTCTATTAAATAGGATGGGTTAATTATAGGTGCATAGAGCCTGAGCTGGAAGGGACCTTAGAGGTCAATAAATCCATTGATATTACAGAAGAAAAAACTGACCTAGAGAAGTGATTACTCAGGGTCATTCAGTCATTTAGTTTTTGTAGTCATTACATACTATGTCAGGAGAATCAAATAAAATAATGTGTCATGTGGTCTATAGCTATAAAGTTTGTTCTAAATATGAGATAATTGACCTGCAAGGTGTCCAAGGTCTTGAAGACTGAATGCTAAATTAACCAACACCTTTTAGGTGGAGCACAAATGACATCATTTTCAGGAACATAGGAACCAGCTGAGACAGAGAGGTAAAAAGTCTTGCCTGAGGTCACAGAACTTCTGACTATACTATGACAAGTGTAGCAGCTGCTATTCTAGAATATATCTTGGTATGCAAGCCCCTCCTAAGGAAAGCCCTTCAGAAAAAAAAGGTTTGATCTCTTGCTTTTACAAGGAATTAGTGGATTGCTATGTTTTCTGAAATCCAAAATAGCTTAAATGTATTAAAACTGCTCTAGTTTCACATTGTTTTTTGAGACAATTATGATGATAAATAACAAAATATAATCAATAATAATAATAATACATAAAGTCAGAGAGGTATTGTAATTAGGGAGCTAACCTCAAAGTTAGAAAAGCCTGAGTTCAAGATCTGACTTTTTGATCCTGGTGTTAAAAGTGAAATTTAACAAAAAAGTAAACCAAGGCATGTTTCTACAAGCCAAATAACAGTTTACTAATAGAGTATTGTACCTGTTAATAAAGGAATCTATGGCTATTGCAGTTTTCAGTCAAAGATCAAGAATTAGCACATATAATCCTGGAACAAAGAATAGTACAGAGTAAGCAAGGAGGTCTTACTATTAGTTATAACATTGGCAGTATCATGAGGATAATGGATCATGATTGATTACATTAAGGAAATTGAGCATATACAACATGTGGGATCAGCTGCGTCCTGTAGTCATTAATAGGGAACCAGGGATGTAAATTCACTGGTGCTTGGGAATTAGATAAGACCAATTTTTTTTTTTAATTGGAAAGGATGAGGGTAAAGGTGGAACAAGGTATATCCACACAATGTATCTGCATTGATAGGAGTTTCCTGATTGGGAGTTCCCTACTTCAGTGACATCCTGAGTCCAGTCCCAGAGAACAAAAACCTTCACATTTACACTACCTGTTAAGATTTACAAAGTGCCTTTCTCATTATAACACTGTGAATGTGTTAGCTAGATAGCACACCTGAGTTCTAATCTGGCCTCCAACTCATATACTAGCTATATTGTCCTGGGCATCTCAATTAACCTCTGTCTTTCTTAGTATCTTCATCTGTAAAATGGGAATATTAATAGCACCTACCTCCCTGGGTTGTTGTGGGGATCAAATGAGGCAATATCTGTAAAATGTTTAACACAATCCCTGGCACATAGTATGTATGTAATAAAAATACTTAAAGAGAAACTAAGGCAAAAAGCAATGAAATGACTTAATTTGAAATCCCAACACTAGTCAGTGTGCTGATGTCACAATCAGAACTCAAACTCAGGGCTCCTCATTTTGAGTTCACAGACCTCTGGGAAGGGAAGGAAGATTTTAGAAATCTGTTATTTGGCCCTTAGGTTTGAGCTCACTTTCTAGTGGGAAATTGAATTAGTTATTAGTAGAGAGATATATTAAAAAGCATCATGTCATGTGGACAAAAAGCCAGCCTTGGAGTCAGATGGATTCAAGACTTACCTTTAACACTTGCTATCCATATGACCGCTTTACCTCTGTTTTCAGTCAACTCATGGGGCTCATGAACTTTTTTTTTTTCCTTTTTTTTTAAAGTGATCAATTATGTTTCAATATAATTGGTTTTCATAGTAGTCCTATGCAATATTTTATGCATTTCAAACATTATTCTCAGAAGTCCTTAGGCTTTACTCAGATTTCCAGGGTAGTCAGTGACACAGAGCAAGGTTAAGAACTGCTCTAAGACTGCAAATTGGACAATAATTGCTAGCTTACATTGGTAGAGGGAGTTTCTTCATTGGGATGTATCCTCCATCGATTACATCACAATTCTAGACTTAAAAAATAAAGAAAATATAAGTCTATATTGTCCCACTTCTGTGACTAGAAGCACAGAATTGATCTTGGAATCAGGGGAGATGAGTTTGAATCCTGACTGACATTGGCTCTATGACCAATAGCAAACCACAACCTCTATGTGCCTCATCTGCGAAATTAGGGAGAGAAGATGAAACTGAATGATCTCTAAGGTTCTTTTCAATTCAAAGCAACAGAGTTTTACATGCATCTTGTCCATCTTTCTTGTTCTACATTCATTAGACTTTTCATTGTGAGACATTTTATAACAGAAGCTGAGTTAAGAGATAAAAAGATGGATATACTCCTATGGGTTATTTTAATGAGTTTCAAAAACTTGAAAGACCTAAGGAAATAAAGTGGATTAGAAGTTGAACTTTCATAAACTCATGGTAGAAGTTTGAAGCAGTGTAGTAAAGTATTTAAAGTGATAGAATCAGCAACATGTGGACTCAAATTTTCCCTCGAATGCTTGCTAGCTATGTGATGTAAGGCATCATTTAACTTCTTTGACTCCTAATCTTCTTCTGTAAAATGAGGGAGCTGCACAAAATAGCATTTGGGAGCTCTTCCAGCTCTTCGACCAACATGTTATCAAGTTTTCCATAGAACTGGAAGATTTTGTCTCAGAGGAATGAGGGAGACTTTCTCTGTTGTTCCCTACTTGGCTTCAGAAAATCAGATTGAATTTTGTTCTCTGTGGATATTTTTTCTTTCAGACTTCATTTCCAAGTTCAACAAGAAGAATGGCTAACAATGTTCAACCACGTCTCTATACTTCTGAACTCAATAACTATTGCCTGAGAAAAAATATGCAGGTTTCCTATGAAGAAATTTCAGTGACAGGACCTCCTCATAATATGGAGTAAGTTGCTTAAAACTTCCATTTCTCTATGAAATGGAAAACATATTATTTTTACTAATAAAACTTCTGAAATATTTATATTTACATTTTTGAAAGGGTGATGTTTTCAAATTATGGGCTCTCAAGCTATAAGCCAATGAGTTTGAGTCTAATTCCTGACAAAAGTCTAGAAAGTATTAAAATAATTTTTTGTGAATATTTAGAAATGAATATTTAGAAACCAGCATGGCAGTTATTAATCTATTAGGTCAGGGAAAAGTTGTAGACATTAGGAACCTTCCCTTGTAACAGATATGTTACAAATTGGATAAATCCAAAATATATTGGAAGTATATTACATTGCCATTTTTTTGTCACTGATTTGATTAAAATTCTGAAATCTCACTGAGGTGTTTTCCTTTACATTATTGTGTTCATCATATAATTGTTCCAATTCTGCTCAATTCACTATATCAGTTCAAACAAGTCTTTCTGTGATTTTGAAATTGTCCCATTTGTCATCCTTTATGGTACATGCCATCAGGCAGCAAAAATTTTATCTCATTATCGTCAGACTGAGGTTTAACGGGGTGGGAAACATTTCTGTTCAAAAAGAAGAAATACACAGAGAAACTGAGTCAAGAGGATCTTACCTTAAGCCATGTCAACATCATCCTTTGCCCTTTCTCAGAGATATATATACACCTAGCAATTCAAGATCACTATCTTGTGGCATTTCCCTGAAATGGTAGACTGTTTACTTTATACAATCACACCTGAAATTAAAACTCAGAATAATATTAGATTACAGTCCCATGAGATTTTGCCTCATATAGCAAGTTTTACTAAATATGATTAGGGCTTGAGATAGTTAACAAATGACTCTCATGTTGCTGCAATAAAACTAATTACCAAACAAAAATTTATCAGATCTTCTAAAAATCATACAAAAGATTTTAACTCTTATTTCTTCTATTATTTCCCTTTCTTAAATATAGCTTAAAACTTCTCTTGATCTAAGAGACAGTTATTAGAATTTAACAAAAGAAGTATATGATGTAAATTCATATAGATAATCAATATATAATAGTTTACTTAAAAAGAAGCTTTCAGAATGCATTGGCCAATTGTTGCAATTCTCCAGATTAGCAAATGTATCTCCTAATCATACTAATCCCTAAAACAAAATAAACATTTTAAGACTAGGTCTATACAAACCAATTCAAGTATAAGTTCATGATTATCATAATCACAAATCATTATATAAAACATTTCTGTGCTATAAACACACTTTCAAAAATTTCCCCCATATTTCCTCCCTTATTCAAGAAGTGTTTGTAATGGTGGTAGGGAATCCTGTCTCCTAAATAAATCAATACACAAATTCTTTCACAGGGTTGATAGGTTTTTTTTTTTTATCTTGCTCGAAAAAAATTGGCAGGCTTACATATGAGGAGAGTTTTACAAGATCTTTCTCTGACTCCCTTTTTCCTCTTTTTCCCCTAAATAATGTCTGTCCAACTAAATGCTTCAAAAGATTTCACCTAACAGCAATATTTTCAAATAATTTAATCAATAATTTCACAGTATCCAAGTTAAAAAGAGATAAAATTTTCCAATGATACAATGTTTACCATACTTTTAACCACATTTCCTATATGATGTTTCCTAGAATTTATAGTGCAATAAAATTTAGAAATATGATAATATTCATAATATCATGATTTGAAAAGATAAAAGAAAATTCAATACAAGTCAGATGATAGCAGTTTAATCAAATTTATTTTCAAAAACTATACCCAAAAGGCTATGTGTACATCTTTTAATCCAGTAGTATTTCTAGTGGGCTTATTTCCCAAAGAGATCATAAAGGAGGGAAAGAGACTTATATGTGCTAAAATGTTTGTGGCAGCCCTTTTAGTAGTGGCCAGAAACTGGAAACTGAATGGATGCCCATCAGTTGGAGAATGGTTAAATAAGTTGTGGTATATGAATGTTATGGAATATTATTGTTAAGAAAAGATCAGCAGGATGATTTCAGAGACATGTGGAGAGACTTACATGAACTGATAATGAATGAAATGAGCAGAACCAGGAGATCATGGTACACAGCAACAAGATTATACAATGATCAAGTCTGATAGACTCTTTTCTATAATGAGATTGATTGAGGCCAGTTCCAATGATCTTGTGATGAACAGAGACATTTATACCCAGAGAGAGGACTGTGGGAACTGAGTTTTGACCACAACATAGCATTTTCACTCTTTTTGTTGTTCACTTGCATTTCTTCTTTCTCATTTTTTCCCGCAGCAAGATAATTGTATAGATATGTATGCATGTATTGGATTTAATATGTATTTTTTAACATGTTTAACATATGTTGGATTATTTGTCATCTAGGGAAGGAGGTGGGAGGAAGGGGGAATGAATTTGGAACACAAGATTTTGCAAGGGTTAAATGTTGAAAAATTATCCATGCATATGTTTTGAAAATAAAAAGCTTTAATTTAAAAAATTACTTCCAAATTTTTATATGGAAAAAAATTATCACAAATGGCTTCATTATCTTTTTGGAAATGCTGTAAACTGATCTTCCCTCTGCCTAATGTCCAAGAGATAAACTCTTACTAAAATGTAACATATTAATGCCAAATCTGAATTTTTTTTATTTTTTTAATATCTACTCATTGAAATTACCTATAATTCCTCAGATACTTCAGGGAGTTAAAAGCTGATTATGTATTAATTTAGATTTTGATTTTTCTGTGAGTGTCTTTAAGCTACTTCAAGTCTGTATGCAATGTCTCTTCAGCTGGATTCTAAGTTCCTTGAGGTGAGGAGATCTTTTCTATTTCTTATATTCACAACATTTTAATGTTCTTCCAGTTTATCACTCATTTCCCTTCCTCCCTCCCTTCTTGCTTTCCTTTTCATCTATCCTGAGAGAGCTAGGATTAAACCTTAGGTCTCCAGAATCCAAATCTAGTGTTCTTTTGTTTTTGTTTTTTATTTTATTTTTAATATTTTAAAATTTTAATTAATTAATTTAATATTCAATATTTTATTAAAGCTTTTTAACATAGTCATTATAGTGTAGTAAATGGCATGCTGGACGTGGAGTTTAGAAGAACTCTTGACATTTTTAATAGCTATGTGATTTTGAGCAAGTTACTTAATCTCTTCAAGCCTCAGTTTTCATCTGTAAAATGAATGAGTTGAACTAGATGACCTTTAAGTTAAATCTGTGATCCTAAGGTCAGTTAGATGGTGCAATGGACAGTGCATCAGCTCTGAAATCAGGAGGACCTGAGTTCAAGTCTGGCCTCAGTCACTTAACAATTTACTGGCTACATGACCCTGGGAAAGTCACTTAACCCCAGTTGTCCTGCCAAATAAAATTTAAAAAAAAATCTGTCAGCCTATAATCCAGTGTTTTCCCATTACCTCTCCAGATTGAACCTTCCTGAATGCCAAAGAAAAACAACCTAGTACTGTCTTTTATAAAAAGCTTATTCTTGATAATGTGTACTGTATTGTATCATAGTAATACACCTCTCTGAAATGAGGGGAGAACTAGGTTTTACCTTTTCTCAATAAATTTTTCCATCACTTAATATTCCCTTTGTTTTTGGTTATAATTTATATTGCTATAGTCACTGTGGAAGTTTTTATTTTGGTTCTGATGATATCATTCTGCATCAGTTCATACAATTTTTCCCACATTTTTCTGACAAATTGAATGTTCTTTTCACTATGCCACAGTACATTTCCAGTAGAGAAAATAGGAGGTAGAGAGTTGAAAATAATCTAAAAATGTTTTACTTAAAAAGAGGATTTAAATGTAAAATCACATGTATCTTTTTTCTCACACTTAGGTTTACATTCAAAGCTGTAATAGGAGACAGAGCATTTCCAGAAGGTAAAGGCAAATCAAAGAAAGAAGCAAAAAATGTTGCTGCTGGGCTGGCTCTTTTCATACTAGAGAAAGAGGTGAGCCATTTTTTTTCTTTGCAAGGAACAAACACTATTTTCTCTCAAATGTAGAAGATACCTTCACAACTTCTTGTGGGTTTGTAAAACCATGTTTCTAAAGAATCTTAGGAAATATTTAACCAGGGAGAAAAAATAGAAATGTAGATAGAGCTAGCATTCATTTAAAGGATTTAAATCTTAACTTCAATGGGAAGGAGATTAAATAAACTAGACTCTAATAGGAATTGATGATAAGCTCTCCCCTGTTGACAATCTCAACAGCTATTTCCTTAATTAGGACTTCTTAACTTTTTTGTGCAGTGAAACTCTTCTCAGAATAATAATTTTAAATAATTGAAAAAAAGGCTAAATTTAATTTAGAGAACAATGAAAATGAAGATGTAATTCATTTTTCCAAGTTCATAAATTCCCTGAAATCTATTCCTCAATGTATCCCAGGTGAATTGGGATATTATAGCACTTCCTTGATATCTCTTATTTCACCATATCTCAAAGATCATATACTATACAAAGGTGAAATTTATATCAGGAATGCAAGGCTTGTACAATATTAGAAAAACTATGAGTATAATTGGCCATATCACTAACAATAATAAAAATCATATGATTATATCAATAGATGCAGATAAAGCCGTTGACAAAATACAAAACCCATTCATAACGTTAGAAATCATAAGAATCAATGAAGTCTTTCTTAAGATAAATAATATCTATCTAAAATCAAGAGCAAACATTATCTATGATGGGAATAAGTTTGAAGTCATCACAGTAAGATAAGGAGTGAAGTAAGGATGTCCATTATCAATGCTATCATTAAATTATATTAGAGATGATAATTGTAGCAAAAAGATAAGCAAAAGAAATAGGAGAAATAGAAAATAGGCACTGAGGAAACAAAACTATCACTCTTTCCAGATGATATGATGGTATACTTAGAGCACCTTAAAGAATGAATTAAAAACTAATTGAAACAATAACAACCTCAACAAAATTTTAGGCTTTAAAATAAACCTCCATAAATCACCTGCATTTCCATGTTTTACTAGCAAAACCAGAGATAAAAATTCCACTTAAAATAATTGCAGACAAGATAACATATTTGGGAGTCTACCTGTCAAGACAAATGCAGAGATTAGGTGAATTCAATTATAAAACTTTTCACACAAATAAAGACAAATCTAGACCATCAGAGGGATAGTAATTGCTCATGGGCAGGCTGAACCAATATATGAAAATGGCAAATCTATCTAAGGTAGTTTACTTATTCAGTGCCATACCATTCAAACTACCAAAGAATTATTTTACAGAGATAGGAAAAATAGTAATCAAATTCATCTGGGAAGAACAAAAGGTCAAGAATATCAAGGCAATCAATGAAAAGGAAATTTAGGAAGGTAATCTAGCAGTTCTATATTTTATATTATTAGAAAGTGGTAATCATCATTAAAGCCATATCTAGTCATATGAAAAAATGTTCTAAATCACTATTGAGTAGAGAAATGCAAATTAAGACAACTCCACAGATTAGCTAAGATAATGATGAATGTTGGAGGGGATGTGGAAAAACTGGGACATTAATGCAGTGTTGATGGAATTATGAAATTATTCAATCATTCTGGAGAGCAGTTTGGAGCTATGCCCCAAGGGCATAACTGTGCTCCCACTTTGATCCATCAGTGTCTCTACTGGGTCTGTATCCTAAGGCACTCATAAAAGAGGGAAAAGAACCCATATGTGCAAAAATGTTTATAGTAGCCTTTTTTTTAGTGGCAAGAAACCACAAACTGAGTGAATCCTCAGCAATTGGGAAATAGCTGAATAAATTATGGTATATGAATTAATGGAACACTTTGTTCTATTAAAAATAATGAGCAGACTGATTTCAGAAAAGCCTGGAAAGACTTATATGAACAGATTCTAAGTGAAGTAAGCCCAATCAAAAAACATCATACACACTAACCCAAGATTATGTGATGCTCAACTGTGATAGACTTGGCTTTTTTCAGTAATGAGGTGATTCAAGGCAATTCCAATAGATATGATGGAGAAAGCCATCTGCAAACAGAGAGAGAGAACTACAGAGATTGAATGTGGATTAAAGAGTAGTATTTTCACCTTGTTATTGTTGGTGCTTATTTATTTTTCTGTTCTCGTATTTTTTCTTTTTTTTCCTCTTCTGATTTTTTCTTATGCAGAATGAATATAGAAATATGTTTACAATAATTGCACATGTTTAATCTGTGTGAGATTGCTTGCTATTTTGGGGAGGGGAGACAAGGAAGAAGAGGGAGAAAAATTTGGAACACAAGGTTTTGCAAAAGTGAATGTTGATATATTTTAACATGTATAACATATATTGGATTACTTGACATCTAGGGGAAGGGGTGGAGGGAAAGGGAAAAATTTGAAACACAAGGCTATGCAAGGGTCAATGTTGAAAAATTATCCATGAATATGTTTTGAAAATAAAAGCTTTAATAAAAAATTAATAAAAAAGGAAAAAGTGAATGTTGAAAACCATCTTTGCATGCATTTAGAAAAATAAAATCTATTAAAAAGCAAAAAAAATAAATAAAAGGAAGTGGTAATCAAAACGATCTGATACTGACTAAGAAATAGAGTGGTAAATCAGTTAACAGATTAAGTACATGATATGCAACAATAAATGATCATAGTAATCTAGTATTTTATAAATCCAAACATTTAAGCTTTTGGGATAAGAACTCAAAATTTGCTGGAAAAATTAGAAAGGCAAAAAATAGAATGCTTAGAGCTATGTTCAGACTCCATCAATTCTTTCTGTGGAGGTAGATGTTTTTCATCACAAGTCTTTTAGAATTGTTCTTAGAGAACTGCTATCCAAGCAGATATCCTTGGATATGAGAATTCTAAGCTATCATCACCTTTAAAGGAGTTCTTATATGCTAATTAAGAGGGAAACAGGAGAGGACAAACAGCTGTAACTTTTTTAGCTATAATTCTATTTGTTCTTATAAAGTCTGAAGTCACAGTTAAGGTATAGTTCAAGATTATATTCCCATGAGTGTCTTCACTCAGTTAATTTCACACAATCCCTCTGCTTTTATTTATCCTTTGAAGATAACCAACGCAGGAGGGTCACCCCTAAAACACCAAGTTTCTTAGAGAAGTGAGCAAGGAGTCTGGGATAGGGTTCCAGACACTGAGTCAAGACCCCTAGGACCTGGCCCTGCCATCCATCAATGTACAGTGTAAAAGGGTTTTAGGTGGGGTTAAGGCCAGGCAAGAGATTTGTTTAGCTTTCAGGGTCTCAAGAGCTTGCTCTTGGGCACCCCACCTATTCTTAGTACCTTCATGGGCTGTGCTGTATGATACCTCCCCCCCAATCTGTGAAGAGGGAAGAAATATTGTACATCTCATTCTTGGAGATGAACTGATAAGGTTTTCATTTCATCCTTCTTGCTGTTCCACACACAGTAATGACCAATTTTAGGTTTAATGTGATAATAATAACTCCAAATAACTTAGTTAACAAATTTCCAATTTTCCTAAGTAATAGCCAAATAGTCTTAGCTGGAATTTCTTTTCCCTTAAATAAGTTTCCCTTTTGTTTTAGGGATAGAATAAGACAATTCTTTTTTTTTTTTCCTGAGACAATTGGGGTTAAATGACTTGCCCAGGGCCACACAGCTAGGAAGTGTTAAGTGTCTGAGATCACATTTGAACTCAGGTCCTTCTGACTTTAGGGCTGGTGTTCTATCCACTGAACCACCTAGCTGCCCCAATAAGACAATTCTTAAAATTGAGATAGAACAGATTACAAAATTGACTTAACTTTAGCTAATGAGATTTCCTTGATTCTGATTAAATGTTCTAGACAAACTGAATTGCCACTTGGTTATATTGCATATAAATGCAAATCATTTTTCTTTTGTGAGGCAGGAAAAGAGTTAAGGTGCCAGTTTCTACTGACAGGGCCCTCAAAAGTCTGAATCAAGATAACTCAAAAGCTGGCTGTTTGTAGCTAGAATTTTTAAAGTAATACAAAACTGCTTTTTTTTTTTTCCCTAAAGTTACCTAACTCTTAAATCTTCTGTTAACACTATCATTGCAATTACATTACAATTTATATATCCCTTCTTTTAGTGGGTTTTAATTAGAGTTCTTTTAAAATTGCTTTTACCATCATATTTCAAACAAATTTTCAAATTACACACATAGAAATCATTTATCTTATCCTTGGATAAAAGCATTCCAAGCCATCATTACCTTTAAAAGAATTATTTCTAATTAAATTTCTAATTAAGAGGGAAACAGGAGGGGACAAACACCTGCAACTTTTTAAGCTATAGCTCTATTTGTTATTATAAAGTCTCAAGACACGATTAAGGTATAGTTTTAGGCTATATTCCCATGAGAGTATCTTCACTTGGTTAATTCCACACAGTAGAATATTGTCTACTAACCTAGGCACTCATTCTTGCAAGAATGTAAAATAAACCATTAAGAGAGACAGAGAAATAGAAAGAGACAGGCAGGACAGAGAGGGACAGGGAGACAGAGAGACAGAGAGAGAGAATGAGAACACGTGCAAGAGAGAGTTGGTAGAATAATACCTATAATTGGAATATGGCTTTAGAGGATATGTTTTATTTTTAAAAATTTACTATATTAATAAATTCAGTGTGGGATAAGATAGACTTGTATATTAAGAAGTGTTTGGTACACACACACACACACACACACACACACACTTATGTGAGAGAAAATTCTGGAACAGGAAAAGGAAAACATGCAGTATTTAATTGAATATAAACCAAAGAAGAAACTGAAGTAATATTATCACTAGAATAGTATACTATATTTTTATTAATGAATGTTCATATATATATGTATATATATTTTTGTTGTTGTTGTTGTTGTTGTTGTTCTGTATGGTTAAATTCAAATTTACAGAACAGGTCACTCTGGGCTACATCTTGAATTTCAATACTCTCTGAAGTACTATTATATTTCCTCCTTTTTCTAATAGATACAGAATAGTCTTGTATTATTAAAGTGTATTTTGCTTTGTATTCAAATGATGACTTATAGAACTTGTTTCTGAATTAAATTAAATTTAACTACTTAATGTCTTGGAGTTTTTTTTCCTGAAAGCAGTATGTTAATTATTTGAATTGGAATTTAATTTTTTATGTTCAGAAGTTCCTACTATTTCCTTCATTGGTGTAAAGCTATGTTCTTCTAGAAAATGAGTATCTGAAATCCGTGTTTCTTTTAATATTCTTGATTTTTGCTTCTCTTCTACTAAATTGTCCTTCCCTTCTGAGGATTTACATTTCCAATTTATTATTCTCTCTTATTTCTTTAGTGAAATTTTTACATATTCAAAGTTTTCCATTTTTCTCACTACTTTTGCTGTGCAGAACGTAAATTCTGCTCTCATAATTCTCATTTCTCTTTTAACTATTCAGGAACAGCATGTTATGGTTACATATTCTCCTCAAATTCCATTGGATCCTCCATCTCATCAAGTGTTGGATCATTTTACAGTATTTTAAAATATGCCTGAATTTGTTTACTAGGGCTGAAGACCATATTTTCTCCTCTTCTTACTATTTTTCTTGTTGATTTTTCTATATATGTTCAAAGGCATTGAGATTTCTTTTCTCTGAAATTTTTGGTACTTTCAGTTCTTGCCTCACTATCCCTACTTCTGTATTGCTTATTTCCTTACTCCTTCCCCTTGGATTGTAATTTCTTTATTGCATGGATCTCAAAGCATCTCAGCCTTCTCCCACCTTGCGTAATTAATTTATGGTTCCCCAGCCCAGGTCTCTGCTCTAGCTGACTTTTGAGTGCACAGAACTGGCCCCAGTTGAATACTGAGCTCTTTCCTCAGGCTTGGTAGGGAATTATACAATTCCCCACATGCAGGTATCCCATCCTGGTGACTTCTCTCTGTTCCTTAATTCTCTGACAAGGCATCAGCAGTTCAGAGCCTACTTTCTCTGGTACTGGCAGCTGAGAGCCTGCTTTTCCTAGAACCTTGGCTTCTTAGGTTCCTTAGAGCCCATTTCTCCCGGTACAGCAGTTTGGAGCTCTGCAGTGCTGGCACTTCCAGATTGTAGCCCCCACCGGCTTCAGCTTCAGAAGGGCTGTTGAGACTCAAGCAAACATCCACTGCTTTGAGCCAAGTAGGGAAAGGGATGCAGGGTGGGTTTTGATGTAAGCTTGTGTCAAATCTCTAGGTTTCCTAGTTCACCCTTGTTGCTGGTATTGTGGGAGGTAGGAAAAAGATGTTGAATGATTTCAAGGTCAGTGAGCATCAATTCCTGAGTTTGTTTATTTTTTTTCTTTTGGATTTTGAATATCCTAGACCATAGAACAGTTGAAGCTTTTTTTTTTTTTATCTTTGGCACACAATTTTTGATTTAGAGTGTTTTTGAGAGATCATAGAGAATGGGGAAAAATGTCTAGTCCTCCATCTTGTTTACATGACCCAGAAGTACAGGTCATATTTTGTATGTTCATGTAGTCACTTTATTAAAAGAAGGAAAACTTTGAAGAGTCAAATAAGCCTTCTAAAAAGTTTTTACTTTGTAGGATATGAGCTCGTTTATGTCACCTCAACCATCTCAAAATTCAAGTGTCTCAGAAAGTAAAACACCCCCCAGTGTGGATTATATTGCTCTTCTGAACCAGAATGTACAAAAGATGAGACTCACTTTGGAGTTCTTCAAACAACCAACATCTGGATTTTCAAGGTGAGGAATTATTTTGGTCCTTTCCTTTATTTAATGTTTGCTTCTGTCTTAACAATACTATGACTTTTCTTTTCATGGTTTGTGTTTTAGAAATTCTAAGAATTTTACTCTTTATTTTTCATTATAATATGTGGGAAAAACTCCTCAAAATCCTGCTCTCTTGCTCCACTGTCGTGTGAAGCTGACTCTAGGTTCTTAAAAGCTGTGCCAGCAGAGTATGAGCTTTGACCAGTTTTTTTTTTTTTCTGATGAATTGGGGTTAAGTGACTTGCCCAGGGTCACACAGATAGGAAGTGTTAAGTGTCTGAGACCAGATTTTGAACTTGGGTCCTCTTGACTTCAGGGCTGGTGCTCTATGCACTGAGCCACCTCGCTTCTCCTTTTGACCAGTTTTTCCATGCTGGACAGGCTTAAAATATCAATCACTTTAGTAAAAGAGTTTGTTTTCTGAGGATTAGCTTAGCTAATTGAGAGGAGGCATATCATTAGAAAGATAGTTACTAGGTTGTGAATTTTTTTTTGGTGGGAGAAAAGGGGCCATGGATATCAATAAAACAATGAAAATTTTAAAATGGGTCTCATCCCCAGATGACTCCTTTCTTCTTCTGCAGTGATGGTGACAGAATGGTGGGAAAAGTGGCAAAGAGTGCTTAGAATTTTTGGACCATCTTCTAGGTTATAAGCTTAGTCCTCTGCCCACTTTACTATGCTACCTTTCTTTTTAAAAATTTTTTAAAAAATAACTTTTTATTGACAGAACCCATGCCAGGGTAATTTTTTACAGAATTATCCCTTGCACTCATTTCTGTTCCGATTTTTCCCCTCCCTTCCTCCACCCCCTCCCCCAGATGGCAAGCAGTCCTTTACATGTTAAATAGGTTACAGTATATCCTAGATACAATATATGTGTGCAGAACTGAACAGTTTTTTTGTTGCATAGGGAGAATTGGATTCAGAAGATAAAAATAACCCGGGAAGAAAAACAAAAATGCAAGCAGTTTATATTCATTTCCCAGTGTTCTTTCTTTGGGTGTAGCTGCTTCTGTCCATCTTTGATCAATTAAAACTGAATTAGCTCTCTTTATCGAAGAGATCCACTTCCATAAGAATACATCTTCATACAGTATCATTGTTGAGGTATATAATGATCTCCTGGTTCTGGTCATTTCACTTACATGCTACCTTTCTTAAAGGGTTTGTTTTTCCTCTGTTGGAGCATTTGTGAAGGGCAAATGGTTTGGTTACTCACAAATGATTCTTAAATCCTGGAAGAATGGAATAACTTTACTACAGATACCATAGTTATATAATTAAAGGAATTTGGATATCAGTGGCATAGACCAAGATATTTCTTCTTTGTATCTTTTGCTTTGGTATCAATGAGTTATAATTCCCATTGAGCTTGAGATCTTTTTCTCTTCCTTAAATCCAGAAATGGACTATTATGATGAGAAAAAGGAAGATTTGTGATAAATAACTTAAATGAATTTTTGTTCCTGTCAGTGTTGATACTTCCTTCTCTGATACTGATTGTAGTCCTTCATGCCTTTGCATTTACCTAGATGATTTTTCTGCTTTCTGAGGGCCATCTGAATGTGCTAGGGGTCTTTCTCTAAGGTTAGACCTCATGCAGCATCTAGGCTGGTCTATCTGCTGTACCTCATTCTCACTTAATGACTGTCTGGCTTTCTTTATTAGTCAGTTGTGCATATGTATTTTATACCATTTTCATTTTTTGTCATATTAACCGCTCTGGTAAGTATAGAGGTGGTACCTCAGTGTTGTTTTAATTTGCATTTCTCTCATCAATAGTGATTTAGAACATTTTTTTCATGTGACTGGAAATAGCTTTGATTTCATCATCTGAAAATGTTGGAATCCTTACTAACTTCTAACTAATTAGAGTTGATCTAATCTTACAAGAAGATGTTTTGGGCAGAACCTGAAACAAGGTACTAAGTAGAACTAATTAATACAAGGCTTGTGTTCACACCTTTACTCATTGGAGTTCAATGAGTTCACACCTCCCTTGAAGCTCTTTGGGCCAGAGAGCACTAGCATAAATAGAGCTTCAATGGGCCAGTCAAAGAAGTTCTTCAGAGTGAAGAAGCTACAAGTCGAGATTTCAGCGGAGTTACGCCAGAAGCCCTCTCTCCGAGGCAAGGCAGAATATTTTCCACTTGGCTGGCTGGTGGCAGAAGAAGTTCTTCAGAGTGAAGAATTTCAACTGGAAAAACAAAAGGTCAAAGATATTTAAAAAATGAGAAAGAAGGTAGCCTAGCTTTACCAGATCTCAAATTATATTATAAACTGTTAATTATCAAAACAATTTAATATTGGCTAAAAAGTGAAGAAGCTACAAGAGATTTCACCGGAATGACATGAAGAGTGGAGCTGGCTGGAGGCTGAAGAAAGCAGAGGCAGAGGCTGAAGGACCAGACCTTTGGATTTGGCGACATTCGGAGAGAGCTCTTGGAACCAAGCAGAGAGATAGACCTCTAAGCTAACCGGGCTATATTGGAGATAATAAAAGATCTGAACTTTTGGCCTCACCACATTTTTTTCTTACAAAATTGAATATTGAAAACCATCTTTACTTGTAGTTAGAAAAATAATATACCATTAGAATGAAAAAAAAGAAACAAAGTGATTATAGATTCAGCTATGATTTCAATTACCTGTTAGACAGTCAGAGCCTGATGAAAAGAAATAGGGAGATATTGCATCAAATTTTTAATAAGTTCACTTAATCCATTTGAACAATCTTTCACCTCCTTTTCTCCCACAATGCCACGAGAAATAAATAAACTAAACATCTTAACTAACACAGTTTCTTAGAAAAAAAATTAACTCATGCAAAACATGAAAAGACTATAAATTACTTCAGTCAATAGATGTTTAATATCCTTGTCAAAAAAATAAGCATAGTAACCAAAGAGCAGACATGTTTAGAGAATAAGTTATTTGCAAAAAATGATGGAACATATCAATTAAAATTGTTGGCAATATCATGTCATAATGTGAAAACAATTTGTGTCTTATTTTTTCTACTAGACCATATGCTTCATGAGAGCAAAAAGAGACTAAATTTAACAAATATTGAATAAATGGAATGTCTTCACATATATGATGTTTTCTCCATGAAGACTTTTCCTACTCTTTTAACTGTCAGAGCAGAAATGGTCTATACTATATAATTTCTTCAAGGATCTTTAATTTCATGGATATGGACATTCTTCAGATCATAAACAAAGTACCAACCAATTTTGATAGTGAATGCAATGTTTGCTCCTATCATCTCCCACATTTACACAGAAAAGAGAATATAATTTTGAAATACTTATTTGGGAACTAGCTTATTTTTTGTTTTTCATCACAATTACTGTTTTTACCTTGTCCTAGACAGTTTTGTTTTTTGGAGTCAGATCTTACTCAGCTTTGCTCCAATATTTCTTTTGAACTTCCTAAGTACTGATGTCAATTTTAAACACATGGTTTATATTTCTACATATAAAAACATAGTTTGTCCTTATTGAACCCCTTGAAATTAGTCTTTGATGTTAGCATGTTCTATTGAGTTCAGGTTTGTTTGAAACAAAATCCTGCATATCTGTAAGTTTATTGAATGCCCATTCCTCCTAAGTCCTAAACCCTAAACCCTGCTATCCTCAGGGCTCCTGGCTTGTTGTTTTTGTTGAGCTAGTCTGGAGGTGTTCACATTTCACTTAGGTTAAATTTCAGTCCTAGGGTCTGACATTACTAAGTAATCAAGAGTTACAAATATTATCTTGACAAATAGAAATAGAAACTGTTAAACATTATTGAAGTTCTTATGTTTCCTCTTTCTTATTTCTTTTTTACCTTTCCATATTTCTCTTGAGTCTTGTATTTGGAGGTCAGATTTTTTATTCGGTTCTGATCTTTTAATTAGGAATGCTTGAAAGTCCTCTATTTCCTTAAATATCCATTTTGCCCCTTGAAGATTATATTCAGTTTTGTGTTACGGGAGTAACCTGCTAGTGGCTGGGGATTTAATTCTGACCAGCGGAATAGATCCCTTCATTAGAGAGGATGATAATGATACAAGGAGACTAAGAGGCACTTGCATTCTCAGACCTCTCTCCTCTTCTCTCTTGCCTCTGATTTATTTCATTCACAATTCTCAAGCAACATCTGCTTCAGTAAAGGTTGTTTTGGAATTCCTTCAAGTATGTTATGCTATGGGGGCTTTCGGAGAGTCAACCCCATCACATATATGAATGGTACAGTCCCCTTTAACCCTGTACAGGCTTTCTGGATTTTGTACTTAGGTGTGGTCCTTAACAGTTTTGTTGGGTAGGCAATTCTTGGTTGTAATACTAATTCCTTTTCCTCTTGGAATATTATTATTCCAAGCCCCCTGGTTTTTTAAAATAGAAGCTGCCAAATCCTGTGCAATGATGATTGAAGCTCCACAATATTTGAATTGTTTCTTTTAGCTGCTTGCAGTATTTTCTCCTTGATCTGTGAGCTCTGAAATTTGACTGTGATGTTCCTGGGAATTTTTGTTTTGGGATTCCTTTCAGGTGGTGATTGGTGGAGTCCTTCAATTTGTATTCTATCCTCTGATACTAATATATCAGGAGAGTTTTCTTTGATGATTTCTTGAAAGCTGTTGTCCAGATCTTTTTTTTTTTTAAATCATTACTTTCAAGCAGTCCAGTAATTCTTATATTATCTCTCTTGGATCTATTTTTCTATGTCAGTTGTTTTTCCAGTGAGAAATTTCATATCTTCTTTTATATTTAAAATTAAAAATTTATTTTATTTTATTGTATTTTGATGCCTCACAGAGGCTTCCACTTGTTCAATTCTAATTTTTAACAAAGTGTTTTCTTCAGTGAGATTTTGCACCACCTCTGGCATTTGGCCAATTCTATTTTTTAGGGAGTTAGTTTCCTTGGTAAATTTTTATATATCTTTTCTCATGCCATTGACTTTTTTTTTCATGATTCTTTTGCATTACCCTCATTTCTCTTCCCATTTTTCTTCTACTGCTCTAATTTACTTTAAAAAAATTTTTTAAAGCTCCTTCAGGAATTCTTTTGGGCATAAGACCATATTGCATTTTTCTTTAAGTCTTCAGGTGTAGCTAGTTTGACACATGTAGCATGTGTAGCTGGTGTCCTTTTCTGAGTTTATGCCTTGATGCTCACTCTCACCAAAATAATTTTCTCTAGCCAAGTTTTTTTTTTTTTGCTAATTTTTCCAAGCCTTTTTCTGGTGATTTGGTGTTTTTATGTGAGAATTGGGCTCTGATCCTGCACTGTCCCGAGCTTTTTGTGTTGGGGCCTTGTGTCTTACTGCTGGTCAGCAGTGGGACCAAGGGATGGGTTTGCTGGGGCAAAATAATCTTGCTCACCAGACTACTCACATGTGCAAGGGGCTGCTGGCTGGCTGGACTTCACTGGAGTCTTGCCCCAGGCTTCTCTAATTCACATATACTTAGTACTTAGTATGGTGATGTAATGGTTCTACAGTTGGCACATGCTCAGTGTGCTGTAGTGATGAAATTGTAGGGAGGTATTTAAGGGCTGAGAAAACTGGAGACAGAGTGTGAGTTTGTGTGAGCTCGAGCACAATCTCAGATTCCAGACTCCCGACTCTATCCCTGACCATCCTTGTGGTGACTCTCCCGCTAAAACCAAGGCCCATCCAGAGATCCTCCAGAAAGCTAGTCTGGACATACATTTCCTGGAAGTTTTTAATAACTTTTCCCCCCAGATTTAAGAAACAGAATAATAGGGGCAGCTAGGTGGTGCAGTGGATAGAGCACCAGCCCTGAAGTCAGGAGGACCTGAGTTCAAATCCGACTTCAGACACTTCCTAGCTGTGTGATCCTGGGCAAGTCACTTAACTCCAATTGTCTCAGAAAAAAGAAAGAAAGAGAACAAAAAAAAAAAAAACAGAAGAGAACATAAAACAAAATGAAACAAAAGAGAACATTGTCATGTGCTCAGCAGAACATCAGGGAGGATTCAAAATACATAACAACAAATACCAGTTCAAGAAAGTATATATAATATGTATACATAGTAATAGAAGAAATTATATTCATGAATATCTATATTTTCTTTATTTCCTTGTAAATTGTTCTTTTGTTCTCCAATGCACACCTTTTTTACTTTATTCTTTTCCCCTTTTTCATCTTCCTAACCCACCATCCCCAAGCAAGCTATAAATATAGCTATATATGTATTTATATATATATAGTTAGATACATACATATATATGTGTATATATGTATACACAAGCCCCAGCCATGAATCTCTCCCTTTCCTTCCCTGTCTACCTTTCCGACTAATGCCTCCTCCCCCAATCTTTCTTTTGAGCTGTTCTATTGTTGATGTCAATCTTAAACATATGCAATAAATATTCCATGTAAAAAAAGCATAAATAATGTATCCATGTTGAATTCCTTGAAATTGATCTTTGATATTGGGTGTTATATGTTGTTTTAAGTTTGGATTTGATTGATAGAAAGTCCTGAAAATCTACAAGTTTATTGAATGTCCATTTTTTCTTGTTCAATATTATAGATAATTTTGCTAGATATGACATTTTTGGCCACAGGCCTAGTTCTTTTGATTGTCTTAGATATGATTCCAGGAGCTGCTGTCTTTAATTGTGACTGCTGATAAGTCCTTTACAGTTCTAATTCTGGCTCCAGCATATTTGAATTGTTTTTCTTTTGTTTCTTGCAAAAATTTCTCTTTGATCTGGGGTTTTTGAAATCTGGCAATAATATTCCTATGTGTTTACGACTAAGGAGCTTATTGAGGTGGTGATCAATGCATTTTTTTCTATTTCTACTTTTCCTTCATATTCTAACCCTCCAGGACAAATTCTTGGATTATTTCTTGGGCTTATTTAGAGGTCACTGAAGTCCCTCCTGGATTTCTGTGATTCTTTGCTTCTATGCTGTTTGGTTGAAGTTTTAATTTATAGAAGAAATTGATTTAGTAAAACCATCCACAAGGCCTATGTTAAGTAACATTTTAAAAAGCATTAATTTTTTTTTGTAATAATAGCTTTTTATTTTCCAAAATATATCCAAAGATAATTTTCAACATTCATCCTTACAAAATCCTGTGTTCCAATTTTTTCTCCTTCCTTTCTCATCCCTTCCCTCTCCTAGACAGCAAATAATCCAGTACAGGTTAAACATGTGCAATTCTTCTAAATATATTTCCATGTTTATCATGCTGCACAAGAAAAATTAGCTCAAAGGGGAAAAAAATGAAAACCAAAAACACAAGGAAGCAAACAACAACAAGAAAAAGCTGAAAATATTATGTTGTGATCCACATTCAATCCCATACTCCTTTGTCTGGATGCAGATGGCTCTTTCCATCACAAGTCTATTAGAATTGTCTTTATTGCTATCTTATTTTTGAAAAGAGCCAAGTCCAACACAGTTGATCATCACATAATTTTGTTGTTGTGTATAATGTTTTCTTGGTTCTACTCAGTTCATTTAGCATCAGTTCATGTAAGTCTCTCTAGCCTTTCTGAAATCAGCCTGCTGATTGGTTCTTACATAACAATAATATTCCTACATGCATCTACCATAACTTATTCAATCATTTCCCAATTGATGGACCTCCACCTTCATTTTCCCCTTTCCAGTTCCTTGCTACTACAAAAAGAGCTGCTACAAACTTTTTTGCACACATGGGTCCTTTTTCCCTTTTTATGATCTCTTTGAAATATAGACCCAGTAGAGAGACTGCTGGATTAAAAAGTATGCACAGTTTGATAGCTCTTTGAGTGTAGTTTCAAATAAGCATTAGATTCTTTAAAAATATTTTTTATTTTCCCTAGTTACATGTGAAACATGTTTTAAATGTTTTTTTAAAGTTTTCAAAACTTTGAGTTTCAAATTCTCTCCCTTCCTCTCCCCACCCTACTCTGTTGAGAAGGAACATATGAAGTTATGTAAACCATTTCCATAAGTCATGTTGTACAAGAAAATAGATTTCTCCCCTCCACCCTCCTTCAAAAAAAACTCTCAAGAAAAAAAAAGTACAAAAAAAGTGTGCTTCAATCTGTGTTTAGACACAATTAGTTCTTTCTCTGGGTATGAATAGCATTTTGTATCATAAGTCCTTTAGAATAGTCTTGGATCACTATATTGCTGAAAATAGCAAATTTATTCACAGCTGATATTTGCTATTACTCTATACATAGTACATTTTACTTTGCTTGAGTTCATGGGGAACTTTCCAAGTTTTTCTGAGTTCTTCCTGCTCATCATTTCTTATAGAACAATAGTATTCTATCATAATTGCATGCTGCAATTTATTCAGCCATTCCATCAGAATGATGGACATCCTCTCAATTTCCAATTCTTTGCCCTGAGAAAAGAGATGCTATAAATATTTTTGTATTTTGTTACTTTTTAAAAAATTCTCTTTTGGGATTCATGTTTAGTAGAAATATTATTAGGTCAAAGGATTTGCATGATTTTATAGCCCGTTGGACATCGTTTATATCTTTTGATTATTTATAAATTGGGAATGTCTCTTTTTTTTTTTTTTAAATAAATTTGACTAAGTTCCCTACACATTTGAGAAATGAGGTCTTCATCAGAGAAACTTAAAAGCATTAGATTTTTGATACATATTGAAACTCAAATAACTTTTTCCATTGTTGTTTATTCTAGTTTTTCTTATAGCTGCAAAATTGGGAAAACAAGTTATGATCCTGGTAGAGGATCTAGTAAACAAGAAGCTAAACAAGCTGCAGCTAAGATTGCATGTCAGAAGATGCGATTAGTTGATATTTCACAGGTAATTAACCTATCTTTTGACTTACTTTTCTTGTGTTCAAATTTCACTTTAATTTGATTTTAGCTAGATTGATTCTATGATGATACAAGAAATTATTGTCCAGAGAGATAATGACCCTCCTTTTTTATTCTCTCTTATATGTTACTAGTTACACATTTGTTCAATCTCCTTGCCAAAAAACAATACTAATTTACACTTGTTGGAAATGATATAGTTAGGATTTCTTTCACATATGGGGTTCCTATAGCTTTGCAATTTCAAATTCTGTGATTCTGTGATTTATAATTCCAAATCAGCCAGTCAAGCCTTTTGTAAAATGTGTGATTTTACATGATATTGTTAGGCAGCATATCCGCTGTAGCTCTAGGAATAATAAACAGAGAGAATTTATGTTGATACAACTTTGGATTTTTCTCTTTTTAGGAAAATGATTCAATATCTCCTTCTGCTTGTAACCTTTCACGTACTGATTCCCCCACTACATCATCTCTGAGTACATCAACCTCGTAAGTATGAAGCAATACTTATGGTTCAGTATAGTAAATTTTACTTGCTATCCACTGCTTGTCATAAAGACAATATTTATTTTTAATATTTAGCTTTTTTCTTTGAAGATATTTTATCTTTAAAATACTTATTTCTTAGCTTTGTTTTTATATTTCTTATGCTCTCATGAATTAATTTCTCTTTTGTTTATTCTAATATTTGAGTAGTTTTCAGTAAAGGGTTTTTAATTTTTAAATTTAGTATTTTATTTTTCTACAATTATATGTAAAAACAATTTTTAACATTTATTTTTAAAACTTTGAACTCCAATTCTATTCCCTCTTCCTTTCCTTCTTTCTTCATAAAGAATGCAAGTTGATAAAGGTTATATATGTGTAGTCATGCAAAACATTCCCGTAATAGTAATATTGTGAAAGAAAACAGACCAAAAAAAACCCCTCAAGAATTATAAAGTAAAAAAGTTTGCTTCAATCTGTATTGACGCCATCCAATATTGCTCTATACACAATACATTTCACTTTGCATCATGATGCTCATGGAAGTCCTTCCAAGTTTTTCTGAGAGCATCCTGCTCATTATTTCTTATAACAGAATAATATTCTATCATGATCATATGCCACAATTTGCTCAGCCATTCTCCAATTAATGAACATCCCCTCAATTTCCAAATCTTTGCCCTTAGAAAAGGGCTGCTGTAAATATTTTTGTAGATATAGGGGCTTTTCCTATTGGAATTTGGAAATTCTTTTGGAATAAAGATCTAGAAGTGGGATTGCTAAGTCAAAGAGTATACCTGGTTTTAAAGCCCTTTGGCCATAGTTCCATTTTGCTTTACAGAGTTGTTAAATAAGTTCACAACTCCACCAACAGTGCATTTATGTCTCATTTTTCTCACATCCCTTCCACGATTTGTCATTTTCCTTTTCTGTACTATTAGCTAATATAATAGGTAGGTGGTAATACTTCAAAATTGTTTTAATTTGCATTTTCTCCAATCAATAGTGACTTAGAGCATTTTTTTAAAACATGACAATAGATAGCCATATCTTTTGGTCATTTATCATTTTAGAAATGGCTCATTTTTATAAATTTGACTCAGTCCTCTATTCATTTGAGAAATGAAGCTTTCTATTAGAAAAGCTTGCTTTAATTTTTTCACAATTATTCTTACTAAGTGTATTTTCCTATTTATTTTACTTTCTCATTTCACCCTGTCCCTCTTTAAAAGTGTTTTGCTTCTGACTATACTCTGCCCTAATCTGCCCTCCTTTCTATCACTGCTCTACTTCCCTTATCCTCCTGTAAGGTAAGATAGATTTCTATACTCAATTCATTGTGTGTGTGATTCTTTCTTTAAGCCAATTTTGATGAGAATGAGTCCCACTCACTGTCCCTTCTTCCCTCTTTTCCTCTCTACTGTAAAAGCTTTTTCTTGTGATTGTAATAATTTACCCTATTATATCTCTTCTTTTTCTCTCTCTCAGCCCATCTCTCTTGCACCCCTTAATTTCAATTTTTTTGGATATCATTGCTTTACATTCAACTAACACCTATGACCTCTGTCTAAATACATTCCCTCAAACTGCCTTAATAATGATAAAGTTCTTATGAATTAGAAGTATCATCTCCTCATGTAGGAATGCAAAAAAATTCAACCTCATTAAGTCCCTTATAATTTGCCTTTCCTGTTTACCTTTTTATGCTTCTCTAGAATCTAGTATTTAAAAATAAGATTTTCTATTCGGCATGATCTTTTTTTTTTAATCAAGAATTCTTGAAAGTCTTCTATCTCATTAATATTCCATTTTTTCTTCTGACAGATTATACTCAGTTTTGATGGTTAGGTGATTCTTGGTTGTAATTCAAGGTGTTTTGGCCTTTTGGAATATCATATTCTAGACCTTCCAACCCTTTAATTTAGAAACTGCTAAATCTTGTGTTATCCTGACTGTAGCTCCATAATAATTGAATTGTTTCTTTTTAGCTGCTTTGCAGTATTTTCTCCTTGACCTGGAGGATCTCTATAATATTCCTGGGAGTTTTCATTTTCAGATTTCTTTCAGGAGTTTGGTAGATTCTTTCAATTTCTATTTTATCTCTTGGTTTTAGAATATCAGGGCATGTTTTCTTGACAATTTCTTGAAAGATGATGTTTAGGCTCTTTTTTTTTTTATCATGGCTTTTGGGGCTTCCAATTATTTTTAAGTTATCTCTTTTGGATCTATTTTCCAGGTCAGTTGTTTTTTCTGATGAGGTATTTCACATCGTCATCTTTTTTTTTTCATTCTGGTTTTATTCTGTTGTTTCTTGATTTTTCATAAAGACCATTTGCTCAATTCTAAGCAATTATTTTCTTCAATGAACTTTTGTACCTTCTTTTCCAGTTAGACAATTTTATCTTTAAAGGCATTGTTTTCTTCAGTGGATTTTTTCCCCCATTTGTCCAGTTTTGCTTTCTAAGGCATTTTTTTCTCACTGGATTTTTGTCCTTTCTTTGCCATTTTGCCAGTTTGTTTTTTGAGGTATTATTTTATTCAGTTTTTTTGTGTTCCTTTATCAAATTGTTGACTTTTTTTTTTTTACGATTTTCTTGCTTTACCCTCATTTTTCCAATTTTCCCTCTCCATCTCTTGCTTGATTTTCAAAATCTTTTTTTTTGTTGTTGTTGTTGTTGAGGCAATTGGAGTTAAGTGACTTGCCCAGGATCTTACAGCTAGGAAGTGTTAAGTGTCTTAGGGCAGATTTGAACTCAGGTCCTCCTGACATCAGCTCAGGCAATTTATCCACTATACCATCTAGATGTCCCTTCAAAATCCTTTTTGAACTCTTCTGTGTCCTGAGACCATTTTATTTTTCTTGGAGACTTTGAATATAGGAACTTTGACTTTGTTACCTTCTTCTGCATGTGTGTTTTGATGTTCCTCATCACTATAGTAACTTTCTATCTTCAGAATCTTTTTCTGTTGCTTGCTCATTTTCCCAGCCTATTACTTTACTTTGAACCCTTTATTAAAGAAGGGCTCAGTTTACATGATGGAGGTGCACTGTCCCAAACCAGGAGTTTTCTGCAGCTATTTTCAGAGATACTTCTAGCGACCTCTAAGTTTTCAGTTCTTCCAAAGTGGTATGATCTAAGGAGAAGTATATTTACTACTTTCTTGGCCTGGGCTCTGGTCTGTGAGCAACCACAAGCACTCTTTTCTGTTCTGAATTGTGAGGAGGGGCTCTGCTCTACTGTGGCTGCAAGCTCTGTTGTACTAGTGCTCTATTTTGCCCTGGGATTACTCCCTAAGACTGAGATTTGGATTTGAATGTGGGCAAAGCAGCAGGGTTCTGCCTCAGTATTAACAAAGACACTCTTGTAGTCTCCTTCTGACCAGTTGTTTGATGTCCTTGCCATCTGTGAGCTGAGAGCTGTGGAAGACACAGTTGCAATGGCTTCCAAGGCCTGCTCCTGGTTTCCTGGGGCTCTGCTGGAGTGTAACTCTCCCTTAAGTGTGACAAACTTTTCCTGCCAGCCTCCTAAACTGTCTTTGGCATCTGTAGGCTGAGAGGTCTGGAAACTGCTATTCTGCCACTAGTTTGGTTACTCCAAGACCTGTTCTTGGTATGTGTGGCCTGAAGTGCATTCTGTTCTCACTTTGGTGCAATAAATCTTTCCTCTTGACCTTCTAAGTTATCTTGGCTTGGAAAATTGTTTCATTCTGTCTTTATGTGGGATCTGCTGCTCTAGAATCAATTTAGAGTCATTATTTAAAGGTGAAGAGCTCAGGTAAATCCTTACTTTTACTCCACCATCTTGGCTTCTTCTCCAGTAGGGTTTTTTCCTTAATCTCTTGTGCTAAACTATACATTCTTTTTCTAAGTCTTTCCTCTATATTCTTATTTCTTTTCCATTTCTTTTTTCTAGCATTCTAATTTAATTTATAAAATATTTTTAACTTTTTAAAAACTCTTGCTTCATTTCTTCTAGGAATTTTAGTTGAATTTGAATCTAAGATGTGCTATTCTTGGAGGCTTTTGCGACTTCTTGTAGATGTTTTAGAATTATTCTTTTCTCCTGGTTTTTGTCTGACACATCTCTGTCATTGTAATAACTCAACATACTGATAGTAATGTTTACTCATTCTTCCAGTCTTACTTCTTGAATTGGGACTTCTGGAGAGGATGACTAGACCTTGTCTGGTCCTGTTTTGTATTCTCTTAGGTCCTATTGAGGCTTGCTGTGGTTATTGATTGCTGTGTTCTTCAACCATATCAAGAGAGAGGCTCAATCTAGGGGTCTGCAAGAATTTAGTTCATGTAAAGCTGCCTAATACAGAGTAAAGTCTGATTGCTTCTCTCTTTGCTAGAATTTTTTCAAGCTCTTGAACATGAATTGGATTTACATTACTCAACTGTTATCTTTCCTGAAGATGGAGCTCTAGAGAGCTTCTGCTAGCTTCAGTTTCATTCTGCTAGCTAAAAAGTTCAGCAATTTATATCAAGTCAAGTCAATAAGAATTTAAGGATTTATTATGTGCCAGACACTAATCACTGGGAAGATCAAAGAAAGGCAGAACCATTCCTAATTTTAAGGAGCTCACAATCTAACAGGAGGAAAGAATATGTGAACACCCTTGGACAAACAAGATGTATACAGGATAAATTAGAAATCATTCCATGGGAAAGGCTTGCAGAAGGTGGGGTTTTAGTTAAGATTTGAAGGAACTCAAGGAAGCCAGGAGGTAAAGTTGAGGAACAATAGAACCACTACCCCTTTCCTCACCTCCAATCCCTTTATTCTGAGCTCCTTGCCCTGATTACCTTTTCATAACCTTATGATTTATTTTAGGACTAGGATTAGAACCACACAGTTGCCATTCTCTTTGGTTTCTTATCCTTGACCAATCACCTACCTCCTTTAGACACAAGTACCTTCCTCAGTCTATCTAGTTTGGGGTCAGAGTGCTTGTGTTTCCAGGTGGTATCTTTACAGATTTTATCATGCACTTGCTGGATCTGGGACTTGTTCTTGCTTTACATAGTGTTAAGCTCTAGTTCATTCTTCATGCTGGAAAGCTCATTGATGCTTAGTCTTAGCTAGATCCTGTACTCTTTATTTCCACACTTCTGTCTCCTTGTGCTGACTTGGGCTGGAAAAATAACTCCCTGTGATCTTTCTTTATATTTCCCAATCAGACCCTATGTTGGAGTAGCTGAGTAGAGTTGGTCTATACTGCTTCCTTTTACTCTGCTGTCTTGACTTATTTCCAGAGGTAAGACTTAAACCCATGTGTTTCTGACACTGAAGCCAGCTCTCTATTACGTTTTGCTCCTTGTGACACATAGCCTGTCAAACTTATCTCCTTGCATTATGATTTTTTAGCTCCTTTAGCTTATTAGACAAATTTTAAGCATTCATGTTTAGACTTCTGAAGCCATAGGTTTTATTTTTGTCTCCTTCCTTGAAGTTTATTTCTTGTGAGTGTCTGGAATATGATATTGTTTCTACCCTGTCACCAATCTATTTTGGTCTACAGTGCCTGCTACACATTAGGTGATTGATAAATTCTTGTTAATCATTTGATCTATATGTTATGGTATCTACATTGCCATAACAAACACATTCCAAGAAGGAAGATTTTTCCTTCTCCCGGGCCTTTTAAGTTGAAAGATGAAAGATGAAATGTTATTTATGGGGACCAGCAAGCAGATCACTTTGGCAGATTTGTAGATTTTATTATATACAATGAACTTGGAGAGATAGATTGGAATCAGAAAATGAAGGGCTTTAAAAGTCTAACAAGAGTTTGTGAAACAGGAAGAGACTCAAAACAATAAAGAATTGAACTAGGATATTGGTTGTATATTGGGTATTGGGAGGATGAGTGATTAAAAAGTGATTGATATGATAGATTTTTGTTTAGGTTAATTGTCTATGTGGAATGAGGAATAGGGAAGAGAGAAGGAATAATCTTAACTTGTTATCAGTCTGAGTCACTGACAGAATACTGGTACTTTCAATAGAAATAAGTAAGTTTAGATGAAAGGAAACTAAATTAGGTGGTGAATTTAGTTTTAGAAATGGAGTTTGAGGTGCCATGAGAACATTTAGCTATAACTGTCCACAACATTTGGAGTTGTGGTATTGTTGTTCAAAGTGAGAAATTAGGGTTGTGTATTCAAGTAGAATGTAAATTTCTTGAAAAGAGAGATTCCTTTCCCTCTTGTGTTACTCATCACTTAGCATAATGCCTTGCATTCACTCTGTTTAATAAATGCTTATTGGTTTTCTTAATGAATTCAGTGCCCAACTTACATTGGACTTCTACCTTATCTCTTGCCTTCATAATGAGATTCTTCATACGTGTTGATAACTTTTCAAATGCCCTAAGCACCCAGTTCCTCATTCTACTCAACTCCCGTTATTTCTTTAGTCCTCCTCAGCTACACTCAGGGATGGTCACACCTTTGCCAACACCCATAAGGCTTCTATTTCTATGATCACATTAATTTTTTAAAATAATATGGGCTCTTTGAACTCAGGTATCTTGTTTTTTGCCTTGCAAGCAAACCAAGAATTCTACCCTCTTGTAAATACCCCCAGCCACTCCACTGCTTCTGCATTCACTGGGCATGTGCTGGTTCCTTCTTTCCCCAGGCTACATCTCAACATCATGGTAGCAGAATTGAGTCTGACATCTTTTCTTCTCAGAGGTTCTCTTAATCTTTCCCTGCTCAATTGCCTGACTCTCTACACTGTCCAGGAGAAGAACATTATTGTGGCTGGGGCAAAGGTTGCCTCCCAACCCAGCTAGTAAATCCAAAATCTAGACTAGACTTTCTAAAAGACTGATTTTTATAACCTTGAAAGCAGCCAGAGTTCATGATAATGTTATATTTAAAGAAAAACTTTCTGAAAAAGAACATTAAAAAAAGCCCTGTAATAACCATTGTGAACAAAATGTGAGATATTTAGGGGATCTAAGACAAAAAAAACTGATTTATGTATAAAGGAATAATTGAACATGCGAAATCAATTGTTATTGCTTTTTTGTTTGGCAGAAATGGTATGGTGGTTGAAAGTGGATTCTCAGAAGATACTTCAGAAAGAAATAATAATAAGAGCTTACAAAGTATTTCTTCATATTCTCCGGTACAGTATTAATCTCTGTGTTTTCTTACTTATTAATCTTCCCAAATTTTTATTGATAAATAATTATTTGCTATACACAATTTTTATATAATGAAATACTTTGTTTATTGTTATTATATTACTGATAATCTATAATGGCAAATATGACCCTCTTTTGGTTTCTTCACTATTCTAGTATCATTCACATCCATTCCTTCACAAATCTCTCCTGCTCATATCTTCCTAAGTGGAGTTTCTTCTCTCATAATCCCCTAGTAGTTCTCATAATACAAGATTAGAAATATTACTTTAAAAACATTCAATGCAATATATTTCTCCTTTTCTTTGTGATTGGGAGCAGAATAATGGAGTAGCAAAGAAAATAAAGGAGCAGAATTTAGTTCATTTCATTTTGATTCAGTTTCGTCTCAACAAGCATTTATTAAGTGATAGTAAGACAGATGTAAAAACGTTAGAAAATAAAACGTCCATTTGTGGCTAATTAGGAGCTATGATACAAATACTGATAACAATAATACATAATATCATGGTAAATAATATGTATATAAAATACAATATGAAAGGTCGTTACCAATAAGGGGGAATAGGAAAGGCTTCATGAAGAAGTCAGGATTGGAGTTGGGTTTATAGAATAAAAAGTGAAGAAAGCCATGAATAATGTAGATGAGGAAATGTGAATAAAGAAATATCTGAATACAGTATAGGAAAATTCTCTCTAGAGCATGCTGATAACAGAATTGATTCAATTCCATGAAAGTTTTTATTTTCTTTTATTTTAGAAATCTACAAGTGGTTGTCAACAGAAGGTTAAAAGGTATTGATTTCAGCTTATCTTATGTTGATTTCAAATATGCATTTTGTCATGTAATTAATTAGCTAATTTTAAATGAGAACTCAGTATATACAGAGCCCTCTGAAGGTAGAGAATCTCTGAATTAAGAGAAAGTGATCTTTCCACTATATTATGCTTCCTTTTGTAATCATTCTAGGTGATCTTCGATGGTTTCTTTTTTGTTATTCTTCTGAATATTAATATCATATATGACATATAAATGTGTCATTTGAAAAGCTCAGCTCAAGACCTAGCCCTGAAATATGTGTAAATTTGGAAGTATAGCTCAATGGTTCTCACTTTTGCTACAGCAAGTAATCCGTGAAGCTGAGTCAGTTTTAGAACAAAGGAAGTGAGCAAAAAGGAGCCAAAAATGACTGGGGGATCTGCACTTTTTTCCCCTGAGAAGTTCATATCTTGTCCAGGACATATATAGGAAGAAACTCAATCTGACTTTGCCTAAGTCTGCTAGCCTATCCATATAGCATGACTCTTGTCAACAATATATTGTTGTATTCTGGTTTTTAATTCATTCTGCTCTGCTCTAATATAGTGTGATATCTAGAATTGGTAATTAGAATTATTTTTGTTTTTGCTTTGTCTGAGATCATGATTGCTACTCCTGCTTTTTTCCCCCTTCAACTAAAACATAATAGATTCTGCTCTATCTCCTTACTTTTATTCTATATGTGTCCCTGGGATCTCTCTGTCTCTCTGTCTCTGTCTCTGTCCCTCCCTCCTTCCTTCCCTCTCTGTCTCTCTCCTCTCTTTCTCTCTCTCTCTCTCTCTCTCTCTCTCTCTCTCTCTCTCTCTTTTTCTTTCTCTCTCTCTCTCTCTCCTTCTCTCTCTCTCTCTCCTTCTCTCTCTCTCTCTTTTCTCTCCCTCCCTTCTTCTCTCCTTCCCTTCCCATCTGCCCCCTCCTTTTTCTTCCTTCTTCCTTCCCTCTCTCCACCCTCTCTTCATCTTAATTTCTATCTCTCTTCCTTTACCCTGTCCCTTCTCAAAAGTGTTTCGCTGCTGCTCATTGCCTCTTCCAATCTATCTTCTTTCTATCAGTCTTCTACTTCACCCCATTCTATTATTCCCTCTCTTCTTCCTTCTCTGTAGAGTGAGATAGATTTCTAAGTACATAGATTTTCTAAGTGCTTATGCTATTTTCTCTTTCAACAAATTCTGATGAGAATAAGGTTCAAGGGTTGCCAGCAAGGCCTCCCTCTCTTATTTCCCTCTCCTCTGTAAATAGTTTTTTGTACTTCTTTTATGTAAGATAATTTATTCCATTCTACCTTTTCTTCCCCTCTTCTCACAATCTTTCCTTCCCTATTGCTCTTTAATATTATTATTATTTTTTTGGTTATCATTCCATCATAGTTAACTTGCCCCCATACCCTCCGTTTCTACTCCTTTTAACTGCTTTATTAATGATAATTCTTAGGAATTATAAGCCTCATCTTCCCTTGTAGGAATATAAACAGTTTACCATTACTGAATCTTTTATGGTTTCTCTTTCTTGTTTTTTCTTATGTTTTTCTTGAGTTCTGTTTTTCAAAATCAGACCTGCTATTTAGCTCTGGTCTTTTAATCAGGAATACTTAAAAATTCTCTATTTCATTAAATTTTCATTTTTCTCTTTGGAGGATTATACTCAATTTCACTGAATAGATGATTCTTGTACAGCTCCTTTGCAATTTGGAATTACGTTCCATATCCTCTAATCCTTTACTTTAGAAGCTGCTAAATTTTATATTTTTGTGACTCAGGCTTCATAATATTTGAATTATTCCTAGCTGTTTGCAATATTTTCTCCTGACATGGAAATTCTGGAATTTGGCTTTATTCACTGGAATTTTCAATTTGAGATCTCTTTCAGTTGGTGAGCGATGGGATTCTTTCATTCAATTTTTCTTTCACCCTCTAGTTTTAGGATATTAGGAGTGGGGGAGCATGTGGAGGAGATGATTTCTTGAAATATGTTTATTATGATTTTCAGGTAATCTAACAATTCTTAAATTATTTCTTTTCAATCTGTTTTCCAAGTCAGTCATTTTTCCAGTGAGATATTTTAGAATTTCTTCTATTTTTTCATTCTTTTGAAGTTTAATTATTTTTTATTGTCTCATGGAGTCATTAGCTCCTACTTTTTAAGGAATTATTTTCTTCAGTGAGTTTTTGTACCTTTCTCATTTGGATAATTCTACTTTTTAAGGAATTTTTTTCCTCAGTGAATTTATGTACATCTTTTCATAATTTTTGTGCTTCCTTTACTAAGCTGTTGACTTTTTTTCATGATTCTCTTGCATCACTCTCATTTCTTTTCCAATTTTTTCCTCTACCTCCTCTTATTTGATTTTGAATTTCCTTTTTGAACTCTTCCAGAAATTTTTTTGAGGGGTGAAGGTTGACATGAATTAATATTTTTCTTTGAAGCTTTGCATGTAGCCATTTTGACATTGTTGTCCCCTTCTGATTTTATGATTTGATTTTCTCTGTTACCATTGTGACTTTCTATGTACAGATTCTTTTTTGTGTTTTGCTCATTGTCCCAGTCTATTTCTTGATGTCTAACTTTATGTTAAAGTTGGGCTCTGCTTCTATGGTGGAGGGGTTACTGGGCTAAGCTTTAGCTTTTTTTGTGCAGTTGTTTTCAGGGGAATTCTAGGAACATGAAAATTTTCAGTTCTTCCAAATTGGTATGATCTAAGGAAAGATATGGTCATTGCTCTTCTGAGTATACTCTGGTCTATGAGTGACCACACACACTCTTTTCCATATGGAAATTATGATCCTTGCTCTCCTGAAGTTGCAACTCAAGTTTGCTGGTATTCCTTCTTACCCTATGACTGTGACCTGAGCCCATAACCTGGATCCATGATGGGAAATGAAGCAGAATTTTGCACCCACTTTCAGCAGTTTTCCCTAAACACTTGTCTGGTTCCTTTTCTATCCATGGGCTAAGAGCTTCTTACTCATTGCTGCCTATTCAGTTGCCCTCAAGGTCTGTGCTGGACTGTGCTCCACTCTTGCCCCAATAAGACAGACTTCTCCTGTTGATCTTATTTGTCTTAGGCTAGAAAATTGTTTCACCCTGTCTATTTGTTAGTTCTGGTACTTTAGAATTTGTTATTATAATTCATATGAATGAATCTTTGCTTCTGCCTTTGTGGCTCTGCTGCCCTCCTCCAACCCCTCCCAAGAAAGGCGTATTTATAAGAAATAACATAAAAGAAAAAGTAGACAGGACTTAAAGTTTGGATCAGATAGAAATAATACTGATGTCTCCAGCATGGGGATATGGAACAAAATAAAATATTTAAGGTACTAGTGAATCATAGAAATTCAGTCCTGGATTATCCTAGAGATGATTTAGAGATGATCATACATATATTGTATGAAATATATATATTCCACTCCTGAATAATGTTTAAATAAGATTAAAATATAATTGGAAAATATTTAACAAAATAAATACAATAAAATGTAATTAAATTATAATTTGTCAGCATGTGGCCCAAGGAGATCCTTTTATTTGGTTTAGTGACCCCTATTTTTTTTTGAGTTTGATGTCTCTGATCTAATTTAACCCCATAATATTATAGATGGAGCAACTGAGGTCCAGAGAGCTGAATTATCTTGACCAAGACCATACAGATAGTTGCAGGATTTTTTTTCCTTTTCTGTTATTCTTTTGACTATATCATTTTCACTTCCTTAACAATTCAGTATAAAGAGATAGAGATGGGGATACTGAACAATTCTTTGGTGAGGAAAGCATATTAAGTTATAGGTGCCAACTCAGATATGTGAGGCAATGTGGTATAATAGAGCCTGCACTGGATTTGGAGTTAGAAAACCTGTATTCAAATCCCAACTCTGATGATTATTAACTTCTGGTAATATGACGAAAGATATAAAAGGTTTATAAAATTTAAAGATTCATTTTTGATTGCTGTAAAAGATTGTTGTCTATAGCATATAAGGATATAGTGGAAAGAGCACTGTATCAGATTTAAGAGACCTAATTTCAAGTCCTAGCTCTGACCCTTATTGGTTGTGTGCCTTTGGGAAAGTTTTTTCAAGCTTATGTGAGCCTTAGTTTACTGATCCATAAAATGGGGGTTGTAATTTATATACTACATATAAATACAAAATTATAAAGCACCTCCTAAGGTATAAGAGAAACATGTAAATTGCAGCATGCTATATAACTGGACTGTTATAATTTAATTAGATTGGAATTCCTTCAAATTTTTACTCTCTGACTTTTAGGTTTTTGGCACCCACTTTTCAAAAACAACTTGACAATAATGAGAAAGAAGAAAATATGTATAGTTGCAATGAAAGGTAAGAGGGGAAATGATATGTGTTTGATTAAATGCCTGGCACATAATAGGGCTCTCTGATTGCTTCTTCCTTCTTCCCTTTTGCTGAAGGAGGTTGATACACACAGAAGGGATACAAGAAAACATGTATATTCCACTTTACTATTATCTGCTGATGCTCACTTTAAATCTGATTCAGCATTGTACACAGTAACTGCAAGATTATGTGATGCTCAACTCTGATGGACTTGGCTATTCTCAGCAATGTTGTGATTCAAGATAATTCTAATAGACTTGGGATGGAAAATGTGATCCATTATCCAGGGAGAGAACTATGGAGACTGAATTTAGATCAAAGCATAGTATTTTCACCTTTTTTGTTTGTTTATTTGCTTTTGCGTTTTTGTGGTTTTTTACCCCCTTGGGCCTGATTTTTCTTCTATAACATGACAAAAATGGAAATAGGTTTAAAAGCATTATACATGTTTAACTTCTATTAAATTGCTTGCTGTCCTGGGGAGGGGAAGGTAAAGGAGGGAAGGAGAAAAATGTGCACAAAATTTTACAAAAATGACTATTGGAAACTATATGTGTTTTTGGAAAAATAAAATGATATTGAGGGAAAAAAGGAAAGATTTCTAGGGAATGAAGCTCCCCAGCTTTTCTTAGGAATCTATTATAGTTTTGATAATTATTGGGTCACATCTTAACTTTCTTTTGTTCAGGTCAAATTAAAGAATCATAACCACCTTTTAATGGTGTGTGTGTGTGTGTGTGTGTGTGTGTTTGCTGTTCTTTGTACATTGCAATTTTTAAAATTGCATGTGATGCCTGAAAATGTAGCTTAATTGAAGTAGACATGTGTGTGTATGAATACATATACATACATATGTATTTGTAAGTGTGTATATATGTATGTATATACATGACCATGTATGTGTATACACACACACATACCAGAAAAAATCTGATTCACTGAAGTAAGACTATATACATAACTGTTTCCAAGAAATAGCCTTTATTCAGGCATAGCACAACTTCTATATGACCCACAGTTGTAGGAACTATACATTTTGTTTGAGGTAGACTGAAGAAACAAGAGCTTCTAATAAATATTCAAGTCTAAGTTCAACAGGTCTTTGATACCTTTGAATACAACAATCATGAATAGGTCTGATAAAATTAAATACAAAATTTAGAAAAATTTCCTTGGTATCAGAGATCAGATTTATGTATATCTTGTCATTCCAGCTGTCTCAGTCTTCTTTATTCCTTCCTTCCTCTGGAGAGAATACCTCGGTGTAATTATCTTATATCAGTGGCTTATATTCTTGCTAAGGCTAATATCTTTATCAAGCCTTTGATCCATTCCTTTCTGTCTCCTTTGGGAGTGTGGTTCCATGAAAGTTCATATTTTGTGTTTTAACTTAGTTTCCATCAGGTGGTTTCTTCTTCATTACCTTCAAATATTATCAAATTCCCTTAATATTTTTAAAAATTAAGTTAAAAATTTCTAATGAACAAAAATATATATTTCTTCTATGTCTCCTTCCATTGGAAAAAAAAGAAAAAAGTTTTAGCAAATATATGTAGTGAAGCAAAATCAATTCCACGCTAGCCTTGTACAATATGTATATTTCTTAAACAGAACCTTGAACCCATCATTTTTCTGTCAGATAGGTAGCATATTGCAGCCTGAATCCTCTGGAATCATGGAATAATGATTAGCCATTTCATTGCTTACAGTTTTTAAGTCCTTCAAAATTGTTAGTTCTTACAATATTATCATTGTATAAATTGATCTCCTGGTTTTATACTCATTTCACTCTATATCACTTCATACAAGTTTTCCTAAGTTTCTCCAAAACTGTTTCATCATTTCTTATATCATAGTATAATAGTATTTCATTATTATGCAATTTATTCAAGCATCTTTCAATTCTTAGGTTCCTTTTAGTTTCCAGTCTTTGCTATTATATAAAAAAAGAACCATTATAAATATTTTTGTACATATGGGTTCTTTTCCTCTTTCTTTGATCTTTTTAACTTAGTATATTATGTCAAAGGGTAGTAATGCTGGGTATTGTTAGATCAAAGGGTATGCACAGTTTAGTAACCATTTGGATATGGTTCCAAATAATATTTTCTAGAAATGCCAGACCAAATTCACAGCTCGCAGCTGTTTTCCAACAGCTCCTCCAGTTTGTCATTTGTCAGCTCCTAACTCCTAGCAAAAGTCTTTACTTCTAGAAAAACACTTCAGTGTTTTGAGATAGATGGAAAAAAATCCATCTTTTTATCTTCTTGGGATATTTCTTTCTTTAGTTATTAACTTCTATCAGTATTTTCCCATAAATAAAACCCTGTCTAGTGATTGTTGGTGATTACCATTGTTTCTAAGACAAAGTAAATAGGTAAAACAAGAAGAATGTAAACAAATTTTTCTTATTCCATGCTCAGAAAAAAAGGCTTTAGAATCCCATAGAGGGATTCATGGAAGTGAAGGAGACAGATTAATGCCTGAGGTTTGGGGGCCAGCTTCAGCAACACTTTAGCATTGCTTTGGTGCCCATTTGACCTAAGTAGCTTTGTCCCTTGAAGACTGACCCACTTTTTATGGTACTTGCCTCTTTGCTTTTTTTTTTTTCCTCCTTTTTAAAAAAATAGTTTCTCATTCTCTAAGATCCATGTGGCTTCCTACAGTTTTTCTTTATTCAGGGCTATATTTCTTTTGCTCATCAAGTCAGGAAATGGAAGCTCCATTGATTCCATCTCCAGGACTCAGAGGACTGATATCTAGAGTTCCATATATGTAGTAAGTGCTTTACAAATGCTTTATAGATCTTTACATATCCAAAGATGTTGCTGAAGTGTGGCCTCTTATTCTTTGTCTTATTGGATTACTTTCTTTTTGATTCATTCAAGCCACTAATTTGTATGTAATCTTCTAGCTTGAGTGCATTTTTCAATTAGTTTAACAACTTGGCTTTTGCCCTTTTCCCCCTCTGATTAAGTCAGTGAAAGACCAATTATATTAAAATAATAAATCAAAATTCATTGAGATTTTTCTCTACTTTGTTCAGAGCATCCAGCTATGTTAAAAGGCTGTAGCATTTTATTTTCTCACATGTGATAGTATTTTGTTTCTTCCAATTACATGTAAAAATAGTTTTCAACAATTAATTTTTGTAGGATTATGAGTTCCAAATTTTTCTCCTTCCTTCCATTCCCTTTCCCCTTTCCAAGATAGCAAGCAATCTGATGTAGGTTATACATGTATAATTATGTAAAACATATTTCTATACTAGTCATATAATCAGAACAAAAGGGTGAAACCATGAAAAAGAAAAAAAAGTGAAAATAATATGCTCCAATCTGCCTTAGACTCTGGATGTGTATTGGAATTGTTTTGGATCACTTTATTGCTGAGAAGAGCTAAGTTTGTCATATTTGATCATCACACAATCTTGCTGTTATTTGTACAATGTTCTCCTGGTTCTGCTTACTTTAATTAGCATTAGTTCATTTAAATTTCCAGATTTTTCTGAAATTTGCCTGCTCATCATTTTTAAAAATAACAATAGCTTTTTATTTTTCAAAATACATGCAAAGATAATTTTCAACATTCAACCTTGTGTTCCACATTTTTCTGTCTTCTCCCTCAGAAGAACTATGGAAAAGTATACTTGAAACAAAGATACAGCAGGGTGTTTACTCAGTGTGATTGATGAGATAATGGCTCTCACATATACTTAGTATTTAGTGTGATATAGTGATGTAATGGTTCTACAGTTGGCACATGCTCAGTGTGCTGTAGTGATGTAATTTAATTAAGATATTTAAGGGCTGAGAGGACTGGAGACAGACAGAGAGTGAGCTCAGATGCCAGACTCCATCCTTGACTATCCTCATGGTGAGTTTCCTGCTAAGACCAAGGCCCATCCAGAGGTCCTCCAAAAAGCTAGTCCAGACATTACAAACTATAGTATTACATTTCATTTATATACTACACCTTGTTCAGCCATTCCATAATTGATGGGCATCCCCTCCATTTCCAATTTCTTGACATCACAAAAAGAGCTGCTACAAATATTTTTGCACATGTGAGTCCTTTTCCTTCTTTTATGATCTCAAGCCTATAGCATTTTAAGATGAGTGTCTAGATAGCTCTCTTATTTTTCTATACTTTAGAATTAGATAGGACCTTCAGTGGGCCCTAATTGCCTATGCCCCAGTTTTTAAGATCCTGTACTGTATAATTACAGCTTTGTCTTATTTCACATACAGTTTGTTCTAAACAAACTGTAATACTGGCTTTCCCCCAATCCTGTCCTTCCTTTTCCCATCTCTGTACCTTTTCCCATACCTCAAATACAAATTTTTCTTGTTTGCCTGTCAAACTTCTTCCTTTCTTTCAATGGTACATCCTCTATTAATTTGTTTAATCTCCCTAATTCCAAATTTTCTCTTAGTCTTCAAATTTTTCTGACACATTTTATATTAGTATTTTTCTCCTCTCATAGGTTATATGATACTTTTATAATGCTTTGCATTATACTTATTAAACAAGTATACCATGGGGATTTCAAACTCAATATGTTCAAAATAGAACTCATTGTTTCCCCTTAATATCACTCCTCTCCCATACTTCCCTATTACTTACTGTTGAAAGTATCATTATTCCCTCCCACCACTTCAGTAATCTAATTTTGCACTCTCTTGGTTTCCTACTCAATTTTTCACCCTCACTCATCTGCTATGTTCACTTAGTTGTCAAATATATAATTTTTTTCTCCATATAACATCATATATCCCTTTGTTGTCACTCACATAGCCACCATCACCTCTTGTCTAGATGGCTGCTAAAGTGATTTATCTAAAGGGTAATCTTTTTTTTTTCTGTACTCAAGAAATTCCATTGACTCATTATTTCTAGGATCAAATATAAACTCCCTTATTTTGCATTTAAACTTATTAAAAATCTGGTTCTTTCCCATTTTTCCAAACTGCTCACTCCTTACACTCTAAAGTCCGGCCATACTTACTAACTGCCTTTTTCTAATATATTATAGTTCATCTCCTTTCTCCAACCCTAGGAATTGGCTGTCACTTTGCTTTAAAATGCTTCCCCTCTTCATCTTCATCTTTTAGCATTCCTGAATAGTTTTAAGACTAAGTTCAAGTATAACCTTCTTTAGCAGAGTTTTTATAGTCCCACTACTTGCTTGTGCTTTTTTCTCTAAATTTACCACTCTTCAATTCTGTATATGTCATGTATATTTCTTAAAACTTCAAAATAACTAATGAATTGTTTTGTTTTAAGGTTTCTCAATGATTTTTGTAACATAAAAATACTTAGCAGAGGTGGATATGGCCAAGTGTTTAAAGGAATTCACAAACTTGACAAAAAATCCTATGCTATTAAACGGGTTAAATTTGATAACGAGTAAGTAGAGAACTTTAAAGTTACTTTTTCGGCAATATTAATTCTGTAGTATTGCTTTCTGTGCTTAAAATATTGCAGTTTTTAAAAACTGGGAGGGAGAACATGGAATAGTATCTCTTCTGATTATTATTATATATATTATTATAAAACTTGTTCTTGTTTCTTTTTAGCCTTTCTTAAATATGACCTGCCTCTCTCAGTAGATAGTGAAAAATATATTCATTAATTCAACAAATATTTATTCAGTGATGGGTATGTGCTAGATACTATAAAAAGGAATATAATTTGAGATTCACCCAATTTCTCCCTCATTTTAATGGGCTTATTGATGTTGTTTGAAGATAAATTCATTTAATAGAGGTTGTCTCTAATAGTAGGAAGATAATATCTTAATTCAGAGCTGGAAGGAACTTTAGAAGCAATTATTCCAGACATCTCACTTTACTGAGGAGAAATTGAAACCCCAAAATGTGTTATGACTTTTCCTGTAGCGTAACAGTAGTAAATGGCAAAACTGAAATTTTATTGAAAAAATGCTATGTGCAGTGTGCACTGTATTAAATTCTAAGGAAAATAGAGTAGATATATACAGACAAATATAGAGTAGATCATGATCTAGAATGAAAACTGTTTCTTCTAATCTTTCTCTTTTAAACTAGGAAAGTAAAGCGTGAAGTAAAAGTTCTGGCCAAACTTGATCATGAAAATATTATTAAATATAGTCTGTGTTGGGATGGAGATGATTATTATGATACTGAAGAGAGTGGACATTTTCCCAGGTAATTCTGCTTTTCAAAAATCTCTAATATTAGTAACTTAATTATATACAACAATGTAGAAAGAATTAGTATTTTCTTCTGTCATGTATTGTGTTCTTGATATAAAATATTTTCTATAGGAAAAATATACTTTTTGATCTTCAATCATAAAATGAAGTATTTGGGTATGAAAGTAAAATGTAGAAATTTTAAAAAGAAATATGAAACTGTTTTGCTCAATTTAATGTTATGACTACTGATATTACTTAACTATTTAAAATTACTGAATGTTAGCTTATTTTAAATATGTCAGTCTTATTTCGTATTCTACTTGATTTAACAAAGATTTATTAATTTTTGTTATGTGCCAGACACTGTGCAGAGTGTTGGAATACAAAGACAAAAATAAACAGGCCTTAATCTCGAGAAGTTTACTACATATTTACATTTGACAGCATTATATTAAAATTTTTAACAAGTTAAATTTACCAAGTGTATTTTAGGATTGGCCTAAGAAAGTTTATGGTGAGAGTACTGCAGTGATCTTATGTAAACCTAGATCATATTTTTTTTTTAATAATAGCTTTTTATTTTTCAAAATACGTGCAAAGACAATTTCCAAAATTTGCCCCTGCAAAACCCTGCATTCCAATTTCTTCTCCCTTCCTTTTCTCTCCCTTAATTAATTGAGTATAGGTTAAACATGTGCAATTCTTCTACACATATTGCCACATTTATCATGCTGCACAAGAAAAATTAAATCAAAAAGGAAAAAAATGAGAAAGAAAAAGAAAAAAACCCAAGAAAGCAAACAACAACAACTTAAAAAAGGTGAAAATATACTATATTATGATCCACATTCAGTTCCCACAGTTCTCTTTCTGGATGCAGATGGCTCTCTCCATCACAAATCTATTGGAATTGGCTTGAATCTCCCCATTGTTGAAAAGAGCCAAATCCATCATAGTTGTAGATCAAGCATTTTTGATTATTTATAAAAAACATAAAAGAGAAGAGGTTTGGGTGAAATAAAATAATGTACAGGATCATTTTAGATTTTAGACTTTTTCTCTCTATCTCTCTGCTTAGAAAACCACATACTAATAATGTTAAACTATTTCCTCAACTGCTATTGCTCTCAGTAGTTTGGTATTTGGGTATAGGAAAACAGGAGAAAGTTCTCAGTTACCACAGATTAATTAAAGAAGTGGATAATCAGCAAAATGAAACATTCATTCATGCATTGTTGACTTCAAACGAAGCTCAAATTAGGATGAGCTGCACTAATTTATGAAAGCTTGAACCATTTCAATCTTTAAATGATGACTTACTTCACTAAAGTTTAAAAAATGACTTCAACATTCCCCTAGATCTTTTCAAACATCCAAAATATATGACTCCAAACAATAGTCCATGTTTTCTAAAACATTTAAGCTAAGTTTAATATCAGATATGTTTACTGGTTTAGTTGATTTTGTTCAACTTTATTTTAAAGTTTTGTTATAAGAGATGGTTCACTTTTTTTTTAATTTTTTTTATTTAATAATTACTTTATATTGACACTCGTTTCTGTTCCGATTTTTTTTCCCCTCCCTCCCTCCACCCCCTCCCCAGATGGCAAGCAGTCCTTTATATGTTGGATATGTTGCAGTATATCCTAGATACAATATATGTTTGCAGAACCGAACAGTTCTCTTGTTGCATAGGGAGAATTGGATTCAGAAGGTATAAATAACCCGGGAAGAAAAATAAAATTGCAGATAGTTCACATTCATTTCCCAGTGTTCTTTCTTTGGGTGTAGCTGCTTTTGTCCGTCATTTATCAATTGAAACTCAGGTCTCTTTGTCAAAGAAATCCACTTCCATCAAAATATGTCCTCATACAATATCGTTGTCGAAGTGTATAATGATCTCCTGGTTCTGCTCATTTCACTTAGCATCAGTTCATGTAAGTCTCGCCAGTCCTCTCTGTATTCATCCTGCTGGAGATGGTTCACTTGTGAGGGGACAAGAGAGAGATATATACACACATGCATACTTATATTTATTTATTTTTGTGAAACAATTGGGATTAAGTAACTTACTTAGGATCACATAGCTAGTAAGCATTAAGTATCTGAAGTTGGATTTGAACTCAAGTCCTCTTGACTCTAGAGCTTGTGTTCTCTGGGAGGAATATATTTAGAAATGAATGTGAGATAAAATCAAAATACATCAACAAAAATAAGATTTACACTTCTTTAAAATGTAAAAATAGTAAAAAAAAAAAAAAAAGACAGGTATTTTAAAATAATCTCCAAAACTTATCTGAAATGAACCTATAAAATACAGGATTCAGGACCATGAACTGGATATTAATTTTTATACAAAAACATATACATATATACTTTATATGTGTACATGCCATATAGATAGATATGCAAATACACACACATACATATATGTAATACACACACACTACATTTACACACATTTATACTCACATACAATATGGATATATATATGTTTTCATATATATATATATAAATATATATACACACACATAATTTTATACATATATATCTATCTGTAATACAAATTTTAAGCAGGGTGACATACAGAAATAGAATTCTCTCATCCAGGAGCTTCTGATAGGAGTAAAATCACAGATCTAATGTCTCTATCGCTGTTTCAAAGTATAAAAAATTTATAGATTTCATAACATTTTGCAGATTTTAAATCACTACAGAAACTCATCTTCCCTGATCTCCTTAAGGGTAGGGACTGTTTCATTTTTGTCTTTGTATTTTCAGCACCTATCACAAAGGCTGAAACATAGTAGGAACTTTTTTTTTGACCCAATTAATTTTTTTTATTCAGTGAAGAAAAATTGCCAAAGACAAAAATTCATTTCTCTAATTACCAATTATTACTCACTTGTAGATCAAATTTAGGGGAGGTCAACTTGAAAAGCTGGCTGTGGACAGAATTATGAAGGTGTTTAAAAGTATTTTATCATGTCAACAAGCTTTAATCAACCCATTATAATTTATTTTTCTCAATCAACCTATCTTCACTGATAATTTGCTATTTCCTGCATCTTTCCTTGACTTAATGCTCTTCAATTAATAGTATCTTCTGCTGAAGAACTTGAGGAACATTCCTTCTCTGTTCCCTCTTAAGTTCGTCTCTCACTACTTTCCCTCTTGTAGATTAATTCTCTGCTTTCTCACAAAGACTGGTTACTTCCAATTGAGAAGTTTCAGTGGTTTTAGTGGTTTCAGATTTAGATCAAGAAAGGATCTTAGAACTTAGCTTGTCTAATTCATTATTTTAAATTTAGGAAATTTAAGCTTACAAAGATTAAACTTGCTCAAGATTACACTAATAGTGACAAAATATAATTTAAATTTAGGTCTTTCCACTCCAAAATAAATACTCTTTTGACTCTATTATTCTATCTCTCTAAACTTTAATCTTTTAAGTGTTTAACTAGAAAGTATTATTCTCTTTTAGCTTTTTGATTCAATTGAATTATTACATTTATATTTGTATTCTGATGCTTTTTAAAAGTCTTTAGAAAAATGTGTTCCATCACAAAAAGTGCATTTTAATTGGTTTTAATATTTTATGATTTTACCTTTAGGTCAAAGATAAAATGTCTCTTTATCGTAATGGAACTCTGTGAAAGGGGAACATTAAAGGATTGGATTAATTCTAGAAGAGGCAGTGAGTTAGATAAAGCTTTGTCTTTGAATTTATTTCAACAAATAACAGCAGGAGTGGAATATATACATTCAAACAATTTAATTCACAGAGATCTTAAGGTAAGTAACAACGAAGCTTTTATTTCTTGAAGTGGAATATTTTTGGAAGTAGATAACTATAAATCAGTTCCTTTGTACATGAATGTGTTCATTTGTAATTCATCAGTGGCATTACTCAATCCAGATGAGTAAATTTTTTTATGCTCATTGGCCATTTCCTATAAATAAATATATGTATACAATCTTATTTAGTATCTTCAATCCTTCACCAATCTATGAAAAGGTGTATAACATGTTGCACCATGAGTCCTCTGGAATCTTGGTTAGTTATTATGTAAGATCAGAGTGCCTGCCTTTCAAAATAGTTTGTCTTTATAACACGGTGGTATACTTTGTTCTGTTTTAGCTCATTTCATGCTGTATCAATTCTTATAAGTCTTTGTATATTTCTCTGAAATCATCCCTATCATAATTTCTTATAGCACAACAGTAGTCCATCAATTCATGTATCATAATTATTTCAGTTATTTCCCAATTGATAGGCACTATCTTAGTTTTCAAATCTTTGCCACCTCAAAAAGAGCTGTTATAAATATTTTTGTATATTCTGAGAGGTTTTTTCCTTAGGACTAGTTTCTCTCATAATCTGCCTTTCCTCTTATTTCTTTGTCTCCCTTCTCCCCTTTATGTCCCATTTCCCTCTTTAGAAAAATATATTTCTCTATCTAAATCTGTGTGTATGTATATTCTTCCTTCCTCTGACCAGTTCAGAAGAGAATGGTTTCAAGTGTCACCTACTTATATCACTTCTCCCGAGGCTTGTAATTTTGACTTGTCCCCTAATTAGATAATTTTCTCTAACCTTCCTCTCCCTTTTGTCCCTTATTATATTCTTTTTTTCTTTCATTTCCAGTTTTTCTTTGAAGATTACCAAAACATAACAAAAACATTGCCAAGTTCTCTATGTTATTAGACTTCTATGACCTCTTATGATGAAAGAGTTCTGTGGGGGTGCATGTATGATCTTTGCATAGTAGACTTATTGATAATAATAAAATTACTCACAAATGTACCACTTTCATGTTTATAAACTCTAAAATTCCCTTATCTGATCACAACCTACTGGCATTCTACCTCTGCTTTTAGAACTAAACTTGTTCTTCATCTACATTTTGACCTCTAATTCCTTGATGCCTCAGTTATCTCTCAGATCATCACCCATATGTATGTGTGTTTATTTGTTTATATGTGTATATATGTATACAAATATACATGTATGTATGTGTGTGTATGTGCGTACACTCTTTGCTTGTGTCTCATTGCTCATTTGTGCTAATCAGATCTATCCAGTTATTTCAGTTTAGGAAAACTTCCTGGACTGCTTGTATAGATAAAGTCCAAATCTTTAAAAACGCTTATGAATCTCATCTAGAACACTAGAAGTAATATTTGGGACAATTTACATGAACATCATGATGTCATCCACTTAGATGAGCATCTGGAGGATTTCACCTCCCTATCCAATTTAGACTCTGTGCTGGATATCCTCCCTTATGGAAACAAAACCTTGAATCAATCAGTCAATTCTTAAACATTGATGCTATTATCCAGGTACTGTACCAAGCTCTAGAGCTACAAAGAAAGGCAAAAGAAATATGGTACAATCGGGATAAATTGAAAGTAATCAACAGGGGGACGATAGTAGAATTAGGGGGAATCAGAAAAAGTATCTTCCTGTAGAAAAAACTCATAATGATGAATTTCTGTATTTAATATGTAAAGAAATGAAACTCCAAGAATTCAGTTAAGTCCCAATGTCTGCCTCATTACTAAGAGAGATAACTGTAGCTTTGTTCACTTTATCTTGCTAGAAGTAGCTATCCATGACATTTCAACAGCCAATCAGTGAGCCACTCCAGTCAAATGACATAGAGCATAAAACATGCTTATTGTGAATAAAGTAAACTTCTCCAAGTTATATAGCTAGTAAGGTGCTGATCTAGGATTTGAATCTATATCTTATAATTCCAAAACCCTTGCGACACCCCTACCAGCATACTGCATGTTTATGCTTTTTTTCTCTCTCTAAACAAGGCAATTGGGATCAAGTAACTTGCCCAGGGTCACACAGATGGTAAATTGAATTCTGGTCTGTTGGAGTTCTTGTTCTTCTTTAAAAGAATAGTTCTTTCTGGATGAAAGCAGGTTTCTTGGGGAGGTTTTCTGGAGGCAGCCTTAGTTTCAGTTAAGAGTAATAATCACCCAAAATGCAGCCAGCTGCAAATGCAAATGTTTATTTTCTCCTTCCAAAATAGCCTGGTTAGTTGAGGCCTATCTCTCTGCTTGGTTCTAAGAGCTCTTACAGCTTTGTCCTTTGCTTCAGCTTCTGCTTTCTTCAGCCTCCAGCCAGCCAAGTGGAAAATGGAATGAATCTCTCATGCCTCGGAGAGAGGGCTTCTGGCTCTCAATCTCCCGGAGTGTTCTGTGTCTGTCCCAGAGTGCTCCTCTCCAATCTAATTCAGCTGAACTCTCCTAATTGGGCCTCTGTTTTCTTCTTATATATCAGAGAGCGGGATTATGGGTTTTCTCCCATAGTGCTCTCTGGCCCTAAGAGCTTCAAGGGAGGTGTGAATTTGGATATCTCATACTAAACCCTGAAATCTCCCAAACATGTGAACTCCAATGAGTAAAGGTGTGAACATAAGCATTGTATCAATTAGTTCTACTTACTACCTTGTTTCAGGTTCTGGCCCAAAACATCTCCTTGTAAGATCAGATCAATAATCTATCAACTCTAATGAGTTAGCAGTTTGTAAAAATTCCAACACTGGTCCTCCTGACTCATGGACTGGTGTTATATTCACTGTGCTATCTAGCTGCCCCATGCTAGCCCTTTAAATGTTCAAAACCTATCACAGGAATAGATATAAAATAAGAAATTATTTTTATTTCCTTTTAGCCATCTAATATATTTTTAGTAGATGAAACCAAAATAAAGATTGGTGACTTTGGACTTGTAACCTCATTGAAAACTAAAGATGATCGGACAAAAGGTGTAGGAACACCTCTTTATATGAGCCCAGAGCAGGTAAGCTATTTTTTAGTTAATTTAAAGATACGTATTTTTATTTTAAAATTTAAAATGTTTATTTAAGATATTTGTGGTAAACTGTCCCCACAATGAATTTTTTTTATTAAACCTTTTTATTTACAAAGCATATGCATTGGTAATTTTTCTAATATTGACCCTTGCAAAACCTTTTGTTCCAAATTTTCCCCCTCCTTCTCCTCAGCCTCTCCCCTAGCTGGCAACTAGTCCAATACATGTTAAATATGTTGAAATACATGTTAAATCCAATATATGTATACATATTTATACAGTTATCTTGCTGCACAAAAAAAATCAGATCAAGAGGAATAAAAAGAAAAACTAAGAAAGAAAACAAAATGCAAGCAATAACAACAGAGTGAAAATGCTATGGTGGGTTGCACACTTTGTTCCTATGGTTCTCTCTTTGGGTGTAGATGGCTCTCTTCATCACTGAATAAGTGGAACTGGTTTGAATCCTCTCATTGTTGAAAAGAGCCACATCCATCAGAATTGATCATTGTATAGTCTTGTTGTTGCCATGTATAATGATCTCCTGGTCCTGCTCCTTTCACTCAGCATCAGTTCATGTAAGTCTCTCCAGGCCTTTCTGAAATCATTCTGTTGGTCATTTCTTACAGAACAATAATATTCCATAACTTTTATATACCATAATTTATTCAGCTATTCTCCAACTGATGGATACCCACTCAGTTTTCAGTTTTTTGCCACTACAAACAGAGCTGCCACAAACATTTTTGCACATGTGGGCCCCTTTCCCTCCTTTAAGATCTCTTTGGATATAAGCCCAATAGAAATACTGCTAAGTCAAAGGGTATGCACAGTTTGATAAATTTTTGAATATAATTCCAAATTGTTCTCCAGAATGGTTGGATTCATTCACAGTTCCACCAACAATATATCAGTGTCCCAATTTTCCCACATTCCCTCCAACATTCATCATTATCTGACAGATGTGTAGTGGTATACACTAAGACACTAAATGGTATCTTAATTTGCATTTCTCTGATTAATAGTGATTTGGAGCACTTTTTCATGTGACTACAAATAGTTTCAATTCATCTGAAAATTGTCTGTTTATATCCTTTGACCATTTATCAACTGGAGAATGGCTTGAACTATTATAAATTTGAGTCAATTCTCTATATATTTTAGAAACCAGGCCTTTATCAGATCCTTTGGATGGAAAAATGTTTTCCCAGTTTATTGCTTCCCTTCTAATTTTGTCTGCATTAGTTTTGTTTGTACAAAAACTTTTAATATAATCAAAATTATCTACTTTGTGATCAATAATGATGTTTAGTTCTTCCTTCCTCCTCCATAAATCTGATAGGTAAACTATCCTATGTTCCTCTAATTTATTTATAATATTATTCTTTTTATCTAGATCATAAACCCATTTTGACCTTACCTTAGTATATGGTGTTAAGTGTGAGTCAATGCCTATTTTCTGCCATACTAGTTTCCAGTTTTCTCAGCAGTTTTTGTCAAATAGTGAATTCTTATCCCCAAAGCTGGGGCCTTTAGGTTTGTCAAATACTAAATTGCTATAGTCCCAATGATTTTTTTTTTGGCAAGTTAAATATGCATGTCAGAGATACCTGGCAGTTTGGAGAGTCTTGTGTTGTGGGAAGGTGTATCATTGTCCTTCTCTACCTGCCACCTCATCACACCAAGCTTTCTCTGCTTCATTAATTGATCCCCATACCCACTAATGTCATTGAAGGCTGACCCAACAGTACATTGTCAGTTCATGGAAAAAATTTTAAAAAGAAAAGTTAACACATGCTAACTATAGTACTTATCTTGTTTTATGATGTTCTCTTAGGAGGTATTTTGCTGTTTATTTGTTTCTTGTCTATATTTAGTTCCATTGTACATTTTTATAAGACCAGAGTCATAATGAAGAAAAGTGGGCATATTACTATGTTAGATCTGAACTTATAAAATGGGTTTTCAACTAAGAATTCTATCAGTTTTTAAGGTCTATATAGGTCAGTACTCCCTATAAATTTTATGTTTTTTATTTTACTATAAATTCTAGTAATTTGAACATTATTCTCATTCTCCTGAAATAGTCAGGAACATGTTCTGTTAAATACTTTTGTGATATTCTTTCCAACAGACATGTGGATATATAGATGAATAAGAATAAACATGAATTTTTTTTCTTTCAGATCTTTTCCCTAGAATATGGGAATGAAGTGGATATTTTTGCTTTGGGATTAATTCTTTTTCAACTTCTTTATATAAGTGCCACTGTTCAGGAGATATCAAAGGTAAATACTCTAATAAAAGCATTATTAAGTATTATCTTCATGTTCCAAGTATTTCAGCTTATAGTATTTCCCATGGATAATAATGTGGTAGAAAGAATAAGAGGACAAGGGCCCTTATCTTTTCTGTCATAGACCCCTTTGACAGTCTGATTAATCCTGCAAATCTCTTCTCAAAATAATGCTTTTGAATACATGAATTTAATAATAATGATAATAACTAACATATAGCACTTACTATATGTCAGGCACTATGATCAGAGCTTTAAAATTATCTCATTTGATCCTCACAACAACCTCGAGAAGATGGTGCTGTTATCCCCATTTTACTGATGGGGAAACTGAGGCAAACAGAAGTTAAATAACATGTCCAGAACCATATAGCTATGTGTCTGAGGGTAGATTTGAACTCTGGTATGCCTGACTTCAAGCTTCTCTATGAATAATATTGAAATGTAGATGTAATTTTTTTCCCATCCAAGTTCTCAAACCCTTTGGGGGAGGTGGTATCTATAGAAACCTAGGATTTAAGAACTTCTGGTTTTGACTATTATCAATAACTAAACTATGAATTTGCTATTCAACAGAATATAACTTTTTCATTCACTTTTTATTTTGGTTAGCCATTACTCTTTTTCTAGGACCATCCATTACATTAAATTAGAGTAGTGGTTTCTCTCATATACAAAGTTTAGGGAAATGGCAACAGGCATTTTCTATGAATAAATTCATTCTGTAACCATTTATGAAGTTCTAGCAATGGCCTCTAGTGCCCTGTGCTAGGAGCTAGAAGTAGAAGGAAGAAAAGGAAACAAGTTCTCTGAGGCAGCCTGTTGCTAATGCTCCTGCTAATGACGATGGTGGCAGTATAGGATAGGACCTAGGGAAGAGCATATCTTCTCTTTTTGACTTGGACATATATTCATTCAGGCAAGAAGTTGGGGAGTATAAATAGAAGATTCCTGATTGATGCATGAACAATATGTGTTCTCAGTAAATTGGGAAATAGCAAAAGGAAATTACCTTTGTAAAAATTTTTCTGTACGTTTAATAAATGCTAAATATTTCTGCTCAGAAAAATCTAGTACTAAAAATAGTGTTTTTTCACTTTTTCAGATCTGGGAAAATGTGAAAATTTGTATTTTTCCAGAAGAATTCATCAAGAAGTACCCTAAGGAGGTATGAATTTTTAAAGAATCAGAAATTTGTTTATGTCAATATTTAATTTTTTTTTAAACTGAGACTTTTATAACCATTTCAGCAAGTGATGATAGAGAAGCTACTTTCAAAAAAACCTGAAGACAGACCTAAAGCATCTCATATCCTGAGGATCCTGAAGACATGGGAGAAAGAAGAAAGTGGTAGAGAGATTATGTATTCACATACATATTAGGTGCTTTATTGATGTGGATGTGCTCTTATTCCCACCTCTTACTTATTTTGCGATTTCTGGACTCTATGGAAAAGCATTGTTTTGATTGTTCTATCATTTATTTTAATTGTATTTGACTTATGACCCCACTTTGGGGCTTCTTGGAAAAAACTCTGGAGTGGTTTGTTATTTCCTTCTCCAGGTCATTTTATAGTTGAAGAAACCGAGACAAATAAAATGAAGTAATGACTTATTCAATATCACACAGTAATCACTAAGTGTCTGAGGTCAGATTTGAACTCAGGAAGATGAGTCTTTTGGACTCTAGGCTGTACATGGTAGCCATTGTACCACCTAACTGATCTGGAGAGCATTAGATACTTTCTAATTATTTTTAATGCCATTTTTTATTAATGTAGTAGTTCCTTAATTTTTTAATTCCATTTTCAAGTTTAGTTTTTTTTTTTTTAAAGAAGTTTCCATCTGTCATTGATTTTTCTTTGGCTTACTTATGTTCTTCAAAAGTAATAAAGGTCTTTGAAATCTGATTATCCAGCCATTAAATTCAGATGTTTACTCTTTTTTCCACTTTCAGTCTTATTAATCTCACCTTTGATTTTCAGGATTTCTAATTTAGTGCTTAGTTAGGGATTTTTAAGTTGTTATTTTAAAAGTTTTTTTAGTTGCATGCCAAATTGTTGATCTATTCTTTTTCTGTTTTGTTAATAGAATTTAGAGAAACACAATTTCCCCTAAATTCTGGTTTAGCTGTATCCCATAAGTTTTAAGATGTCTTATTGTTGTCTGTTTTCTAAAATAATTTTTAATTTATTTCATTAAATATCTCCCAACCACATATAAAATTTATTTAATAATTTTTCTTTAATAATATTTTTTTTTCCAAAAACATGTAAAGGGAGTTTTCAACATTAATTTTTGCAAATTTTTTGTTCCAAATTTTTTCTCCTTCTTTCCCTTTCTTCTTTCCAAGACAGCAAGAAATCTGATGTAAGTTATACATGTACAATCCTTGCAAACATATTTTCCTATTTGTCATTAACAATCTTTTTTTTAATTTAATAACTTTTTATTGACAGAACCCATGCCGGGGTAATTTTTTACAACATTATCCCTTGGACTCACTTCTGTTCCGATTTTTCCCCTCCTTCCCTCCAACCCCTCCCCGAGATGACAAGCAGTCCTATACATGTTAAATAGATTACAGTATATCCTAGATACAATATATGTGTGCAGAACCAAACAGTTCTCTTGTTGCACAGGGAGAATTGGATTCAGAAGGTAAAAATAACCTGGGAAGAAAAATAAAAATGCAAGCAGTTTACATTCATTTCCCAGTGTTCTTTCTTTGGGTGTAGTTGCTTCTGTGAGTTAGCTCTCTTTGTCAAAAAAATCCACTTCCATCAGAATACATCCTCATACAGTATCGTTGTTGAGGTATATAATGATCTCCTGATTCTGCTCATTTCACTTAGCATCAATTCATGTAAGTCTCACCAATCCTCTCTGTATTCATCCTGCTAGTCATTTCTTACAGAATAATAATATTTCATAACATTCATATACCACAATTTACTCAATCATTCTCCAATTGATGGGCATCCATTCATTTTCCAGCTTCTAGGCACTACAAAAAGGGCTGCCACAAACATTTTGGCACATACAGGTCCTTTTCCCTTCTTTAGTATCTCTTTGGGGTATAAGCCCAGTAGAAATACTGCTGGATCAAAGGGTATGCACAGTTTGATAACTTTTTAAGCATAGTTCCAAATTGCTCTCCAGAATGGCTGGATGTGTTCACGATTCCACCAACAATTTAACAATCATTTTTTAAAAATTTAAGTTTCAAATTCTCTTCCTTTTTCTTGACCCTCCCCTCTCTTTGAGAAGGCAAGCAATTTGATTTACATGCGGTCATGCAAAACATTTTTGTTGTAAAAGAAAGCATAAACAAAACAATAAAGGCCAGGAAATTTTTAAAAAGTGTGCTTCAATTTATATTCAGAATTCATCAGTTCTCTTTCTGTAGATGGATAATATTTTTCATGGGATCTTTGAAATTGTCTTGATTAGAGTAGCTAAGTCTTTCACAGTTGTTCATACTTAAAATCTTGCTGTTGCTGTGTATGATGTTTTTCTGGTTCTGTTCACTTCGTTTTACATAAGTTCATATAAATCTTCCCAGATTTTTCTTTAACTATATGTGTATGCTATTCCCTCTTTGAGCCAATTCCAATGAGAATAATCTTCAAGTATTAATTGCCACTTCTCCCATCTATTTTCCTGTCCACTGTAAAAACTCTTCCTTTCACACTTCTTATATATTAGATAATTCCCCCATTTTTCCTTTCCTTTCCCTTTTTCCAGTGCATCCCTCTTTATCACCCTTTACATTTTTTTTTTTGAAATTATCTGTAATTTGACTATATAATATGCCTGGGAGTTTTCATTTTGGGTTCTCTTTTAGGAGATAATCAATGGAGTCTTTCAGTTTCTATTTCACTCTCTGGTTCTAGGGTATCGGGGCAGTTTTCATTAATAACTTCTTGAAATATTATGTATAAGTTCTTTTATTGATTATGGCTTTCAGGTAATCCAATAATTCTTAATTTATTTCTCCTCAATCTATTTTCCAAATTAGCTGTTTTTTTTCCAATCAGACACTTCATATTTTTTTTCTTGATGTCTTGTAGAGTCATTAGCTTCAACTTGTCTGATTCTAATTTTTAAGAATCATTGAGCTTTTGTACCTCCTTTTCCATTTGGTCAATTCTGCTTTTGGAAATAAGGAATTATTTTCGGCAATGAATTTTTGTATCTCTTTTTTCCCACTTGGCCAATTTTGTTTAAGGGTGTTTTCTTCAGTATTTTTTTGTGCCTCTGAAACACGCTGTTAATTGTTGTCTCATAATTTTCTTCCTTTGCTTTCATTGCTTTACCTAATTTTTCCTCTACTACTCTTATTTGATTTGGAAAATCTTTTTTGAACTCTTCTAAGAATTCTTGTTGGGTTTCTATACAATTTATATATATATATATTTTGATGTTTTGCTTGTTGCTGTTTTGACTTGTCTTTTTTGAGTTTGTGTCCCTGTCACAATGATAAATTTTTTTTTACAATGATAGATTTTTAAGATCAAATTCTTTTTGTTATTTATCCACCTATTTCTTGATTTGTAACTTCATATTTAAGTTGAGCTTTGTTCCCAGCATGGAGAAATGAAGGATTCTTTTTCAGCTTTGATATTTTTCAGCCTGCTGTTTTCATAACTAATTCTGGGAATTTGGGAGTTTTTGGTGCTTTTTAAATAGTGTGATTTAGGGAGAGATGTTATTGTTCTCTTGGTCTGCAATCTGGTCCTTACTTAGAAAAGACCCCTGATCCTTTGAAATTGCAATTATTACTTTTGCTCAGGGTCTCATTTCCCTTGAGACCAGATTTGCTGATCTCCTTGGACCAAAGTGATATTGCCTTTCAGGGTTTTCACTCTCTCTTGACTAAAAATATTCCTCTTTAACTTTGAACTATGACCCAGAAGTGGGTATCAGCAGCTGAGTAGCCAAGTAATTGTCCTTCAGAATTCCCACTCTCCTCTTGACTAAAATACTGCCTTATTATTTTCTTATGACTAATTTCAGTTCCTTTAACCTTTCCAGCTTGAAAACTCCTGAAAATGTTTTTTCACCATAATGTATTTCTGCCACTGGTGTTCTAGACCACTCTCCTCCCCCATGTCACATATCTCTCTTTCCAACTTATTCTGTTGTCTTGGGCTGGAAGAATATCTTACTCTAACCTTTTGATGGCTCTGCCACTCTGGAATTCAATTTGAGCAGTCATTTTAAGGTTGTTCGGAAGAGAATATTGGAATACCTCAGTTTTCATCTACTCTACCTTTTTGAGTCCATTCCCGAAATTTTCTATTCTCTTTAAAAAGTTGTTTTCTCTAATGAACAAGAATTTATCTCTTCCTCTTACCATCTTTCTCTCCTCCGTTGTTTCTCTCCCTTCACTGACCATGTTCAAGGATCATACATCTCATTCTGAAATTTTGGTCATCATTGTTCCTTTGGAAACTTAATCTCTAATATTCTATTTACCTCTTTAATTTCTTTCTTATTTGTTTTGTGATTTATCTAAATCTGAGAGTGCAAGATTGAGATCTCCCACTATTATAGTTTTGCTGTCTATTTCTTCTCACAACTCTCTTAACTTCTCTTTAAGGAAGTTAGATGCTATACCACTTGGTGCATATATGTTTAATACTGATATTGCTTCATTGTCTATAGTACCCTTAAGCAAGATATAGTTTCCTTCCTTATCTCTTTTAATTAGATCAATCTTTGCTTTTGCTTGATCTGAGATAAGGATGGCTGCCCCTGCTTTTTTGACTTCACCTGAAGCATAATAGATTCTGCTCCAGCCTTTTACCTTTACTCCCTGTTTTAAATGTGTTTCCTGTAAACAACAGATTGTAGGGTTCTTCTGACTTTTGATCTAGTCTGCTATCCGCCTCCTCTTTATGGAAGAGTTCATCCCATTCATATTTACAGTTAAAATAACTGTTTTTCCTGCCTAATATCCCCACTTCTTCCCTAGCATTAAACTTATTGGTCTCACTAACGTCACGCAGCTCTTCCTCTTTAGTATCCCTCTCTCCTCCCTTTGAATTCCTTCCCCTTTCTTGTACCCTTCCCTTATTACTCTTTTTCCTTCTCCCTTTTCCTCTCCCACTTTTTAATGAAGTAAGAGAAGAATCTCTGTAAAACAAATATGTCAATTGTTTCCTCTTTGAGCCAACTCTGATGAGAGTAGGATTCACACAATGTTCCTCCCCCTCTCTAAGTTCCCTCATATATGATAGGTTTCCTTTGCCTCATTGTCGCATGTAGTGGAAACTTAATCTCAAAAACTCTAGATCAGTCCAAGTATAAAATCAAGTGTCCAGGAGGTTACTTACAGCAAGAAGAACTTGTATGTTCAGAAATGTTCCTAGCAATATTATGAGAGGGAAAAAAGAGTCCGGAATAAAATATGCTTCCAACAATTGGGAAATGACTAAGAAATTATGGTGGTTGAATTAATAGTATCATTGCACTCTAAGAAAGGATAGATGTGAAGAATTCAAAGGCACCTAGAAAGATTATGAAATGAGAAAGAGGAAGATATAGCATGACTACAGTAATATAAACAAACTAACCAGAAAGCATAAAAGTCTGTCCTCATTCTGTGGATGATGTTAATATTACACTGCCAAAGTTCCAGTTCTCATAACTCCTTTCTCTCAATAAATGATAATATAATTTTATTTGAGGAATGTGCTTTATGGGGTGGTTCAGTTTGATGTTTGTTGGGAAGCTTCTGTTGTGTCAAAACAAAGTATTTCAATTAAAAAAAAGCTGAGGGTGACCCCAACAAAATCAAAGAAAGAAGAAAAGGATCCATTTTTACAAAAATATGTACAGCAGCTCCTTTTGTAATGACAGAGAACTAGAAATTAAAGGGATACCCATCAGTTGGGAAAGGACTGAACAATCATAATATAGGAATGTAATGGACTAATCCAACCATTCTGGAGAGCAATTTGGAACTATGCCCAAAAAGCACACAAACTGTGCATACCTTTTGTTCTAGTAATATCACTACTAGGTCTGTATCCCAAAGACATCATAAAAAAGGGGAAAGCACCCACATGTGCAAAAATTTTTATATAAGCTTTTTCATGGTGGCCAAAATATTGGAAAGTGAGGGGATGTCCACCAATTGGAGAATGACTGAATAAGTTGTAGTATGTGAATGGAATGAAATACAAATATGCAATAAATGATGAGCAGCAGACATATTCAGAAAATCCTGGAAAGACTTGTACAAACTGATGCAAAATGAAATTAGCAGAATCAGGAAAACATTGTACACAATATCAGAAACATTATATGATGATCAATTATGAATGACTGACAGCTCTTTTGAACAACACAATCACCTACAAAGGACTCATGATGGAAAAATGCTATCCACATTCAGCTAAAGAACTAATAGACTCTAAATACAAATTGAAGCATATTTTCCCACTTATTTTTTAAAAATATATTTTTCTTTTGATATGTTTCTTCTTTCACAACTGTAACTAATACGGAGATAATAATTTACATGATTGAATATATGTAATCTATATAAAATTGCCAATCATTTTTTGGAGGAGAGGGGAGAAGGGAGGGAAAAAAATTAATGCTAAAATTTTTCTTGACTATATAATTTGGAAAAATGCCATTAAAATAATAACAAAAGTGAACATTTTAAAGACAAAAAACTTTTTAAAATTTTATTTTTTCAGTTAATTATATGAATATATCTATTCTACCTTCCAACCTGCCCCACTACCATTGCCCCCAATTTAAGAGAGAAAAAGAAAAACAAAACATTTGTGACAAATATGCATAGTGAAACAAAATAAATCCCCACATTGATCATGTCCAAAAATATGTCTCCTGCAACTTGGATTCATTACCTGCTCTGTCAGGTGATAGTTGTTGCTATTCATTCTTTGTTCTCTAAGAAGACTAATGACATCATGAGGTAACTTTCTTGACTTGCACATGAACTGGATTTAAGTGAGGCAGAACTGTGCAAAATCTTTAGCCTTCCTCTGCCCTCCATAATCATCAAAGTCCAGTGGCAAGATCAGAAGGTGGATAGCATATATTGGCTCCTGCACCAATCAGATTTCTTAAGTTGGCAATATGCAATGAATAATCTCGATTCCTAGGGATTCACTTATACTACTCATGACAGGGAAGTGATAGACTCATTTTGCAGAATGAGACATACATTTTTGGACATGGCCAATATGAGGATTTGCTTTGCTTGATTAAGTATATATGCCATGAGTTTTGTGTTTTTTTCTCTTTTTAATGGAGGGAAGAAAAAATGCTTTTTAATTGAAATTTTAACCCCTCCCCCCCAAAGGATGAGATATTAAATATAACAAATGATTTTAAGCATTTATTTTGTGAGGCATCCAAAATATAAAAAAGTGATTAATATTTTTTGAATTGAATTTCAATAGCATTTTAAAGTATCCAAAGGACCCACCTAACAATCTGTGATGTAGGCAATACAAATAATAAGATATTTGTCTTGGCTTCATGGAAGTTGCACTACAGTAATGAGATAGGAGAAATAAACTTACAGCACAGGATAAAATTCTACCCTAAAGACCTACGCCAAGTTTCACTGTGATGCAGAAATGATCCTGGGTTTTGGAAGACTACGCCGGTAAAGTTCAAGCCTTAACATGTCCTATTAAGCTAGAAAAGTTTCAAGCACACACATAAATGTACTAAATGTTTGTAGTACAAGGAGTAGCCTGCAAAGCCTGGAGAAGCTCATCACGCAGTTGTCATTAGATGAATTTTTTTGTCCATTGCAATTCACAAAGACCATCTACTAAGTTATAGGGGCTGCATTCATTAATAGAGGTGATATTCAGACCAATGAAATTATATGTAATTTATTGAAGTAAGTGCATAAGAGAGATGCAAACAATATGTTCCATTCCAAAGAAAGGGAAAGATTATTATCAGGAGGGAATCAGTCTGGGGAAGAGTTGGAAAATGAAGTAGTAACTGACACTGGAAGACAATAATTGATAAATTATTGAATGTTATATAGTGCCATATAGTTAAGCTGACATAGAGATTGCTTCCAGCTTAGGTATTTGTGAAAAACTTGGAGGGAATATATTTATACTGATATTTGGACAAAGTTGTCTCAAAGTAGGAAACTATAGAAATTAGCCTTTATTTTTACTAATTTGGACCTATAGGAAACCTTACAATTGCATCTAGATTTCTTTTGGAGAAAAATGAAAAATGGAATTTCAGACCAGCTGGTAACAGTTTGAGTATTCCACAGTGACAAGTTTTATAATAATGCCTTTGTGATTTTCTAAATGTTTCTGATGTCTATCCTTGATCTATTCATTTATCCAGTTTTGCTAATCAGTTTATTTTGGCCTTATGATTCCTGAAATAGCCTACTGTCTTGGATCCCAAAGACTTATGTATAATTATGCTTGATTTCCTTATGAATTTGCATGGGCACACTGCTTTGCCTCTCACCCATTATGGATTGTGTATGTAAATATCTATTTTATTTTTTCCCATCTGGCACAATAGAAAATACCTGGATATCCTATCCTTCTAATCTCAACTATCCACTCATTTATTTTGGTGTAACTGTCCCTTATATTATTAATCAAATATACTTTCATGAAGCTCATTAATGAAAGTGGTTGAGAGAACTTCCTGCATTTTTGACTGTAAGGACAAGCTCTTATTTTAATCTGAATCTAAAACTTTATATTTTATGAGGAAGCATGTCATGGGGAGTAAGAAAAGTGAAAAATGACTTCAACTCATTTTAAGCAAATGCAGTCATGAGACAAGAAATTGTCATATTATTTGTGCACAATGATTTTGTGCATATATCTGATATTATTGAACTAGAAAACAGTATCTCTAGTACTTGATGGGTCAATATTTGGCTCCCCTCCCACAGAAACTCAGTAATAACCTTTTCATTTAGCTAATCTGATTCTCAGGTACCTCACAGAATTTATTATTAGATCCTTTCTTGCTTGATAATATCTTGTGTTCTACTGATACAGCCTTTGATGATCCAGGTCTTCCATTTCACAGTCATTTGAGTATAATGTCAGTGGAAGGAATCTGAAAATTATATACATGAAAGTTTAACATCAACTAATTAAGATCTCCCCCACCTCTTAGACTGTAAATTTTTTGGAGATAGGAATGACACAAAAATTTCTTTTGTAATTTCCATAGTACATAACACCCAGTGCATATTGACTGATTGATTCTCATAGGAGTTTTAAACCAGTTGTACATTATGCAGACCACCATGTATTTAATTGAAACACTCAAATTTTCTGAGTCTAACTTGATGGGAAATACTTTGTTTAATCTATTTCTGAGTTATTACCATTTTGTAATGATAGTGTAAAGTTGAGAGCTGCATTGAATCTTGGCTTTTGACAATTACTAGCTGTGAAACTAACTGGTCTTTGAACCTGAAATTTCTTCACCTGTCAAATAATACTATAGATACTAGGTAGCTCACAAGGTTGCTGTAGAAATGTGAGTTGTTATTATAACTGTATAATTTTTTACCCTTCTGCTAGATTTTATTTCTTGATTATTATATTTTATATACCCTTCATTTCAATATATCTGTATGTGCATATCTTTGTATACATATATATGCAAATGTACATATAATTATATAAGTTCACAAATAACAGTTATATATTGTATTTCCCCCTATATATGTATTACATAATCTCTTTCCTCCCTTGATGACTACCTCCTGTAACAAAGAACAATCAATGTGGGGATTTATTAAAAAAAAAAAAAACCCTAACCAAGTCTACTACATCTCACTCTATATGTACTGTTTTATATCTATATTCACAGTTTCTCACCTATGCAAAAAAAAGAACTAGTGCATTTTCTCATAATTTTTTGGGAACCAGGTTGGTTATTATAACTTTTGTTTTCTATGGTCATTGCATATATTATTTTCTCGATTGTACTCCCTTTATTCTGTTATTAGTTCATACAAGTCTCTTCATGCTAATTTCTGTATTTTTTCATATTCATCATTTCTTACACTGCAATAATATTACATTATATTAATAATGTATTAAAACTTGTGTAATCATTCTCTAATTGGTAGGCATCTACTTACTTTGTTTCCAATTCTGTGGTACCACAGAGAGTGTTATTATAACTTCTTGTATGCATATGGGATCTTTGTATCTTTCTTAATTGAAGTATATATCAAGTAATAAATGGGGTCTTTGAATCACTGAGATATGTAACTAAATCTTGATTTATTGGATGTATTAAATACCTTTGTTCTGATTCAGCTCTATTCATATAGACACAACCAGAGTTATAAATTGAGCAATTACTATATTGTTCTAAGTCATTATAGGAGAATAATAAGTAGTATAGTTCCCTACCACAGATTCTATTCTATTTAAGCTGCTAATTTGATTAAAAGTGAAATAGCAATGAGCCTTCCAAATAGTCATGCATAATTGATGACAATTTAAAAAAACTGTCTTCATTTTTTAGGTGGGCATTTTCTCTGGAGTATTGGACTGGGCACTGTATAGTATTCACTTCCATTGCTGAACCCAAAATGTTCATTAACCTTTAGTATTCATACTTTTTAAGTGCAAAATAAAAATCTGGATATGGGGAGAAAAAGCCATTTCTTGATCATTTGTGGAGTAGAGATCCAGTATTCTTTTTTTTTTAACTTTAAAAAGGTACAGAAACAACATGAAACAACCAAATGACAATGAAGTACAACATTTATATGTGAAAATGTCTTAAAATTACTAAATTTTCTATGTTTTTATAGTAACTTGAAATGAAAACAAAGCATCTTTAATGATCCTTTTCATTTTTCAACAAAGCACTCTAAGCTGTCTATTCATGAAACAATTAGAAAGTCTATGTAGACAGACCGTGAGTTACTGTTTGTCATGTGAGACTTCATTTTTCCAAGTCTATATTGAAAGTAAATCTTAATGATAAATAATAAATAAATGTCTCACTTCCTAATACTGATTTATTTCTAGATCAATTCTGGCAATGTGGATATAGAACATCAAATATTTCCAAAGGGTCCAATCACCAATTTGAGATCATTTGGGGGATTGGCAAAATGGCTTTTACTCTCTTGGACACAGCATTTAACATTCAATGAATATCTCTCAAGCTGTCATTGGGACTGGGTATTAGGATGGCCAGTAGAGATTAAGGAAGAGAGCTTTACTATTCTTATGTTGTCAAAAGGTATAACAACTTCAGTATTTAATGCTCATTTCAATATCCTCCTTGAGGGCAGGGACTATGTATATGTTTTTAACTGAATCCCCAATGCGTGGTTCAGTGCCTAAGACTCAGTAAGTGCCTAATAGATGATTATTCACATGTACTTCATGTCTACATCAGCAATTGCACGATGGGACCCCAGAAAGGAGAATATACTAATACATAATAATAAGGGTGCTTTGGTTACAAAGGTTATCTGTAGGGCAAGAATATCTCTAGTGTGCCTGCTCAAGAAAAGGGTCCCTTATCTGCAGGAACCTTTGGGTTGACCAAGCCAAGGATAAAACAGTTCAAGGAAGTTACTGCCCTTTATGTATGACAAGGTTGACAATGGTTAGAGTTTACATCATTCCTAAGGGCTGTACCACATCATTACTATTCTCTATTATTTTTGCATTGTTTTGTAATTGATCTACTCTGCATTCATTTTGTACACATTATGTATATGCCTGAGCTGTATCTTTCATTAGACTATAAGCTTTATGAGGGCAAGAACCATTCCCATTTTTTTTTTTTTTTGTATTCTCAATGTTTGACAGTGGCTGGCCCGTAGTAAGTGTATAATTGTTGAATCATTGACTGCTGAATAACTTGATAGTAGAAAAATATGAGATGGTTGTAATCAAATTGTGGTACACTAATGTTCCATAATACTAAGTAGATTAAGATACTCAAATATGAGGGATATAAATAAGTAATGGAAAAGTCTTTATGAATTATTCCAAAGCAAAAAAAAAGGGCAAAAATTTAAATCATCTTGGAGGAAAACGAATGAAAATGAAGAAAGGTCTTGATGGAGATTTAGAGAGGCATTTTAAACATTGAGGCTAATTTATTTGAATGCAAATACTTGTACAATAATCCCAATGGATTTTACATGTTTAATATTTAAAAGATAAAAATACACATATCTTGAGTATTTTTTACGTCCCCAACACTTTTAAGACAATGGTTCTCAAAACTGTGGCTCACAGAATCCTGAGGGGGTCTCTGAAACCCTTTCAGATGATCAACAAATTCAAAATCAGATTTTATTTCTAATATGGTAAAGATCTATAAATATAACCCTCATAAACAAAAAAACTCTTTTGACAGATCTTTAATCATTTTTAATATCAAGATACTGAGTACAACAAAAGTTTGAGAACCACTGATGTAAGAAACTTGTAATAAGTATGAATTATTAGACACAAATTCTTATCATTTAATGTTTTTAACTTGAAATCCAAAGACACTCAAGGCTATCAGTAGATAGGTTTCAGGGAGTCTGCACACTTGGAAAAGAAATTGCATCTTTATTTCGGTACCACTGACTTCCTTTCCTTTGTAATCTTATATGAAGGGATCTATATGATTCATTAGACTGCCAAAAGGGTCCATGACCCAGAAAAGGTTAAGAATCTCTGTTCTAACAGTACATATGCCATCTTATTGAGGAGACAAAAAGCCATAGAAAACAAAGTGCATGACAGCATATAATTGTGTCTGTGGGTGGCAGTCAACAAATATTAAGGGCCTAGTTCCAGCACTATGCTAAGTGCTGAAGACACAAAGAAAGGCAAAAATCAGTCTAATGGGAGACAAGATAAGGGCAACTATGTATAGCTGAAAGTTATGGTAACTTAGTATCCTTACCACTGGATTAGTGATTCTGGAGAAGAATAAGGATGATGACTTTGCACAGATCACCTCTGCTTAACTGAAATCCAATTCACTTGCAAATCAAGATATCACTGTAGTGAGATCTTTAGTCCTTTTCAGAATATCTTGGGGTTTGGGTGCTAATTTTTTTCTTTCCCTATTTATTCTATGATTGTTTTTGAACTGGGAAAATCAACCCTTTTGTCTTCTGTAGTTTTTATTCATAATTATTTGAACTTTATAGCTCTTTGGTTTTGATAAAACCCACTGGGATTCAAATGGAGATACTTGACTATTCCTGTAAACACCAATCACTCTGGGTCTTACTGATTGGCCAGTAATGGGTCCAAGTCTTGCTTATTGTTTGCATTTTGATGGCTCAGAATAAGTGTAAATAGCAATTGTATCTGTTCTAGCCAGAAATTGATAATTTTCTCTATCCATTTTGATTCTTTTGGGAAACTATGCCATCTTTCACCTCAATTCTAACCTAGCTTTTAATCACTAAATGGGTATTGCTTCAGAAAAGGTGAGAAAGGCTTTAGCATAAAAAGACCAGGGTCTTACTGCATTTAGGACCATACCAGTCATCCTGAATTATATCTTACCACTGGACTATGACTCTGGAGAGGAGTCAAGCTTATGACTTTGTATAGCTCTGCCTCACAAAAATCCAAGTCATTTGCAAGTCAAAACATACTCTTCCTAATGTCATTGGTCCTTTTCAACAACTCAGTATTCCATTATTCTCAGCCATGCTTATTCAGTGTTAGGGAAGGCTCTGTTGGTGAAAGAGACAACAGTCTCCAGTTTTTTGTACTACCTGCTTTTTGTCACATATTCCTACCTGCAAATTGTCACATTCTTGCTATCTTTGGGCAGAAATGAGATGCAAGGGTTCCACTCTTTTGCTGAGCATTATATTTGAAATGCCATCATGTTGTTACCTTGCCATACTTGTTATAAATTTTTTGTCCTGAGTTTTGCTTTGTTAATCAGGGTGAAAGCCAAAATGAAGAATTTTTCCTTTCAACAGTGCAAACAAGAAATACAAAGGATAAATTTGGAGAAAAATGAGAGGGAAGACACTAGTATTAAAGGAGTTTTGGAAAGGTTTCTCTTAAGACATTTTTGTTAAGACTTGAAGGAAACTGTGAATTGGATTTGAATGGTATGTCACCAGACCATCAAGATGCCATATATATCAAGGCTAATCAACCCAGAAACTGGGCATTATCCTCTTGCTAGAAGGGTATTTTTGGGATTTAGTTTCATATGTTCTTGCCCCTCATTTCTTACTTTGTATTAGGTAATTTACAAAATAAACTGATTTTTATTGGTCCTTTAAGTTAGGGCAGTCTCCTAATATGTCATGCAGTCTTTGTCTAAAATTATCAGTGTGAATCTGAGATGTTCTGGACTTTCAAATGAGTTATGAAAATCATTAGATGTATTGATTTTCACTACATGATTCCCTTTTTGGGGGAAGGAGGAAGATTGGGGCCCACATATAGAAATTGTTCTTTATTATTTATATCTGTTCTCTTTGGGGCAAGTCACTTAAACATTCATTAATAAAGTTTAGTTTCTTAGTTTCTAATGATAGCACTTACTCTACAAGGTTGCTTTGGGATTTAAATAAGATAATTTACGTAAAGCACTTTGCAAACCTAGTTTGGCAAACCTTAAAGGGCTATATAAATGCAAGTTATTATTAAAAATACTAGCTAATATTAAAAGTTTGAAAGTGCTTTACAAATTTCCTATTTTACATGTTTATACACATTTATACACACACACATCAATATAAAATTTAACTAATGAATTAAATATGTGCAAAGGACAGAATAGGATAGTACAAGTCAAAGGGAAAGATGTTTCTAGTTATTTTTTAAATAAGTTTTACTAGTATTTGAAAAAACTGATGATAATAATACAAATAATAATACAAAATACTTTGCAAATATTGTATTATTTATTCTTACCACAACCCTGGTAGCTTGGTACTATGATCAATATTTTACAAATGAGAAAACTGAAGTAAGTGGAAGTTCAGTGACTAAGTGACTTGCTCAAGATTATTAAGCAATGTCATCTAAGGCTGGATTTCAATTTAGGTCTTTCAGATTCTAGGTGCAATGATATCATATACTGTACCACCTAACTTATGATGTAAATATAAAATACATACTAAACAAATAAAATTCAAATTTTTCCTTATGCCTATTTAGATTCAATAAAACACGAATAATTTAAAAATGTGACATATTTTATCTTCTCTGCTACAGGAAGATTGTGTGTGTGTGTGTGTGTGTGTGTGTGTAAGCTGTAGAAAAGAATAACACTTTGCTAATTGCTGTTACAATTTAGGTTAGGAGAAGTAAAGAGTGAAAAGGAAGAGGATGAAGCTAAGGCAACTTAAAAACAATCTTCTCAGGAGTTTTTTTGAGTGATAGTGAAGAAACCTGACTGATAGTTTACTTGGATCAGATAATCTGAATAAGGGAATTCTGGATTGATTTGAAAGGTAGATGATAAACTGGGATAACAATAGATTATCAAACCAAGTGGGGAACTATGGTAGCAACATCCTATTCAGTTCTAAAACCAAAAACAGCACCTGCAGTTAAATAGAGGAATTACAATGTTACACATCAATTAACACATCTTCTTATCTTTTCTTCATTAATTCTTATCTCTTCTTCATTAAAGGAATAAAAAAATTTTAATTAAAAGAACACTTAAATAAATAAGGATATGGGAGGCTAGGTTTGAAAGTAGCTATTTTGAAAATAACAAAGATTTTGTATGACCACAAGTTAACAGGGTGACAATATGATATGGCTGCCAAGAATGCTAATGTGATTTTAGCATTCATTTGTAGAAACACAGTATATTCTTCATATTCTTCATTCTTCAATTCATCTACATTTTCTTCCATACTTGTTGGACCATAACTGGATTATTTCATTGTTTTTGACAGTGTTTTTTGGTATGAGCATAAACAAACTGTATATTTCAAGGAAGGTAAAAAAATTCTGAAAATTACATTAAAACAAGTCACTGAAAGACACTAGATTATTTAGCTTGGAAGAGAGAAGACTAACGGGAGATATAACAGCTCCCTTCAAGTATTTGAAGTCCTATTACATAGAAAAAAGGGTAGATTAACATGTTGATCCAGAGTACAGACCAACAGAAGAAAATTACAAGGAAGTAGTTATGATATAATAAAAAGCAAAGCTGTACAACAATAGAATGAGTTCTGTCACTATAAGTATTCAAATTCAATGACACCTGTTAAAGGTTGTTATAGAAGGATTTCCTACAAGGAACAAGATGTCAGACAAGGTGATGTTTAAGGTCCTTTCCAATTTTCCAAGGTCTAATTGAAAATCTCCAAACAATGAAAAAAAGTGAAAATTCTATCAATATTATCTCATAATTACCTTCACCTAAATTCAGAACTAAGCATTGAAATTTTTCATAACTTTGACAGAACAGAATCCTTGATAACCCACAATTACAATACGTTTATAAAATCTAACCATTCTTTTCCATGGCATTTTTTTTTTTTTTTTTTTTTTTGCTTTTAAACAGCATCTTACTATTTTCACAAACTGATGAATGACTCTTGCAGAAAAATATAGCTTTATAGTCTGGTTTTCTGAATTGCCCTGATCAATAAATGTGAAATTTAAAATGTTCAACCATACAAAGTATTAAAGAAACACTGACATTTTCTAGGTCCCCTTTTAATAGGAAATTTTTTTAGTCATGATCTGCAGAGGTTGGTCCTGGGCAGTTCAAAGATAAATCTTCCTCATCTGTAATTAAAGAAGGAAAAAATGTTTTAATTATTTATGACTATAACTGGCCTATTTTAAAAGAACCTGATATTGAGCATCTGAAATTACTTATTGTAGCAGAATACCACAATTAACTCTTAGATCCTGTCCCCACTCCAATTTTCTCTAGTGGTCTCCATTGTCATCTTCTCATTCTAATTTCTAATCTCTTTGTATTTACTGGCTCTTTCCCTAATGTCCAGAAACATACCTATACCTTTCCCATCACTTAAAATCTTCTACCATCCTCTCTATCTAATGTAATAATGTAATATGGTTCTCTTTTAAGAAAAACATCTAAATGAAGTGTCTATCCTTCCTTTCACTCTCTTTTTAAATCCCTACAATCTGGCTTCTGACTTCATTCAACAGAAACCAACCTCCTCAAAGTTTCCCCCTCTCAATCCTCTTCCTTTTTGATTTTTCTGCAATAGCATTTGGCATTTGGATATTCTCTCCCCCCTAAGTATTTATTATACTGCTCTTTTCTACCTGACTATGCCTTCTTGGTCTCCTCTGCTGGATTGCCAGCCTTGTCATTCTCACTATTCATAGTTGTCTTCAAAGGTTCTGTCCTGGGCTCTCTTATTCCTCTCACATTACTTTATGACCTCATTTACTCCCATGGATTCAACAAACATTTCTGTACAACTGATTTTCAAATCTATACTCATTCTTAAGTCTCTCTCCTGAGGTTCCTCTATAGCCTTCAAGATGCCTCAAACTAAATGCCCTCTACGTACCTCAAATGCAAGTCCAAAACAGAATTTGCCAGCTTTCCCCTCAATCTTCCGCTCTTTCATATTACTAGTCACCAACACTTGTTTACTTAATGTCATCTTCGATTCCTCATTTTATTCATCCATCTACTTTTCTGCTAAACCTTGCAGTTTTTATCTTCACAATTTTTCTTATATTTGTACTCTATTCTTCCTTCACACAGCCACCATCCTTGTTTAGACCCTCATTACCTCTCACCTAGATTATTACAATAACCTTTTAATTGATCTGTCTCATATCTCTTGTCACTCCAATCTACCTTCCACTAAGTTGCCAAAGTGATTTTCCTAAAAGATAGTTCTGGTTATAACATCTCTTTGTTCAATGAGCCCCAGGGCCTTCTTTAACCTTTAGGATCGAAGTCCCAGTCCTCTATCTGGCATTTATAACCTATCACTTCTGCCTTTCTAGTCTTCTTACATTTTACTCCCCTTCACTTATACAATGTTCCAGGCAATTTCATATGTTTACTCCATCTCGTCCCTGTGCCTTTTCAATGGACGTTCCTTGTGCCTGGAATGTTTTCCTATTTTACCTCCTACTTTTGGTCTCCGTGGTTTCCTTAAATGCCTTTCCCTATGAGACTGTCTTCTCTCAACTCTACATAATTCATATGGATCTACTTATTTTTATGTTTGTTACAGCCAATAAAATGTGAGCTCATTGAAAGCATGGATTGTTTTTGTTTTGTTCTTCAATGCCTAGCAAAGTTCCTGGAACATAGTGAGTGCTTAATAAATACTTGTTCACTGACCAAAACAAAAAAAGAAAGCTAGTATGTTATGTAGTGGAAAAAGCACTAGATTTGGAGTTATGAGGCTTAGATTCAAGCTCTGGTTCTTCTAATAATTGTATTACCCTGGTCATTATGTAATAAAAGAAAGCATTTCAAAATTTTTATGGAAATAGAAACATTTTTGACTTTATATTCTGATAGGAATTTATGTGATTTTTCAAGGGACACTGGGATAATATAATGGGCAAAGTCTTCAAATAAAGCTTTGCAAAAGAAAGATTTTTCTTTTCTTTCTTTTTTGCTAAGGCAATTGGGTTTAAGTGACTTGCCCAGGGTCACACAGCTAGGAAGTGTTAAGTATGAGACTAGATTTGAACTCAAGTCCTCCTGACTTCAGGGCTGGTGCTCTATCCATTGCGCCACCTAGCTGCCCCAAGAGTTTTCAAATAGATATTTCTTATACAGCTACATTGTAAGAATGGAGGACATAATATTAAGTTTTGATATAGTTAAAGGTATTTCTTTGGAGGATGTAAGATAACACAGTCTAGATTCATAGCTTTCTGACAGTATCTCCTAACAGGGTCTTTTTCTCTTTCTGTGTCTTCCTTGGAACATAGGCCTAGAAACAGTACTACTGAGGCCATTTGTCATATACTTTCTCTTCTCTCTTTCTCATCTCCCATTACTCACGAGCCTTAGGCTACTCTCTCCTCTTTTACCTCAATCTCACATGATGAAATGGCTTTACTCCTTCCAAGACAACCCTAAATGTGCCTCCCATTTCTAATCTAAACCCTATCCTTATACCTGTCCAAGTGATCCCATTCTTTCCTTTCTCCTCCAATAGATTATCCCCCTCTGTCATCCCCATTTTTTCACTCATTTTCAATCTTTTCCTCTTGATTCAATCAATCGCTACTGTCTAAAAAACATGTCTATGTCCTTCCTATCCTAAAAAACCCTCACTTGAACCTTCCAAGCTTTTTTCAAGTGATCAAATATCCCCATAGTTGGGGCTCTGGGCACAAGTCTATACTATTTTTTTCTTTCCGGCAAGCTTATGCTGCTGTTCTGAGCCAGAGGTTAAGTCTAAGTTTAGTTCTGAGCATTCCCTTTCTTCAGGCCCAGTTTGGGATGAGTCCATGATCAGTTCTGTGAATTCCTAAGCTACTGGCCTAGGACGGAGCTCTAATCACTGAGTCTTTGAAACTAGTCTACCCCTGTTACATAATTACGGGTTACTTAGGTATAAGCTGAATTTGGACTGGAAAGATGACCCTTTTAGTTTCTCCTTTGATTTCTCAACCATTTTTCTGTTTGGTGTCTTTCTTAGATTGTTGGTAGAACAGTTGGGCAGTGGCAATGGGGGCATGTGAAGCTGGACTATACTACTATCTTCTACTGTGCCACTTTGGTTCCCTCAGGAATCTTTAAAAATTATAAAACACATGTGTGATTGTTGTCATCTGTCATCTTTCCATACGATCTTGACCTCATGACATACATACTCTTACTTAAAGATTGGTGCCTTGCTGTTTGTTTGTATTTTGTTTTCTTTCTCATTTTTTCCCTTTTTGATCTGATTTTTCTTGTGTAGCATGATAATTGTGGAAATATGTATAAAAGAATTACAAGGTTAACATATATTGGATTACTTGCTGTCTAGAGGAGGAGGTGGGGGCAATGGAGGGGAAAAAAATGGAATACAAGATTTTGCAAGGGTGAATGTTGAAAATTACTTATACATATGTTTTGAAAATAAGAAGCTTTACTAAAAAAAATATAGGTGCCTAAATATCATTATCCAGGTTTGCTGGGATTTTTAGCTACCTTATTGTGTAATCCTAAATAAAACTCAAACTTCATTCAGTTAATGAATTAAATTAAAATTAAAACAAATAATTTTTTAAAGATGAAGTTGACAGATACAGCTTAGTTAAATGTAATCACCATTTCATGATGAGGAACATTTTTTTCCCAATTGTCACGGTTTTGGGAAATACTAAATGTTTAATGTACCAGATGTCTTGTGTTTTTCATATATTTGTAACATTAGAAAGTATCTTAAAACATGAAAAAGATCAAAACTTTTTTAGACTCCTAAAACTATTTCTTTTAGAATTATTTAGTTATTTCAGTTATGTCCAACTCTTTGTAATCCCATTTGTAGCTTTCTTGGCAAAATTTTCTTGGGAGTGGTTTGCCATTTCCTTCTTTAGCTCATTTTCCAGATGAGAAAAATGAGGCAAACAGGGTTAAGTAACATGCCCAAGGTTACATAGCTAGTAAATGTTTGAGGCCAGATCTGAACTCATGAAGAGGAGTCTTCCTAACTTCAGGCCCGATACTCTATGTACTGCACTACCTAGGTGCCCCTCTTTTAGAAGAGATGAATATCAAATTTCCCTCTAAATAGAGTTATCTTGGAAATTATCTATTTCAAATAGATCATTAAGTACTTCTAGTCCTTCCTATTTCATTATGAGTTCAATCAATGGTTGAACTGAGAAATGAAGATAAACTCAGTGAAGTGTGCCTTTAAAAACCAAAACAAATGAGAATATTTTAGAGTATTAAAGGCAAAAAATTACAAATTAATGTAAACTGTATACACTTATACTCTTTACATGTATATGTACATGTGCAATATGTATAATAGGATTGTAATACCTTCATAGGTTGTTCCACACCAAATACAATACTGATGTTCTTCTCTTAAATATCTTGTCAGAATTTCTAATTTTTCTAATACCTAAAAGATAAAAAAAGGCATTTCATGTAACAAATAACTGAATCATTGCTACTCATTTGATTATACACAGCCAACTAACACATCACTGTATATGATTTCTTTCAATGATTTTTTAGTTGGTTAAGATTTGGCAGTAACAAATTAATTTATCTTATATTCAAAATACATACTTCTTTAATTTTCTTATAATATGAAAAAACTGTCCTAAAAAACCTATTAAGGAGTTAGGTGTTGAATAAATTCATTATGACCAAACTAAACAGAACCAGCTCGAGGAATTAGCTTAAACAAGTATGTATGTTTATGGCAAACAAAAATGTTTGTGGCAGCCCTCTTTGTAGTGGCAAAAAATAGGAAACTTAAGTGGATGACCATCAGTTGGATAATGGCTTAATAAATTACAGTATATGGATGCTATGGAATACTATTATTCTGTAAGAAACGACCAGCAGGATGATTTCAGAGAAACTTGGAGACTTACATGAATGGATGCTGAGTATAATGAGTAGAACCAGGAGATCATTATACATGGCAACAACAAGACAATTCGATGATCGATTCTGACAGACATAGCTCTCTTCAACAATAAGAGTTTTCAAACCAGTTCCACTTGTTCAGTAATGAAGAGAGCTATCTACACCCAGAGAGAGAACCATGGGAACAGAGTGTGGAACACAACATAGCATTCTCACTCTCTCTGTTGTAATTTGCTTGCATTTTGTTTTTTTTCTCAGTTTTTCTTTTCCTTCCTTCTTGATCTGATTTTTCTTGTGTAGCAAGCTAACTATATACATATATTAAATCTAATGTGTATTTCAACATATTTAACATATATTGGACTACCTGCTAGCAAGGGGAGAGGGTGGAAGGGGAAAATTTGGAACAAAAGGTCAATGTTGGAAAAATTACCCATGCATATGCTTTGCAAATTAATTAATTAAAAAAAAAAACAAGTATGTATGAAGGTGAAAATATTTCCTCTAAACTCCAATTTAGCTCCTTCATGGAGAAAATCATTTTTCAAAAAAGACTTTTTTAAACTAGTCATATAAAACAGTACACACCTGAAAATAAGATAATTTCTTTTCTTTATACAGACATTGATTCCAAGGATAAATATTCTCTTTTTTTGTAGATATGGAATAAGCATAACAAGGATTGAATTACAACCTCATCATTTATTTGCTATATACTCTTTAGTAGGTTACTTAACTACTCTGTGGCTTAGAATTTGCCTCTGTAAAATGCACATAATCCATGGACTATGGACCTCACAAAGAGCTGCAGACAGCTATGAAAAAGTCAAATGCTATTTGCTTCCTTTTATAATTTGAATTACATATGAAAACATAATTCAGGATCAAAACTTACACTTAATTCTTCACAACCATATTCATCTTCTTCCTGTTCTTTCTCTCCTTTCTCTTCTTCATCTTCCTGTTCCTCTTTTTCTGGCATGAACCAGTACCATGGCTCCCTGGGAACTTGAATATCCTTAAAACAAGTATTAATTGAGCTATGGTATATGACAGGTATCACTATGAGTTCATTAACAAAAGTATACTATAATTTGTACCAATTACTTCCACATAACCTGAAGAACAATAATCATATTACTTCAAGATAACTTTTTTTAAAATTTATTTTAATAATGAAAAATTATTATTTTTACTCTATTGATGTTAAAGGATTGAGATCGGATCCTAAGTTCAGAGTTTAATATAAAATTTGATCACAATAGTCAATTTGACTGAAAAAGATTTAATATGCAATTTGAATATGGTAAAGAAATAGTGTTGATTAAAAGACAACATATGTAGTCAACGGGTTAGCCATCTTCTTTGAATTCAATTATAAGTAAAAAATAGAACAAAGCAAAACAAAAACCCTTCACACCTAAACTATGTTAAACACAATTTAATGTTCCTTTGGTAATTCCAAATGTACTTAGAGATTTAGAAGTGTCTTAAGTCATCATCAGTAACTAACACTGATCTATGGCTATTTAATAGGGCTGTTTACCAGAAAATTCTGATTGAGATGTCAGACAAATTTTATTATTTTTCATATTTAATATTTTGTGAATTCTTTTTGGCAATTATAAATCAGCTTACATGTTAAAACAGAGGCTTACCTTCTGTGTGTCTAATTGATGGCAGGCTCTCTGGCTTCTTTTAAGATCACTTTCTAACTTAAGTTCTTCTTTTTTACTTTTGAGTCGCAATCTGATTAAATGAAATTGTACTTGTGTCATATTTGCACCAGTTCAAATGCCAAGATACCAATTATTAATATCATGAAAATTTTCTTAGTACATAAAAAGGAGTTAAGATTTTAAAAGAAGAAAAATTAAAACAAGAAAAGTTTTACCGAAATTGATCTGCAGCTTTTTCTTCAGTTTGCTTTCTCAAATGGATTTTTCTTCGGTAATTTTCCAATTCTTCCTCAGCTTTCCGTTTTATTAACGTCTCATGACCAATGCCACTTCTTCCTATGCAAATTAGGAATTATGATGAGAGAATCTATTTTTCTCATGTTTATTAACACATTATATTTTAAATCTATAGAAGTAATAAGTATGTAGATAAAAATTTCAATCATCCAAAGAGAATTTGAAAAAAGTTTCATGGGAGAAAATACGCATTTGTTTAGGTTCAAAACGTCTGAAAACAAGTTATACCTCAAATAAGAAAGTAAAATAAGACATACTAATATTACTCAAACTACAAAATCATGAATTTAAGAGAATTTTTTTTTTTGGAAAATACTATAAAAACTTTCATACTTGCATCCAAAATAAATAGGATAAATGTTGTTAAACCAACATATGAACTAATACTGAAAACTTCCAAATCTTATAGTCCATATATGATGAAAAATATCCAATGCTGAAATCTGTCTTTATGAATTTCTTCACAGAATTTGAATAACTAAAATATGCATGTTATTCAAGTAGTTTTTAAAAAAATTTTTAAGAATCAGTTTTCATGATTTAGAAACTAATCTGATTCTAGCTAAAATTTATTTTCAACTTGAGATTCTATAGGCTTCCTACTGGCATTTACTTTTCATTTGTCTAGAAAAAGGTCAGTTTCCAGAATTATCAGGAAAAAGTGACATTATCACATGAGGAAATCACTTGTGAGGGGAGAAAAACTCCCAAATGTGGCTAATATTTGTATTTGAAATTAAAATGACAATTATTTCAGAAACAATTGCATACCTGTTTTGATGTTTAGAGGAATGGGTTCAACAATGCCACTACCTAGAAAAAAGTAGGAAAAAAATAACATTTTAGAAAATTTCTTTACAACCACATACTGATCAGTAAAGTACAAGGAGCCTGAAAGAGTTTGGAAAGGAAAAACAAGGTGAGCATGCTGAATTAGAAAGATTGATGATAAATGGATTTCTGCCTGTTTTTAGAAAGGATTCTGATCATGTTAAATGAGAGTAGGAATATTCTAATTTTGAATTAAAGGTAATTAAGGAGTTAGATAATTCTAAACTAAGAAAATATGAGAGACCCGTCATTAATAAATTAAACCTTGGTTAATAGTTCATAGTAATGAACACTGAACAGATAGCCCATCAGCAATCTGCCCATAGCTGTGAGCTCCAGGGTTTAATTAATAGTTACAAATAACTTAGAATTTTGCTTCAAATAAGGCAAGGGAAATTTTGCAATGACTTAAAGAAAGTATACTATATTTGTGTTTCTGTCAATACCAAGTAATAGAATCAAAGAGCACAAAGGTCTCAAAAACCAAGCAGTATAATCCACATATAAATAGAAATCTTCAGAAATGATTATATTAAGGATAAAATGGTATGGGTAGTAATAGTTCAAAAAAAGATCAGTGAGACTGGGATTAACCTTCTTTAATATTAATCATTAGATAGAAGGCAGGTATGTAACTGAAGAAAAATATAAGAATAGTATAGTTTTGTAAGAATAGTGTCAGAAGCTCAATAAAGTTTAGAATGACCTCAAAATGACAATGAATAAAAAGAGTTACATAAAAAAGAATTACAAAAAATACATTAAAAAAATTTTTTTAAAGCAAGAAGCTTAAAATTTTTGAAGCAATTTGAAGCAAGATAATGACCAAAGAAAGGATAGGGCCACTATTCTGACTAGATAAACAACCAACAATGAAAACAAGATTAAACTTGCAACACTGTTTTTACATCTGCTCTCTCTTCTAAACAAAATGATTTCTTGATTAAGAGGTATGCATTAGCGGTATCACTGTAGATAACTCACTTAACCTGTCTGCCTCAGTTTCTTCATCTATAAAATGGGAAATTATTTCCATGAATAGCACCTACCTGCCAGGGTTCTTGTGAAGATAAAATGATGTAGTAATTATAAAATGTTGACAATACAACAAGCACTATTATTGTTATAGAACTAATTATTATTATGGAAGCTTTAAAAAGTTCTTAATAGATTAGATCAATAGGCTAAACCAAGAAGAAACAGTTTAAGAGGAATAATTATAAAATTACATATATGGATACAAATAAATCAAACTAAATAAGTATAAGAGCAAGGAGATGTAGTCTATCAACAATTTCTTTGGGAAAAAAAAACCTACGAGTTTTAGTGTAGCAGTTTTATATGTCTTTTGAAAAAGATATCATCCCAAACTGCATTGGGAGACATATGAAGGAGTCAACACGCCCACTATGCTCTGCCTTGGTTACACTATATCAGAAACAAAATATTCAGTTTTTGGGTACCACATTTTAGGACAGATAAGCTGGAAAGCATTTGAAAGCTAATCATCGTGTATGGATAGGAAACTATACAACATGCAAACACATGGGACTTTTAACCCAGAAAAGTAAAGCCCATTGGAGGAATATTAAAAATATTTGAAAGTTATAATGTAGAAGTGAGGTTAAACTTGCCTATTATGGCCCCAAAAGAAAACTAGGTACAGTGCAAAACAAATGCAAGAAAATATTTTTCTTTTCTTTTCTTTTTTTTTTTTTTTTTTGCTGAGGCAATTAGGATTAAGTGACTTGTCCAGGGTCACACAGCTAGGCAGTATTAAGTGTCTGAGGCCAGATTTGAACTCAGGTTCTACTGACTTCAGGGCTGTACCAACTAGCTGCCCTGAAAATATTTCTTAATAAATACAACTGACCAAAGTAGAATGGGTGTGCAGCAGTTGGATCTCTCCTCACTATAAGTCTTAAGCAGAGGGCAGGATAATAACTTGTCTGTAGAAAAAGGATTGTTGCTAAGGGACAGCTTAGACTAAATGAGTTCCTATGGATTCTTAAGAGTCTGCAATATTGTCCAATATATATTGCTTTAGTATAAATGACCATCAAAATGAAATCTGAATATTAGTATCCCAAAATCCATCATCTTTTTGGTCATCTAACTATCTAGTTTTCAACTGGGATTTTGTTCTGCTCTGACATCCTACAGAGTTTGTAAAATTGTTGTGAGACAATTGGATGTGTTAGAATGTAAGCTCGAGTAAAAGAGCTGCCTCTTGCATCTATATCCCCGTCACTTAGCACAGTGTTTTGTACAGAGAAAGACTTTTCATTGCTTGATATATTCAATGCTTTAAAAAATAATTTTTACTTGTTCATTCTATATCTCAATGGCCTTTTAAACTCAAAAAGAGAATGAAGAATTATTATCAACTAGTTGGTCATGCAGCTGCCAAAACTGCAGAATAGAATAATATATAATCTTGTTTTCAATCTGTTGTCACTCCTTTGTCCTTTGATTATTAGTATCTCTGCTCCACAACTATTTCACAGCTTTTATTTACATCCCTAATCAATCCCCTTCCCTTTCCAAGTGTTGGATAACTGTTGAATTAACTTAAGAATGAAGGGATTGTGGATTATCCTTTGCCCTAAGTGAAATGTAAGATTGAGGAGAGGGGGTGTTGGGTTAGAAGTAGTTAATAAAATGCATGATTGAAGTAAGTTTGTACAGAGAAGGGATTGGAATAGATAAATGACTTCTGAGCTTCCTTCCAGTTTTGATCCCATGATCTCTTTGGTCTTCAGTTTCTTCTCAAACATTTAAAAAGTTATTAATCAAAAAAATTTCAATTTTCAATTAACATTTCACTTAGAATATGATTTAATTTTTATAAGGTAACTTACCACTCTTGCCAAGAGCCTGTCCACTTTTATACCCCATCTTTTGAAGCAAAGCAAATCCTTTATTTTCACTACCCAAAGCACTCTTCAAAACATTATCACGTCTTTCTTTTTCCTCTTCTTTTAAGCTCTTTTGTCTGTTTTTTAGATTGGCTTCCCGATGCTTTTCTTCTTTTTGATGAGCCTCTTTGATTCTCCTCAACATGGGCAATCCAGGTCTGATGTCTTCTCTAAACAACATTATAATAATACAGACAGTCCGTGCCTTTTGACACTTAATTGATAATTTATTTCTCATTAATTTTATCAATCATTTTATTATTTCCATTAATGCCACCAAAATATTAAAAATAATCAAAATTTAAGCAAAAAAAAAAATGAAAGCAAGAGTACACATAACTTGGTTTCCAGTAATGTCTGGCATTCTAAAAGGATTTCATGTATATTATTTTGAGGTAAATATAAGTATTATCTTTATAGGGAGGATATAAATGTAAAGTCTCATGGGAAATTAATTTATCTAACTAAATAAATTACTGTCAAGAAATCACATGCAATATGTTGGATTTAACATGTATTTCTACCATGTTTAACATATATTGGACTACTTGCCATCCAAGGTATGAGGGAATGGGAGGAAACTGGAACACAGGATTTTGCAAGGGCTAATGTTGAAGAATTGTTCAACATATGTTTTGAAAAATAAAGTTTTAATTTAAAAAAATAAATAAAAAGAAGTCATAGCAAGAAATAGGGAATGAGGCCTGAAATATTATTGAATCTGTGACAATGAGAAGGAAAGAGATTTTTAAAGGAAAAATGAACAGCAATTGGTGACAGACAAGATACAATTAATATTGCTATTAATATTATTGGAAATGAGTATGGAAAAATAAGAAGAATAAAAAAATGACATCAAATTTCTAAGCCTCCGGGATGCCTGGGGAAAGGGATATCATTGACAATGAGAGGGAAACTGAAATAAGGGGAAATAAGTTTAGTTTCAGATTAAGTATGATATCCAACAAAAGGACTCAATAGGAAATGTTAGTAGGCAACTGAAAATTGGTATTAAAACTTGGAGCAAAGGACAGAACTAGAGCTAGATATTTGAAAGAGTCTCTTGGTTTTCTTTTAGTTGAAGGGAAGGAGTGTAGCTAGACATGAGTTTGATCTAAAAACAAAAGGATTCAGTAAAATTTACTTAATCTCCTCTTCCCCTCAAAATGAGCTTTTTTGTGTCCTTGTCTAGTGAATTTTGTTCAGTTCTGGGCTCTACATTTTAGGAAGGACATCGACTAGATAACACTTGAGATCCCGTCTAGCAGAAAATCAATGAAATATGAAATGTGTGAAGGAAAAGTTATCATTAAATTTATCATGAGGCAGGGAGATTAAACTTTTTTGGTTCCAAAAGATTTCTATCAACAACAAAATGGATGAAAATTGTAGAGAGGTGGATTTCTGGTGAAAATTACAAAAATAAGTACACAAAAACAATAGCTGTATGATTGTGGGCAAGTCACTTAACCTTGAATGCCTCCAGATTTTTTTTTTAAAAACACCAAAAACTTTTTTTTTTCCAAAAAAAACTTCTTTAGAATTAAAGCTGACCTCAAATTTCTGAGATCCCAGGTCAAGAAGAAAATACTATAAGCTGCCAAAAAGAAATTATTCAAATATTGTGGAACAACAAATAAGATCACACAGAATTTAGCAGCTTCTATTTTAAAGGAGCAGGGATTGAAATATAACATTTTGAAATGCAAAAGAGCTAGGATTACAATCAAGGATAATCTACACAGGAAAAATGAAGGATTCTTCAGCGGGGAAATGGATATTTAAAGACATTTCTGATGAAAAGACCACAGCAGAACCAGAAAATGTGACATTCGAACAACAAGACTCGAGAGAAGTATTAAAAGGTAAACATGAAAAAGAAACATTAAAGGATTCAATAAACTGTTTACATTCTCATATGGGAAGATGATGCATGTAATTCCTAAGAGTTATAAGCATTATTAGGGCAAATAGGAGTCTTCATAAGCAATGGACATGGTGTGAATTGATTACGCTGGAATGATCTTAAAAAAGAAATGAGAAAGAGTAATGCATTGGGAGAATGGAATAGGGAAAGTTATCTCACAAAAGAGAGGTGCACAAGAAAGAGTCCTTAATGTAGAAATAAAAGTAAGAGGTGACAGGGAACACTTGAAACTCACTCATAAGAACTGTTTCACAGAAGAATAAAATATATTCTATAAACACAATTAGTTGACAGAAATCTATTTTAACCAATATGGAAGTGGAAGAAGAAGAGGATAGGACAAAGGGCAGTTGTAATAAAAAGAAAGACAGGTTAAGTGAGAGAGTCGTCAGAAACAAAACAGAGTTTTGAGGAGGAACTGAATAAAAAGAAAGAAGAATAAATAGAAGAGAAAGGAAATTCATAATTGGTAATAATACTGTGAAGGTGAATGGGATGAACTCACCAATTTTTGTGAAAAATTAATAGCAGAATGGATTAGAAATCAGAACCAAATTATAAATTCTTACAAGAGACATATTTGATTCCAGAAAGATGCCTAGAGTTAAAATAAGAAGAAGGAGCAGAATCTATTATGCTTCAGCTAAAGTAAAAGAGGCAGGGATAGCAATAATGATCTTAGACAAAGCAAAAACAAAACCAGATAAAATTAAAAGAGAGAATCAGAGATGCTACATTTAAAAAAAATTATATTTCCCCCATCATGTTAAAATTATTTACATTTAGAATGTACATCTACAATGTAAAAATTATGTATTATTTTTTTTAAAAAAGTTTTGAGTTCCAAATTCTATCACTCCTTTTCCTCTTCCTCCTCCCTGACATGGCAAACAATCCAATCAATAAAAGTTATACATGTGCAATCATGTAATACATTTCCATATTAGTCATTCTGGTTTTTTTGTTTTTGTTTTTTTAAGCTAAGGCAATTGGGGTTAAGTGACTTGCCCAAGGTCATACAGCTAGGACGTGTCTGAGGCCAGATTTGAACTCAGATCCTCCCAATTTCAAGACCAGTGCTCTAACTACTGTGCCACTTAGCTGCCCCCTTATTAGTCATTCTGTATAAGAAAATCCAAACCCTCCCTCCCCCAAAAATGGAGGAATGAAAGAAAGAGATAAACAGTATGCTTCAATCAGTATTCAGACAATATCAGGGAAACTACATTTTAATAAAAGATACCATAGAAAATATCAAAAATTCTGAAAGCCATTTTCATTGATCAAGGCTTCACTTCAATAAATGTTGAAAAGGATATAAGAAAACTGGGACACTAATAACTTTGTTGGTGGAATCATAAACTAAACCAACCATTCTGGAGAGCAATTTGGAACTATGTCCAAAGAGCAATCATACTGCTGCGATGATCCAGCAATACCAGTACTGGGTCTGTGTGCCCCCCCCCCCCAAAAAAAAAAATCCTTTTTTAAAAAGGAAAAAAAAAGTATTTATATACAAATATATATAGTAACTTTTTTGTTGTGACAAAGAATTGGAAATTGAGGGGATGCCCTTCAATTGGGGAATAGTTGAACAAGTTATGGTATATGAATGTAATGGAATGTTATTGTGCTATAAAAATTCATTAGCTAGCAGATTTCAGAAAAACTGGAAAGACTTACATGAATTGATGCAAAGTGAAGGGAGCAGAGGGAAATGAATATCGTATACAATAATAACATTGTACTATGATTAACTATGAATGACTTAGCTCTTTTCAGCAACACAATGATCCAAGATTCCAAAGGATCTATAATGAAAAATGCTATCTACATCGAGAGAAAGAACTGATGAAGTCTGAATGCAGATCAAAACATATTTTCACTTTATTTTTTCATGTTTTTTATTCTTTTTGATGCTTTTTTCTTTCACAATGTGACTATTATGACAACATGTTTTAGATTGTACTTATGTAATTTGTTAAATTGCTTATCCTCTTTAAAAAGGCAGGAGGGAGGAAGAAAATTTGCAACTCAAAATTCTTTGAAAATGAATGAAAAGATGTCTTTACAGGTAATTGGGGAAAAAAAAGATTTCATTTCTCAAATGTATAGGAAATGAGTCAAAATTATAAAGCCATTCCCCCACTGACAAATGGTCAAGGAATATGAATAGGCAGTTTCAGAAGAAGAAATCAAAGATATCTATAAGGTATATAAAAAAAAAAAAAGCACTGAATTACTATTATTTAGAGAAGGACAAATTAAAACAATTCTGAAGTACTATGTTATATCTATTAGAAATGACAAATAATGAAAGGGATGTGGTAAAATAGATTAATGAACTACTAGTGGAGCAGTGAACTGATTTAACCATTCTGGAGAACAATTTTAAATTTTCTCCAATGGGCTATAAAAATGTGCATACTCTTTGATCCACCAGATTCTCAGTATGACAGAGAACAAAGAAAAAGGAAAAGGATCTTTATGTACCCAAATAGCTCTTTTTGTAGTGGCAAAGTATTGGAAATTGAGAAGACACTCATCAACTGAGGAATGGTTGAACAGATTGTGGTATATGACTGTGATGGAACATTGTTGTGTTATAAGAAATGATGACAGAAACATCGTCAGAAAAACCTGAGAAGATCTGTATAAACTGATACAAATTGAAGTGAGCAGAACCAGATCATTGTACACAGGAACAGCAATATTGGAATGATGATTGACTCTTGATACTCTGATTAATGTAATGACCCAAGACTATTTAGAAGAACTCACGATGAAAACTATTCACCAATAGAGAGAGAGAGAACTGTTCAAGTTTGAGTGCAAATTGAAGTGTAATTTTCTCATCTTATTTTTCTTGATTTTTTGTTGACATGGTTAATATGCAAATATGTTCTGAATGAGTTTGCATGTATGATGGGTATATTGCCTACTTTCTTAGTGTGTGGGGAGGGGGTGGAAGGGAGAGAATTTGGAACTCAAAATTTTAAAGAATGTAAAATAAATAATAACTTTCTTTAAAAAGAAGAAAAAATTAAGAGCTGATCCAAAGATGAATGAGTAGCCTTGGAAGATCTTCAAGTAAAGAATAGATTACCACTTGCAAAGGTGCTGCAGAGGAGGTTCCTGTTCGGCTGTGAATTTGAGTGAATAGATGAAGGATCTTACTAATTCTGATACTGTAAGATAGTGATAAGAATTTGAATCATAGTTTTCTTAAATCCTGGGGAAAATTATTACCCTTTCTTTGGGTCTCAACTACTTCTATAAATTAATAGTATGAGATTGGTGAATTCTAAACAAACTTCTAGGTTGAAATCTTCTAATATTATAGTTTTTCTTTTTGGTTTCCTTTTCCTTTTCATGTTAATCATCCATTATTGTCACATATAACATGAATAGAAAAGGTACATATTTACTTACTTCACATTAATGAAGGAATCAGACATATAGTCTTCTTCTTCTTCTGCCATGTTCACCTTCAGCTCTGAATTTTCTTAAATGGTAACTTTAACTACAAAACAGAGTTAAATAAAGTTGTAATCATTGTCCAATTCTTTTTTCGGAAACTAAAAAAAACCCTATACTAAGTTAACAAGAAAAATTTGGACCCTTTGAATATTGATGATATTGTCAATTTCACAGTGTTAATGTTTTTCAAAATTAATTTCCAGTGATAGAAATTATCTCAAAATATGAATTTAAAAAGGTATATTTCCACTTCTGATTTGAATTTACATTAAAACATGAGAAATGATTAACAACTTTAATGCATAGCAAAAAAAACAAGAATAAAATTGGTTCATGGCGACTTTTGAAAAATGGCTAAAAAACTCAACAATTTTGTAAATCACTGTAATGAATCCAATTTTTAAAAAAAATCATTTATTGAGGATCTACTATGTCTGAGGACACTATGCTAGGCATAGGGGATCAAAATGAAAATACAAAATATTAGTCAGAATAGTCAGAACCAGAATCATGAATCAAAATTACTTCCTATTAGTAGTTTCTAAAGGTCCAATAAAATTCTTTAATGCTTCTTCACAGTAAAGATGTGACCCTGTACTCTAGTACAAAAAGCTCTCCCACTAAAGAATAAATTCTGTCAGTCCTAAGGATGAACTACTTTCTGAGGTCAGCCTAGCCATGTTTGGAAAGGCTTATTATTAGGGTAGCAAAAAGAAGCAAGGCATTATTTTTCCAATCATAGCAACTCTTTAGGATCATCTCCTAAATTAGAGAGTGATTTTGATCTGCATTGCTGGAAGGAGTATACAACACTAATCAATTCACAGATTCCTGAAATATTACTTTTCAAAAGCCAGAGGGCTCCAGTGTTAAAAAAAAGGTGGAGAGAATTGAAATACTTGTTTAAGGAGAATTTGTATTAACAATCACAAAAAAAGTTTAATTTGCTAAACACTTAAACATACTAAGAAAGGGAAGGAAATTACTCACTGGCTCCTTACGAAATCTTCCATTTATCTTTTCTCTAGCCAAATTAATCTATTTATTTTTCCCCTTAAAAGCCATTCTATCCTCTACTTTCTTTCACGTGATTCTCTCATTTTGGAGTATTTTCTTCAGTTTTCGGTTAATCAATGTCTTTTCCTTACTTGAAAAACATTGCTTTTCTATCCTGTCTCAAAAGATGAGGAATCCCTATTCTTTACGATGATTAATTCCTGCACTTTTTCTTCCTCTTTCTTACAGGACTATTCTCCAAGTAATCATCACCACTTTGTCTCCTTGTCTCATCATGCCTCCTTCTCTCTTTAATCTTTCCCTCTGATTAATATACCTACCTTGAAAAAATGTTCAGGTCTTCCTAATCTTAAAAATCATTTTCGTTATCACTTCAATCCATCCTGTACTTAATACTTCTACTATTTCATTATTCATTCAACTTCTTGCAATCTAGCTTCTATTCATTGATCAACCAAAAATGTAACAAGTACTTGCTATGTATTACACTACATAAACAAATCCAATGGACATCATTCTTCTTGACAGCTCTACAGTTTTTGATACTACCCCTCTATGAACTTCCTGAGGCATCATTCTTTTTTTTTCCCTTTGCTTTCACCTTCATGTTCTTGTGTACTTTTATTTTTTTTCATAATTATATCTTTTTATTGACACAACCCATGCCTGGGTAATTTGTTACAACATTATCCCTTGCACTCACTTCTGTTCTGACTTTTCTCCTCCATCCCTCCCCCCTCCCCCTGATGGCAAGCAGTCCTCTACATGTTAAATATGTCACAGTATATCCTAGATACAATACACGTGTGCAGAACCGAACAGTTCTCTTGTTGTACAGGAAGAACTGGATCCAGAAAGTAAAAATAACCCAAGAAGAAAAACAAAAATGCAAACAGTTTACATTCATTTCCCAGTGTTCTTTCTTTGGGTGTAGCTGCTTCTGTCCATCATTGATCGATTGAAACTCAGATCTCTTTGTCGAAGAAATCCACTTCCATCAGAAGACATCTGAGGCATCATCCTTAATTCTTTCTCTTGGTTTTCTGATTTTTCTCTTTTACTGACTCTTTCTTTTCCCCAATTCTGTAAGAGTCCATCTTCACTCTTAGCTCTCTCCCTTGGAAATCATTTTCATGATTTTAACAATAATATTTAAATATGATTTCTTATTTCATAATTCCAACTTTGATCTTTGTTCTAAGCCTCCAATGGATATACATTAAATTACTTAGAGCATTTTTACCTACATTAACCACCAGCATCTTACATCAATGTATCTAAAACTGAACTTTTCTTTCTCCTTAAATCCTGTCTGAGATCACCATTCACTCAAGTCATGCTTAGAACTATAGTTTTATCTTTCATTTTCTTCTGCTTTTGATGTGCCTCTGAAATCTGTCATTTATATTCCTTACTCTCTTATCTTTCCTCAAAGATTATGAGGAAAGTATTTTGTAAATGCATATCCATAAAGGTGTGTTTTGATAATTACCATAACTATTATTGTCCTAGTTTGGGTTATCTTTCTTACCTGGATGGACTATAATAATCTAACTAGTTTTCTAAAATCCATTTTCTTTCCACTAATCCCTTTTTCACATCTCTTCATGACTAATGTTCTATAAATACAAATCTGACCAAGATTTCCCTGCTCAAAATCCTTCAATGACTCCTTACTGCTTTGCCACATAAAACTCCACATTGAGACTTAAGGTTTTCCAGAACCACATATCATTCTATCTTCTTGGTCTTATCTTTAATTACTTACCTCTGTAGAGGTAAATTTTAGCCAATCTGGATTTTGCTGAGCCACTTCTGTGCCTCTGTTTATAATAAGCCATTTTTAAAAATAATTGGAATATCTTTCAGTCCCATCTCTGCCTGACAAAATCCTTTCTATCCTTGAAGGTCCAGTTCAAATCAATGTCCTATTTTCCTCCTCCTAAATACTACTTTCTCCATGAAGTCTTCTTTGACTTCTCTATCAGTAAAGATGATGCCATACAGATCTTGATAAATGCCTGATTTATACTCCCCTATGTACTATTTGTATCATTTTGTAAAATAGTTATTTGTATTTGAATCTCTATGAGACTGTAGCAAGCTCTAAAAGGGTGGAGCCTCTTATTTAACTTTTGTATCTCCCCTAACACCTAACACAATGTTCTGCACAGAGTAACTATAACCATTTCCTGAATACAGAATGAATATTAAAAGACATCCTAGATAGAGGGATAACACTAGTCTTATTTTACCTAAAATTAGAAAGCAAGGGAAAATTAAAAAGAAAAGGTACCATACCATACTTAGAAGCTGACAAGTAAATGGAGTCAGGGTCACACTCATTAGCCCCCTCTCCCACTGCACAAACCCCACCATCACTCCCCTACTCTGTCCTTCCTCTTCTATCATCCTTGCCCTCTCCTCTTCTTTCTTTCCTATGTCTTATCTGGATCCTCTCACCTTCCTTTCACTTTTGTACCCCTCCCTCCCTTCTCCCTCTCATTCCTGCTCTCTTCTTCCCTTCTCCCTAGTCCCTCAGTCTTCCCCCCCTCCATCATTCCCCCATCACCCTAGTCTTCCCTTCCTTTCTCTATTAGCCTCTCCCCCCTTGCCCTTCTTCCTTGTGATTTTGCTGTTCCCTTTCTCTCTTCTCTGGCTTTCTTCTTTTCTCCTTGCTCTTTCCCCAGTACCCCTTCTCTCTTCTCTCTCCTTTCTCCCAGGTCCCTCCACTTTCTTTCCCTTTTCCTTAAATATCTCGTTCCCCCTCTTTTCTTCTTCTCCCTGTCCCTCTGATTCCTCTTCTCTCCTTTCCTTCTCTTTTGCCTTATTTTCCCCTCCTTCTAGCCCTCCTTGACTTCTTCCTTCTTCCCTGTCTGCTTCACTCTCTTTCTGGTCTTCCCTTCTCCCTGTGCCTCTTGTCTCTTTCTCTTCTCCCTGATTGCCTCCTTCCTCTTCTCTCCCTTTCTCTCTTATCCCTCTCCTCCCTCCTTTTACCCTCCCTTCTTCCTCATCTCCCCTTCCCCTATCCCTCTTCTCTTCTCTTTTCCCTAGTCCCCTCGTTGCCTCTCTATCCCTCCCTCCCCCCTTGTTTCCTTTACAGTCTCCTCTCCCCTTCTCTTTCATTCTCTCCACGTTCGCTTCCTCCCCTTTGTCCCCTTTCCCTTTTTCCCTTCTTTCTCTGCCGTCTCTCTCCTTCCTTTCTTCCCCTTCCCGTTTCCCTCGTTTCCCCTTCCCCTCTCCTTCGTCTCCCTTCTTTTCTCGGTCTCCTGGAACTCGCTCCTCCCTTTCCCTTCCCCCAGTTCCCTTGCTTGCTCCTCTGCCCTTCCCTTCTTCCCTTTCCTACTCTTCTTCCTTCCTTTCCCCTGCTCTTTTCCCTCGTCTTCCTTCCTGTTTCCCCTCCTCCCTCTTCTCCCCTAATTTTCTCCCCGTCTCCTTGGCCCCTCCCTTCCCCTTCCAGTCCCCCTCAATCGCCGTCATCTCTCCTCTAGGGATCTCTTCTACCCTTTCCCTCTTTCCGTCCCGTCCCCTCCCCGTGCTCCTCCTCCTCTTCCTCTTTCTCCTATTCTTCCTCCTCCTTCTCCTCGTTCCCTCTTACTCTTCCGGCCAGCTCGCGCCCCCTTAGGCTCCGAGTTCTGCACGCACTGACCAGTGAGGCGCGTGCCCACTCAGCGCTCAGTCCCGCGAGGTTCCTTCCCGGAGACGGGTCGCACTCTGGGACATCGCAGCGACTTAGATACAGTCGCACTGTGCGCTTGCGCGGCGTCTGTCAGCGGCATCTACAGCTCCTCCAGCTTCCTGCTTCCAGGGCGGTGTATCCGGGTCACTTCAGTGGGGCTGCTGTTGCTGCGGCTGCTGCAGCTGCTCCTGCGGCTGCTGTTGCTTATGCTGCTCTTGGGCCCGCTGCATTCGCCTGGATCAGCCAGCCAGCGAAGAAGGGCCCCCCTCTCTAGAGGTAAGGTAACCTTCGTCTCCTACTCCTTCCAACTCTCCCTAGGTTGCCAGTTCTGCTGATCTTCCCGAGAGCAAACAGGATTCTTCCTGTTTCGGGCCGCAGGTTGAGTCTTCACCTGCAGTGAGTGACTGAATGATCGACAGGCCAGGCCCACTCTTCCCTTCCCATCCCACTCCCCCCCAGGATGCTCACAGATACGTAGTCCTGGCGATCGGGTTACTCTGAGCTCCTGTCAGGGACACTGGGTCTCCATTGTCAGACCTCAGCCCCATGACCTGGACTCCTCCCCCTCTGCGGTCGTCTCGAGTCCCGGACTGGAGATTGGCAGGGGAGAGGTCTCTTCCCCGAGGAAAAAGTTCTTGTGCTGGCAGCTCTAGTATTGCATCTGCAGAAGTAGGGGGAGGGAGAAGTTTGTTATCTGCCTGGTCCCGGGTACAGAACTTCACTAGGCTAAGGAAGGTGATTCGGGACTCCCTAGAACAATAGTCTAGGATCAGGGAGAAAGAAGATCTGGGTTCTAATGCATGGGTAGCCTTGGAGCAAAACAATATTAATAACCGTTGACGGTTTGCTTGTCTTTTGATCTACTTATAGCATCTCTCTGACCGCTTCGCCTCGTTAGAATTTAAGCTCTTTTTTTTTTTTTTTTTTTTTTTTTTGTAGGGATTCTTAAAAGGTTCTCGTTTCCCTAAAAGCTAAGTTCAGTGCCTAGCTCTTAGCTGTCTCTTAATAAGTGCTTTTTGATCGACTGATACTCTCAACCACCTGGTGAGGTAGGTAATGTTATTCCCTTTTTATTGTTGAGGAAACCAAGGTTTTTTAAAATGGCTTGCTAGAGTTATTGTGCCAGAATTGTAATTAAAATCCAGATTACTCTTGGCTCTTCACTCAGTCTACTACGTCATTTATGGACACCATGTCCTTAGTTTTTTAAGTGGATATGATACCTGCTCTACTTGTATAAATTATAGCTAAAATTTATATAATGCTTTTAGGTTTGCAAAGCACTTTATATATCTTGCTTCATCCTCAGATTAATTTAGTGAGGTGGGTGCTATTATTTTACTCATTTTACAAATTAGAAAACTAAGGTTGAGAGGTTTAAGCAGCTCAACCAAAATCATAGTTACTAAGTTTCTGAGGCTGAATTTGAACTCTAGACTTTCTGGTTCAGCATGCTATTTGCAATTCTATCTACCACCAAAAGAGGTGATATAGGTTAAGTGAGGAACATGTGATGCAAATGTATCATTGCTATTGGTTGTTGTAGAATTACTGTACATTTGGTATAGAATGTTATTCTTTTTTAGACACTGTGCAAATAGAAATTGTTACACAAAAATGATAATGTTACTTTAAGACTTTCTTGGATTTTAGAAAGTGAAGATTATATTGAAACAGTAGTAAACAAGATATCATAAAAAGTTTTGTTACTCTTAGCTTTTAATCCAGTATTTGACATTTCCTAAATATTGGAGTTTTTAAGATGTTTCTTTCCTTTTAATAGTATTCTTTTGGTAAATATGCTGACTTCACAGACTTGGGCCAACTCAATATTATTTTGAAATAATAATAAGCATGTAGTATTAGGATATAAAGTCAAGACATTTTAAAACTATTACTAGACATTCTAGAAATGAACCTTTCCAGGGATCATTTTAACCAAGACAAATTTGTATCATAGTCTTGCATAAGATGGTAAAAGTTAATAAGTATGTTATGCTTTCTATGTACTTCCCTATATGTCTTGCATTTTATTTTAGACCTTTGGCATCAGTACATTGTTTTAAATAAATCAATTGCAGTTGTTTTAATTTATGCCATATCTTTTTCTCATGTTTATTCTTCCAGCTTTCTTTGCTCAAACAAGTTGGTGGTCTGATGGTACACAGACAGCTGATTGAGGAATGACTCCCATATCAGTAAGGAGTCATTGCCTGTGTGTTAAAATATAATTAATTCATTTTTGTGATGTTATTCAGTGCTCTCCATGTCCAGGCCTTCTCAGTCTTAAACAGAATGTATTCATGATGTACAGGCATGAAGCTGCTAGAGAGTCAATAAGTCTTTGGTCTCCCAAGTTCCTTACTCTTCAACTATACTTTTTAACAGATTATTCACTGTCAAATAGTCAATCAATTCACAAACATTTATTAAGAACCTTCTATGTGCCAAGTACTGGAAATATAAGACAAATGGAGCTAGAATGATGGAATGTTTATATAAAGGAAATACAAAGTAATTTGAAGGAGGTACTAATTGGAGGAGGGGATCAAGAAAGGGCTCATATAGGAACTGGCATTTAAACTCAACTTTGTAAGAAGCTAAGAGGTTACGTTAATGAGGGAGTTCATTCCAAGCATAGGGGACAGCTTGAACAAAGACATGTTAATGGGAAATAGATGGATTGTAAGTGGAATTGAAATTAGATTAGTTTGGTTAGAATATAGAGTACATGAACTATGGTTTATACAAGACCATATAAATTAACTTCTCCTTTTGAGCTCTCCTCTATCTTTCTCTGACTCCATGACATGTATGGATTCAAAACCTTAGCATACTGTGAGCACATAAATCCTATACATATGTTACCCTTTTCCTCTGACCATCTCCTGAACCTCCTCCTGCTTTGGCCTCCCAGATTTTCAGATAGGTGATGTTATTCCCTAATGACAGAAACTCCATGGAAAGAAATAAGGAAAAGTGTATTTTAAGATCATGGATTAGAAACAAGAAAAGTGAAAGAAATCAATCTCCCCTCCTGATTCTCATTCCAATGGGATTTATAATAGCTCATAGTCTTGGCACGTAGACCATTGTGGTTCATTGTGATTCCTGTCTCCATCTCTGCTCTAGAATTAGAATTGGCTGCACATTGCTAATCTTGAGACATTGCCTTCACTGGCAATGCAAAAACTGTAGTGGTACCCTCCCGTGTGCCCACCTTTGTCTTGAAGTAACTCAATATCAAAGTATATGTTAATTTAATTTAGCTATATGTAGGATTTCTTTATTACTTCATTCTCTTGCAAGAGATGTTAGCACATAAACCATAGTCATTTTCATGGTGGTATTTTTGCATATATTTTTCATGAGCACTTGTTTCCATAGGTGATGATTAAATACATGTCCCATGAAATGATATTTCTTGTTGCCTTTGGGCATGCCATAAAATTAAATTCTCATGCTTTTTTGTTTGCCTCTCCAGGGTTTTAAGAAGATTAGTAAATCAAGGATATATGATGAAATTTAGACACTTCATTCAGAAATTGTTCCCCCTGCCTTTGATCATACCATTGTCGCATTACCCTGCCCAAAAATCTCTAGTGTTTTTTTTTTTTTTACATCTAAAATATATAATCCAACCTACTTCACCCGTCTCTCTTTACAGAATCTGGTTCAAACCTACCTTTTCAACTTTTTTTCATAGTAATTTCCTTCATGTACTCAATGTTCTAGCTATATTGTTTTGTGAACCATTTATTCGACATGACATCTGCTTCCACATATTCATATAAGTATTCCCTTGTATGTCAAATAAATTCCCTCTTCATTTTTACCTCTCAGAATCCTTAAAGTTTTGACTGATGGCTCAGGTACCACTATTTTCTGTGAAGTCTTTTCTGTTCCTATCAGCTGTTTTCTCCCTCTTTAAATATTTTTAGACAATTTTTTCTTTGTCTGGGTTTCTTACTCTGCATGACATTCTGTCTTGTATCATACTTATCATTTTATATGTTGCATCTCTTGAAGCCAAGCACTATGTTGTCTTTCCTTTTTGATATATAGACTCCTAGCACAGTGCTTTGCACTTGGATATTTAAATAATGTTTGTTAAATTGAATTTGTTAAGTTTTTATATAAATCCTTTTCTTTTAAAACTATGTTCTGGAGTATGGTTTATATAAATGATTTTATATATCAAAGATCTTTTCCAGAAGTCCCTTTCCTAGTTTAGGGTTTGCTTTGTTTAAAAAAAAAAACAAATGTTTATTGATATATTTGCTTTTATATCACATTTTTCAGCATTTCCCTGCTTCTATCTCCCTGTGAGCGTTCTATATAATAAAGAATAAAAAGGAGAATAAAAGAATAGTTTCTCAAAACTAACCAAGATATTTTAAAAATTTGATTATATGCATTGTTCCACATCCCCTATGTCTATAATGAAATGGAGATGCTTTCTCATAGCTCTTCTTTGGGTCAAGCTTCATCATAGTAATTTTGAAGCATTCAGTTGAATGTTTTCTTAGTCTTCCATTTATGTTGTTACAGTTATGCATATTATTTCCTTGGTTTTGCTTATTTCACTTATCATCAATTCATAAAAATCTTCCTATGTTTCTCTGTATTAATCATATTAATCATTTCCTAGTAATATTCTATTGCATTTGTGTATACAATTTGCTTGGCCATTCTCTAGTTGAAAGACATCCATTTTGTTTCTAATTCTTCATCACTACAAGAAATAATGTTATAAATATTTGGTATATATGATTTTTGTCATTGACATTTTTGGATTATATACACATCAGCAAAATATGTAAAAGAGTATGCACATTTTATTGACTTTCTTTGCATGATTTTGAATTGTTTGTATATTTTAATTACTTTTTTTGGATATGATTCCATATTGAATGTACATTTTGGCTACTTTCTTTACATGATTCCATATTGTTTCCCAGAATAGTTGAGCCAGTTTTCAGCTCCATCAATGCATTATTGTATCCAAATCTTCCAACATTGACCATTCCCTTCTTTGGGAATTTTTTCTAATTTGTTGGGGGTGAGGTGAAAATTCAGGGTTGTTTCATTTAGATTTTTCTTATTTGTGATTTGTCATTTTCTTTCATATGGTTTTTGAAAAAGCTTGCAGTTTTTTTAAGAATTCTTTGTTTTTATTCTTTGACCACTTATCTAATGGGAAAGGTAATTGCATCTTATTTTTAAATGCTTAAACTCTGATTAGCTTTTTATTAAAAGCATATTGAAAAAGAAATGTTTCTCGGTTTTTAATCTGTTAGGTAAGTCACACACATCGTGATTCAAGAATTTCACCAATAATGGAGTTGGCCCATAGTTTATTGCTAAATGAAGAAGCTTTGGCCCAAATTACTGAAGCAAAGAGGCCTGTTTTTATCTTTGAGTGGTTGCGATTTCTTGACAAAGTTCTGGTAGCTGCTAACAAGGTATGGTTTTTCTATTTGCACAATCAACAAAGGAAGCTTTAATTTAGGAAAGATGGGAAATGAATTCAATTTACTTGGTATTCTTTCTGAAGCTTACAGTTTTTGTTGATGGTTGTTGTATAATATAGTATATTTCTATGAGTATTGATTTTTAATACTAATTTTTTAGTTGCTTAAAAAAAAACAGTAGGACTATACATGCAACTAAAAATGTTGTTTGGTTTTTTTATGACAGACTGATGTGAAGGAAAAACAGAAAAAGCTTGTTGAACAACTCACTGGATTAATAAGTAGTTCTCCTGGCCCCCCAACAAGGAAATTATTAGCTAAAAATCTTGCAGCTCTTTATAGCATTGGAGATACTTTCACTGTTTTTCAAACTCTTGACAAGTGTAATGATATTATCAAAAACAAAGATGATACTGCAGCCTATTTGCCAACCAAACTGTAAGTACTTATTTTGATATAAACCTAGGCAGAATGGTCGTTTTTCTCTAGTTTATCATAATATAACTTAATTTATTTCATAGTGTCAGTTTTATTCTGGATTAAAGCTATCTAAATGGTTTGACTTGTACAGAGTATGGTAAATGATTTCTTCTTATGATCCAAATGGTGTGCAGATATGTTCTAAATAAGTTGCTTTAGCAAGTATTTAACAATTATGTCAATATAATTTAAAAATAAATTTTCATTACAAAATTAAAATTTCAACCAATGCAAAGAAATGGAATGCCAACAAACAACATTAAATTATTTGCATTTTGTTAAGATAAAATATGAACTTTAATAATGACAAGTTATTTGAATTGTATTCTTTTCTAATTAAACTTTTTCTGTTGTATTATGTGTAGTTGTCAATGTATATGTTTTTTTCTTCACAGTGCATCATTTCATAAAAACCTTTTCATGTTTATATCATTTGTACTTGTCATTTTTGACACAATCATGGTCTATTACATTAATACATTGTTGTTTATATAGTCATTCCCCAATTTTTATACATGGAGGCCTCAAAATAGTTTTTCATATGAACTGTTGTCAAGTTACATTTTGATTTAATGATTCTTTTTAATCTAAATGTAGGACTTGACACTCATTATTACTAAATTTCATCTTACTTGTGAAATAATTGAGATTGAGATCATTTTGAATCATGATTCTTCCATACAACTTATTAACATTTAGCTGTCCCTTTTATCTTTCTATTAGCAGATTGTTTGGTAAAACTTGCCTTCTATATCTATGTAAATCGTTGATAAAATTGGAGTATTTGATAGAAACAAGGAGGCCAACCTTTGGCATTGTGCCTAAGAAATCTTTCCTGATTGATGTCACTCAGTTATTAATATTTGGGTATTATTTTCAATTAGTTGCACATATATTTTTAGAATCTTTGAACCTGCTTTTCTTCCTTCCTATGCACAAGGACATCAAAATTTATCAATTCTAAGAAGAAATTAAGATAGACCATGTTATCATCATGCACTTTCTATTTTACTAGTAACCCCTTATCCCACCCTCATTCCTAAATGAAACTAGTGTGGCACTAGTATGGTCTTTTTTTCCCTTAGTGATCTTATGTTCTGCTTTTCTAACTGATTATAAATCATTTGCCTAGAAATACCATCTAGAATTTTTCTGAAATTTGATATAGTTTATAATTCTCTAACTTGGGAAACCTATTTTTGCCTCTTTTGGGGGGACTATTAGACATTTTCTCATTCAATGTCTAAAGATACCATCTCTTATTCTCTGTGATTTTTGTTTTTCCCTCTCTGTGATTTCTTAATGATTCCTTATAGTATTTTATAGTAATTCATTAGCCAAGGTTATAATTTACTGCATTTTCTTATTTTTTACATATTCGGGGCATCTATGATCTCTTTACTTTGTCCTGTCTTTTTCAGATTAAAGAGATTTATCTTTGTTGAGATTACTGGCTTTCTCCTTTCTTCAGTTTTGCTCCTTATCATTAATGAACATCCCTCTTTTTTTTTTTTTTTTGATAATAGCTTTTTATTTTCAAAATATGTTCAAAGATAATTTTCAGCATTCACCTTTGCAAAACCTTGTGTTCCAATTTTTTTTTCCCTCCTTACTCCCCCCTTCCCTAGAGAGCAAGTAATTCAATATAGGTTAAATATGTGCAATTCTTCTAAACATATTTCCACATTTATCACACTGAACAAGCAAAATCAGATCAAAAAGAAAGGGGGAAAAAAAGCAAGCAAACAACAAGAAAAAAAGGTGAAAATACTATGTTATGATCCATATTCAGTCCCCATCGTCCTCTTTCTGAATACAGATGACTTTCTTTATCATCAGCCTATTGGATTAATCTGAATCATTTCATTGTTGAAAAGAGCCAAGTCCATCACAGTTGATCATCACATAATCTTGTTGTTGCTATACACAATGTTTCTTGGTTCTACTCATTTTACTTAGTATCAGTTCATTAAGTCTCCCCAGGCCTTTCTGAAATCAGCCTGCTGATTGATTCTTATGGAGCAATACTATCTCATTATATTTATATATTGTAACTTATTCAGCCGTTCCTCAACTGATGGTCATCCACTCAGTTTCCAGTTCCTTGCCACTACAAGATGGACTACTACAAACATTTTTACCCATGTGGGTCCTTTTCCATTTTTTATGATTTCTTTGGGATACAGAAACAGTAGAGACACTGCTGGATCAAAGGGTATGCACAGGTTTGATAGCCCCTTAGGCATAGGTCCAAATTGCTCTCCAGAGTGTTTGGATTGGATGAACATACCTCTTACTCCTCATACAACAATTTGTTTTGCACATTTATACATAATTTTATATCACTTGTAGTATAGTAATAGATTGCATTGAATGTTTATTTAATTGAATTTTAGCCTTCAGCTTTCGTGATTTTCTGACCAGCATCAACAGATAAAAAGTATCCTCTTCCCCTGCTCAAAAGGCAGAGATGGGTTCCTGTTGTGGATACAGCTGACATATTGTCTTTCTTACTAAAATATTAGTTTGACTTTTCCCATCATATATATCCTTTGTAGAGTCTTTTATGCCATTTCTTGTACTTAAATTGCCATTGGTAATATAACATATATTATATTTATACAGACATTGAATCTTTCCATTGCCTAGTAGATCACTTAAAATTGAGTGGGAAGTAGGAAAAAAAATGTTGGACTTCCTCTCAAAAGATCTGGGTTTAGATCTTGGGTTTACTATTTATTATTTATGCTAGACAATTCACTTAGCATCTTAAAGCCTAGTTTGGGGCATTTGTAAAATTAGAATGTTGGACTAGATAATCTCTATAGTTAATTCTAGCACTAACATTCTGTGATTATGTGATCACAAGCTTCCTGTTACTTCCATTTTGTCAGCCAGTTATTCTTGGTTGATCAAGATTGCATCTAGAATTCCCATTATTGCTTATTATTTCTGAGATATGAACTTATTAGCAAAGAAAAGCAGAATTTATGAAATATATGTGTCAGTGAAATTATATTATTTGTAGATGAAGAGACACTTGAAGGAAGGCCTCTGTAGCTTATATCAATGCCAATTTTGTACTACAGAGTACAAATATTCTATATAGAATGAACCTGTAATCAATTAAAGTCTTCCCTGACGTTGACACTTAATATTTTCTATCTTGCTAGGAATTTGTCTTAAATATTTTGGAGTCATGGTCCAGCAATACAAATTCTGTTCTTAGATATCATCTGTATAAAATAGCCAAATTTTTTTGTTTTGTGGCCTCTTCTGAAGTTAGAACTATTTATGAAAAAAAATATCTTCTGAGTTAAGTTCTTCAATTTCCTATCTAAATTTTAAAGTTTTTAGGGATGCATTCATTATGTTTTACTTCTCTCATTGACAAATTAGGAGACTTTTGGGGATACATCTTGTGTACTCACTCCAGGAAGATATCTTACTTACTCATTTGACATTTTATCTAAACTGCCTCCATATCTCATGGTAGGAAGTCTTTAATAACTGTTATGCACTTAAGCCTTCTGGGTATAAACAGGATTATTTTTACCTGCTAGTGCCTTCTTCTTGAGACTTTGCATAGCAATCAGGACACTTTTCATTTATTTTTAAGATATGATCATAATTATCTTCTGTGTTTTTTAAAATGCCCTACTATGGCATTATGAAAGTATGAATCATTTGATCTCTGCCTCAATTCCATTGTAAGCACATACAAAGTACGTAAATGGTAGGCCCTCAATATTTGCTTTTAAAATTTATTGACGAGGTGTAATGCAGTTGTCATTACTTACTAAATCAAACATATTTTTGAAAAGTTGAATTTTAGTAATGATAAATGCCATATTAATGAAAATGAATATTAAAAATGAGCCCAGACAATCCTAATTAATTAAATGAGAACTTCATTTAATAAAACTTATGAAACTATCCTGTCAACTTTAATGTTAGGCAATTGAAATGGTTTTAAAAGTAGACTATCACTTCTTATAGGGCTGCAGTAGCATGTGTTGGGGCATTTTATGAAAAAATGGGGAGAATGTTAGGAAGTGCATTTCCAGAAACAGTTAACAATCTTTTGAAGTCTCTGAAAAATGCAGAGGTAAGTTACAGAACAAGTTCTATATATATATGTTTATGTGTTTTGTTTGTGAGAAAAATTCATTTGGCTTAAATAGATCTATTTGCCTTATATCTGTGTAATTCATAATCAACTTTTAGGGCAAAAGAAAATTTCCTAAATGTACTTCACTGCTTAAAATTTATTATGAATAGGAGAATTCCTTATGAAGAAGCAACATATTCCATTAATTTTGTGAAACAATGAATCTTTGGGGGCACCTTACAACTTTCTCAATTGCTTCTTGTAATCAACCATAAGGCCTGCCAATAATCTGCATTAAAAGCAAACCTTTTGGTGGCAAATTATAGAAGATGTCATGAGAGTTTTGTTTTCCCCTTTAGGTGTTCTTCATTAATCTTAAGTATTTCTCATTCACCTTGTAAAAGTAGGATGTCTTTCCCTTGGAAATATAAAACATGTACTTAACTTGTGTCCTTGAATTAATCAATAATTAATTAATGATGAATAAGTCAATCAGTATATTCTAAATACCTTGCTCCCTGAAGTAAGGTCACAGTGAATTTAATTGTAAGATGAGCCTGAACATAATGTGTAGGTTAAATAGAAAATTGAGTCAATTGTTTGGCTTAATTTTATCCTATTTTCTAGCTAAAATTTTATTTTATTAATGCTAAATTATTATTGTCAACTTTCAAAGACTTATATTCTGAATAACCATTGCTTCAAATCTAGAACTGTGTTTTTTAAACTCAGATCTGTCTTATGAAAATAGCAATTATGAGAAAATGTTGCTACTAGTACTTTTTTTTCCATCTAAAATAATAAACATAAAATTATATAGCAAAAATATTTATCTGCAACATTTGTTAATAACAGTCATTGAAAGAGGCTGACTTTCCCTCTATTTTACTCCAGAATTTCTTTATCCTATATCCCTCTATTTTGGAGATATTCTGGATCTTCATAATGTTGGACTGGAATTAATAGTGGCTATCAATAGAAATCATACTCAGAAGGATTATATGATCATATTGTTTGGGAAACACTAATCTAGAAATATTCTTAGAGATGTGGCATCCTTGCTTAATTTAAAAATTTGTTGATGGAATTTTTTTTTAATACACGTATACAGTCTCAAGGCCGAAGTGAAATCTTAATGAGTTTACAAAAAGTCCTAAATGGACTGGGTGGTGCAGCAGCTTCTTGTCATCGTGATATTTATAAGAATGCAAGATCTCTGCTAAGTGACAGATCTATGGCTGTTAGGTGTGCAGTTGCTAAAGTGAGTATTTTATTGATTTCAATATGATTATCTTATTAATGTGTGAATTTCCTCCTCCAGTACAGTTTGCAACTTTTTAATGCCTCATTATTCATATCTTCCCATAAGTTATCCATCAAGAATCTATACAATGCTTTGTAGGCCTTGCTTTGGTTATTTTTATGATAAGGTTGTAAATTATACTTCTTATTTTGTTATCTTCAAAGTAATTATCCTCAAAGTAATTTGTACTTATTTTCTTAAGGTATTAAATATGAGATTAGAGATTTTAAAATATTTTTAAGTTAGCTTATTTCTTAGAGAAAAATGAATTAACTCTTAAGAATATGAAGTTTTTATTGAAGAATTAAATTAATTTTAGATCTTCCATAAAGTCCTTTGTGTTGACAGCCATTGGTGTTAGAAGAGAGGTAGCTTAAATACAAATATTTCTGTAGTATTTTAATAATATTAATTGTTTTTAAATTTGTGCAGATTAGATTTCTTTGGCCTTTATGTATAAATCAGACTTTTTAATGAGTATTACATATTTAAAGGAATAACCAATTAAAAAAATAAGTGAAAATCTTTAATATACCTAACATTAAGACATATTGATAGTACTGAAACATTATATATATATAAGCAGTTTTTTAAAAAAATGACTTGCAGAATTCCAAATTTACATTACTATATTCTCATACAAAATAAGTCTATTTAGAATTAAAATATGTTTCTAATGCACTTAGGTATTTAACATATCATTATGTATTTCCAGAGAAATTTAAAACCAAAAAGATTGAGAAATTGAAACTCAGTCATTAGTGAAGATTAAATATCTTTGAAATTACAGATTTAAGATAGAAAAACTTAACTTACTCAAATTTTTATCAACCTAGGTATTACTTAAATACTGCATAGTTAATGGGAAAAGGGAGAGTGATAGAAGTCTACTGCACTTCTTTCTTACTTTGTACTTTATGACCAGTAAATTTTTTAAAAAATAAAATCATAAATTTAAAAAGAAAACATTTTAAAAGAATTTTTCATCAGATACTATGCTAGGCAAAAGGGATACAAAATTTTAAAAAGGAAAGTCTTTCCATGTACATAGAGAAGTAAATACAAAATTGATGCAAGTAGATAGGAAGTAATTTCTGAGAGATATTATTTTGGGGAGCAGAATAGATTCCCCGTAGAAGATAGCACTTGAAGTAAACTTTGAAAGAAGCTAAGATAAAAGGGGGATACCTTCCTGGTAGAGAGACAACCTGTGCAGGTGCAGAGATACAGAATATATACATAATTATATCCAGTCAGCCATTTAATCTAATCGTATGTGTGTGTGTGTGTGTGTGTGTGTGTGTGTGTGTGTGTGTGTGTATAGTCTTATAAAAGGAATCAAAAGTAGCCCATTTCATTTTTTTTTTAATTTAATAATAACTTTGTATTGACAGAATCCATGCCAGGATAATTTTTACACAGCACTATCCCTTGCAATCACCCATGTTTCGTTTTTTCCCCTCCCTCCTCCCCCCCCCAAGATGGCAAGCAGTCCTATATATGTTAAATATGTAGCAGTATATCCTAGATACAATACATATTTGCAGAACCGAACAGTTCTCCCACTGCACAGGGAGAGTTGAATTCAGAAGGTAAAAATAACTCGGGAAGAAAATCAAAAATCAAATAGTTCACATTCATTTCCCAGTATTCCTTCTTTGGGTGTAGCTGTTTCTGTCCATCATTTATCCAATGAAACTCAGTTAAGTCTCTTTGTCAGAGAAATCCACTTCCATCAGAATATATCCTCATACAATATCGTTGTCAAAGTGTATAATGATCTCCTGGTTCTGCTCATCTCACTTAGCATCAGTCCATGTAGGTCTCTCCAAGCCTCTCTGTATTCATCCTGCTGGTCATTCCTTACAGAGCAATAATATTCCATAACATTCATATACCACAATTTACCCAGCCATTCTCCAATTGATGGGCATCCATTCATTTTCCAGTTTCTAGCCACTACAAACAGGGCTGCTACAAACATTTTGGCACATACCGGTCCCTTTCCCTTTTTTAGTATCTCTTTGGGGTATAAGCCCAATAGAAACACTGCTGGATCAAAGGGTATGCACAGTTTGATAACTTTTTGGGCATAATTCCAGATTGCTCTCCAGAATGGCTGGATTCGTTCACAATTCCACCAACAATGCATCAGTGTCCCCGTTTTCCCGCATCCCCTCCAACATTCATCATTATTTTTTCCTGTCATCTTAGCCAATCTGACAGGTGTGTAGTGATATCTCAGAGTTGTCTTAATTTGCATTTCTCTGATCAATAGTGATTTGGAACACTCTTTCATGTGAGTGGTAATAGTTTCAATTTCTTCATCTGAAAATTGTCTGTTCATATCCTTTGACCATTTATCAATTGGAGAATGGCTTGATTTTTTATAAATTTGAGTCAGTTCTCTATATATTTTGGAAATGAGGCCTTTATCAGAACCTTTAATTGTAAAGATGTTTTCCCAGTTTGTTGCTTCCTTACTAATCTTGTTTGCATTCGTTCTGTTTGTACAAAGGCTTTTTAATTTGATATAATCAAAATTTTTTATTTTGTGATTGGTAATGGTCTCTAGTTCATCTTTGGTCACAAATTTCTTTCTCCTCCACAAGTCTGAGAGATAAACTATCCTATGTTCCTCTAATTTATTTATAATCTCGTTCTTTATGCCTAGGTCATGGACCCATTTTGATCTTATCTTGGTATGTGGTGTTAAGTGTGGGTCCTTGCCTAATTTCTGCCATACTAATTTCCAGTTATCCCAGCAGTTTTTATCAAATAATGAAATCTTATCCCAAAATTTAGAATCTTTGGGTTTGTCAAACACTAGATTGCTATAGTTGACTATTCTGTCTTGTGAACCTAACCTTTTCCACTGATCAACTAATCTATTTCTAAGCCAATACCAAATGGTTTTGGTGACTGCTGCTTTATAATATAATTTTAGATCAGGTACAGCTAAACCACCTTCATTTGATTTTTTTTTCATTAATTCCCTTGAGATTCTCGACTTTTTATTGTTCCATATGAATTTTGTTGTTATTTTTTCTAAATCATTAAAATATTTTCTTGGAAGTCTGATTGGTATAGCACTAAATAAATAGATTAGTTTAGGGAATATTGTCATCTTTATTATATTCGCTCGGCCTATCCAAGAGCACTTAATATTTTTCCAGTTATTTAAGTCTGACTTTATTTGTGTGAAAACTTTTTTGTAATTTTGCTCATATAATTCCTGACTTTCCTTTGGTAGGTAGATTCCCAAATATTTTATGCTATCAACAGTTATTTTGAATGGAATTTCTCTTTGTATCTCTTGCTCTTGGATTTTGTTGGTGGTGTATAAGAATGCTGAGGATTTATGGGGATTTATTTTGTATCCTGCTACTTTGCTAAAATTATGAATTATTTCTAGTAGCTTTTTAGTAGAATCTCTGGGGTTTTCTAGGTATACCATCATATCATCTGCAAAGAGTGATAATTTGGTTTCCTCATTGCCTACTCTAATTCCTTTAATATCTTTCTCGACTCTTATTGCTGAGGCTAGTGTTTCTAATACAATATTGAATAATAATGGTGATAGTGGGCAACCTTGCTTTACTCCAGATCTTACTGGGAAAGGTTCCAGTTTTTCCCCATTGCATATGATGCTTACTGAAGGTTTAAAATATATGCTCCTAACTATTTTAAGGAAAAGTCCTTTTATTCCTATGCTCTCAAGTGTTTTTATTAGGAATGGTTGTTGGATTTTATCAAATGCTTTTTCTGCATCTATTGAGATGATCACATGGTTTTTGTTTGGTTGGTTGTTGATATAGTCAATTATGTTAATAGTTTTCCTAATATTGAATCAGCCCTGCATTCCTGGTATAAATCCTACTTGGTCATAGTGTATTATTCTGGGGATGATTTTCTGTAATCTTTTTGCTAATATTTTATTTAAGATTTTAGCATCAATATTCATTAGGGAGATTGGTCTATAGTTTTCTTTCTCTGTTTTCAGCCTACCTGGTTTAGGTATCAGTACCATATCTGTGTTATAAAAGGAGTTTGGTAGGACTCCTTCAATCCCTACTTCTTCAAATAGTTTATTTAGCATTGGAGTTAGTTGATCTTTAAATGTTTGATAGAATTCAGATGTAAATCCATCTGGTCCTGGGGTTTTTTTCTTAGGGAGTTGATTGATAGTTTGTTCTATTTCTTTTTCTGAGATAGGAGTGTTTAGGATATTTACTTCTTCCTCTGTTAGTTTAGGCAAGCTATATTTTTGGAGGTATTCTTCTATTTCATTTAAGTTGTCGAATTTATTGGCGTAAAGTTGGGCAAAGTAACTCCTAATTATTGCTCTAATTTCCTCTTCGTTAGTGGTGAGTTCTCCCTTTTTATTTTTAAGACTAACAATTTGATTTTCCTCTTTCCTTTTTTTAATCAGATTTACTAAGGGTTTGTCTATTTTGTTGGTTTTTTCATAGAACCAACTCTTAGTTTTATTAATTAATTCAATAGTTTTTTTACTTTCAATTTTATTGATCTTTCCTTTTATTTTTTGAATTTCAAGTTTAGTGTTTGATTGGGGGTTTTTAATTTGTTCCTTTTCTAGCATTTTTAGTTGCAAGCCCAATTCATTGACCTTCTCTTTCTCTATTTTATACAAATAGGCCTCTAGAGATATGAGATTTCCCCTTATTACCGCTTTGGCTGCATCCCATACATTTTGGTATGATGTCTCATTATTATCGTTTTCTTGGATGAAGTTATTAATTATGTCTATAATTTAGCTGCAAAAATATTCAGTCCTCATGGCTGAGTAATTCCAATATAATAAAAACCACAATATTATCAAAGTTATTTTATAATTTTAATATTATAGCAATCAAATTATCAAAGGGATTCTTTATATAATTGAATAAAATAATAAAATTCATTTGCAAATATCGAATACCAAGGGAAAAAATGAAAAGTGATAGACTTGGAGGGGAATTCTATTTTTGGAACTCAAATTATGTAGAGGCAGCCATCTAATTTGATCAAAACAAAATAAGGAACTCCATTCCAGTGTTCAACCAGAAAATCATAAATTTCGTAGGAAACAATGCCCAATTTACAAAAACTATTGGAATAACTGGAAAGCAGTTTGGCAGAAATTTAGTTTAGATCAATAGCTTACCATTCACTTATTATTCTATAATGTTTTAAATGATTCCTGATTAACCTTAACAATAAATAAAAATCATACTATAAAAAAAGAAATGAATCAGATTGTGTATCTCTCACATATATGGATGGAAAATATATTTTTAACCAAACATGGAATAAAAGTCACTATAAAAATAAAATATAAACCTGAAAATCTATTTCACAAAATCAATATACTTAGGATCAGGAAGTAAATGATCCAGTGGGGAAGGGGGGGAGGGGGGTGGTCACTTTTTTTTCATGATTTCTCTGATTGGAGTTTTGTATCCAAGATATAAAAACAATTTACACGCATGCATACACACGCCACACACACACACACTTTACATGTATATACACATGTGTATGTATATATACATGTGTGTATGTATATATAAATACATACCTATACATGTGTGTATATATACACATTTATTTATATACAAATATACATAAACATAAATATGTAGATGCATACATACACATAAATATAGAGAGAATCAAAAGCCATTTTCTAATAAATAAGTGGTCAAAGAATATGAACAATTGTAAAAAAGAATTTAAAACTCTAAACAACCATATTAAAGAATGCTCCAAGATAGTAATACAGGAAAATCAAATCCAAACAACTCTTATGATTTTATCTCACATCTTGGAAATTGACAGGGATAACAAAAGGTGGGAATAGTCAATGTTGGAGGGGTTATGGGAAGATTACCAATCTACTTCATTGTTGAGGTAGCAGTGAATTAGTACAACTTTTTGAAAAAGAATTTGCAGTTATACAAATAAAGCAACTAAAATGTCCATATTCTTTGATGCAGAGATTGTCACTATACTTATAAGAGGTTGTTAATATTCCAAACATTTACTCTACATATACAAATGAAATAGACTACCATGACACTGTAAGAAATAATGAGAAGTCATATGACCAACATAATGCTGGACTAGATGTTTTCTGCAATTCCTTCTAGATTTCTTTCTCCTTTTTCCTTCCTTATTTCCTTCCTTTGAGTCTCCTAGTTCATATACATTGGAAGTAAAACAGGCACTCATGAATTTGATGCCATTGCTGATTGGCTTGGCATTAAAGCTTTGATCTGCTTGATTTCTGACCTAACCTAGTTTGTTCCTTTTTAGGCAGTCTGGTGGTCACCTTGCTCTTGGGGACTTACCATATTATAGCTTGTATGTAATTGATATGTAATTGACTTCAGCTCTCCTGTTGTTGAGAATCCCTGAGGTCAGGTGAGATCTATCAGCCCCTGCCTCTCCCAGCTTCAGGAATTATAAGTATGCAGTATCATTACTGGCTAGTCCCCACTGTTACAATACACAAACACAGAGAATTATACAGCAGAGACAGAACAAATAACAGCTATATATCTACATGTAATATTCTTAATTTCGTTTTCTTGGGGTCTCTGGGGAGCCTTTGTTTCAGTTCATTAATCACCACAAAAGTAGCCAGGTGTTAAAGTCCAAATCTTTTGTTGTTTTCTTGCTTAGGGCTGAGCAGCTTTCTTAAAGGCCTTTCGGAGTCTTGGTTTCAGTGGAGAAACTAAGGAGGCCAGCAACCAGGAGCCTGACTGAAGGTGGAATGAATTTCTGTCTCCTAGGCTCCAAGAGCTTCTAGTGCGCTTGTGCTCTGTGGCTCTCAGTCCCTACTTATATGCTCTACACTGAGTATAAACCACTCATTATATCACTAGGAAACCATTATCTATTGTAAGATTAAATCAATCATACTGAACCATACTAAACTAGGTAACCATTGTCTCTATCAATTCCACTGAATTAACACCTTGTAAGAATCCTGTTTCAAGTTCAGAGTTCTGGCCCATAACATCTATATGATAGGGAAAGTGATAAATTTGCCTAGTAGCAGCTTTATGAATTAATAGAGAATGATAATCATCACTGTCACATCAGCTTCCATACTCTTTTCAGATTGACTATAAAACTAACCAAAGGCTTGGGTTGTTGGTTTGCTGCCATCTTAGTCTATACATACTTCCTTGGCAATTCCTCAGACATCTTATTGAAATAAGCAACAGACTTCAACTTTTCCCTACCATGGAGGAAGAACAGAAAGTAAGGAGGGAGCCATTTGTATTTTTTGCTTGAAGTGCCTTCTATGTTAGGGCCTCTTAAAGTAACAAAAATTCTGCCCTGTGTATCCACTGCACCTTCCCCAAGAATGCAAAATGTGATAGATAGTGTAGCCATAAAATTAATAAAAGAGGGAAACTGGGACAGGAAGACAGTATTCTGAGCTGTATCAGGCCTGAAGGAAAGGGGACTGGATCCAGCTGGAGTTAGTGCTTTCCTCCCAGATGCTACTAATGAAAAGTAATTTTCCAAAGTGGGAAGAGACTGAGATAGCTTTGAATGATAGTCTGTAGAACATCAATGAAGAGGAAGTCAAAAAGTGAGTGATAAGAGAATTAAAAAAAAAAAAAAAAGACTGAAACCAAAGAATTAAGGCAGAAAAAACTCAGTCTTTAAAAACCCAAAGCACAGACAGAGAAATCAGCAAAGAAAATAGTAAAGGGAAGATGGCTAAAAGGGTTTGAACTTGTAAATAAATATTATTGGGGAAAGGAAGAAACTTGTTAGTTCCAAGTAGAACATACTGCATCTAGATATTCTAGAATAGTTCAAAAGAAAAATCAGCATATTTATAGACATTAATTTCAGATTGAAAAAACTACAGCTGCACATCAGAAATAATTAGCATAATAGAAAAATGAATCTAAAGTGACAAGTCTCTCTAAAGAAATAAAAGTGAGGGCAAGAGGTTGAAAATAAAAATATACTGCAAAGGACAATCTGAAAGGAAATAAGCATTAATGAATATGTGATCCCTATATGAACAAAATACCTTAATCTCAAAGACAGAGAGTGTAGGAACATAAAATTCTTTGGCTTCCCCAGGAAAACATGTCAAGTGGAAAAAAAGTAAACATCATAATGGAAGTAATAATACAAGAAAATTTCCCAGAATGTCTGAACAACAACAACAATACAGCACCACTCAAAAAGTTCCCAAATTATCTTCTGGGGGAAAAACAAAACAACAACAACAACAACAAAAACAAAAAAAACCTCTCTGCTTCAAACTCTAAAATGTATAGTGTTTAAATTGAACAGTTCCAATGAAAACAAATTCTGGAAATGACTAGTAATAAGAAATTTCCCTTAAATATGAAGAAAAGGAAACCTAAATAACACAAGATTGTATTTTATGCCAATTAGAAACTGCAGAGGCAAGTGGAATAATATATTCTAAAAATCAAAGGCTCCAAGATGCCACCCAAAGTAATCTAGTATTCTGCCAATGGAAGTGTAATCATGTATGGGGGAAAAAGTTCAAACTTTTAGTGAAAGAGACTTTTGAGGCATTCTGGAAAAAGAAAACAAAAACTAAAAAGAAAAAACCCCAGGTGTTATTTGACTTGTGAATATGCCAAACAACAGAAATACAAGAAAAAGATAAGTACAAATTCCAAGTAATAAAGTACAAATCAGAGAAGCCCAGAGTCATGTATATAACTATAGATCAGATTTCAGATCAGTTGGAAAGCATGGGCCTATAGCAGGAGGAGGAATGTTTGAAGGGCAGAGATTTAGGGTCCCCCTTTTATAGCATTTTAGTAGTGGGTAATAGGCTAATTTTATCCATACCATCTTAGATATCAACATTTGTCTTAAAGTTATCAGCCTTACCTTTTTTTTTTTTTTTTTTTTTTTTTTTTTTTTTTTTTTTACGTTTTGTTGGCCATACTAGGAGCTTGCCTGGAGTTTTTAGACTGAAAACAATTAATGGGACCAGGTGCTGTTATCACTGTGGCCTAGCTCATATCCCCTCAGGATGGAACTTTTTAAAACAATTGCAAATGACTTCTCTGCTTACTTAATTTAAGCAACAAATTTGAAAGTGGCTTCTATTCCCCCTTATTTATGAGACAGTTTTACAAGTGACTTCTTTGTTCCCTTTTTGCAATTTTCTTATTACTATTACCTCAAATTGTCTACTATATACTATATGCATAGTAGGGAATGGGAGGATAAAGAGGAGCAGAACAAGATATATTTTTAACTCACTGATAGAAGAGAGAAAACACCTAGAAAGACCCCAGTGTGTTAAAAAGAAAGGGAGGAAAATTGATTATTTTAGAAAATCCTTATAAAAAAATTGACGAGGAGGGAAATGAGTTTAATATAAATAGGGACAACATTGTAAAGTAAAACAGCTTTTAATAACTACAGAACTGATCAAAATAATAAACCACATGTCCAGAGGATCCCTAATGAAACATGTTAGCCAACTTCTAACAGAGAGGTGGTGAATTCAAAATCCAGAAAAGAAAAAACACTATTTTGGCCATGGCCACCATTGTTCATTTTATCTGACTATGTTTATTTGTTACTAGAGGTTTCTCCCACCTTTTTTAATTGGGACACAGGGATATTTGGAAGAAAGGAGTAGGTTTTCAATTGTATGGACCTACACTTAACACCGTATACCAAGATAAGATCAAAATGGGTCCATGATTTAGGCATAAAGAACGAGATTATAAATAAATTAGAGGAACATAGGATAGTTTATCTCTCAGACTTGTGGAGGAGAACGAAATTTGTGACCAAAGATGAACTAGAGACTATTACTGATCACAAAATATTAAACTTTGATTATATCAAATTAAAAAGCCTTTGTAGAAACAAAACTAATGCAAACAAGATTAGAAGGGAAGCAACAAACTGGGAAAACATCTTCACAGTTAAAGGTTCTGACAAAGTCCTCATTTCCAAAATATATAAAGAATTGACTCAAATTTATAAGAAATCAAGCCATCCTCCAATTGATAAATGGTCAAAGAATATGAACAGACAATTTTCAGATGATGAAATTGAAACTATTACCACTCATATGAAAGAGTGTTCCAAATCACTATTGATCAGAGAAATGCAAATTAAGACAACTGAGATACCACTACACACCTGTCAGATTGGCTAAGATGACAGGAAAAAATAATGATGAATGTTGGAGGGGATGCTGGAAAATGGGGACACTGATGCATTGTTGGTGGAGTTGTGAACGAATCCAACCATTCTGGAGAGCAATCTGGAATTATGCCCCAAAAGTTATCAAACTGTGCATACTCTTTGATCCAGCAGTGATACTACTGGGCTTATATCCCAAAGAAATACTAAAGAAGGGAAAGGGACTTGTATGTGTGAAAATGTTTGTGGGAGCCCTGTTTGTAGTGGCTAGAAAATGGAAATTGAATGGCTGCCCATCAATTGGAGAATGGCTGGGTAAATTGTGGTTTATGAATGTTATGGAATATTATTGTTCTGTAAGAAATGACCAGCAAGATGAATACAGAGAGGCTTGGAGAGACTTACATGAACATCAGTTCATGTAAGTGAAATGAGCAGAATCAGGAGATCATTATATACCTCAATAACGATACTATATGAAGATGTATTCTGATGAAAGTGGATTTCTTTGACAAAGAGACCTAACTCAGTTTCTTTTTTTTTTTTTAATATTTTATTTTATTTTATAATAACTTTATATTGACAGAATCCATGCCAGGGTAATTTTTTTTCAACATTATCCCTTACACTCGCTTCTGTTCTGATTTTTCCCCTCCCTCCCTCCACCCCCTCCCCTAGATGGCAAGCAGTCCTATATATGTTAAATATGTTGCAGTATATCCCGAGCATTTCTCTTATTGCACAGGGAGAATTGGATTCAGAAGGTAAAAAACAACTTGGAAAGAAAAACAAAAATGCAAATAGTTCACATTCATTTTCCAGTGTTCTTTCTTTGGGTGTAGCTGCTTCTGTCCATCATTTATCAATTGAAATTGAGTCTTTGTCAAAGAAATCCACTTCCATCAGAATACATCCTCATACAATATCGTTGTCGAAGTGTAAAGTGATCTCCTGGTTCTGCTCATTTCACTTAGCATCAGTTCATGTAAGTCTCTCCAAGCCTCTCTGTATTCATCCTGCTGGTCATTTCTTACAGAACAATAATATTCCATAACATTCATATACCACAATTTACCCAGCCATTCTCCAATTGATGGGCATCCATTCAATTTCCAGTTTCTAGCCACTACAAACAGGGCTGCCACAAACATTTTAGCACATACAGGTTCCTTTCCCTTCTTTAGTATTTCTTTGGGATATAAGCCCAATAGAAACACTGCTGGATCAAAGGGTATGCACAATTTGGTAACTTTTTGGGCATAATTCCAGATTGCCTAACTCAGTTTCAATTGATCAATGATGGACAGAAGCAGCTACACCCAAAGAAAGAACACTGGGAAATGAATGTAAACTATTAGCATTTTTGTTTTTCTTCCCGGGTTATTTTTACCTTCTGAATGCAATTCTCCCTGTGCAACAAGAGAACTGTTCGGTTTTGCATATATATATTGTATCTAGGATATACTGCAACATATTTAACATATATAGGACTGCTTGCCATCAAGGGAAGGGGGTGGAGGGAGGGAGGGAAAAAATCGGAATAGACGTGAGTGCAAGGGATAATGTTATAAAAAATTACCCTGGCATGGATTCTGTCAATAAAAAGTTATTATAAAATAAATTAAAAAAAAAAAAGGTTTTCAATTGTATGCAAAAAAAAAAAGCCCAAGCCTTAAAATGTTTTAAAAATGTATAGAAAAGTTCAGCCATAAGCACTAAAGCTTCTCTTGACTCTGGACTTGTGAACAGATCCCCTGCTCTCTGAAGTTGCAGGTGCTTATGCTTCTCTCTGCCTTGATTATAATAGACCAGAAGTGTTCCTCTCTACTTTGCCTATGGGTGATGAGTTGCAAAATAGCACGACTGTAGCCAGTACTAACAAGGAGTCCCCCAAATCTCTTCTGACGAGTTGTCTGACCCTCTTATTATCTATCTCTTGTCTGGAAAATGCTGTTGCTGCTATCATACCCACTTCCAAAGCTCACTGTTGGTGTTGCCTCTGTGTCCATTCCTGCCTAACTTCCATCCTGGTGGTACAGAGTTCTGCTGACCATCTAAATTGTTCTAGACTGGAAAAATTGCTCACTCTGGTCTTTTGTTAGCACTGTCCTTCTACAATTCGATTTGAGGCATTACTTTAAAGTTCTTGGTAGGGGAATGTTGGGAGCATTTGCCTGAGTTGCTGTCTTTCATTTGACTTTGTCCTTGTTATTTACTTTTTAGGGGGAAAAAAGTGGCATGAATTAGAGATTTATGATTTCATATTTTTTAATGTGATATATGTAAATGCTCATTTTTTGGTGTTTAAGTTCATAATAATTAAAAATGGTTAAAAAATGAAATCTTTCTCACTCTCACTTTTTTCCTAGTTTATCCATTTAAATTGTCATAGATTTTTCTAGCTTTTCTGTTGGGCTTGTGAACCTTTGAAAAGATAGTTAGATTATACTTGTATATATTGTACAAGTGTATATACATTTGTAATGTATGGATTTATGCATTATGATGATATTAAGTATAAATTAAACATATTATTTTTTCTATTGTAGGCTCACTATCTTGATAGAAAATAAATGTTTGAACTAATCAGTGAACTGATATGTGATCATATACTGTTTTATTGTTTCTGAATTATTTTATGTATGCATGTGTGTGAACCTCCTTAGCTAGATTGTGACCTTTGTGAGCATAATATCTATATCTTATATCTTATATTTTCATATTCCCCACAATGCCAGACTCATACAAGGTACTTAATACATTTTTATAAAGTTGAAAAAATAGTGTGACTTTTCTAGTTATTGTTCTAGTATTAATTCTACTACTTTAAATTCCATTTCTTTTTTTACAGTATTACATCAAATAACATTTATCTTTACATCAGTTTAGATCTTATATATATCTAAAACCTTTTTGAAATTAATTTAATGTTAATTTTTTTTAACCTTACAGTGTCTGCTAGAACTACAAAATGAAGCTGTATTTATGTGGACAGCTGAATTAGAAAATATAGCCACATTATCTTTTAAGGCTTTGGAAAGCTCAAATTATGGGGTTCGAGTGGCAGTGGCAAAACTCTTGGGAACAGTCATGGCTACCGCATTGATGCCTAAACAGGCAACGGGTACTGAATTATCATTATTATATGTTTAACGTCATATGCCTATATTTTGTTTTATATGTTTTTAATATTTTTCCATGACAGCTCTTAAACTAATAACTTTTGTAATTTCTGAATTAATCTAATTAATGTGTAAAATTTTAAAGTATAAAAATTTAAAGTCTATGAAAACTTTGCCTTTATTTTAGACCAAAAGATATTATTCACAGATATTTAGCATATTTTCCCAAATTCGTTATGTAGTGGATTAAGTTTCAGTAAAAAATTTAAAACTGACAAATTTATTCTTATTTAGTCATTTTCAGTTGTGTCTAGCTCTTTTGTGACTCCATTTAAGTTTTTTTTGGCCGAGAAACTGTACTAGTTTTCCATTTCCTGCTCCAGCTCATTTGATGAGAAAACAGAAGCAACCTGAGTTAAGTGACTTGTCTAGGATCATACACCTAGTATGTATTTGGACCAGATTTGAACTTATGGAATTGAGTCTTTCTGACTCCAGGCCCTCTACTTATTGTGCTACTTACCTGCCTTTTAGTTAGATTGTGATCTGAACATAATATCAATATTGTAACTTTTTTCATATTCTCCCAGTGCCAGACATATAGTATGTGCTTGTTAAGTTCTCAAGTTGTTTTATCTTAAAATATGAAAAATTCCACCTATAATTTCCTATTAAATAGGTGATTGAAGTAGAGATACTTATAGGACTTTAAAAAGTCTTCACCTTCTTTTCTTTCACCTTCTTCTTTAATGGCTGATTGTATCATATGTATAAATTAATATTTTGTGTATAGCTACAAATTTATCCTATTTTTTTCTAAAAGTAATGCGCCAGAATGTGAAAAGAGCCACTTTAGATGAAGTCTTAGAGCTCATGGCCACAGGATTTCTGCGAGGAGGGTCTGGATTCTTAAAGAGCGGTGGAGAAATGCTAAAAGTTGGTGGGTCAGTTAATCGTGAAGTAAGAGTTGGAGTTACACAGGTTTGTAATAGCCTATGTAAAAATAGTCGTTGTTTTTTTTTATTTCATAAATTTTATAAAGTCATCTGCCAAATAATAGCAAATACATAGTCATTTGTAACTTTATATGTGGAATATTACTTTAATGTTTTACCTTGATTTCTATAATATATGCTTTTTTTAGTCTCATGCATTCTCTTAAATAGTATGTTGATACATACATACATATAATTATTCATATATTGCATAAATATGTATCTACTTGTGCTATTCATTTGGAGGTTGGCATTTTAACGATTATACAAACCTTTTGGTTACCTTTAACTCAAATTATGCTAATAAAGGCATAAATATTCAAAGAAAAAATTTTAATTAAAATAAAAAAATTCTCATGTGTTTAGAAAGTTATTTAAAAGTGATGTTTATCCTGTGCATATCCTTTGATCCAGCAGTGTTTCCACTGGGCTTGTATTAAAAGAGATCATAAAGGAGGGAAAGGGACCCACATGTAGAAAAATGTTTGTGGCAGCCCTTTTTATAGTGGCAAGAAACTGGAAACTGAGTGGATGCCCATCAGTTGGAGAATGGCTAAATAAGTTATGGTATATGAATGGAATATGGAATATTATTGATCTGTAAGAAATGACCAGCAGGCTGATTTCAGAAAGGCTTGGAGAGACTTGTATGAACTCATGCTAAGTGAAATGAGTAAAACCACGAGATCATTATACATGACAACAACAAAATTATACGATAATCTATTCTGATAGACTTGGCTTTCTTCAGCAATGATATGATTCAGGCCAGTTCTAATGGTCTTTTGATGAAGAAGGTCATCTGCTCCCAGAGAGAGTTCTTATAATGGAGAGAGTCATCTACATCCAGAAAGAAGACTTTGGGGACTGAATGTGGATCACAAAATAGTATTTTCATTCTTTTTATTGTTTGCTTGCATTTTTTTCTTTTTCATTTTTTTCCCGTTTTTATCTGATTTTTCTTGTGCAGCATGGTATTTGTGGAAATATATATAGAAGAAATTCATATATTTAACATATTAGATTACTTGCTGTCTAAGGGAGAGGGTAGGGGAAAAGAGAGGAAAAATTTGGAACTCAAGGTTTTACAAGGGAGATTGTTGAAAATTATCCATGCATATATTTTGAAAATAAAAAGATTTAATTAAAATAAATAAATAAAAGTGATGGTTATCACATTACCGACTGCTTATCAGACATTTTGAAATGGATGTCTCATAGTCATCTCAAACTCAACATGCCTGAAATAGATTTCATATTCACCCTTCTTCTGAATTATTCTATTACTTTCAAAGGAACTAATGTTCTTTCATCTGTCTAGTTTCACAATCTTAATCTCATCCTCCATTCCTTACTCTCATTCATCCAGCATATCTGAGACCATTTGCCAAATCTTGCTGTTTGTTTCTCTCTGTTTCATAATCTATCTCCTCAATACTCACAAAACTGACACCATAATTTAGGTTCTCTTTATATCTTTCCTGAACTATTACAATAGCTCCCTAATTGATCTCAGTCTTTTTACTATTCTAATTTATCTTCCACATAACCATCAGTTAATTTTTTCTTTTTTCTTTTTAATAATAGCTTTTTATTTTCAAAATACACAGAAAAATAATTTTCAACATTGACTCTTGTAAAACCTTCTGTTCCAATTTTTTCTCTGCTTTCCCTCCCTCTCCTAGATAGCAAGTAATCCAATATAGGTTAAATATGTGCAATTCTTCTAAACATATTTCCACATTTATTATGCTGCACAAGAAAAATCAGATCAAAAAGGGAAAAAAAATGAGAAAGAAAAAACAAGCAAGCAGATGACTCTCCATCATAAGTCTATTGGAATTAGCCTGAAGTACTTCATTGTTGAATAGAGCCAAGTCCATCACACTTGATCATCACATATTATTGTTGCTATGTACAATGTTCTCTTGGTTCTACTCACTTCACTTAGCATCAGTTCATGTATGTCTCCCCAGGCTTTTCTGAAATCATCCTTTTGATTGTTTCTTACAGAACAATAATATTCCATGATATTCATGTGCCATAACTTATTCAGCCAATTCCCAACTGATGAGCATCCACTCACTTTTCAGTTTCTTGCCCCTACAAAAAGGGTTCCTACAAATATTTTTATATATGTGGGTCCTTTTCCCTTTTTTATGATCTTTTTGGGATATAGACCTAATAGAGACACTGCTGGATCAAAGGGTATGCACAGGTTGATAGCCCTTTGGGCATAGTTCCAAATTGCTCTCAAGAATGGTTGAATCAGAGTTAATTTCTTAAAAGTGAATGTCTGACAGTGTCACTTTCCACAAACAACAACAACAACAACAACAACAACAATCCTGTTTGCCATTTAAATCTCTCTACATTTTATTTCTTCCTATCTTCCCAGGCCTTTCAGAAAGCTTTCATTCACTATGCAATCTAGCCATACTAATCCACTTGGTCTTCCATGTACACTCAGTATTTTATCTCCCATTTCTCTGACTTTGTACTTGGTATTCTCTTATGTATAGATTGGACTCCTTCATCTGTATATCTGGAAATCTTTGGATTTCCAGAATTGAGTGCTACCTTTTACCTGACCTCTTTTCTAATCCCTTGGCTGCTAAATCTTTTAACTCTTTTCTCAAACTACTTTTTATTGATTTGTCTATTATAAGTGTATTTTTTCCTGCATTAGATGCTAATTTCTTAGGATCAGGAACTCTTTCACTTTTTGCTTTTCACAAAGTAGACATTTAATAAATGCTTGCTTGCTTTATTAAAAAATTAAAAAATTTAAAGCCATTGATCAACTTCAAGATACATTTTCCCTGGCTTTAGTAGACACTAAAGGGGGTTTGTGACGATTGAGTCATAATCCTTTCATCAGTCTATGCATTTGGAATAAGTGAAAATGAATATTTTATAAAATTTTAGCCTCTACCTTTTGGATATTAGAGAAGCAGAGTTTTGTTGTTTTACAGCCATATTTCATCTTCTCCATTTTAAAATGTAAGTGTTTTTTCTTTTCTTTTTCTTTTTCTTTTCTTTTTTTTTTTTACCATTTATATTCTCTTATAAAGTGGATTTGGGCTTTATTTTTTAAAGTTGTTTTATTTGTAAGTGTAATTTGTTTTAGGTTTTAAATTACATTTTATTTTGCTTGCAGGCATATGTTGTTTTTGTTACAACATTAGGTGGTCAGTGGTTAGAACGCAGCTTTGCTACATTCTTATCCCATGTACTTGATCTGGTTTCACACCCTCGGGCCACTCAAACACATGTAGAAGCTGTGTACTCAAGAAGATGTGTCTCCTTTATCCTCAGAGCTACTGTAGGTAGTTTGCTTGGGGAAAAAGCTCAGATTGCAGCTGCCAAAGAAATCTGTCAAGCCATTGGAAAACAAATGAAAGCAGTGGGTGAGGATTATTTTTCTTTCACTTTGAAAACAAATTTTGGAAATTAATAATATATAGAATCACAAATCATTTTTATACACTGTGAAGGGACCACGGAGGCTATTTAATTCCATTATCCTCATGTGAAGAAACTGAGAATGAAGGAAGTGTTTGTATAACTTGCCTAAGATCACAAAAGAGGCAGGATTTAAACCAAAGTCCTCTGATTTTGGAGCCTCTTTAATATCTGATGCTCCTAAGGAGGTAATGTTTATCACGGTTACCTTAATCACAGATTCTTCAAATATTTCTAAATTGCTTGAAAATTTGTTTCTAAATAATTTAATTATCTGCCCATGATCTTGTTTATTAGCAAACAAATTTGTTTTTATGAAGAAAACTAAATTCAGGCCTATCTTCTTGAATGATCATGAATTATGAATTAATGAGATACTAGTGAAGTTTTAGTTTAGAGTTATTTAGTTGATAATTTGTTCTGTATTGAAAGTTTGATGAAAACTGAATTTGTGTATTCTCCAAAGTGAAACAAAACTCTAAGGATGAAAAAAATCTTGTAGTTAATTATTTTCACCTTATTTTTACCACATTTTGGAACCTTGTTAACCCAAATTTAATTAAACAGTAGGAAGTTGGAAAATTAAATTAGCCAATGTATTGTATCTTGTGGTATACTTAGAGATAAAGTTTTGTGTTGAGGCATAAAACTTTAGTTAACTTAAAGATCATCCTTGTATTCTACTTCTCTTTGGTTTTCATTAATTATACCTATCTACAGGTTAGATATCATGTCTAGAAAAATATTCTCTCTTTATAGTTATCATGGGGATCATGAACTTTCTTTATTAAGAATTTTTTAGCTTTGGCTGAGAATTAAAACAAATTATTTGATTTTTTGTTGCACAACATTTAATGTTAAACAAGACTAGTGGCTCTTTGAATATGAATGAGTCTAGATGGGAACTTCAGAGTTATTTTCACTGTAAGTGTTATTGACCTAGACATGTGAGGAGAAAAATGATTCTAGGATGTTGGTATATTTGATGTATTTTATAGATGTACAAATTCATTGAATGCTACAATCATATGACTCCTTTAAAACATTTAATATTCAATTACATTGGTACTGATACCTGAGAAATTAGGATTAAAAAACTTGATTTGTAGCCATTAAACATATATTATTTTAAAAATAAATGGAATAAAGAAAACTTAAGTGAGAATTTTAATTTGCTTATACTAAGTATCTGATATTGTTTTGTTTCTCCAGAAGCAGTTGTCAATGATACAAGTAGTGAAAATAAATCTGGAGCTGCTGACATAGCAGCAAGTCAGCATGTGATGGTGTGTGCTCTGCAGGAACTTGGAAGCTTAGTCCAAAGCTTAAATGCCACTGCATCTCCTCTTATTCAGGAAGCATCTATAGGTATGTACCTGATTTGCATGTAAAAATCTTTAAGAATTGGGAACAACTTTTAATAATGCAACTAATATTTGACTAAATGGTCTTTTGTTTAATTAACAATCTTTTTCAGACATAATAGTATTTTACTGGAGCTGTGAATTAAGCTGTACTAGAAAGTAATTTAAAATGATAGTAAAGATGATTAGACATATAATCTAATATGTGTTTGTGTGTGTGTGTGTGTGTGTGTGTGTGTGTGTGTGTGTGCATTGTAATCTTGTGAGAAAAGGGGGAAAAAGAGTAAATTTAAAAGTATACAGTAGAGAACAAAAGAAAATTTATAAGGAAGCAATGAAAATATGGATAAATCTGAACACATTGTGTAGTATTTATTATATAAATTTTCTTCAAATGGAAATTTATTGCTTTATATTTTCAGCCCTCTCATATTCTGCTGTGCATATGATAATGGGGTTTTATTTTGTTTGTTTTCTTATTTTGCATTTAAGTTTAAAATAAAAATGTTTGTTTTTTTTTAAAGAAAAACAGTGTTAGACAGATATGGAGAAAGTTTTCTTATAAAAAGAATTCAGAACTACAGGTACTTCCACACAGGGTTTTTTCTTCCCTTAAATGTTCAATTTTATAGTTGTCTTTAATGTATTATTCTGCTTCTAGACAAATTTTACAAATGATAGTTATTGATAGGGTATGTAACCAGATGTAACAAAACTTCTTACAAGATTGTTAAATTTGCTATCTATATGTGGAACTATAAATTCCCTGAGGACAAGAAACTGTATTTTAGTTTCTCCACTGAGCCCAATAATGCCTTTTACATAATAAGTGATTGAATATACAGTTACTGAATGAATAGCTTTACATGCAGTGACTTGGGGTCACTAAAACACCAATACAACTAAAATTCAGTCTAAACCACTCATTTCCCTCTAATTCAGTTCTAATTCAAATCATTATCTATTTTCAGTTATTTATCATGCTATTATTATTTTGGTATTTTCTTTGTATAGGTTTTATTCTCTTCTGATTGACTCTAATTCATGAGAATTCTGGGTTAATTCCTGAGAGCACTGCTTACCTTGCCTTACTTAGGCAAGGTTCTTCTTCTTTTCTTTTCTGTTAAAGAGGTCAAAGCCAAGATCATTAGGAAAGAGAAGCTTAGTGTTTGATGACGTGTTTCTATTCTTTTAATTTCATTTAAAACTTATCTATTTAAATAAGACATATTATCCATCTGCTTGAAAAGGAGATAAGAAATGAAAGGAATCATAGCTGGATCTTCATATATTTAAAGCTGGATAGGGATCATTAGATATACCTGTTGCATTTTATAGAAGAAGAAGCTGAGATTAGAAGTAGTGAAGGGACTTTTTCCACAGTTATATAATTAGTAAATAAAAGAGGCAGGATTTAGACTCAGCTCAAAATTATATTTAAAGGATTAGGAGATTAATTTGAAATGTTATCATTATATTTGATTCTGGTATTCCCAATATATGAATACTCTTTTCAGGATAAATCATTGAAAATGTTGAATATTCACGTTTAGTTCTCAATCAACCAATATTTTAGTAGATATAACTGTAGCTAGTATTTTGTGTTTCAGAAGTTTCCATTAAAGTATATTATTGTTTAAAAAAACAGTTGATTAAATATATTCTTTGACTAGTTATAAAAGTATCTCTGGAACAACTAATTATTTTGATTTTTGTTATTGTGTTATATTCTTTGGTGGAATGGTTTTTTTGCCTTTTAAAACAATACAGCTTTGTGGTTGTGTGGCTCAGATTGAGGAGTAACCACCATATAATAAAATAGCTGGAGATATCTCTAGGAGCAAAACAAAGGTTTATTACACATTCTTGGTAAGAAGTGGTCCTCACTCCAATAAAACAAGCAATTCAATGGAGAAGGCCCCTTATAGAGGCAGGACAGCAGGTTAAATAGTCCCTAAAGCAAAAAAAATCTCTCCCACCACTGTTCCTTTTCAGCTGAAGGAATGGGTCTTACATTCTAAATGCAAGAAGTATCCCTGGAAATTGAACTTTGGCCAATAAGAGTATAGTTTACCATAGGGTACCAAGCAAATGATGTAATGGAAAAATAGCAGAAAGGGGAGGTAGATATATTGTAATGGGCATTGGTTCAGGCCTACACCAACTTTGGGATTGGTGAACCTTTACTCAATTTTCACAACTGTCTGAAAGATCTCACTTCATCTCATTCAGTCCCCATTCTGATTTGTCCACTGAGATCTCTTCAAATTTTTGTAACATAATTTCACATTCTTTATTTAATTCCCCATCTCCTTCTGGCTCCTGTTGGTCTTCTTGGGCCAGTGGCTCCCATTTTTGTCCTTTTTTAAAATCATTAATCTTACAGACCCTTCAGCTTTTCCTTCCAACCTAATCATTCTAGATAATGCATTTTGGACTATTCTAATAAGCAATTAGATTAAACAAGGTAGGCAGATAGGGAGTAATATAATACCACTAAGCACTTGTAAGGCCAAACCAAAGAAGCTGCTTCTACCAGCTTCCCCCAAACCAGAATCACCAAGAAGTATTGAATGGTGAGGTCCAGATATGTACAGGAACATGAGCATCTCCAATCTGGGTAATGGAGGTATCTAGACTCCATTTCCCTCTTTCCAGATCATCATATAGCTGAATCCTTAAGACCGTAGCCATTGATTCAATTGTTGGGGTCAACACAGGTGCAACAATTTGACAAGTTAAAAGTCCTTCCTATATTCTGCATGAGCAGAAGGAACTGGTTTTCATCTCTGGGAGGTAAAGGTCTGGCCTCTATAGCTACCATAACCGTCATGGGAAAACAAGTTAACCCAAAGCCCAGGGAAAGCCCCATGAGGTCCAACTATTATTATAGTGTGAGGTTAAGGTGGAGTTCCCAGAGGAAAATATATTAGCTCCCAAACAGGCAAAGAGGCCTAAAGTGGTTAATGTAAGAAAAAGAAAGAGTAATAAGACAATTACAATACACTGGATTCAGAAATTGTGCTGCCATTCAGTAGAGACCCCCTCTTCAAATGTAATTTGAGGTCTCCTTTATCTTCGACTGTCTACTCCAATAAAGATGGTGCTACAGGTTCTTTTATTCTGGTATGGTGTGTCCAGCATCATTCCTGGATCCAAATTTCAGTGTCTGAAGTCAGTATCACCTGACCCTCCACCTGGTAGGACCCGAGATGGAGAGAGGGTTCCAAGATGGGTAGAGGCAAGGTTCCAAGGTGGTGAAATTAACAATGTCTTAAGTCTTCAAACTTTTGATCACTTTCTTGATCTTTCATACTAGAATTTGGACTTTCCTCGGTAATTTCTTTTTTGATACTCTAAACCCCAGTTCTCTCAAGAAGTTTAATAAATTGATGGTAAAACTGCTGATGTGTTTCCTTTTGTCCCCCACTACCAATAGATCACCCACATACTGCAACACCCGAATTCTCATTACTGGATGGAAGTCTCCTGTGCAATTTTCTAATTTAGTTATCAAATCTCTCCCCAGCAAGTTTACTTCTGCCTCTATGATGACCAAAAATCTACCCAGTATTTCCCCTTTTCCCATATAAATTTTATAGGGCATGGTTATAGGTACGAGAAAATTTTTTTCTTTAATCCCAGAAATCACCAGCGTCTCTTTATACAATCTAACACCCTCAGACAAACAGGTCACTGAGGATCTTTATGCCCTGTTGTCTATTAAAAACCCAATTGCTTCCTAGTGGGGCCCACCCTTAAATTTATCAAGGGTTCTGCATGGGAATCTTTCAAGAACCCCTGACTTCCCTAATCTTCATCAAGTTCAACAAGGAAATATATCTGCTGTTCCCTTCTCCATTGGGCACAGTCTTTTACTATATGTCTTTCTTTTTTTTTTAATATGTCCTTCTTTTTGACATTCCTAACATTTCAAAGGCTTTCTGCTAGCAGAGACAGTGGGGCTCATATTCCTATCTCAATATCCCTGTCTCCTCTTCTTGGGGCCTTGTTCTTTTGTTTTTCTACATTCTTTGCAATTCCCTGTACCATTTGGACTAAACTTTTTGCTTTCTGATTTTGTTTCTCATCTCTCCTAATATACACCTTGGTGACTTCTTCCAATAGATTGGAAAGGATTATTCCATCCTTCTAATTTCTGTAACTTCATACTGATATCTGACTATGCACTGATCACAAAGTGCAATTTCTTTCTTTCTTTTTTTTAAATTATAGCTTTTTATTGACAGAACATATGATATGCACGGGTAATTTTTCAACATTGACCCTTGCATTCACTTCTGTTAAGTATATCTTAGATACAATATATGTATGGAGATCCGTACATTTCTCTTGTTGCCCAAGAAAAATCAGATTCAGAAGGTAAAAATAACCTGGGAAGAAAAACAAAAATGCAAGAAGTCCACATTCATTTCCCAGTGTTCCTTCTCTGGATATAGCTGATTCTGTCCATCATTGATCAATTGGAATTGAATTGGGTCTTCTCTTTGTTGAAGATATCCACTTTCAAAAAGTGAATGTATACATCCTCATACAGTATTGTTGTTGAAGTGTATAATGATTTCCTGGTTCTTCTCATTTCACTTAGCATCAGTTCATGTAAGTCTCTCCAAGCTTCTCTGTATTTATCCTGCTGGTCATTTCTTACAGAACAATAATATTCCGTAACATTCATATACCACAATTTACTCAATCATTCTCCAATTAATGGGCATCCATGCAATTTCCAGTTTCTAGCCACTACAGAAAAGGCTACCACAAACATTTTGGCAGATATCAGTTCCTTTCCTTCTTTAATATCTCACAAAGTGCAGTTTCAAGGTATCTTCTACTCCTGGGTCAACAGGAGTCCCTCTTCATGCTATCTTTTAATCTGTTCACATGTTCACCTAGTAATTCATCTTTCCTCACCCCAAAGGCCTTTTTCATGTTCTGTGCCTTTGGTACTGCATTTTGAATTCCTTTAATTATCAATTTTCTAATAACCCTCATACTTCTCCAATGTACACCAGTTATGGTGATCCCAATTCGGATCTACTAAAGGATATTTCTGGTCAGCCAGGACTACTCCTGCAGCTGAAGGGTATCTTCTGTCCCACTCCTTCAAAGCTGCTTCTCTAATTAGTCCCCTCTCCTCTTGTGAGAAGAAAGCATTCAAAATAAATATGTTCTTTCCAGGTAAAAAGATTAGAGCCCAGGAGTTAGTCAAATTGTTCTGCTAGCCCAGGAGAATCTGCTATTAAGGGCCTCATTTCCTTCTTAAAGTTCTTGATTTCTGTGGTACTCAGGGAAGCATTCACATATCCTATACTCCCCTGAGCCAAGAAACCTCTCTTAAAGAGTACAATTTAGTATTCAAGATCTTGGAATGTGAAAGGGGTAATTTTGGATATCCCTTTGAATTTGCTCCAATTCCTTCTGCAGTGGAACATATAGCCCCTGGGGGGGGGGGGGGTAAGGACAGAGGGGGAGGCTATATAACTGGGAGGGGTTAATTGAATCAATTCCTCTCCTTCCTTTTTAGACCTGAAGGTCATGGCTTCCTAGAGTAGAGATATTATGGAGGAGGGAGAGATAAGAGTGTGTCCCATTGCTGTGTCTTTGGAGCTGCCTCTTTTTCTACATGCCCCTTTCACTTTTATCCTTACTTAACATTATTTAGGCCCAGAAAGCCGTAGTCCGAAATATACTAACTCCTCTGGATTAATAGATTCTTTACTATTAACATACAAATTTAGTCTTTGGCACACCCAGTCTTCAGGGGAGCCATATTTAGGCCAAATAATGCCTCTACCAATATTTTTGTTGTCCCAGACAAAACAGCAATATCTTATCTTTTTCTTGTTTTTTTCCCTTATATGTTGTCAAATTGTTCCATTTACTTATTTCCCAAATGACTATCTACTGGTATTTCTTTATCATTCTCCATGGAGGGTGGCTTCAAGTGAGCCAAGCCCCATCTTAATTTGAATGGAATCTAAGTTCCACATGCCCAGTCATGATGGGGTTGGTGATTCTCCGGAGCACCATTGCAGAGTCTATAACTCTTGACTCAAGGAGCTTTCAGGGCTTACCCCTGGGTTGAGTGCACACAAATTGTCTGACTGCTTTGTCCTTATACTGACCAGTTGGATTTTTTTTTTTTTTTTGCCATGGTGCTTCTTACTTTCTCTTTATTCTAAGTCTCTCCACTTCAGGCCACTTTACCTTGGAGAGCAAGGAGAAATCCAAGAGGCTTGCGGGCTGCCTAAAATAGGGCAGGGTGCTCTACCACTAGCATCTTGAGAGTTTTACCACTCACCAGGTCACATGATCTTGAATGAGGCCCTAAAATTGTGTGGCTCAGACAGAGAAATGAGAGACCACCATATAAAAAATAGCTGTAGATACCTCTAGGAGCAAAAACAAGTTTTATTTTACATTCTTGCAAGAAGCGGGCATCATTCCAGTCAAAGAAGCAATCAAAGAGAGGAGGCATCTTATAGAGACAGGACAACAGATTAAATAGTCCCTAATGCAAAAAAAAAAAAAAAAAATCCCTTCCACCAGTGACCCTAATCCTCACTGGCTGAAAGAATTGGTGTTTTATTCTAAACGCAGGAACTATCCCAGGAAATTGAGTTTGGCTAATAATAATATAATCATCCATTTTTGGTTTAGGTACCCAAATGATATCATGGGAAAATAGCAGGAAGGAGAGGTAAATCTATCCTAATGGGTGTTGGTTCAGGCCTACACCAACTTTGAGATAGGTGAAGCCTTACTCAATTTTCACAACTGTCTGAGAGATCTCACTCCATCTCATTCATGTTTTTTTTTCCCTTCAGGTCTTTTGGAAACTGTAACATCAGTGCTTCTGCATCCTAGTATGGCTGCCCGACTTGCTGCAGCATGGTGTTTGCGTTGTGTAGCTGTGGCCTTGCCTTTCCAATTGACCCCATTTCTAGACAGATGTGCAGAAAGGCTCAATAATTTGAAGACCTCTCCTGAAGCTGTTAGTGGTTACAGTTTTGCAATGGCTGCTTTATTAGGTGGAGTACATCAGTGCCCTTTAGGTATCCCTCATGCCAAAGGAAAGGTAAAATGTAGATTATATAGATAAGTCTGTAACCATAAATATTTGTTAAGCATCTACTATTCATGATACTAGATTACACTAAAATATTATAACAGTGATGACTGTTAAAAAATTAAAAATACCAAAAACTATCCTTAGTTCATAAGAAACTTCAATCTTTCATGGTTCCTTCATTTCATTGTGGTTTTTCAGGCTACTATTTCTGACTACTGCAACCTGTGATCAAGAAAGTCATAATCCTGCAATCAAGCTGTTATCGAACATTTCCAAATTTTTAACAAGCTTGATTGTTTTACAATAGATATGCATTTTATCCCCAAGACCAGAAGATTTACCACCTTGTTAGGACTAACAAAACTTATGTTCTCTTAGTACAACCTTTAAAAACTCAATTACATCCATATCATAATAAGGCATAGAAGAACTTTAAAATCCCAGAATCTCAGATTTAGAAGGTACTCGAGAGACTTTAGAAGATTCATAACAATATAATTTGTTAAAAATCAGAATTGACAAATGAAAACAGAATTTTTACATTATGCTGCTAAATTTTTTGTATATTATCATTATGTAAATTTATTTGGGCTATAGGATTTTCTTATACTATTACAGGATATTTTTATACTATTATACTATATACTTATAATACTAATACTACAGGATATTCTTATAGTATTATACTATCTTATACTATTATACAGGATATTCTTATCCTATTACTATATTCTTATCCTATTACAGGATATTCTTATGCTATTCTTATACTATATTATTGTACTATTACTATATTTTACTTATACTATTATAGTATTATAATATATTATTATATACTTATAAGTATACTCATACTATACTTTCAAGAATAAATCTTTTTATTTATTTGTATTATAAAATATATATTAAAAAAACCCAAAGCCTGTAAATCAGTAATTTATAAGAACCATAATTTTGCCATAATATTTTGTTGAAGTTTGTAATTAATACTTAATTTAATTTCATAATTATTTAATATTTCACAATTATTAACAAAAAATCTTTGTTTATAGTTGATGAGGGTAAAGATAGGTATCTTAATATTTGTTTTCTTTCAGATTATTCAACTTATCTTTTACTATGAAATATATGGAGGCTCAAATATTCTTTTGTAATGGAAAAATTGGTCTTTATCTCATAATTTCTGTTTCCTATCCATCACCTCCATGAAATCTTGTCACGTCAACTTTCATTGATTTCTCCTTCCTCTGAATGTATTTCTGCCACTAATTTGAGCACTTACACTTATACTGATTCATATTCTTTCATTCATATCCTACTCCCCTGAGAGATTTAAAATACTTTGAGGATGAAGATTATTTCATCATTCATTCTCTATAGACTTAATAAAGTACCAAACAAAGGTAGATTCACAGTATATAATTAAATTTAAGAGGCTTTCCCAATATCTCACAAGTAGAACTGGGACTAGATTATATTAATGTCCCCTGGCATTTCGTTTTGTGGTTGTGATTGCTTATTTGAGAATATATTAAGAAAGATTACATTTGTATCAGGCCAAAAAGTCAATAAGCATTTGTCAAGCACTTAGAATGTATCAGGCACAAAACTAAAGTGCTGGAAATACAAAAAAGACAAAAGAAAAAAAGATTCTTTAGTGGCTAGAGTGCTGGGCCTGAAGTCAGGAAGATTTGAATTCAAATCTGATCTCAGATGCTTACTAGCTATGTGACTCTGGGCAAGCCACTTATCTGTCTTGGTTTCCTTAATTAAAAAATGGGGATAATATTTTCCTTTCTGGGTTGTTTTGAGGATTCAGTGAGATAATATTTGTAAAATACTTACGGGCATTTGGCACATAGTATATACTTAATAAATACTTGTTTTTTCCTTTCTTCCTTAGATTTATTTAAAGTTGAAATTTAGCATTTTCTTTGCAGATGGTAGTAAGCATTGCTGAAGATCTCTTACGCACTGCTGCTCAAAACAGTAGGCTATCCTTGCAACGTACTCAAGCTGGATGGCTTCTACTTGGAGCACTTATGACTTTAGGTATAATTAACTATATTTGAATTGGATCTTGATTTACTTCTGCTCTTGTGTCAATAAACTACAAAAACAATTCAGTTTATAATAATTTTAACCTTCAAATTCTAAACTTTAAATGACATTAACAAATAGAAATGTTATATTGACATTAAATTTAGGATTAAGCTACATATGCATATTATTTTTTCATCTTTAGTTCAATAAAAAAGGATTCAGAAGGTATACAACACTTGTATTTTGAGTGTTATTAAGTATAACTTAAAAATATTGCTTTGAACAAAGAGAGACAAAATTAGGAACTTGGGTTCAGATAGTTTTGTAATCTTCAAGATTATTTTCACTTAATGGTTTAAGGAAAATCTTGATAGCAGAATTATTAAGTTTCAGTTAACTTTTTAAGAAGTCAAATTAACAAAAATATAATAAAAGCTTTACCTGTTACTTAGAAGTTAGTTTTTTATCCAAAGTTAATAATTTTCCTAAAAGACTGGATTTCTAGATTAATAATTGATTTCACTAGAACTCTGAATTTAGGTTTCATATAAAACTAAAATTGTTATAGAAATGAAAGAATATGAATTTTTAGGAAATAACAATAAAAATGCTAATCACAAATGTTTATATAAATTAAATGTGCCATTATAAAATATTAAACATTGTTTATGATATAATCTATTATATTTATATTTATATTCATTATTATACTTGGGTGCAGCATCTTGTGACCTACTATGACTAAACTTTATTTTATTTTTGAAAAGCTATAAAACTATTACTTTCCCCCAATATATTAAAAAGTACATTTTACTTAATGTAAATAACTCCTTGAAGTATTTGGCATTTTTCTGGTAAAAGAGGAATAAAAAGTTTTGCATGTAGAATTAAAAGTCTTCAGTAGAAAGGAAGATTAACATGAATATTTCTTAAAGTAGCTATTTTAGAAAATTATAATTATTATGGTGAAGTTAAATAAACATGCTTTTTACGTCGCTATTTTTTTTAACAAAGAAATTTATTGTTAATAATAAAATTTGGGCATATTGAAGATGAATGGATACTGAAAATATTTTGTTAAAATTATTAGAGCAGAGCAGCTAGGTGGTGTAGTGGATAGAGCATCAGCCTTGAAATCAGGAGGACCTGAGTTCAAATCTGGTCTCAGACACTTAACACTGCCTAGCTGTGAGACCCTGGGCAAGTCACTCGACCCCAATTGCTTTAGCAAAAAAAAAAAATTATTAGAGCAGCACAATTTTATTTCAAAGAAAGAACTATGGACACATAGGCATATTTGTAACATGTGCCTAGATTTCCTTTTCATTACATTTTTATTTATGGTATTAATACCCATCACTTTTTTATTTTATATGAAAGATATTTATTCTCACTTTTTTTGATTAGGTCCTTCTGTTGTCCGTTACCATCTTCCCAAAATGCTGTTATTATGGCGAAATGTCTTCCCTCGTTCCTTAAAGGAATTAGAAGCTGAAAAGGCCCGAGGAGATTCTTTTACTTGGCAGGTGACATTGGAAGGCCGAGCTGGAGCTTTATGTGGTAAGTACTGAAGTCAATTTGACTTTCAAAAGTTATCATATTAATAGAAGTTCACCAAGTGAATGAAAAGAATATTTTTGAAGGTATCTTTTGTTATATGATAGTCCATTCAAGTTAGATGAAAATTTGTGTCCCAACTACTATTTATTTTTTATTTTGTATATGTGTGGGAAGAAATTGAAGTTTAATGATCTTTACTTACTAAACACCTGTGAATTTTCTCTGATCTCTGTGTTGTCAGAATCATGAGTTATTTATCTCCCATTACTACCATAGTGATCACAGGGGCAATGACCAAGCAAAGGAAAATTCCTATGGTAAGAGCATCTCAGGATAAAACTTTTAAAAAGAGGTATACTATAGTACTGTAGCAACTGTAAATACAACACCAAAAAGGAGTATGAAATAACCATAAGGACTCTAGGAATAGTAGAGAATCTAGTAATAAAAAAATGAAAAAATAAGAACTAGAATAGTTAGCTTAGAACAGAAACAAAAAAACCTTAGCAAAGCAGTGAATATCTAAAGAAACAATGAAGCAGAGGAAGGTCAAAAATGAAATTATCATTAAGAAACACTGAAGTAAAGTCAAAAGGTGATAAAATTGGAAGAACACATGTATTATATCATGAAAAACTACTAGCATGGAAGAAAAGGGCATGGGGGCAATGTATAATTAGTAAAGATTTTGATATCAGTCAAACTTCAAGTCCTATCGCTGACACATGGTGTGTGATCCTGGTTACATCATTAACCCTTCAGTGATCCAGGCAACATTTTATAACTGTTACATTGTAGATCATCTGTAGATCTACAGTAGTTGAGGAAGTTTCTTCACCAGTAGATCATTACAAGAATAAAATCACAGGTTTGGACAAAAAGAAAAAGAAGAGACTTCTCTTAAGAATCACTAGACCAATAACATATTTAAGTAATCATAAAAGAAATAACCCTGAAGTATTCAAACAAAAAGACAAGATATGCGTTGATACAGTCCATAATGACTTGTGGAAGTAATGACTTGAGTGAAATCTTAGCCAAAATATACTCAAAAATGTGGTTACTAAGATCCAGAGTTCCTAGGTCAAAGGGGAAAATACTACAAATGGCCAAGAAGAGACAAGTTAAATCTGAAGGCATCCCAGTCAGATTTATCTACAGCTACTACGATGAGGGAAAGAAAATATTAGCAGTTACTACTGGGCTTATACCCCAAAGAGATATTAAAGAAGGGAAGGTACCTTCCCTTGTGCCAAAATGTTTGTGGCAGCCCTGTTTGTAGTGGCTAGAAACTGGAAATTGAATGGATGCCCATCAATTGGAGAATGGCTGGGTAAATTGTGGTATATGAATATTATGGAATATTATTGTTCTGTAAGAAATGACCAGCAGGATGAATACAGAGAGGCTTGGAGAGACTTACATGAACTGATGCTAAGTGAAATGAGCAGAACCAGGAGATCATTATACACTTCAACAATGATATTGTATGAGGATGTATTCTGATGGAAGTGGATTTCTTTGACAAAGAGACCTAACTGAGTTTCAGTTGATAAAATGATGGACAGAAGCAGCTACACCCAAAGAAAGAACACTGGGAAACGAATGTGAACTATTTGCATTTTTGTTTTTCTTCCCGGGTTATTTTTACCTTCTGAATCCAATTCTCCCTGTGCAACAAGAGAACTGTTTGGTTCTGCAAACATATATTGTATCTAGGATATATTGCAACATATCTAACATATATAGGACTGCTTGCCATCTAGGGGAGGGGGTAAAGGAAGGGAGGAGAAAAATTGGAACAGAAACGATTGCAAGGGATAATGTTGTAAAAAAAAATTACCCTGGCATGGATTCTGTCAATATAAAGTTATTATTAAATAAAATAAAATAAAATAAATTATTTTTAAAAAAAAGAAAATATTAGCAGTTTATTCAAAGGAAAGAGTTTTACACATAGGATAATGATTACATAGTTAAATTTTACCCTAAGGAGGAAAAGAATATATTTCTAACAGGATCACTGAAATCCAATTTTTTTTTTTTGAGAAAAACAGAACTAGTCAGAATCTCTGAAAGGCAAATACTTTAGACAAAAGAAAATTAGCAGGTAAAGAAGTTTTAAAGACTCAAATGTTTATATCCCAAAATGGTGAGAAAAGATTATTATCCCATCATAATTCTACTTTCTTTAAGCATCATGGTATGGGAGATGGCAGGTGGAAGGGCAAACATCTGTGGACTTAGAGGAGATAGACACACATACACACAAACACACACACATACACATACACACATATGGAGGAAAAAAAAAAGATTAAGTAAGAAATAGAGAAATTTAATATTTCTTGGGAAAAACAGGAGATTATTCAAATATGAAGGTATAGAAAGTGATAAATTTTGTTCTTATTTGGGTCAAGCAAAGAAAGATTTTTTTAAAAGAGAGGGATTAATTAAATAAAGAAAAAAGAGATTATCATGGTAGAAATATAGGGAAGTGAGAGATTAGTGTGGGATGGAGAAAAAGGAGTGGAGTTTTAGAGGAAAGATAGAATTGGGAAGGAGAAAACCTCAAACAAGACCAACCAATATTGATAGTGCTGATTTAAAAAGGAAACAAATTAAGAGATCTGGATGGGCTAGGGATTAGAGAGGGAAAGAATGAGGAATTTAAGTTACAAACACCTGATTTTGGTTTCATTTCTCCCTCCTTTTAAAGAAATGAAAAGACAGATTAAAAATAAGTTAATGGGACTTGACAAAATGAAAACAAAATTATTATAGTGAACATAAGTGGGAAAAAGTTATCTATAAGTGGAGGAGATGGCAAAAAAGATCAGAAAGTAAAACCTACTGTTTTCTTTTTTAGAAGATACAAAGTTCCAGGGTTAAAATGACAATTTGAGTAGAATTTATTATTCCTCGGCAGAATTCAGAAAGAAAAAAACGAGAGGCAGTTATGTTCTCAGAAAAAAACAACAATAAAAGTAGATATATGGTTAAGAAAATGTCTTGTGCTCATATATTAAGAGACTTCTTCCCATATTAACATTGTATAGATATGTATCTTTTAAATTTTTTTTCTTTTTAGTTCTCAACAATATTAGAACAAAAAAAATCCAGTTTATTTTTTTCTCACATGACATTTATTATAACTAGTAATTCATCCTTTTGAGAATTTGTACTTTCTTTCAGATTTTTTAATAAAAAGGCCCTATATATGTCCTTAGTTTGTCAATTTAATTTATTTACTTCTTAAGTGATACTGTGTTTGTTTGTTTGTTTTTTTTTATTTAGCCATGAGGAGTTTTGTTGCTCATTGTCCTGAGCTCTTAACTGAGGATGTGATTAGAAAATTGATGACGCCTATTGAATGTGCCATGACAATGATGTCACAGTAAGTAAACAGTTTGATAAGTAATGAACTTTTGGTATGCTTCCACTTCTCAGTTTGGTTTGGTACATTAACCTCATAAAATATATTTAAGAATGAAAAAAAAAATAAAATCTGATTATTTGCCTTAAACTGATCTTATGTAAAGAATGGATATAACTTTAAAGGTTCTTAATTTTTTTGAAGAGCAATTAATGTGGATATTTTGGGAATAGAAACAATATTTTATTTTTGTCTTTTGGGTACCTACCACAGTGCTTTACATGTAATATAGTAGTTGCTTAATAAATGTTTACTGGGATGAAAATGAAATTAAAAATACTATCCTCATTAGTATTATCCTTTATCTTTTCTTCCCTTCTTAGATAAATTTCTTGAAAAAGTCTGTTCATATCAATACACTTCCTTTTTTTTTCTCATTCTCTTTTAAGCCTTTACATTATAGTTTCTAAGCTTATTATTCAACTGGATATCTCTCTCCAAAGTCAACTATGGTCTTAGCCTTTATACAGCCATCATTCTTCTTGACCTCTTAGCAGCAGTATTTAATATTGTTGACCATCTTTTTGGTCAATTTCTTGAATATTCTTGCTTCTCTTTTTTTTAATAGTACTTTCTCTTGGTTATCCTCCTTCTTGACTGTTCCTTCTCAGAGTCCTTTCCTGGATCTTAATCCACTGCATACTCATTAAATGTGAGTATTCCTTAAGACACTATCTTGTTTCCTCTCTTTTCTTTATATTTTCTCATTTTATAATCTTCAGCAGCCTCCATGGGTTCAATTAAAGTATCTATGTCAGGGATTCTTAAATATAAAATTCAGTCCTTTTCTCTCTTCTAAACTCTAGTGTGTTAGAATCCTAGTGTTAACTCAACTTGAAACAAGGTGATAACTCAAGGGAGATGTTAGAATCCTAGTGTTAACTCAGTGGAATTGATACAGTGCTTGTTTTCACACCTTTAGAGAGCTCATATAAGCAAGAAGTATTTAAGTACTCATTGGAGTTCACAAGCATGGGAGATTCACAAAGTTAACTTTGTAACTTTGTGAATTCACACCTCCCTTAATCCCCCCCTCAGAGGAGAAGTCATCCTTTTACACTCAGCATAAATAGAGCTTCAGTGACCAGTCAGGGTCAGTTCAGAACAAGCCCTCTCTCAGAGGCAAGACAGATTCACTCTATCTTCCACCTTTGTGCTGGCTGGAGGCTGAAGGGAGCAGAGGCAAAGGACTAGCAGCAAGAGCTCTTGAAACCAAGGAGAGAGAAGGCCTCCAGGAAACTAGCCAAGCCCCAAGTGAAGGAGATAAGATTTTGGAAGAGACATAAAAGACTGTATTTTAACACCTGGCTGCATTTGGGGTAATTATTACTCTGAACTGATACTAAGGCTACCTCCAGAAAACCTCCCTGAGAAACCTGCTCCCAGAGAACCATTATATTAAAGAAGAGAACACCACATTAGTGCAATATTATTATTATTATTATTTTTACAAAAGCAATAAATATTTTATTTTTTTTTCCCTTAGCTTTTTATTTACAAGTTATATGTATGGGTAATTTTATAGCATTGACAGTTGCCAAAATTTTGTTCCAATTTTTCCCTTCCTTCCCTCCACCCCCTCCCCCAGATGGCAGGATGACCAGTAGATGTTAAATATATTAAAGTATAAATTAGATACACAATAAGTATAAATGACCAAACCGTTATTTTGCTGTACAAAAAGAATCAGGGTTTGAAATAATATACTATTAGCCTGTGAAGGAAATCAAAAAGGCAGGCGGATAAAAATAAAGGGATTGGGAATTCTATATAATGCTTCATAGTCATCTCCCAGAATTCTTTCATTGGGTGTAACTAGTTCAATTTATTACTGCTCTATTGGAGCTGATTCGGTTCATCTCATTGCTGAGGATGGCCAGGTCCATCAGAATTGATCATCATATAGTATTGTTGTTGTAGTATATAATGATCTCCTGGTCCTGCTCGTTTCACTCAGCATCAGTTTGGATAAGTCTCTCCAGGCCTCTCTGAAATCATCCTGTTGGTCATTTCTTACCGAACAATAATATTCCATAATATTCATATAGCACAATTTATTCAGCCTTTCTCCAATTGATGGGCATCTATTCAATTTCCAGTTTCTGGTCACTACAAAGAGTGCCATACAGATTCCTTTCCCTTCTTTATGATCTCTTTGGAATATAAGCCCAGTAGTAACACTGCTGGATCAAAGGCTATGCACAGTTTGATAACTTTTTGAGCATAGTTCCAAATTGCTCTCCAGAATGGTTGGATGTATTCACAATTCCACCAACAATATATTAGTGTCCCTGTTTTCCCACATCCTCTCCAACATTCCACATTATCTTTCCCTGTCATTCTAGCCAGTCTGACAGGTGTGTGTGTAGTGGTATCTCAGAGTTGTCTTAATTTGCATTTCTCTGATTAATAATGACTTGGAGCATCTTTTCATATAGCTAGAAATAGTTTCAATTTCTTCATCTGAGAATTGTCTGTTCATATCCTTTGACCATTTATCAATTGGAGAATGGCTTGATCTCTTATAAATTAGAGTCAATTCTCTATATATTTTGGAAATGAGGCCTTTATTAGAACCTTTGACTGTAAAAATATTTTCCCAGTTTATTGCTTCCCTTCTAATCTTGTCTGCATTTGTTTTGTTTGTACAAAAACTTTTCAATTTGATGTAATCAACATTTTCTATTTTGTGATTGGTAATGATCTCTAGTTCTTCTTTGGCCTAGTGCAATATTATTATAAGCTGCCTACAAGGCATTTTGACCAGGACATTCTATAAGTATCTCAAATTAAATACAGACAAAACAATTCATTATCTTTTCCTCTAAACTTAAACTTTTCTGAACTTTTCTATTACTTTTGAGGTCACCATTATCCTATTATGAGGTTGCTAACCTCAGTGTTATCTTTCATTTCTTACTCTAAATCACTCTAAATATCTAATTATTTGCTAGATCTTAACATTTGAATGTCTTGACTAATGTGTGTGTCCTGAGCTATCACCTTCATCACTTTTTACCTATACTGAATATTTTGTCCTTAGCTAACAACTTCATCACTTCTTACCCATACTGAACATTTTATTGTTCAGTTGTGTTAGTTGTTCAGTGCTTTGTGACACATTTGGTGTCTATTTGATACCTAGCTCATATCTATAGCTACAATAAACTGTCTCAGTAGGTAAGCAAAACCAGGCTGAGGGTAATAGACCACAAACCCTTCAGTGAGCTTGGCATGTCTACCCCAAGCATGTGAAAACTTCCTCTGTTAGACTACATAGATGAGAACCGTGATGAAAACAGCTGAAGCAGGCATTGTGGAGCATTTGGAGCTTGGTCAAACATTGACACCAAGGTCATCATCCACTGTATTCCAGGCCATTGCCAGTTACCTTGACTTTTGTTCTGCCACTGGACTTAAATGACTTTAGAAGGGAGAATTGATGACTTTGTAAACTTTGCTTCACTTAAATTCAAATTTGAGTCAAAACATCATCCCATCTATGGTCTCATTGGTCTTCTGTGAAAACAAAGGACAAACAACAACCTATACTAGTCTATTATCCTCTTAATTGTTCTCTTTGACTCTTCTTTGTCCTCTACATATTGTCCTTCACACAGTTGACCCCAAATTTTCCCAAAATGAAAGTCCAATGAAGTTACAATTACCCTTGTCCCAACTCAGTAAAATATAGTGCCTCCCTGTTAACTGTAGGATAAAATACAAATCACTCCATTTGCATTCAAGTTTCTTCCCAACTTAGGCCCTTATTTCTAATGTTCTTACACATTAAACTGTGTTGCACATGTCTTATGGTCCAATCAAATTGACTTGAAATTTTTCACTAATAATAGTATTAATAAAGGACTTTGAGATTTGCAAAGTACTTTACAAATAATTTTATCTTTACAACTCCATCTATGTACCTTTTCATTGGCCCTTGTACCTAGAATGCTTTGTTGTTATTCAAAGACCGCTCAGACACCACTTGTTTATTGTAATTGTAATGCCAATTGTAGCATTCTAAATTCCAAGAGATTTAGCAAGGAACTGAAGCACAGAGACACATTTATCTAGTTCTTAATATTAAAGATATGATCATTTTATGGCCAAAGGATAGAACCAAGGAGTGATCTTAAGATTTGGTTATCACTGATCAATAGACAGTAATGTTTGTAGGACTATTCTAAGGCCAGAAGACTTGAAACCATTAACAGATATATCTTCCTTAAAGTCTCAGGGAAGAAATATTATATTCCTAGATCAGAGGATTTTTATAATTATTGACAGAACAACAGCATTTTTAGATCAGAGGGCTTCAAGATCATATACTCCAAAGCTAGAAGATTTAGAATCACTGACAGATTGTTAGAACAGAAACTCCCAAAATTCAAGGGATCTTAAAATTATTGCTGTCTTCACAGAGACTATATTACATCATTTCCCATCTCAAGCAATCTACACCCCAAATTCATTTGAGACAAAGAGACAGAGATCTCATCTTGAGTTGTTTTTGCTGACTAGGGGTGTATAGATGATTCTGCCTAGTAGGGCTCAAACTGAGGAGAGGGAGGAACACAATTTGATGATGGCAGCAGCAGCATTCAGAATGGTGCTAAGTATCAGAATCAGTTTGCCTATGGTATTCAGTGTGAACAAATAGTTGGAAGTTCATAACTTCATAGTAAGTTCAAATCTACCAATAGGAATGTTAATTCTTAGGCAGTTATGAAGAAGCTTCAAGGAAGGTGGTGTAGAAACATTATGAATGAGTTTGCCAGAATAATTTTAGAATGGATATCCTACAGTTATTAGGTGAGTAAGAGATCCTTTCTGGCAAGAAGACAGGAGATAGTCAGGTTAAAGTTATTTCCCTGGGGGGTAGCTAGTACAGATGGATGGCATCCAGGGTGGGCATGGTGACATTGGGGAATGAGGCCTTTGCAAATAATTCATAAGGTCACACATGTGGGCTGCCTTGAGGATGCTGATGGCACACCCAACAATCCTAAATGCCCCCTCTACCCATGGAGTTCCCTAACCTGAATAAAGACTAAAGAGTTATCTCCCTACTGGCGGAGGTCCACAGGGTGACACCACGAGAGCTGGAGAGAAAATATTAAATGCAACGCTCTCATCCTTTTGAGTGTTGTTAAAGGTACACTTGGAAAAAATGAAAAATAACAAGAAAGAAAGAAAGCTAGTGTGAGGGAGAGAAGGACACAGACAATTTCACCCTTCTCTATCCAGTGTGTTTCTAGGAGTTCTGCAGAAGAGTAGTTTCAGCTCTTCTATGGGTTCACAGGAATATTCAGGAATATCTGAGGGAGAAGATGTAATAGGAGTAGCACTTTTAATTCTAGAAATAAGAGTTCAGCTGGGGGGAAACCTTCGAGTTTGAAATTGGAGTAATGGGTGATTCTTCACCCAATTCTCTGGTGGTTTCAGGCACAGTTTAGTAAGAACTGTCTTGAGGATGTATTCTCCACCTTCCCAGACGACTGGGGCCACCAGGCAGGGTGGAGATGATAAGTAATCTTAAATGGGCTTTATCTCCTTTAACAAAAACCCCTGAGCCTTTTCAGTCTTACAAGGGAAGGCTTTTCCCCAGTTAATAAAGGTGTCAACAAAAATCAAAAGCAGTTTAAAGCCTCCTAAAAAGGAGTATATGCATAAAATCTATCGGCTAGTCCTCTCCAAATATGTACCTTTCCTCCAGATAAGCTTCAGGAGAAGGGGGATTTAACAGCCCTTTCAGAATTTAGTTGGGCATAATCTGGGCAGACCTGACAGATCTGTTTAATTGTTTCTCCTAGCTTGTGAACAGTGAAAACAAGTTTCACAAAGGATTGGAGAGGATTTTTTTTCCAAGTGGGTAGCCTGGTATAGGCCAAAGAGAAGTTTCCATTGATTTGCCTCTGAGATGTTTACTTTCATTTCTTTTGCCAGTTCTAAAGCATTTGACAACTGATTGTGCAGTAATAATTCCATCTCATAGCCAGACTCAGGAATAATCAGATGAGAAACAAAGAAACAAAACTGTCAAATTGAGTCAGAAGGCTCCTACCTTAAACAGAGGGCAAAGTGGTCCACCCAACTCTTGCCCAGATAAGATATCTGAGAAGGCATTTCTCTGAAATGGTGGGTTATTGACTTAATTATCAGACAATCAAATTCAAAACTCAAAAGATTATCAGTTACAGTCCCAAGAAATTTTATCTCTAATAGCAAATTCTACTAATCGCAGTTTAGGGCTAGATACGTATTATTCTAAAAGTTTTCCAGCATTTACACACTTAGGAGATTTTTATTTAACATGTTTTATATGTTTAAACTCATCCTGGTGCAAAAGATCAATCATTGTACAGGCTTATAAATTCTTAGTAAACTATAAATTCAAATAACTTAGTTAACGATTATAGAATTTTCCTAAATAATAATCAAATAGTCTTAGCTGTAGTTCCTATTACCTTAAATAAGTTTCCCTTTTATGTTAGAGGGAAAACAAGACAATTCTTAAAATTGAAATAGAAGAGATTTTTAAAATGAGAGTTTTAGTTAATGATTCTGATTAAATATTCTAAACAAACTGAATTGCTATTTGGTTATTATTTTCCAATTCAGACAGGACTGTCAGAAGTTTGACTCTAGATAACTAGAGTTTTTAAAGTAGTAGCAAACTGCTTTTCTGTTTTCCTAAAGTTCCCAAACTCTTATTTTAACACTATCAGTTCAAATAGATTACAGTTTACATATCTCTTTTGTTGGCTTTAATTAAAGCTCCTTTAAAATTGCTTTTACTATTATTTCTCAAATAAATTTCCAAATTAATTTATACACACATAGAAATCATTTATCAGTTGGTCTCATCTAAAAAAACCCATAAAGTTCTCAAATAGGAAGCAATTATATCCAATAAAGCAGTTAACAGTCATATTGCATGCTTTGTGCTAAGTACAGTCATGTGGTCTTTACAACAACAATTATCATTTTTCTTTACAAATCAGAAAACTGGGCAGAGGTAAAATAATTTGCCATAAATTACATAACTAATACATATCCACTATTGAAACAAAGAATGCAGAGGTTGACTGGCTTTCTCATCTCACACTGTCATACTGGGTGATGGCAGGGGTACCCAGATTCTTTCCAGGCAGTTCTTAGAAAATCCTGCTGAAAGCTGGAATGATTGTTGCTAGGATCTCCCTTTACTAGTAGTTTCAGTACCAGGGCTCAGAGAGTGATGACCATTGGGCATTACCCTCACTCCCTCAAAACTGGATTGGAGAGTTGTTTGGGCAAAATTGTGTGGGGTCCCCACGATTTTGCTACTTCTCCATATTTCTACAGGTGAGGCAGAATTTGAATTTCCTTACAGTTCTGAGATGAGAAGAATTAGCAAACAGAGGGACTTGGGCTATATTGATCTTGTTAGCAATCCCCCAACTGAGATACACTTGGGACTTAGAAAATTTTCTTCTTTTAGAATAATAGTTCTCTCTGTGAGAAAGCAGGTTTCTCGGGGAAGTTTTCTGGAGGCAGCCTTAGTTTCAGTTAAGAGTAAATAATCACCCAAAACACAGCCAGGTGATAAAAGTTCAGATCTTTTATTATCTCCAATATAACCCGGTTAGTTTAGAGGCCTATCACTCTGCTTGGTTCCAAGAGCTCCCTCTGAATGTCTCCAGATCCAAAGGTTTGTCCTTCAGCCCAGCCAGCACCAAGGTGAATCTGTCTTGCCTCTAAGAGAGGGCTTCTAGCTCTCAATCTCCCAGAATGCTCTTCTCCGACCCCAATCCATATTCCCAAGTAAAACTCCTCACTCAGAAAGGGCTTCTGGCTGAACTCACTTGATGCTCCCCTCTCAATCTAAATTCAGCTGAACTTTCTTGACTGGGCTCACTGAAGCTCTATTTATGCTCCTTCGAGAAAGAGGGATTGTGGGATGCTAGAGAGAGGGATTATGGGCTTCTTCCCAGAGTGCTCTCTGGCCCTAAGAGCTTCAAGGGAGGTGCAAATTCGAATATCTCATACTAAATCCTGAAATCTCCCAAAAGTGTGAACTCCAATGAGTAAAGTGTGTGAACACAAGCATTGTATCAATTACTTCTACTTAGTACCTTGTTTCAGGTCTGGCCCAAAACATCTCCTTTGTAAGATTAAATCAAGGATACTGAACCATGCTAAATTAGATAATTATTGTCTCTATCAACTCTAATGATTTAACAATTTGTAAAGATTCCAACATGGGACCACTCTGGGGACTGGAGTGAAAAGGGTCCCTCAGTATTTTCTCAGGTTCTTTCCCAAAGGAGCAGAAGGTGACTCCGGACAAGATAAGAGTCAAGGAAGGTATAGCAAAAAGTTGCTATTTACCTACTTTGTTTTCTTTCTTTTTTTTCTTTCAGAATGGGGTAAATTCCTAGAATTATCCCCAATGTTTCAGGAATTTTTCTTGCCATTTTAAGGTGAATAATTACCAAACATTCCTTTCAAAACTTTGAGAATATGACTAATGCAGGAAAAAGAATGTATAGTTACCCATTGATTTTTAATAATTTGTGTATTTCAAGAATTTGTTCATAAAATATTTTTGTTGAATTAAATTGTAATTTCCCCTTTGTCATTTTAGCATTCCTTCTGTAATTAAAGCCCATGGAGCTCATTTGAAGGCCAGTGCTGCAATGGTTCGTTTAAGACTTTACGATATTTTGGCATTGTTACCCCCCAAAACTTATGAAGGTAATTAGAATTTAAAATATTGTAATAGTCTAATAAGAATTCTCACTTTTCTGTATGTAATTCTATACTTCAGACATTTATAATGAGGTTATTTTAGGATCTATGGGTAGAAATTATATATTTGTTAGAAATAAAAGACTATATAAAATGCTTGTGTGTCTTCAGAGACAAGAATATTTGCATTCTCTTGTTTAATGCCATGTAAATTAAAAATGTCATCTCAAATTTGGTTAGAATTATTTTTTGATACTTTGCTTTTTGGTTATTTGAAAGTTCTAATCAAACAATATAGTCAACTAGAGAGAAGTGCCATTATTGTAGATAATTTAAAAGTGGCAGTTTCCCATTTCAGTAAAAATTTTTTTTTTCTCTGAATGCAGGAAAAATTTTACATTCTTGCAAAAATGAGTGCCTAGGTTAGTAGACACATCTTAAACTTGAATCTACCTCCTTATTACATAGTTAGTCCCTGCCCCCAAGAAATTTACATTTTGGAAGAGGGGAAATTAACATTAGAGGGCTAGGGGCAAAGAATAAAAGATTTTTTTCAAATCTCACTCTTGAATATTAAAGCCAGTCCCTGCCCCCAAGGAGCTTCCATTCTTACATTTTGCAAGGGGGGGAGGAGGGAAGACAACTAACCTCCATCCTTGGTGATTCTTTGATGTTCTTGTGGATTTCAAATTTCTGATTTAAGTTTTATTTCTCCAATTTAATTTTCATAAATGTGGGAACCAAGTAAATGTTCATCCATTTCTCACAATTTCCCCCCTTTTTTCTTTTTTAATAATTCTTTTAAAAAAATTTAATAACAATTGCTTTTAAACATATAAAGGGAAGAAGAATTTGCTTATTTCATGCCAATTGTCCAATGTAACATTACTGTAAAATCACTTTATTGTCAGAATATTTCTAAGTTTATTTTTACACAGTATTAAAAATATTTTTGCTTTCTAATTTATATTTCTGTTTTTTAGGATCTTTTAATGCACTTCTTAGGGAGCTGGTGGCAGAATTTACTTTGACAGATAATTCTGCCAATACAACTACTTCCCTTCTTAGATCCCTCTGCCATTATGATGACAGTGTTCTTCTTGGTTCCTGGCTTCAAGAAACTGATCATAAATCAATTGAAGATCAGGTAGTAAATCATAAAAAAAAAAATTAGTCATCCTTTTAAAAAAAGAGATAAAGTATTCAACAGTGGTCTTATATGATTTTACATTATTGCTTAAAAAGAAAACAGACTTGCTATTAATCAAGACTTAGGCAGCCTTAACACTAAAGATAACATCCTGGTAATTGATGATTGAGCTGTTGTAGTACAGATAAGAATCTCTAGCCCTAGAATTTGAAGAGGTTGTTACAGTTATTCAATTTATTTTAAATTTAGGTGTTGCCAGGTACACCAAAATCATTCCCAGCTCTGTGACAGGATAGGTTTGGGAAGAAAATGTAGGAATGAGGATTTTTGGGTTGCCTTGTTTTTGAGAGATATATCAAAGATTAAGATTTGGGTATATGGGTTAATTTTCAGTTTTTAGTCTTCTAATGTACCTTTTGTGTAGTAGTTTAAAAGTGCTAAAAAAAAAATCTCTTTCCAATTGCTTTAGACAGCATTTTGATAGTATATTGAGTTAGGTATTGAGTTAGGATTTTTAAAAAGCAATTTTAAAATCATGACACAAAAGTAAACCATAATTTTTTTTTAAAGTCTAACTTTTATTTTTTGTTTTTTATCTTTTACTAACTCCCTATCTTTTTAGTAAGATTTTTAAAAATATAAAATGAGTTTTGCCAAGTTTTTATGTGGCTGTTTTGCAGCTCCAACCAAATAGTGCATCTGGGAGTGGTGCTTTAGAGCATGATCCATCCTCCATTTATTTACGAATACCTGCTGGTGAAGCTGTTCCTGGTCCTCTTCCACTTGGAGTCTCAGTCATTGATGCTTCTGTTGCTCTCTTTGGTGTCGTATTTCCTCATGTTTCTTACAAACACCGGTTAGTATAAATGAGAGTAAAATCAGTTTTTGTAGTTATTGCAAATAATTACTAGTCTTAAATTGAGATTATTGTAAAGACTTGGTTTTAGCAAACTAAAATCCAGATTTCACATTATTTGAAACTATGTTAAAAACTTCTTATGGGAAAAGATAAGATTACAGTAGTTCTGTAGAAAATATATTAGAGTGAAAATAAAATGAAATTGAATTGAATTTTAAAAAGAAAGAAAATCTATTAGGAGGTTTTTTGGCTACCACTTTGAGAGTAATCTATTATTTAAGTTAATTACCCTGAAAAAGTTTGCTAAATTATGTTCTGCACTGAAAAAAGTTAATGAGTGAAGAAGTATTCCTAGGGAAATTTTAACTGATATTAAGTTCAGTGCAGTTTTTGATATGTTTTTCATTATATTTTCTGTTATATACTATACTTCACAGCATTTGTAGTTTTAAATTGATATCCTAAGTGGTAGTAACTAATTTTTGGTACTGTTTTAATCAGATTGGATTGTTAGAATTTTTAAACTCCTATGTGATTAATTCACATTAATCACTTAAATTATTTACTTATTTAAGGTTATGATTTGTTTGGTTAGGATGTCATAATAATGAAGAGAGAGTAATATTATATATTAGACATTTCTTATTTATAATACTATATGATAAACTTCATCAATTATTTTGCATATCAGTGGTCACAATGAGAATGAAGTGTACATAGATCAATGCACATAAATCACCACTTTTCAAAACTAAAATTCCATCAGAAATGGATTAGTAGGATCATCTTTATTTATAAGATGTAGAACATAGTTATTGATTGGTTAGCTGATCTTCATAGCTATTAATTTAAGGAAGAATATAGTCAAAATATGAAACTTTGATTTTACTTCTCCACAAAGTCATAAAATATTTTAATAACTATGTTTTAATATTATTGGTTTTTAAATTTAATTTTAATAATATATATTTTATTTTATGCATTTAAAGTCATTCTGAGATGGGGTCCATGAGCTTCAACAAACTGCCAAAATGATCCATACACAAAAAAGGTTAGGAATCTCTGATCTAGCATGATTAAAAATAGACAAAAACTATTCCATGTTTGGTGATCAAAATCTTTTACTTAAAACATCAGTCCTTCTTTTTAGAGTAATTTGTTTTATAGTAGAAGAAATTTCAGGTGCAAAAGATTTATATAGCATGTTCAAAGTCATACATCTAGCTACTGACAAAAAGTTGGGATAAGCCTCCTAAATCTATTAAAAATTGTAATGCACATGTATGCTTTTTTTTTTTTAATGAAAACAAATCCTGAGACTTTTTAATAATCCCATATAGAAGCAGAAAATTGGATTGAATAATGCCTTACATGTCATTTACAGAAACCTATGTGTTTAGATTTGAGTAAACTATAGAAGTTTACTACTCAAAGTGATCCTGAGTGAGGGATTCTCTGGAGACTTGTTTGATACTTTTATTACCAGTATAAAGACTTATTTGATCTGAAACCCAAGGCCTGCCCAGAATGTCTAAGTCTGTCCTTGAATCATCTTGATCTCTGGGGATTATTGACTAGATAAGGGATAAATATCCTATAGATCACAATGAATCTAGAAATATGCCTGATTTTTTAGGATTGTTTTTCCCCAGAATTAATGTATGAGTTGGTAGGTAGTAAATATATATATGAACTGGCTTCCTTTGTAATAGTACTTGAAACTATGTCATTGCTTCTTTTTTTTTTTTTTTTTTCCTGAGGTAATTGGGGTTAAGTGATGTGTCTGAGGACAGATTTGAATTCAGGGCTGATGCTCTATCCATTGTGTCACCTAACTGCCTCTTTCTCATTGCTCTTTAGACAGAATAATCTAAAAGAATTTTCCTTGTTCTTAAATTTATCCTTATTTTTTCAGCTTGAGGGATATATAAACTTTTGCTTTCCTTCCAGTCTTCATCCTCCTTCCCCAGAGTTCACTTTGCCTGAGCCAAAAGTAAATCAAAATCTATGGAAAGGAAGTGAGGATATACCATGACGGAGTAATACATATATATATATATATATATATGTATATATGTATATATGTATATATATATGTGTGTGTGTGTATGTATATATGTATGTGTATATATATATATATATATATATATATATATATATTTTTTTTTTTTTTTTTTGGTATCTGAGGTGAAACATTTTCAGAACATATTATGGGTATTTTTAAGGTATATGAAAGAACAATTACCTTTTTCTTTCATACACTCATTAGCAATTGAAGGTTAATATTTTGACTGTTAAATTACTTTAATTAGTAGGAACGTGGATATTAGGCAAAACCATTTTAGACAATAAAATAGAAATAAAAAAAGGGACTCTGGAATGTGTTTGCTTAAAATTAATTCATACTTAAGCTTATTACATTAACATTGTTTTTGTACAATAGGAATTTTTAAAGATCTTCATTCTGATATTACAGATTACAAATGCTGGATCATTTTGCTGAGTGTGTCAAACAGGCTAAAGGTGTTCGTCAACAGGCCGTACAACTTAATATTTTCACTGCTGTTCTCAGTGCATTAAAGGTAATATTGCCACCAGAAGTATAAGTGCTAATATGTAATTATTAATTTGAGTAATAAAGTCTTACTTTTAAATAATTTAATTATGGTATGTAGAAAATGAATCATGCACCTATTTAAACTATATTTAAGCAAATTGATACACTTGAGTATTCTATATTTTATACTGTATGATGAATATTTTAATTTGTAAGAATCTTTTAATTGTAAGAAAATAGAATATCTAAAAGCATTTGTGCTACTGAATAAGCAAAAAAGAAATTGGAATATAGTTTGCCTAATTAGGCTTATGGGAACATACATTTAAGTTTTAAGATCATTTAGGAACATACATGGAGGAAAGTGACACTCAGAGAGCTTTGACTGGTCTCTAGGGTTTTTATGACAGCTAGGAGGTGGAGTAGGTACAGTACCAAGCCTGGAGTCAGGAAGACTCTTCTTCCAGTTGAAATATGACCTCAGACTCTAGCTATGTGACTCTGGCAAGTCACTTAACCTTGTTTGCCTCAGTTTCTTCATTTGTAAAATGAACTAGAAAAATAAATGGCAAACCACTTCAGTCTTTTCAAAGAAAACCCCAAATGGAGTCATGAAGAGTTGTACATAATTGAAAAATCACACTTTTATATAATAATAATTGTTTTGTCTGTTTTTATTGTTATGACAACTTAAATACTTAGAAAAAATTATTCTTGATGTTCCTAATTGTGATTTTTAAATTTTCTCTTGTTTTAATCTGGCAAATTTACATATAGAATTTGTTACTTTTAAAGGAGAATGTTTAATTTTAATGAGGTTTGATATACTAAATGGTAATATCTTAAATATGATTTGTGGTTTCATCTGCCACCTTTAAACAAAATGGCAAATTTTGTTTTGGCAAAAACAGTTAAAAAAATAATGAGCAAGTTCTATATTTTATAGAACCACTAGAATATATACATCATAATACAAAGCTAAAAACTTGTTAGAGGATTCAGTAAATAATGAAAAATTTTAGAAGATAAATTAATTATAATACTGTTGTAACCTGTAGCAATTAGAATCATTCTGGCTGTATCTGTATTGCAGTTAGTGTTTTACTTAGACACTGAATTTATATATTACATAATGAGAAGCCAGAGTCTTAGTTCTTGAGGAACAAAATAACTAATTGTAAGAGAGTTAAGAAAAGTTAAATTTTTTACAATTCTATTATAGTAAGGTGATTGTTCATCTCCTGTTCTTTATTTAAATATGTACTATACATACTTAAATGACATTGTTTTCCCTTATTCTTGTCATTTCCCCCCACATTTTAATGTAAAATTTCTTGTTTAGATTGTTTTCTGCATAATTAATAGCACAAATAGAATTAAATAGCTTTTTCAAGAAGTTAACTGTGCTTTGCTTTGCTTGCCATATTTGCTTTTATATACAAATTAGCTAGTCAGTAAGCATTGATTAAGTACCACCTATGTGCAAGGCACCATGATAAGTACCAGAGATGTGAAGAAAGACAGTTCCTTTCCACTAGGAGCTCACAATCTAATGGGGGAGCCAAGCAAAGAACTATATATAAAGAAGATCTAAACAGGATTAATAGAAAAAAATCAACAAAGGAAGTACATTGGAATTGAATCTTTTGGGCAATAATTCTAAATTTCAGGTTTATCTAGGTTTGGTTGTTTGAGAATTCACATAGGATGTTACTATATATGTGTTTAAAATGATGCTTAGATATACTTTAGCATATTTAACATGTATGAGACTGCCTGCCATCTAGGGGAGAGGATGGAGGGAGGGAAGGGAAAAGTTGAAACAGAAGCGAGTGCAAGGGACAATGTTGTAAAAATGACCCATTCATATGTTCTGTCAATAAAAAGCTATAATTAATAAATAAATAATAAAATGATGCTTAGGAGGATGTGGTTAAAATAATGTGGTTAAAGAAAATCCACTTAATGAAGTAATCTGAATACATGTGAATATTGCATGTGAATATGTTGTTGGTTTTTTGTATTTAAAATTATATTTGGGTTGGATTTTTTTTTAAATTCATATAGGGCTTGGCTGAAAACAAAAGTACTTTAGGACCTGAGGAAGTTCGGAAATCTGCTCTGACATTGGTTATGGGAGCTCTTGATAATCCAAATCCTATTTTGAGATGTGCAGCTGGAGAAGCCCTTGGAAGAATGGCTCAAGTGGTCGGAGAAGCAACTTTCATTGCTAGAATGGCTCAATATAGCTTTGACAAGTAAGTTTTTTTGCCAAGAAGTAAGTTTCTCAGATTGACAAATATAATAAGTAGAATCAGAACTTAAGTAATGGGTCTTAGTTTCTCTCTAACCTGAAAACAAGTGGCATTATTTTTGTCTTTACACAATTAATTGATTAAACTTCAGAGCTAGAGAGTGATATTGTACTTTGGGTGAGCAGGAAAATTCCTGATCAAATTTAATATCATATGTTGATAAGAAAGATTGAAAGAGGCAGTAATTAGGTGAAATTAGTTAATACTTAAATTTTATTTGCAATAATTCCATAGAATTGAGGGATGGATATTTTAAAATAGCAAATATACACACAAAAAATTTGTATTTGACTAATAATCAGTTGTGGATATATATATCATCTAGGAATTAATTTAAAATAATAAGGATACATTGCGAAGACTTTATTTACAATTTACTCATCTTAACCTGTGGATATTGCCCTAAATTATCTAATTTACTCTCCTTGATTTTGGAAGTAGAACACACTGTCAGAGGAGCATATCCAGCAAGTAGTTAAGCAAGGATACTTAAGTGAATTAGATGTTTTCAGTAGAGATTTTCCAGATGCCAATCAAGCAAGAACTTATTTAAAAGATTTAATAAGAACATACAAGGATAGGCAATAGTTAGGTTATTTGAATTAGGATTATTGGCTGCAATGTACTTCTTAGTTATTGTAAATCCTTAGTCTTTTAAAGAAGAGAAAGTAGAAAGTGTGTTATACTGAAAAGAGCACTATATTTAGAAACCTCAGTTTTCCTATCTCTAAACTGTGAATCATACATGTAATAATGATTTCCCAGAATTATTGTGAGCACAGAAAGAGATATGTAAAATGTTTTTCAAATTTTACTTTTAAGAACTGCATAGAAAGATCAGTTATTATTGGATATAGCATAATGTCATAAGGGTCAGTGTGGCATTTTGAGGAAAGCACTGACTCAGAAGTTGAGATTAATTTCCACTTACTATCTGTGTGATCCTAGACAAGCCATTTGACTTGAGTCTGTTTCCTCATTTATAAAGTTTGAGTAATAATAATTATATTACCTACTTCCCAGGGTTGTTGTGAAAAAAGCTTTTTGTAAACAATGAAGTATTATATATATACATTCATTCATATGTGTAATACACATATACACACATACATAAATATGTTAAAGAGCTAATAAGATCTAGTTCTGGTGATAATTTCATTGTTGTCTTTTACTTTCAAAAGTATAACAAGGATAATAGTAAAGTATAGTAGCATTTTACTCCTAACAAGAATGTAATGATGTCAGGAAAAAAAACTAGAATATCTACTCAGTTATTTGGTGTTATTTGAGTTAATCTGGTTAAGCATATTTTCTGAACATCTGGAGTTTTAGTTTTATAAATTCTAGAGTTTCAAATTAACCCATTAAAATTGAAATACTTTTAGACTTTGTATTTTCCTGCCTATATATATGGAACTATTTTAATCATTTTTTTTATGACTCATTGACACCATTATAAATGTAAAGTCTTTTATTGTGTTGTAGATATAACTATGGAAAAAAGTGTGGGACATAAGGCTGAAAGGCTATCTAACTACTATTATGAAATTTACTTTATTGAATATATCTCTGATGTCACTTCACTTATTGGTAATTTGGCTCTTTCTCATAAAGATGAAAGTGATGTACAATTCTCTGGGGCAGTTAGGTGGCATAGTAAATAGTGGATGACTCATCTTCCTGAGTTCAAATTTGGTCTCAGATACTTACTAGCTGTGGGACCCTAGGCAAGACACTTAAACCTTTTTTGACTCAGTTGCCTTATCTGTAAAATGAGTTGGAGTAGGAAATGGCAAACCACTCCAGTATTTTTGCCAGAAAACCAGTTGATGAAGAGTTGGACACAACTGAAAAACAACATAAGCTACTCCCCAAGACATTTTGCTATGGACTAGGTATCCTTACCTTCATAGAGTATATATTGAGGTTGGGGAAGAGGAGAATATATTGTATATACAAAAGAATGTAGTAAAAAAGAATAACTACTTCCCATACTACCTGATAATAGAGGGTATCAAGAAAAGCTTCATTGGGTTGTTTGTGCCTTAAACTAAGTTTTAAAGTAAAATAAGGATTCTAAGAAACGAATGAGAAGCAAATTTCAAGCATATGGACAGCTTATGCAAATGCACAGAGAAAGGAGATAGAATGTTATTATATTTCAGTTTAAACGTCTATTGCATAGAATATAGAATATATGTATAGTTATGATGACAGGTATATATATATATATGTATATGTATATTTAAGTCTCATTCAGAAGATATGTCTTGTTTTATTTTATTCATAAATTTATTCAATTTGTAATGTTCTTTTTGCCTACATTGTTTGCAAAATTACCCAAATTTGAAATAAAGATATAAAAATATCTTATTATTATAGCGTTACTATCTATGTCTATCTCTCAGCACCACTTGGAACTTTTGCAAACATTTACACATATTAGGACAAGTAGCATAGTGCAAATAAATGTAAAAATATATTCTTTGGAAATTATGGAGTACATGGACTCTCCTTTAATACTGATTGCTCTTACATCTTTTTTTTTTTTTTTGATCATTTATTTTTTTTAATATACTTTTCAGCAATTCTCTAATTTTTTTTTCAGATTAAAATCTGCTCGAGATGTTGTTTCCAGAACTGGCCATTCATTGGCTCTTGGCTGTCTACATCGATATGTTGGGGGGATAGGATCAGGACAACACCTCAAGACCAGTGTTAGTATTCTACTGGCACTGGCTCAAGATGGAACTTCACCTGAAGTTCAGGTACAGGGTGATTTTTAAATTACTTTCAAAAAGAAACTTTTTGCTGCCAAATTACAAACTCTTCAATGCAGATTTCCTCCATTGTTGCACATATATTTGTTAGATATCACTTATGGACAGTGAACTGATATGAGAGGTAAAAAGGAGAAAGAGATAAAACTATTTAATTTGGAAAAATATAGAGTGCATTCAGTGACTTAGAATATTTGGATCATTTGATTCTTTGTGTTAAATGAATGTTTGTGTTCTGTTACTTCCTTTCTTTGCTATTAGATGGTTGTGTGATTTTGTAAGTCTTCTTATCTCCTTTGGCCTAATTCCTTATCTGAAAAGTAATATGTTTTGAATAGTCAATCTCTGAGGTTCCTTATAATTTTATTTTTTTCTTAATAATATTTTACTTTTCCAGTTACATGTAAAAATAGTTTTCAACATTTCATCTTTTAAGTTTTTGAGTGCTAATTTTTTTTTCTTCCTCTCTTATCTTTTCTCTCCCCAAGATAGCAAGCAATCTGATATTGGTTATACATACACAATCACTTTAAACATATTTCCATATTTGTCACATTATGGAAGGCAAATCAGAACAAAAGGGAACAAACATGAGAAAGAAAAAACAAAAAAAAAAAGGTGAAAATAGTATGTTTTGATCTGCATTCAGTCTTGATAATTCTTCTGGCTACATATGGCATTTTCCATCCTAAGTATATTGGAATTGTTTTGGATCACTGCTTTGCTGAGAAGAGCTAAGTCTGTCATCATCATTTAATCTAGCTCTTACTGTGTTGTAGAGTATTCTTCTGTTTTTGTTCACTTCACTCAGCATCAGTTCTTGTAAGTTTTTCCACACTTTTCTGAAATAAATCATTATTTCTTATACAACAGTAATATTCCATTACATTCACATAGCATTAATCAGTCAGTCCCTGATTGATGGACATCCTCCTCTCCATTTCCAATGCCTTGCTACCACAAAAGAGCTGCTACAAACATTTTTACACATGTGAGTCCTTTCCCCTCTTTTATGATCTCTTTTGGATACAGATGCAGTAGTGACACTGCTGGATCAAAGAGTATGCAGTTTGTTTATTTTGTTTCCTGACTGCCTACTCTTAGTTCCTTCCATTTCTTTTTCTTCTCTTATTGCTAAAGGTAACATTTCTAGTACTATATTGAATAATAGTGGTGATAATGGGCATCCTTGTTTCATTCCTAATCTTATTGGGAATACTTCTAACTTATTCCCATTACATATGATGCTTACTGATGGTTTTAGATGAGTACTGCTTATTATTTTTAGGAAAGCTCTCTAGTGTTTTTATTAGGAATTAGTATGATATTTTTCCAGATGTTTTTCTGTATTTACTGAGATAATCATATGATTTCTGTTAATTTTGTTATTGATATGGTCAATAATGCTGATGGTGTTTCTGATATTGAACAATCTCTATATTCCTGATATAAATCCCACTTGTTTATGGTGTATTATCTTGGTGATAAGATGCTATCATCTCTTTGCTAATATTTTATTTAAGATTTTTGTATCAATATTCATTAGGGAAATTGGTCTATACTTTTATTTCTCTGTTTTGGCCCTTCTTGATTTAGGTATCAGCACCATATCTGTGTCATGAAAGGAATTTGATAGAACTCCTTCTTCCTCTTTTTTTCTAAATAGTTTATATAATATTAGAATTAATTGTTCTTTAAATATTTGGTAGAATTTACAAGTGAATTTACAATTCACCTGGCCCTGGTGATTTTTTCTTAGGGAATTCATTGATGGCTTGTTCATTTTCTTTTTCTAAAATGGGACTGTTTAAGTATTTAATTTCTTCTTCTGTTAATCTGGACAATTTATATTTTAGTAAATATTAATCTGTTTCAATTAGATTGTAAGATTTATTGGCTGATAGGCACAATAGCTCCTAATTATTGCTTGAATTTCCTCTTCATTAATTCATCTTTTTCATTTTCAATACTGGTAATTTGGTTTTCTTCTTTACTTTTTTTAATCAAATTAATCAAAGGCCATAAAACCCGTTCTTAGTTTTATTTATTAGTTCAATAATTTTCTTACTTTCACTTTTATTAATCTCTTCTTTAACTTTTAAAATATCTAATTTGAAACTGGGAAAACATGTTTACAGTCAAAGCTTCTGATAAAGGCCTCATTTCCAAAATATATAGAGAATTGACTCTAGTTTGTAAGAAATCAAAACAAACAATTCTTAGATGAAGAAATTGAAACTATTTCTAGCCATATGAAAATATGCTCCAAATCATTATTAATCAGAGAAATGCAAATTAAGACAACTCTGAGATACCACTACATACCTATCAGATTGGCTAGAATGACAGGGAAAGATAATAAGGAATGTTGGAGGGGGTGTGGGAAAACTGGGGCACATTGTTGGTGGAATTGGAATTCATCCAACCATTCTGGAAAGGGATTTGGAACTATGCTCAAAAAGTTATCAAACTGTGCATAGCCTTTGATCCAGCAGTGTTACTACTGGGCTTATATCCCAAAGAGATTTTAAAGAAGGGAAAGGGACCTGTATGTGCAAGAATGTTTGTGGCAACCCTCTTTGTAGTGGCCAGAAACTGGAAACAGAGTGAATGCCCATCAATTGGAGAATGGCTGAATAAATTGTGGTATATGAATATTATGGAATATTATTACTCTGTAAGAAATGACTAGCAGGATGATTTCAGAAAGGCCTGGAGAGACATGAACTGATGCTGAGTGAAATGAGCAGGATTAGGAGATCATTATATATTTCAGCAACAATACTATATGATGATCAATTCTGATGGACGTGGCCCTCTTCAATAATGAGATGAACTAAATCAGTTCCAATAGAGAAGTAATGAATTGAACCAGCTACACTCAGCAAAAGAACTCTGAGAGATGACTATGAACCACTACATAGAATCCCAATCCCTCTATTTTTGTCTGCCTGCATTTTTATTTTCCTTCACAGGTTAATTGTATACTATTTCAAAGTCTGATTCTTTTTGTGCAGCAAAATAACTGTATGGACATGTATACATATATTGTATTCAACATATACTTTAACATATTTAACATGTATTGGTCTACCTGCCATCTCAGGGAGGGGTGGGAGGGAAGCAAGGGAAAAATTGGAACAAAAGGTTTTGCAATTGTCAATGCTGAAAAATTACCCATGCATATAACTTGTAAATAAAAAACTATAATTAAAAATATAAATCTAATTTGGCACTTAAGTGGGGGTTTTGAGTTTTTCTTTTTTTAGATGTTTTAGTTCTATGGCCAGTTCATTGATCTCCTCTTTCTGTATTTTATTCATGTAAGCATCTGAAAATATAAAGTTTCCCCTAAGGAAATACTTTCCCTAGGCTGCATCGCATAAATTTTGGTATGTTGTCCCATTATTGTCATTCTCTTAAGATGAAATGATTGCTTCTATGAGTTGTTGTTTGAACCCCCTAATCTTTAGGATTAGATTATTTAGTTTCCAATTGATTTTTGGTCTATTTTTTCCATGATCCTTTATTGCTTGTAATTTTTATTTCATCATGATCTGAAAAAAATGCCTTTAATCTTTCTGCATTTGATTGGGAGGTTTTTATGCACTAATATATGGTCACTTTTTGTGTAATTGCCATGTATCACTAAGAAAAAGGAATACTCCTTTTTATCTCCATTCAGTTTCTCCAGAGGTCTATCATACCTAACTTCCAAAATTCTATTCAGTTCCTTAATGTTTTTTATTGTTTATCTATCTACTTCTGAGCAAAGGAGATTGAAGTCCCCCATTAGTATATTTTTGCTATCCATTTCTTCCTGCAACTCACTTAACTTCTCTAAGTATTTAGATGTTATTCTGCTTAGGGCATATGTGTTTTGTATTGATATTACTTCATTATCTATGTTATCCTTCAGCAAGATGTAGTTTCTTTCCTTACCTCTTTTATATTAGATTTATTTTTCTTCTCTTTTATCTGATGACATTTGCTACCGCTGCTTTTTTTTTCTTTTAACTTCAGCTGAAACATAATATGTTCTGCTCCAATCTTTTACCTTCATTTTAGATATGTGTCTCTGCTTCAAACGTGTTTCTTGTAAACAACATATTGTAGGGTTCTGGCTTTTATCTGCTTCTGTTTTATGAGAGAGTTCATTCCATTGACATTCAGAGTTATGATTACTAACTCTGTATTTCCCTCCATCCTATTTTCCCTCATTTATATTTTTCTTTCTTCTTTCACCCTTTCCCTTTTCATCAGTGTTTTGCTTCTGACTCTCTTCTCTCTCAATCTTCTCCCCCACCACCACCACTTTCTTGCATTTTACTTCTTCTACTTCTGTGCTTCTTTCTATCAGCCTTCCCTTTTCCCTATTCTTTCCCCTTTCTCCTCTTACTTCCCTAAATTTCTGTACCCAACAAGGTGTGTATGTTATTTCTTCTTTGAGTCAAATACAATGAGATTAATGTTCAAACAATGCCACTTTCAGTCTCTTTTTTCCCTCTACTGTAAAAGATCTTTTGTGCTTTGTGTGATCTAATTTGCCCCATTTTACGTCCCCTTTTTTTCCCCAGTAAAATTCTTTTTCTTTCCCTTCATTTCTCTTTAATATTATCACATCAAAGTCAAATTATACCCATACTCTGTTTATGTATATCCCTTCTAATTGACATAACAAAGATACAGTACTCAAGTTATAAATATCATGTTCCCTTATAGAATATAAATGGATTAACCTTTAAATAATGTATTTTTTCTTTCCTGTGTACTTTTTTATGCTTCTCTTGTATTTGAAAATCAGATTTTTCTGTTTAGCTCTGGTCTTTTAATCAGAAATGATAGAAAATCTCCTATTTCATTGAATATCCATCTTTTTCCCTGAAAGATAATGGTCAGTTTTGTTGAGTAGTTGATTCTTGGTTGCAGTTTTAAGCTCTGCTGCTTTCTGGAATATCATATTTCAGGAATATGGAAGATACTAGATCTTGTATAATCCTGACTATGGCTTCTTGGTATTTGAATTGTTTCTTTATGCTGCTTGCAGTATTATTTCCTTGAATTGATAATTTTGGAATTTAGCTATAAAGTTTTCATTTTGGGGTTTCTTTTTAAGGCATGATCAGTGGATTGTTTCAATGACTTGTTTACCCTCTGGTTCTAGTATATTAAGGCTCTAGTATCTAGTATATCCTTGATGATTTCTTGAAAGTTTTTTTTTTTGATCATGGCTTTTAGTTGGTCCAAAATTCTTAAATGATCTCTCCTGAATATATTTTTCAGATTTATTCTTTTTCTAATGAGGTATTTAGCTTTTTTCCTATTTTTTCATTTTTTAAATTTTGTTTGATTCTTGGATGTCTCATTGAGTCATTTGCTTCCATTTCTCCAATTCTAATTTCTAATGAATTATTTTCTTGAATTAGCTTTTTTTTTTTTAATTTTATGTAATAATAACTTTATATTGACAGAATCTATGCCAGGGTAATTTTTTACAACATTATCCCTTGCACCCGCTTATGTTTCGATTTTTCCCCTCCCTCTCTCCACCCCCTCCTCAAGATGGCAAGCAATCCTATATATGTTAGATATGTTGCAGTATATCCTAGATACAATACATATTTGCAGAACCGAACAGTTCTCCTGTTGTACAGGGAGAATTGGATTCAGAAGGCAAAAATAACTCGGGAAGAAAATCAAAAATGCAAATAGTTAACATTCGTTTCTCAGTGTTCCTTCTTTGGGTGTAGCTGTTTCTGTCCATCGTTTATTGAAACTCAGATCTCTTTGTCAAAGAAATCCACTTCCATCAGAATACATCCTCATACAATATCGTTGTCGAAGTGTATAATGATCTCCTGGTTCTGCTCATTTCACTTAGCATCAGTTCACATAGGTCTCTCCAAGCCTCTCTGTATTCATCCTGCTGGTCATTCCTTACAGAGCAATAATATTCCATAACATTCATATACCACAATTTACCCAGCCATTCTCCAATTGATGGGCATCCATTCATTTTCCAGTTTCTAGCAGTGGAAAACAAACAGGGCTGCTACAAACATTTTGGCACATATAGGTCCCTTTCCCTTTTTTAGTATCTCTTTGGGGTATAAGCCCACTAGAAACACTGCTGGTTCAAAGGGTATGCACATTTTGATAACTTTTTGGGCATAATTCCAGATTGTTCTCCAGAATGGTTGGGTTCGTTCACAACTCCACCAACAATGCATCAGTGTCCCAGTTTTCCCGCATCCCCTCCAACATTCATCATTATTTTTTCCTGTCATCTTAGCCAATCTGACAGGTGTGTAGTGGTATCTCAGAGTTGTCTTAATTTGCATTTCTCTGATCAATAGTGATTTGGAACACTTTTTCATATGAGTGGAAATAGTTTCAATTTCATCATCTGAAAATTGTCTGTTCATATCCTTTGACCATTTATCAATTGGAGAATTGCTTGGTTTCTTATAAATTAGGGTCAGTTCTCTATATATTTTGGAAATGAGGCCTTTATCAGAACCTTTAACTGTAAAGATGTTTTCCCAGTTTGTTGCTTCCCTACTAATCGTTTGCATTCATTCTGTTTGTACAAAGGCTTTTTAATTTGATATAATCAAAACTTTCTATTTTGTGATCAGTAATGGTCTCTAGTTCATCTTTGGTCACAAATTTCTTTCTCCTCCACAAGTCTGAGAGATAAACTATCCTATGTTCCTCTAATTTATTTATAATCGCGTTCTTTATGCCTAGGTCATGGACCCATTTTGATCTTATCTTGGTATTGAATTAGCTTTTTAAAAAAATCTCCTTTTACTTTGACAACTCTGTTTGAAAGAAATTTTTTGTTGATTGTTTTTCCCCATATTTTATTAATTCTGTTGTTTAAGGAGTTGTTTTCTTTGGTATATATTTTTCCATTTCACTAAATCTATTTTTTGTTTATGTATATGTATACCTATGTGTATATGTATGTGTCTATGTTTACACACACATAATTTAAAAAATGTTTCCAGTTCCATGTAAAACAAATTTTTTACTTTTCTTTTTAAAACTTTGAGTTCCAGATTCTCTCTCTTCCTCCTTCTCCCCTCCCAACTGAGAAGGCAAATGTGAAATTATGCAGAACATTTCCATAAAAGTCACGTTGCTAAAGAAAACATAGAACTTCCCCCCCGCAAAAAACAAAAACAAAAACAACAACAAAAAAAAACTTTAAGACAAATAAGTTGAAAAAAAAATTATTCAATGTATATTCATTCCATAATAAATTCATTCTCTGCATATAGATAGCATTTTTAAAAAATTTTTATTATAGCTTTTTATTTACAAGATATATATACATGGGTAATTTTTCAGCATTGACCCTTGCAAAACCTTCTGTTCCAACTTTTCCCCTCCTTTCCCTCACCCCCTCCCCTAGATCGCAGGCAGACCAATACATGTTAAGTATGTTAAAGTATATGTTAAACACAATATATGTGTACATATCCATACACTTATTTTGCTGCACAACAAAAATCGGACTTAGAAATAAGATAAAAATAAACTGAGAAGAATATCAAATGTGGAAGTGGACAAAAAACAGAGGGAGTATAGCTGGTTCTCTTCATTATTGAACAAATGGAACTGATTTGGTTCATCTCATTGTTTAAGAGAAGCGTGTCCATCAGAATTGATCATCATATATTATTGTTATTGAAGTGTATAATGATCTCCTGGTTCTGCTCATTTCACTCCGCATCAGTTCATGTAGGTCTCTCCAGGCCTTCTGAAATCATCCTGCTGGTCGTTTCTTATAGAACAATAATATTCCATAACATTCATATACCACAATTTATTCAGCCATTCTCCAACTGATGGGCCGCCATTCAATTTCCAGTTTCTAGCCACTATGAAAAGAGCTGCCACAAACATTTTTGCATATACAGGCCCCTTTCCCTTCTTTAAGATTTCTTTGGGATATAAGCCCAGTAGTAATACTGCTGGATCAAAGGGTATGTACAGTTTGATAACTTTTTTTGAGCAGTGTTCCAAATTGCAGAGCATAGATAGTTTTAGATTCACTTCAAAGAGTAGTTCCTGAAAAAAGAGAAAAATTCCATGAAGAAACTGGCACTTAATATTTTTCCAATTGGTTAGATCTGACTTTGTGTGAAAAATGTTTGTAGTTTTGCTGATATAGTTCTTGACTTTCCCTTGGCAGATAGATTCCCAAATATTTTATACTATTGGCAGTTACTTTAAATGGAATTTCTCTTTGTATCTCTAGCTGTTGGGTTTTGTTAGTGATATGTAAAAATGCTGATGATTTATGTGGATTTATTTTGTATCCTACAACTATGAAAGTTGTGGATTATTTCTAATAGGTTTTTAGTAGAATCTCTGGGGTTCTCTTAAGTATACCATCATATCATCTGCAAAGAATGATAATTTGGTTTCCTCATTACCTACTTTAATTCCTTTAATGTCTTTCTCAACTCTTATTGATGTAGCTAGGATTTCTAATACAATATTGGATAGTAATGATGATAGTGGGCAACCTTGTTTCACTTCTGATCTTACTGGGAAAGATTCCAGTTTATCCCCATTACACATGATACTTACTCACAGTTTTAAATAGATGCTACTGTCTATTTTAAGGAAAAGTCTATTTATTCCTATACATTCAGGTGTTTTTAATAGGAATGGGTGTTAGATTTTATAAAATATTTTTTCTGCAACTATTGAGATGATCATATGGTTTTTGTTAATTTGGTTATTGATATAGTCAATTATGCTAATAGTTGTCCTAATATTGAATCAGCCCTGCATTCTTGGTATAAATCCTACTTGGTCATGGTGTATTATTCTGGGGATGATTTTCTGTAATCTTTTTGCTAATATTTTATTTAAGATTTTTGCATCAATATTCATTAGGGAGATTGGTCAATAATTTTCTTTCTCTGTTTTCAACCTACCTGGTTTAGATATCAGTACCATGTCTGTGTCATAAAAGAAATTTGGTAGGACTCCTTCATTCCCTATTTTTTCAAATAGTTTATATAACATTGGAGTTGATTGTTATTTAAATGTTTGGTAGAATTCACATGTGGTCCTGAGGATTTTTTCTTAGGTAGTTGATTAATAGTTTGTTCTATTTCTTTTTCTAAAATGGGAATATTTAAGCAATGTATTTCCTCCTCGGTTAATCTGGACAGCCTATATTTTTGAAGATAGTCATCCATTTCACTTAGGTTATCAAATTTATTGGCATTAAGTTGGGCAAAGTAACTCCTAATTATTGCTCTAATTTCCTCTTCATTGGTGGAAAGTTCTCCCTTTTCATTTTTAAGACTAACAATTTGATTTTCCCCTTTCCTTTTTCTAATCAAATTTACCAAAGATTTATCTATTTTGTTGTTTTTTTCATAAAACCAACTCTTAGTTTTATTTATTAATTCAATAGTTTTTTTTTTTTTACTTTCAATTCTATTAATTTCTCCTTTTAATTTTAGAATTTCAAGTTTATTTGATTGGGGGTTTTTAATTTGCTCTTTTTCTAGCTTTTTAAGTTGCAAGCCCAATTCATTGTTTTTCTCTTTCTCTATTTTATTCAAGTAAGCCTCTAGAGATATAAAATTTCATCTTATTACCGCTTTTGCTGCATCCTACACATTTTGGTATGTTGTCTCATTTTTGTCATTCTCTTGGATGAAAATATTAATTGTGTCTATGATTTGCTGTTTTACCCATTCATTCTTTAGGATGAGATTAGTTTCCAATTACTTTTTGTCTATTTGCCCCTAGCTTTTTGTTGAATGTAGTTTTTATTGTATCATGATCTGAAAAGAATGCATTTTCTATTTCTGCCTTTCTTCATTTAATTTCAGAGCCTAATATATGGTCAGTTTTTATATAGGTTCCATGAACTGCTGAGAAGAAAGTGTACTTGAAGTCTTTATGTCCTAATATATGGTCATTTTTATATAGGTTCCATGAAGTGCTGAGAAGAAAGTATACTCCTTTCTGTCTCCATTAAGTTTTCTCCAAAGATCTATCATATCTAACTTTTCTAATATTCTAATTTATCCCTTTAACTTCTTTCTTATTTTTTTGTGGTTTGATTTATCTAATTCTGAGAGTGCAAGGTTGAGATCTCCCACCATTATAATTTTGCTCTCTATTTCTTCTTGCAACTCTCAACTTCTCCTTTGGGAATTTAGATGCTATACCACTTGGTGCAGGTATGTTTAGTATTGATATTGCTTCATTGTCTATGCTTCCTTTTAGCAAGATATATTTTCCTTCTTTATTTCCTTTAAATAAGTCAATTTTTGCTTTTGCTTATAAGGATGGCTACCCCTGCTTTTTTTACTTCACCTGAAGCATAATAGATTCTGCTCCAGTCTTTTACCTTTACTCTGTATGTATCACCCTGCTATAAATGTGTTTCCTGTAAATAACATATTGTAGGATTCTAACTTTTGATCCAGTCTGCTATCTGCCTCTGCTTTATGGAAGAGTTCATCCCATTCACATTTATGGTTAAAAATACTAATTCTGTATTTCATGCCATCTTATTATCTGTATTTCATGCCATCTTATTATCCCCAGATTATACTTTTCTTTTTCTTTCCCCTCTTCCCCTCTTCCCCAGTATTGAACTTATGAGCACCACTTGCCTCATGCAGGTCTTCCTCTTTAGAATCCCTCCTACCCCCCATGAATCTCTCCCCCTTTCTTATACCTTTCCCTTATTTATTCTGTATTCCTTTCTATTTAGCCTACTCTTTTCCTTTTCCCTTTCCCTCTCCCACTTTTTAATGAGGTGAGAGAAGTTTCTTTGTAAACCAAATATGTCTAATATTTTCTCTTTGAGCCAAATCTGATGAGAATAAGATTCACACAATGTTATTCCCCCTCCTTTGATTCCCTCAGATATGATAGGTTTCCTTTCCCTCTTTGTAAGATGTAATTTCCCTCTTTTTACCTCCACTTTTCCCTTTTCCTGATATAATCCCCTTTCCACTTCTAATTCCCTTTTTAAAAAAAATAACAGTAAAATCAAATTATATACATGCTCTTTATGTATGCCCATACCAGAAATATGGTTCTCAAGAATTCTTTTTATCTTTTTATGTTTCTCTTGAGTCCTATATTTGAAGCTCAAATTTTTTGTTTAGCTCTGGTTTTTTCATTGGGAATAAATAGAATTCACCTGTTTCATTGAATGTTCACCTTTCTTCTCTGGAAGAAAATGCCCAGCTTAGCTAAGTAGTTTATTCTTGGCTGCATTCCATGTTCTTTTGCCTTTCAGAATATCAGATTCCAGGCCCTTGGATCCTTTGATGTGGAAGCAACTAGATCCTGAGTGATCCTTATTGTGGCTCCTCTGTATTTGAATTGTTGTTTTCTGGCTGCTTGCAATATTTTTTCCTTAGTCTGATAGTTCTGATGATTTCCTGAAAAATAGTGTCTAGGCTCTTTTTTTCATCATGGTTTTCAGTGAGTCCAATAATCCTTAGATTATCTCTCCTAGATCAATTTTCCAGGTCTGTTGTTTTTCCAGGTAGATATTTAACATTTTGTTCTATTTTTTCTTTTTTCTTTTTTCTTGGTTTTGTTTGATTGATTCTTGATGTCTCAACAAATCATTCACTTCCATTTGTTCAGTTCTGATTTTTAATGAGTTATTTTCTTTATTAACTTTAAAAAATTCTTTTTGTATATGTCCAATTAAGTTTTTAATGAGTTGTTTTGCTCTATGGAATTTTTTAATTTCACTATTTTTTTTAATGAGTTATTTTCTTTTTCCAATTCACCAATCCTACTTTCCTGGGAGTTCTTTATCTTTTCCATATCACAAATTTGGTTTCCCTAGGAGTTCTTTACCTTTTCCAATTCACATTTCAGGAAGTTGCTTTCTTTTTCCACTTTATCAAATCTTCCTTTTAATGAGTTATATGCCTTTTCCATATTCTCTTGCAGAACTTCTCTTTCCTTTTCCCATTTTTCTTCTAGCTCTCTTTTAAGATCTTTTATAATTTCTTATAGGCAAGCTTTGTGAGATGGGGACCAGGTTATATCCCCCTTTGGGGATTTGTCTGGAGACTGTCTGCTATTAGTCTCCTTGGAGTTGGAAATCTGCTCTCTTTCTGTGTAGAAGCTATCTATAATTAGAGCTCGCTTTGTTTTTTAACTCCTTTTTTAAAAAGCCTTTGGTGTCTGCTTCAGAGCAAGGAAGTTCCCAGCTTCCTCTACAGAACAGGGATAGATGGATAGTAGCTGTCCTGTGAACGGACTGGGAAGAGTAGCAGAGCTGTGGAAGTGACGCTGCCCTGGGAAGAGCCCCAGCCAGCAGAAGTACTATTGCCCTGGGTAGAGCCCCCCTGTGCTGGAAGTGTGGTTGCCCTGGGCAGAGTCCCTCGCTGAGGAATATGAATGTGCAGTTGTGCTGTGGTTGTGTTGAGTCACTCCCAGTGTTGGGGGTGTGTGACCAGGTTCTGTGAAACTCTGGCATTTTGGAGTACACTCTACTTTTAGCATTTGTATAACTTCTCTGCTGATTTACTGCTTTGCAGCCAAAGCAGAGCAGCCAACCTGTGGTAGAGTCCTCCCTGCAAATTCTCCGTCCCTGGAGACTGTACCCCACCCCTAATCTGTTCACCATGTGCTAGCCTCTGTTTTCTGCCCCTCCACATGCATTAGCCTCTTCCTGCCCAATCAAGACAAACCTTGTCTGGTGATCTTCCAGATTATCTTCTACTGGTAATTTGTTGTACTCCCAATATTTGTGAATTCTACCAGTCAAGCACTATTTCAGAGGCTGAATTTGGTAATCAGTAGAGAGGGTAGAAGAGAGTTCAGAATGAAGCATGTGTCCTCTCCACCATCTTGGTTCCACCTATTGATAGCATTTTTCATAAGTCCTTCAGATAATCTTGGATCATTGTACTGCTAAAAATAGCAAAGGCACGCACAATTGATCATCTCATAACATCACCATTACTTTTTACACAGTACATTTCATTATGTATTGTATTCCTGGAGGACTTTCCAGTTTTTCTGAGAGAATCCTGCTCATCATTCAAATCTGTTTTTTTAGAAGTTATTTTCTTCATTCAATTTTTGTGCTTCCTTTCCAATCTGTTATGTTTTTTCCCAAGATGTTGATTTCCCCCCCCACCAATTCTCCTGCATATCTCTCATTTCTTTACCAAATTTTTCTTCTACCTCTCTTACTTGATTTTTAAATTATTTTTTGAGTCCTTCCAGGAGAATCTGTTGAGCTTGAGACCAATTTATATCTCCCTTTGAGGCTTTACATACAGACATTTTGCCATTACTCATCTCTTCTGAGTTTGTCTTCTAAATTCCCCTGTCACCCCAGTAGCTTTCTATAGTCAGGGCTGTTTTTGCTCTTTTGTTCATTTTTAAAAGGTCATCTCTGCTCTTAGGACACAGGAAGACTGTCCTAGCCTTCTTTTGCAGAGGTATGGGCTCTCTCACTAGCTTTCCCACTGTTCTGGTTTGACCTGGCCTACTATACCCTGTCAGTTGTGCTGGAGTTTGAGAGCTCAAAATTTATTTTGTGTGGGTGAGTTAGCAGTCTCACAGCTGTCTTTCTGAGCCACAAGCTGATTCTGTCAATATAGAAGGGCCTTTTCTGCTGCCCTGTACTTTGGTTAAGAACTATTGCTAGATTCCCTGTGTTGTGCCTGCTCTGGGCCACATTCATCCCTTTTACCCAAATGAGATTGACCTTTCCTGAAATCCTTCTAAGATATCTTGAACAGGAAAATTTGTTTCAATCTGAATTTTTGTGGGTTCTATCGCTCTAGAATCCATTTAGAATGCAGTTTCCAAGGGCAACTGGACAAAACTCAGGTAATTTCCTGGCTTCTCTCAACTGTCTTTGCTCCACTCCTTTTATTTTTTCTATGATAATACTGGTTTTGCTCATTTTTCTTTTCCTGAGTTGATTTCATACAAATTTTAACAAAATTTTTTTTTCTGAAAGCCATCTCCTTCATCATTTGTATTTCATCACATTCATGTACTAGAGTTTTGTTCAGCCCCTCCCTAATTCATGAGTATTACTTCAATTTCTAATCCTTTACATTTGCAAAAAACAAAACAAACAAACAAACAAAAAAACTGCTATGAGTATTTTGGTAGATACTGGTCCTTTTTTTCCTTTTTAAAATTAGATGTAGACCTGCTTTCTAGAATGTTTGGACCAGTTTGCCCTTTTGCCAGCTGTTAAATAAAGTCTCTATATTCTCATAGCTTTTCCAGTATTTATCATTTTCCCTTTTTTGGGGGGTCATCATTGACAATCTGATTAGTGTGCCTCAGAATTTTTTTAATTTTCATTTTTCCATTTAGAAGTCATTTAAAGCATTTTTTTTGCATATGTTATTGATAACTTGAATTTCTTCCTCTGCAAAGACTAGCTCATACTTATTGACCATTTTTTTTGATTGGGAAATGGCTCTCATTCTTATAAATTTGATTCATTTCCCTATATTTTAGAAATGAATGCTTTGTCTAGAAACTTACTATGAATTTTTTTTTTTGCATTTTCCTGCTTTTCTTCTAATTGTAGGGGCATTGGTTTTGTTTGTGGTAAAACTCAAATTTTATTTAAAATGTGTGCATCAGTATTCATTAAAGAAATCAATCTATAATTTTTATTTTTTACTTTTACTTGTTTTAAGGATTAAATCTATTTTTATGTTACACAAATGATTACATAGGATCCCTTCTTTATTTTTTAAAAGAGTTTATGTTGTTGAAGAACAGCTAGGTGATTTTTAAATGTTTGATAGAATTCACTTGGAAATCCATCTGCTTCTGAATTTTTTCTTTGGAAATTGATTTATATGTGGGAGAATTTCTTTTTCTATTAAAAGGTTATTTAAATATTTTATTTCCTGTTCTGTTAAACTGGACAATTTTTGCTTTTGTAAATATTCATCCATGTCATTTAGATTATCAGTTTTATTGACATATAACTGGTCAAAATAATTGGTTTAGTTTCTTCTTCATTGATTATGAATTCACCTTTTTTTTTTTTGACAACTTTTTGGGCATGATTTGTGGGATTTCTTTCTTTTTTTTTTTTTTTTAAATTTTAATATCTTTTTATTGATAGAACGCATGCCAGGGTAATTTTTTACAGCATTATCCCTTGCATTCATTTCTGTTCCGATTTTTCCCCTCCCTCCCTCCACCCCTTCCCCCAGATGGCAAGCAGTCCTTTACATGTTGAATAGGTTACAGCATATCCTGGATACAATATATTTGTGCAGAACCGGACAGTTTTCTTGTTGTACAGGGAGAATTGAATTCAGAAGGTATAAATAACCCGGGAAGAAAAACAAAAATGCAAGCAGTTTATATTCATTTCCCAGTGTTCTTTCTCTGGGTGTAGCTGCTTCTGTCCATCTTTGATCAATTAAGGCTCTCTTTATCGAAGAGATCCACTTCCATCAGAATACATCCTCAAACAGTATCGTTGTTGAGGTATATAATGACCTCCTGGTTCTGCTCATTTCACTCAGCATCAGTTCATGTAAGTCTCGCTAGTCCTCTCTGTATTCATCCTGCTGGTCATTCCTTACAGAACAATAATATTCCATAACATTCATATACCACAATTTACTCAACCATTCTCCAATTGATGGACATCCTTTCATTTTCCAGCTTCTAGCCACTACAAACAGGGCTGCCACAAACATTTTGGCACATACAGGTCCCTTTCCTTTCTTTAGTATCTCTTTGGGGTATAAGCCCACTAGAAACACTGCTAGATCAAAGGATATGCACAGTTTGATAACTTTTTGAGCATAGTTCCAAATTGCTCTCCAGAATGGCTGGATGTGTTCACAATTCCACCAACAATGTATCAGTGTCCCTGTTTTCCCACATCCCCTCCAACATTCCCCATTATCTTTCCCTGTCATTCTAGCCAATCTGACAGGTGTATAGTGGTATCTCAGAGTTGTCTTAATTTGCATTTCTCTGATTAATAATGATTGGGAGCATATTTTCATATGTCTATAAATAGTTTCAATTTCTTCATCTGAGAATTGTCTGTTCATATCCTTTGACCATTTATCAATTGGAGAATGGTTTGATTTCTTATAGATTAGAGTCAATTCTCTATATGTTTTGGAAATGAGGCCTTTATCAGAACCTTTGATTGTAAAAATGTTTTCCCAGTTTATTGTTTCCCTTCTAATCTTGTTTGCATTTGTTTTGTTTGTACAAAAACTTTTCAATTTGATATAATCAAAATTTTCTATGTTGTGGTCAATAGCGATCTCTAGTTCTTCTTTGGTCATAAATTCCTCCCTCTTCCACAGGTCTGTGAGGTAAACTATCCTATGCTCTTCCAATTTATTTATCATCTCATTCTTTATGCCTAGGTCGTGAACCCATTTTGACTTTATCTTGGTGTATGGTGTTAAGTGTGGGTCAATGCCTAGTTTCTGCCATACTGATTTCCAATTTTCCCAGCAATTTTTGTCAAATAATGCATTCTTATCCCAGAAACTTTCACCTTCATTTTTGATATTGATAATTTGATTTTTAAAAAAATTCAAATTAGCTAATGATTTTTCTATTTTATTAGTTTTTTTTGAAACTAGCTGCTAGTTCTGCTTATTAGTTCAATTTTTTAAATGTTTAATTTTATTGATTTCCTTTGATTTTCAGTTTTTCTTTTTTTGGCATTTATTTGTGAAAGGTTATTTGTTGATTTTGTAGGGTTTTTTGATTGTATGCTCAATTCATTGATGTGATTTTTCTCTCTTTTATTGCTAAAGACATTTGGGGATATAAATTTCTTCAGTGTTGTTTTAACTGGATCCCAAATTTTGCAATGTTATTTCATTGATGTTATTGTTAACAAAATTATTGTTTCTAAACTTTGTTCTTTGACTCACTCATTTTTTAGGATTAAGTTAATTCAGTTTTCAGTTAGTTTTTAATCTTTACTTTAAAAGCTCTTTACTGAATTTACTTTTTATTACATTATGGTAATACATGATACACTTAATGATTTTCCTTTTCTACAGTTTTGTGAGGTTTTTATTCCTTAGAACATGCCAGGATAGGTCTTTTCTGTTTTCACTTAGTATATCCAGAAACTTATCATATCTAACTTTTCAAAAATTTTAGTTAGGTCTTTAACTTATTTTTTTGTTTAGATTTATTTAGATGTAAGAGAGTAAAACTGAGGTACCCAGCTATTTCAGTTTTACTATCTATTTTGTCTTGTAATTTATTTAAATTTTCCTTTTAGAATTTAAATGCTATGTCATTTGCTGTGCACACACATACACATTTTATATTGCTCTTAATTCATTGATTATTGTATTTTTTAGCAAAATGTCATTCTCTTGTTTATCTCTTTCAATTAGATCTGTTTTTGCTTTTGTTTTGTGATAATGACTGCTATTTCAGGGTCCTCCCTTTTTATTTAACTTCAGCTGAAACATGAACAATTCTATTCATGCTCCTTATTTTAATTTTCTATATCCTTCTATTTTAAGTGTCTTTCCGTGTACAACATATTATTGGATTCTGATTTCTAATCTGTTTTATCCTTTTTTGTTATATTAGTGAGTTCCATTCACATTCATGTTATGATTGCTAACTGTGTTTTTTCCTTTCTGGTTCTAATTTCTTATGTTTCCTTCTCTATTTTCTGTGTTTCTCTTGCTCTATCTTTAAGAGTCTCTTGCTTCTGACTACTTTCTCTCTTAATAAATCAACCTCTTATTCTTCCCTTTCTCATAATTCTTTTCCAACCCATTTCCCTTTTGGGTAACTGTGTATATACCTATAGTCTTCCTTCCTTTAACAAATTCAGATGTAAGATTCAAGTGTTGTTCACTCCCCCTTAAAGTTCTCTCTTTGTATAAACTCTTCTTTGTGCATCCCATTTATGTGAGATTTCCCTTATTCCTCATTTTCTTTTACTTTTCTTCCAGTGCATGCTATTTCCCTGCCCTTCCAATTTTATTTTGTGATTGTCAAAATATATCAGTCACTTTCAGACCTTTTTTCTGATTAGTCTCTCTATGACTTCCCTGATGATGATGATGATGATGATGATGATAAAGTTCTGAGGATCTGTATTTGTCATCTCTCCATTCTCAAGTATGTAATCTGATTAACTTTATTTGTAGGCCCTTATGATTGTTCACTTATGTTTACCATTTTATCCTTCTCTTAATTCATGTGTTTGTATGTTGAATTTCTACTTATCTCTAGTCTCTTCATTAGTAATGCTTGGGATACCTCTGTTTTATTTAAAATTCATTTTTTCCTATGAGCTTATACTCAGTTTTCTTGCGTAAATTATTATTGATTCTGACTCTAGATTCTTTGTCTTCAGCAATTTCATCCTGAACATCTCTTTGTAGTGATGGCTGCTAAGATTTGGGTAATCTAGACTGTGGCTTTTTACTTTAATTCTTTTTTTTTTTTTTTTTTTTTTTGCTGGTTTATAGAATTTTTTCCTTGATCTGGAAACTGTATTTTGGTTATAATATTCCTGGGAGTTTTTATTTTGGAATTTCTTTCAGCAGGTGACTGGTGGATTTTTTAATTTTTTACTTTATCCTGTGGTTCTGAAATATTTGGGCAGGTTTTTTGCTTTTTTTGTTTTTTATAATATTTTAAAATATGTTGCCTACATTTTAAGAAAATGTCCATGCTTTTCTGGCTGTCCAGTGATTCTTAAGTTATTTCATCTTTTTCTCCCTCTTTCTCATCCTCCCTCTTTTTTTAAGACAGCAAGCAGTTCAATATAGGTTAAATGTGTGCAATTCTTCTAAATATATTTCCATATTTGTCATACTGTACTATAACCTCTCCAGATCAAAAGCAGATCAAAAGAGGGGGGAAAAAACACAAGAAAGAAAAAAACAACCAGCAAACAAAACAATAACATCAAAAGTGAAAATACTAATAATACTATGCTGTGATCCACATTCCGTCTCCATAGTTCTCTTTCTGGATGCAGATAGCACGTTCCATTCCAAGTCCATTGGAATTACTCCATATCACCTCATTGTTGAAAAGAACCTAGTCTATCACAATTGATCATCACATAATCTTATTACTTTTGTACAAAAATGTGTATAGCAGCTGCTTTCTCAGGGCAAATAATTGTAAATTCAGGATATGCTGAATGTGATTATAATGAAATATTTTGTTCTGTGGGAAATGATGAGCATGATGCTCTCAGAAAAACCTGGAAAATCCTTCATGCACTCAACAAAGTGAAATATATCATGTACAAAGTAATAGAAATGTGAGATAATCGGCTGTAAATGACTTTGCTATTCTTAGTAATATAGCGAGTCATGACTATTCTGAAGGACTTATAATGAAAAATGTTGTCCATAGCCAGAGAAAGAACTGGTTGTGTTTGAATAAATATTGAAGCATTCTTTTTTTTAAAAACTTTATTTTTCTTAAAGTTTTGTTTTTGGGGGAGGAAATCTATGTTTTCTTTCATAATATGACTTTTAAATAAACATTTTGCATAATTTCATATCTATCTTCTTAATAGGGGGTGAAGTTGGGTAGGAAGGGAAAGAACCTGAAACTCAAAGTTTTAAAAACATATGTCAATAATTGTTTTACATACAACTGGGGAAAATAAAAATATAAAATTTTTATAACATATAATATATATGTTATATATATATATATAACATATAATATATATGAAAATATAAAAAAATAATTTTTATATATATATAAAAATATATATATATAATATAATTTATATATTTAAATATAAATAAAAAAATAACATTTTATTTTTTTTCCAGTTACATGTAAAAGACAATTTTTAACATTTATTTTAAAAACATTTTGATTTCCAAATTTTCTCCCTCTCTCCCTTACCACCAACTCCCTAAGATTGTAACAATTTGACATAGATTATATATGTTCAGTCATCTAAAACATATTTCCATGTTAGTCATGTTGTGAGAAAAGAAACAGGCCAAAAAAGAAGAAACATAACATAAATAAGGAAAATAAAAATAGTGTGTTTCTTTCTATATTCATATTCATATCAGTTTTTTCTCTGGAAATGCATAATATTTTCCATCATGAATCCTTTGGAATTTTCTTGAATCATTTTATAGATGAGAATAACTAAATCATTCATATATGAGCATCATATAGTATTGTTATTATTGTGTACAATATTCTCCTGGCTCTGCTTGCTTCACTTTGCATCAATTCTTACTGTCTTTCCAGGTTTTTTTGAAATCACCCTACTGATCATCTGCGGCCTTCCCTTCCCCACCCCCTCCCCTCTTCTCTCTCTCTCGCTTTTTTTCTTTTTTGCTGAGGCAATTGGGGGTAAGTGACTTGCCCAGGGTCACACAGTTCGCAAATGCCAAGTGTCTAAGAACAGATTTGAATTCAGGTCCTCCTGACTTCAGGGCTAGTGCTCTCTCTACTGTGCCACCTAACTGCCCCATGCTGGTCATTTTTTATATACATTTGCATGGATAATGTATAGATATCTGGTCACTGGACTTTTTTGAAGCCTTTATAGTTTGGTATAACCTGCTAAAGCTTGTTCTATATTTGTGTAGCCTTTAAGAACTTAGGGTCATTTCCACCCCATGATGGAGGGTGGGTGTTAAGAAATCAGTTTAAAATGCTATCCTAAAGAGAATTAAATATGTTTTTATATGATTTCAGACCTGGTCTCTTCATTCACTTGCTTTAATAGTGGATTCTAGTGGGCCAATGTATCGTGGCTATGTCGAACCAACCTTGTCCCTAGTTCTTACATTATTATTGACAGTTCCACCTTCACATACAGAAGTTCATCAATGTTTGGGTCGATGTTTAGGTGCTATAATAACCACCGTTGGACCTGAACTGCAGGGTAAGTGCATTTCAAATTTTGATGTTAAAGAAAAAGACTGTTAAGCCCTCTTCAAAATTCTTGTTCTATAATCATGTTAATTTAAAATTTCATAACTCCATTTCATGAAACACTGGTTTCTATTTAGTATCTTATTTTGAATGTAAATTGTTTCTAAATGTAAAATGAATCTCAGTCAAATCATAATGTGACAACTTTTTCTTAAAGAGAGGAAGAGAAGTTTCTTGGAAAAAATTCTCGCTATTAATAAATGTGTAATCTTGGACCAGTCATTTTACCACAATCTAAATTTATTTTTGAAATAGGGCTAAGAGCAATACTTTCACAGGATTGTAAAGGTCAAATTAAATACATAAAATATTTTATATTTCTTAAAGGACTTATACATTTTACCTATTATTATTAATAAAATGAGAGCTTTTTGAAAGAAAAGGTACAAAGGAAAAATGATTAAATATTTCTTTTAAAGTTTATATAAGACAGATTGATAGGATTTAGTATAGTAGTTCTTAGATCTTCCCTTACAAGGATAATGTCAGTTATACATACATCAGAACAGTATAAAAAATAATAATTTCCCACATAAGCCATTTTCATTTATAAAACTGTTTTGTTTATATTAGTTATATGGCTAAAAGGAACTCACTCTTTAGAATTTAGTTTGGATTATTTTCTTTTGCATTATTTGTGATATACAATGATTTCTTTTACTCAATGTCTCTATAGCCATTCCTTTTAACGTTTATTGGGAAACTGAAATTTAGGATCAATATGCATCAGCAGTAGCATTAATTTTGTAGGCTATGAAGTTGAATAGCTTCTGGTGCTCTTCAGATTTTTTCAAATAGCATGGTAAAAGTTAAAAGAAAATAGTACATTTTTTCCAGAAGTTAAATCTAAGAGTAAATTTATTAAGCATCTAAACCAATAAATTAGAACTTTAAAAATATTAGAGATATTTTCTACACTTTAAAAAAAAGTTACTATCCCCAGTAAAATGGTTTATCAGTTCCTTCATAATAAAATCTATTTCTCCTTAATAATTTTTGTGATGAATCTAATAAAATTAATGTATTTTAAAATTTTTTCTCTTGTGTCTGGGATTAGGGAATGGAGCAACAATCTCAACAATCCGCTCTTCCTGTTTGGTTGGTTGTGCAATTACACAAGACCATTCAGATTCTCTTGTTCAGGCAGCTGCCATATCTTGCCTTCAACAACTACATATGTTTGCACCACGACATGTCAATCTATCTAGTCTGGTTCCCAGCCTTTGTGTAAGTATAAAGTGAATTGTATTGGGAGTCCAAAATTTATTTATTAAAGAAAAAAATGTTTGATTCTCCTGATTTCTAAATTCTTGCATAACATTCATGAGCTTTCTTCTGGTACTTTCCTCACTTTCTAAACTCTCTGCCTTTGGGGAAATGTTTCAATTAATATCTCAACTCTCTCTTTAACTTGTTCTTTCCCTTTCCAGCCTCTGTTATTTCCGTTCTTTCCCTTTCCAGCCTCTGTTATTTCCTAAAACTCTGAAGAGTGGTTAGTTGTAGCATTCTAGATAAAAAATGAGAATTAGGTTTAGAATTTTATAGCTGTCTATTTCTGGTTTTTGACTAGCTATTATGTTATTTATAAATCTTTTCATTGTAGTTAGAGAATACTGTATAATTGTGTGTCTAACATTGTTAAATATAATTTTAAGTAATGACCTTGAGATTTATTATACTAAAATAACAAAAATTATCATAAAGCCTTTCAATTCCATTTAAAAAATAAAATTTCAATTAATTTTTTCTATATGATTTGAATTTTATGTATTTTTTAAACATTTTCAAATTAGTTGACCATTGAACCTGGGGTAGGAAGATTATTTTGGCAACTATATGATGAATAAATTGGAGAGTGGAGAAATGGGAGACAGGGAGCCCTGTTAAGCTATTCAAGTGGTCTCAGGGAATGTTGATGAAGGCCTGAAGTAGAGTTCATGTTTGGTCTTGCTTGTGGAAGAGATTTCTTTTGGAAATAGAATCCATAGGAGACGGTAACTCATTGGATAAAGGAAAATGGCCAAGAGAATATAGAAAGTCAAAGATTACTAAAAAGGTTATATTCTTTCCGCACTCCTGAAAGAAGCCACAAAGAGACAAAATATTTAAAGTTTTTACCCCTTCCTATTGTGGTTCTAGTTGTCTTTTGCCAATTTCCCAGTGAGACATATGTTCAGTATCATTTTGGATAATGAAAAGACCTGGCATTAGGCTCACTTTTTCATTTTTATTAGTCTTTGATTTTTTTTCATCATTTACTAATCATGATTTATATAACCACACACACATACATATACAAATGATGAATACAACTAATGAGCTTAATCCCCATTTTCTGAGTGAATTAATGAGATCATTCCTCCAGACTTGTATTCATATCCTTTTGTGTTTTGTTTTGTTTTTTTTAATGATCTGTCCTCTAGATTTCTTCTTGGTTATCTGTATCTTTTTCTATTAAAAATTCCAATTTCTAAACTCACATTCAAATAGCATATAGTTGTAATTTGTTGAAGAAACCTATTTTCACCCTGTATTTTTTCTTACCGTAATTAATTTTTTATCAAAATGATATGTTGTCTGCCAAGTAACATTGACTAAAATGAAAAGACAACTGAGTCAGCGAATTTTCATGGCTTCTTTGTGTTTGGTATTTAGTTTTTAATCAGGCTATGTAAGGCAATGATTGGTGGATGGTAGTGAAGTAACTAATATTAGCATTATAATTTAATGATTTTTTCTGACACTCTAGTATTTCCTTTTTTTTTGTTTCATTTATATTAAACTGATGCTTTTGAACATTAATTTGTTCATTAATTTTTTATGGTCACTTAAAGAATCATCATATTTGATCTCTAAAATGCTACTGAGTGTTTTATACTATAATACTTAAAAATAATATATACCATAGTCTTAGAAAATGAGAGTCTTTAATTTCTTTCCAGAATGATTGTTTTATATACTATACTATAAATTCCAAAAAAAAGTTGTTTTGATATTATCAAAATTATGGTGTATATATAAGGGAAAGAAATTTTTTTTTTTGTTTAAGTTCCCAGATATACTTGACAATTTTTGTACAGATAATTCTCTCATCATTTTTTCCCATTCAATGTAAATAAAAAATTTTCTGCAAAAGTCTTTTGAGGAAAAAACTTTTAGCCTAATTAGAAAAAAATTTTTTTTTAGAAAAACAATTTCCACTGAAATTTTTAAAATTATCAGACACCATTCTTAATTAATATACACACAAGATCTTCTAGTGTTTGCTAGTCTTGGCCCTTATCCAAGTATGATAATTATTTCCAAAGACTTTTTAAAGTTGGTTCTAAATTTGTGGTATTGGTCATAACAGCTATTTTTTTTTACTGGGGTAACTAAAACAAATCTTAAAATTATTAAAGCAGTGTATAAAATGTGTTAAATTAAATTCAGAATATTATATTTCTAAGAATAATAGCATTTTTTTCAGAATGATGCTATTGACCATCTATCTTTAAATATTTTTTATAATTTTTGTTTCTAGAGATATTTCTCAGTTTAGTTGTTATTAAGATTTATATCTATGTGTTGTCCAGTGGAAAATAATTTCTTAGTGGGAGTTAAAGTTCATTCTTACTGGTTTTATTAACTGTATTTTAAGGCTCAAAAGACCTATTTAGATATTGAACTAAACCTAGGCCTTCTTGATAGGAGCATGAAAGTCGTGATAATGTAATCTACCTCTAGTTTCATTTTAAAAGGAAAATGGCATTTAAAAATCAGAGGAGAAAATAGTGAAATATTTACTCCTGATTGAATTAGATGTAGGGAGAAGCCAAACTGCTTAATAATTTATATGCGCGTGCACGCGTGCGCGCACACACACACACACACACACACACACACACACTCTTCTACTCCGAAAGTAATTCTTGCTTCTCTGTTGTTACAGAGGTGGGGCTCAGATGAGCTTTTTGTATAAAAAATATGCTAAAAGGCTCTTAGCATTTAATATATTATTATATGCTTAAGTTTTTAATTCATTGAATATTTAGGGAATTCCAAACATTCTTTATATTCTAGGAGCAGAATGGGAAAAGGGTGGAAGAAAATAAGAGTGAAACAGCATCTTAATGATGACCTTGATCCTTTTAATCATTTTCCTTTAGCAGCAGACTTGTTGTCTGCCTAGACTCATATCAGAGAGGTTAGCACATTCATTCCTACTGTCTCCTACTTTTCCCTTTCCTGTACTGAACTGAACTCCAGCTGTCTGTTTCATCATTCTCACAAATGTTTTCTTCATTTTTTCTGCCTCTTCCACCTCTTCTTTATATTTTTGCTGTAATTAACAAACTTCCTTTAATCTTATACCACTTATTCTCTCTAACTCTTGACAACACTACATCCCTTGGCCTCCCTTTCCAAGACTGGTGACTTTTTTGTTCTTATCATCCATGTCCTCCTTTGGGCTTCTTCAATCCAAATTTATTTACTATTTCAGAATCTGTAGCAATTATCTGCCAATCCTTAGGTCATTCTCTCTCTTTTCTTAATGAGTACAGTGTCTGACTCAATCTTCCTTTATACTTCTACTTCTTCCTTTCTTCTAGGGGATTTCTTTATAAACTAAAGAAATAAAATTTTTATAAATTTGAGAAATGTTCTCTCAAATATTCTAACTTCTTCATTATTCCTCAATTTACTTAGTTCCATTTGCCTATTCTCCCACTCCACCTCAGTTTCCTATACACAAGCTTGATTATACCTTTAATCTTGCCATAACCTTTTAAATGTTCCACTTCCATATTCCACTCATTTTGGATCTCTTTGACTTTTCTATCATATCCCCACTAAACTCGTCATTGGGGAATCTCATCATCATATAAGAGCCAATCAATCTGAGTAATTACAACTCTTTAGTACTCTGCCCCTTTATTAGGAGGCGTTTCCTTTTCAACATCATTTAAGGAAGAATGATAGAGACATCTCCTTAGACATCTCATTTTCCCCTTGGGCTGCACTCATTTTGGAAGTCTTTTGACTTTTCCATCTTACATCAATTATCTGGCCCCATTTTCATTTTTTTCTTGTGGATTATCTTCTTCCATTAGATTGAAGGCTCCTTAAGGACAGGGACTACCTTTCTCTTTTATATTTGTATCCTTAGTTCATAGCTAGGGATAGTGTCTATGCCTAGCACATAGTAAATATGGAATAAATGTTTATTGACTGTTGGTTATCTATTGACTATTCAGGAATTCTGAATTTCTTTTATTTATCCTAATATTTTGTCTTTCCTGATACCTTATTCTACTTAGACCTCTTCTTTGTGACAGTGTGATTTCTACTCCTTTTACCCTTCAAAACTATCTTTCACTTTCATCTTTGCTTTGTTGTCTTCTTCCATGCCAATCTTGACCTTTTGGAGACACAATTCAATTCTACTATCTTCTATTCTTGAATTCCTTGTCCTTTTAACACCAACTGTACCTTGCCATATTCCCGCCTTGAATTATTTCCACCATTCACTTTCTTTTTCATTCTTCTAAATGGAACTAAAAGATCATAAAACTATGGTTATGGATCCACTACAAATTTTTTTCAATAATATTTTATTTTTCCAAATATATGCAAAGGTGGTTTTCAACATTCACCTTTGCAAAACCTTGTGTTCCAAATTTTTCTCCTTCTCTCATCTTTTTGCCTGCTCCCTGAAAGACAGACAGCAAACAATCTGATATAGGTTCCATATTTGTCATGCTGCACAAGAAAAAGCAAATCAAAAGAAAAAAAAAAAAACACGAGAAAGAAAAAACCAAGCAAACAACAACAACAAAAATGTGAAAATACTATGCTTTGATTCACATTCATTTCTTTCTCCTATTCCTCCTCTTCCTTTCTTCTTCCTCTCCCCTCACCTTCTCTCCCTTTCTCCTTTTCTTTCTCCCTCTCTCTCTCTCTCTCTCTCTCTCTCTCTCTCTCTCTATCTCACTTTTCATTGTTCTTACTTAGTCTCTTTTCCTGGTTCTTCATCTATTCCATGCCCACTAACTGTGAATATTCCCCAATTTTCTGTCCTGCTGTCTTTTTATTTTCATGCTTTTGTTCATTTCCTACCTCTATGCAGATAATTTTCATATCTATTAATTCAGCCCCCATCTCTCTCCCGGGCTCCAGTTCTATAACACAAATCTGACTATCCATATACTTTACAGTCCAGTTATACTGATTTGCCATTTTCTATCTTTAAGTCTTACACTAGCAATTTCCCATGCCTGAAATGTTTTCCTTCCCACCCTTTGACTCTGGTATTCTCATGTACTTCCTTTAAGAATCACCTCATCCATTAGTCCTTCCATTCCCCATAATTATTAGTGCCTTCCCCTCTACCTTTCACCTATTATGTATATTATCTTTTGAATATCTATATTTTTTTTCCATTAGAGTGTAAGCTTATTGAGGACAGGGGCTCTTTTTTTTTTTTTTTTTTTTTTTTTAGCATTTGTATGTGTATGTGTTCCTTGTAGTGAGTATAGTGCCTGGCACATAGTAAGTATATAAATGTTAGTCAATTGATATCCTAGATCATATTCTTTCTGTCTCTTTCTTTTTCTTCACTTGTCTTTTTTGCCTTTTCTATGTGTCATGATTTCTAAAACCTTATTGCTTTAATAATAAATGCTAAATAAATATAAAATTAAAGTATATTACTATCATCTTTTATCTTATATCATTGGGAAATGAGGTTTTCCAAATAACTTTTTGTTTTAACCTTTAGAGATGGCTTCTTAAACATAGTGTACTTGATATAATTTAACACTAAGAAGTAACATGATATAGTGAAGGACACTGACATTTGAGTTAGAAAATTTAGGCTTAAGTTATAACTTTTTAGTTTACTAGTTTTGTGATATTGAAAAGGCTTTCTATGGATTGAAAAAAGTGGACTAGATTATTTTACAGGATGCTCAGAGTTCTTAACATTCTGTGATTCTACTATATACTTTACTCAGTAATGCTTAGTTGTTGAGGAATATAGATGTATTGAATCTTCTCCTAAATTGTCCTAGGCTGCTTTGATTATGAGTTTGCTTTTTATAGACTTCTTTTTTCTTACTTTGTTGTCAACTGTCATATTTTACTGCTTTTATTGTTTTCTGCTTCTAGTAATCCTTGCTCCCAAATTCATTTGTTGTTTTTGGAATTTGGGAAGACTCATTACTAAGCTTATGAGATTGTGTTTCAAAGATGAGATATAAGACCTTCTGAAGAAGGACTGAGATTTCTGCTTCATTGACTTTTCTATAAGATTTTACTATCTAGTCAATAAACAAATTCGACTATCAAAATGTTCCACTTCCTTTAGAAGACTAGAGCTTTATATTTTTTTGTTTAAAAGAGCCCTTACTAGTTGTTAACAAATTTATTTGAATAAATTGGTACCTCTTTCTTTAATTCTTCTGATATCACTGTGTTTACAGGTTCATTTATGTAGTTCCCACTTATTACTCCGAAGGGCAGCAGTTGCTTGTCTTCGACAACTTGCACAGCGAGAAGCTGCTGAAGTATGTGAATATGCTATGAGCCTTGCAAAAAATGCAGGAGACAAAGAAAGCAGTGGCATCAGTAAGTGAGCCTTGTATTTAATATTCCTTTCCATTAAAGTATATATATTTATAAAATCATATAGATTGTTTTTTTGTTATTAGCTAGTAGAATTTTAATATAAAAATATGTGACTTTCCTTCTTTTTGATATGTAAATTCATATATGAACAGTCATATATTAATAGGCACTTATAAAAATCCAATGTGTTGCTCTTGCTTTCTGTTTTTCTTTTTCCCTCTGTCTGTCTGTCTGTCTCTCTTCCCCACCCCTCTCTCTTTAATTTTACTGCTTTTTAACCAAGAATTGTAATCCAAATAGTATACTTTATGCATTTCCTTAAGCTTCTTAAGCTTCTTAGGGGACTATCTGACATGAATAAATTGATTAAGTATTTATCATATCAATAATAATAAAGAATTTTGAAGGTGAAGATAAGGGAAAATCTTCGAGGTTTAGAGGCAACTGAAAGTTTTTGGCTAAGTAGGCACCTTTAAAATACTTTTTACAGTTTAGTTGTAAGTGGGTAAAACACTTCACTGCATTTGCTATATTGCTAAGGAAAGCTTAGGCTTAGTCTGTACTTAATTTCTTACTTTTGTGGAGAGATTTAATTCACTTTTGGCCTCAAGAAAAGAGTATGCAGTTTTGAAGTACATTTGGTGTCAATGGTGACATGTGGCAACTTATATTAGTAAAACAAGAAGCGAGAGCAATGCCTAGCTTTTATAGGGAAAATTCATAATCTCTGAACTAGTCCTAAAGGTATATAAAACTAATAATATTTTCAATAAAATAATTTAAAAATATAATCATCTAATATACCATAATAGACTGTCTATACTTTCAAGTGTCACAGTGCACATTACCATTAGAATGTCTAAGCATCACTGTGCCATTTTTTTTTACTTAAAGGAGAAAATGCTGGATTATAGGAAGAGAAGTAAATAGTAATGATAATTGTGATAATAATAGTAATAGCTGACATTTATGTAGTGTGTTTACTGTGTGCTAGGAACTGTGCTAAGCCTTTTTTTTTTTTTAACAAATACCTCATTTGACCATTAGAAATTAGCTATGTTAGAAATAGCTGAATAAAAAGAATCATTAAAAATCCTTCAAAAATAGCTGAAGTTAAAGAATCAATAAAAATCCTTCAAAATAAAGGAATCAATTTAGTTTCAAATTGATAAATATTGGGCATTTTATGTATACAAAGCAGATATTTGAGAGAATAACATATAGTTCTTATCTTCAAGGAGCTTATACTTATATATTCTACTATAGAAATAAGTATATAACTGTGGTATAAAGTTAATATTATGAAAATGAAATGAATTGCTTGGGAGTCAGTAGGTTTCTTTTTATTAGATGTGTTTTAGAGAGGATTTTTATTCCGGTATATGCTAGACTAGATAGTTTCTGTGGTCCCTTTCTAACTTGAGAGATTTTTATTCTGTTGGGGAAAAACGCATAGACTGTTGATTATTAAAGTCTTGTTTTTAAGGCTTAATGAGTGAATTGTTTTTTTAGCAAGCATATATTGAATTAATTTTTTTTCATAGTCAGAATATATGTTAACAAATAAACAAGTTCAAAGTTGTTTATTAAGCATTTACTATTTGTTGAGCACAGTGGTAAATACTGGAGAGTACATAGAAAGATTAAAAACAGTCTTAATCAGAGAGTTCATGAGGCAGATAAAATGCAAATAACCATCTGCATACAAAATATAGAAAGGTTGAATTGGAGGGGGAATCTCAAGGGGAAAGATCTTACAAGGGGGACCAAGAAAAGCTTCTTCCTGAAGGTGAAATTTGAGGCAAACTAGGAGGTATAAATTGAGGAAATTAGAGCATTCTGGGCATTCCAGAGGACAGCCAGTAAAAATGTGTGGAGTTGAGAGAGGAAATATCTTTTACAAAGAACAGCAAGAAAACCTGTGACACTTTGGATCACAGAATACATAGAAGGTAATGGTATGAAAGAAGATAAGAAAGTAAAAAGGAGCCAGGTTGTGAAGAGCTTAGAATTTCAAATAAGATTTTACTTTTAATCCTGGTGGTGATTGGGAGCTACTGGGGTTTATTGAGTAGGGGAGTGACAGGATTAGAACTTCATTTTTGGAAGATCTTTTTTGGCAATTGAATGGAGGATGGGCTGTGTTGAGAAAATATTTGAGTCTAAGAGACCAAACAGCAAGCTGTTAGAATATTCCAGATATGAGATGATGGGCTAGTTCCTTCCTCTAGCCAAGATGTGCCTCATCCTTCTTCCACATCATAGATCCTCATATATTTGAAGACATTCCTGATGTTTTCAACTGATCATTATGTGGCATGATCTCAAGGTGGCATTATCAGGTAGTGTAGCAGTTAGAGAAAAGAAAGATGCATATATGAGAGATGTTTCAATGGTAGAATCAATGGTACTTCACAACAGATTTTATGTGAGGGGTTGGAGATAAGAGAAAGTAATGAATCAGTGATTGTACCTAAGTTGTGAGCCTGCATGACTGGGAAGGTGGTGGTACTCTTGACAGTAATAGGGAAAAGGGAAAAATTTGGGTTTAGTTTTTGCTTAGTTTTGGACATGTTGGATTTAATATGTCTACAAGAAATCAAGCTCAAACTTATGTGTGCTGTATATTTTGATTCCAGGTATTACAGTATTTTTTAAAAGACTTCATGGTGCTCTGTTCAAGGCAACATTTGATTCATAAATATATAGTTCTTACCCCTACTCTCAAATTAAATTTGACACTAATTTACTTTGAAAAGATGGTATACATAGAGTGTATGCATTTAAAAAGATGGAAATTTATTGTTTTTTTTCCTTTTTTTTCACTTTAAAAAATTATTATTAAAGCTTTTTATTTACAAAGTATATGCATGAGTAATTTTTCCAACATTGACTCATGTATAACCTCTTGTTCCAAATTTTCCCCTCCTTCCCCCACTCCCTCCCCTAGCTGGCAGGTAGTCCAATACATGTTAAATATGTTGAAATAAATGTTAGATGATGGAAATTTATTGTAAGGCCTGTTGAATCTATTTATTTATTGAATAGTTGGTTATCCTATTGGGAATACGTAAGTATTATCATAGTTATTGCCTGAGAGTGCCATAGATGCTTTATAAACATGTACTTTTGTGAAAATTATTTTACAGATATGAATCCTTTTGCACCAGGGGTCAGTTCTCGTCGTGATATCCATTGTCGACACCAAGGTGTCAATATAACAGAAACTGGTTTGGAAGGGCTGCTTTTTGGAATGCTAGACCGGGAGACTGATAGAAAGTTATGTTCGGATATCCATGATACTTTAGGACATATGCTTTCATCTCTGGCTGTAGACAAACTTTCACATTGGCTAATGCTTTGTAAGGATGTTCTGGCAGCATCCAGTGGTATGTATTGAATAAATGTATTTTATTATAACTAGTCTTATGTAGAATCGTCTTGCTTGTTATATATTTACCACAATTTTCTTGATTGAATAATGATGTAAAACATATTTATAAGTGTGAAGTTATAACTTAATGTTTATGAATTTGGAACCTGGAAATCTCTATTATATGTATGGACTAATTTTTTGAAGATTAATTTTGAATAGTTAACTTTACTTTTAGAAATGTTTTGTTAATGAGTTTTTGGTTTGTTTTTTTTTTTTACATAGCTACTTTTTGTTATTATCTTCTCATAGAAAGCTCCCTTATAACAAAGAAATACAGTTAAGAAAAACAAATGAGCACATCAAATGTATTTGACAATATAGTTCTTATTGTATAAGTAGTCCATCACTTTTCTTCTGAAAGAAGGGAAATTGTAACTATTGGCTTTTATGGTGATCTAAATTCTTATGACTTTTAGAATTTCCCTTTCCATTTTTATGGTCATTCAATATATTTTTCTCTTAATTTTTTAAATATTTTCTTTGTTAATAAAATGGTTTTCTAAAATTTCCTAATATCTGACCACATCACTCTCATACACAATTAACTCCAGTAACTATCCATCATTTCCAAGATCAAATATAAAGTTTTCTGTTTTACATTTAAAATGCTTCACAACCTAACTCCTCCTTATCCATCCTTTATATGCTATTTAAGTGCCATTCGGCATGAAATGGCTGCCAGGACTTTTTGAAACCTGAGATTCTGTAGTTTTTGGAGACATAAATTTGAAGTTTTAAACCTTGGAGTCATACTTGATTATTTACACTCTTATACCTTACATCTAATTAGTTGTCAATTTTTTTGATTCTGCCTCCATGGTAACTCCTGCATTAATCTCTTTTTCAACATTCAAATGACTGTGGCTCTCATCCAGGCTCAGTAGTATCTAAATGGCTTCCCTGTTTCTCATATCATCCTCTGAACAATATTATCCTCCACTTAGGTGATTTAATAATATTTCTAAAGCATAGGTCACTACCCTGATTAAAAACCTTCATTCACACCTTATTACTTCTAAGATAGAGTAAAAATTCCTCACTAAGAATTTAAAGCCTTTTACAATTTGGTTTCACCTTATTTTTCCAGCTTTATTAAAACTGCCCTCCGTGCACCTTATATTCCAAACAAACTATTGCCAAGATTGAACAAATGATACTTCTTTGTATTTTTATCCCTTACCTCTTTATATTTGTACAGTCTTTCATCCATGACTAAAATATTCTTGCTCTTTACTCCTGCCTTTCTGAATTCTTATCTATCTTGAATTCTCAGAAATCCCATGGCTTTCTTAAAGCCGTTTCTGAACCCCTCAAGTTATATTTTTTCTTTCATTAAATCACCTTATCTTCATTTTTCTTGTTACAGAATGAAAGATTCCTGAGTACAGGACATATTGTTTTTATCTCTGCATCCTTTGTGCCTAGCATAGTGCCTTGCATATAGATGCTTAATAAGTGTGGCTGAATCGCCTTAGACTTCTGTGCTTCTGTTCCTTACAGATATGAGCACTACAACCCCTTTAAGTAGTGGAAAGGATGAAGAATCTGAGAAGAAGGATGAGATGGATGATGATACTATGTTTACCACATTAGGTGAAGAGGATAAATCAAAGCCATCTGTAGCTCCTCGCTGGGCTACTCGAGTGTTTGCTGCTGACTGCCTGTGTCGAATCATCATGTTGTGTGAGAATGCAGATCAGGCTCATTTTGATCTTGCTATGGCACGTTCAGCCAAATTGAGAAATCCTGCAAGTAAATATAGAATTCTTTCATTTGTAAACCTTGTTATTATTTTTTACCAAAAGACTTGTATTTTACTATAATTAAAGTATTTTAGAATTACTCATTTCAAAGCTACTGTACATTCCCTTGTCTCCTATCCAAGTTGGATTTCTTATCCATATAACATCTGACTTTGCATACTCATATGTTTAATAACATATGTTTATATATATTTATATCTTATAGTTTACAAAATGGTTCTCTCTATATTATTTTATTACTGACCATAGCTTTGTGAAGTAGTATAGGTAGTATTATCATATGAAAAATAAGAAAGCTAAGACTCAAAAATGTTGTGTTTTTTTCCCTAACAAGTGACAGAGCTTGAAACTCAAATTCATATCTTCTGGCTCCAAGTCTAGTGTTATTTCTACTATGCCTAAAAAACATTATGAAGAGTGGGGCTCAAAAATAATAATAGCATATTTTTTTTACTACTTTATCTTCAGGATAAGAAGAATAATACTTTCGATTATTAATATGTTTTATACTTTTATCCATAATAATCTTTAGTATAATGAAAAACAATTGCTATAGCATGACTTTTTTAAGATGAAGGGATCATTTACAGACTAAACCATAGAGAATGTTAAAACTATGGAATGGTAGTTCAATTTTTATTATCCCTAATTTACAAATAAGGAATAATTCTCAGTTGACTTGTTTATGGCCACAGTCACCAAATGGCAGAAATAGAACTCAAATTTAAATTCTCTGACTACAGATCTAGAGTTCTTTGTATTACTCTAGGATATAAGGTATAATGAAACTGTTAAATGAGATAACATCTGCAAGACATTTTGCAAACTTTAAAGTTCTATGTAAATGCTAGTCATTATTATTACAATGATTGTGCAATTGATTGTGCTACACCTTAGTAGATAGAAGCAGGCATTAACTTAGCATCAAGTTTCATAAAGCTTGGTACTGTCTCCGTTATGCTATGTGCTGCCATAAAGCAAAGAAGTTCATTTTCGACTGTGTGCTAGAGATGAATATCAACAGCAACTTCCTTTCCTCACCCCTCTCCTCTCTACTCCCCCACAACTATATTAAATAAGGAGAATTATGTAAACCAGTTTTACACTACCTGAAATGGTGGTATAAACTGCTAAGATGGCCTAAATTTTGTTCAGGTTACAGCACTATATTTGAGAGAATGGGGAAATGGACAGCAAGTGAAGCTCAGAAGCTTCCAGAGGCTTGGCTGTGATACTATGTGTTTTTACTCTCCTGTCTTCTTTTTTGATGTGGTGTATGTTGTCGGTTCTGCCATATTACTGAGCAGGTGAATCATGCGTGAATTCCTCTGCTATCACTGTATTTTCCAAGGAGGTTTTGTCTAGGCCCTGATTGGGACTAATACTATTAATACTATTTGGGAGCTAGGATGGAAGGTACATACAAGAGTAGATCTATCATCTTTATGATTCTTTTTTTAATTAAAATATATTTTTATACTAATAGCTTTTTATTTTTAAAAATACATGCAAAGATTGTTTTCATCAATCACCCTCACAAAACCTTGTGTCCCCAATTTTTTCTCCCTCCCTCCTCTCCTTTCCCCTCCTCTAGACAGCAAGTAATCCAACATAGGTTAAACATATATAATTCTTCTAAACATGTTTCCACATTTATCATGCTGCAACAAGAAAAATCAAATCAAAAGTGGGGAAAAGAAAAAAGAAAAAACAAGCAAGTAAACAACAACCAAAAAAAAGGTGGAAATACTATGTTGTGATCCACATTCAGTCTCCATAGCCCTCTTTGTGGATGCAGATGGCTCTCTCCATCACCAATCTATTGGAAGTACATTGAATCACTTCATTGTTGAAAAAAGCCTAGTCCATCACGTAAAAGATCCTATAATCTTCTTGTTCCTATCTATAATGTTCTTTTGGTTCTACTCATTTCACTTAGCCTCAGTTCATGTAAGTTTCTCTAAGCCTTTCTGAAATCATTCTATTGGTCATTTCTTATAGAACAGTAATATTCCATTACCTTCACATATCATAACTTTTTCACCATCCCTCAACCAATGGGCATCCACTCAGTTTGCAATTCCTTGCTACTTCAAAAAGGGGCAAACATTTTTGCATATGTGGATCCTTTTCCCTTTTTTATGATTTTTTGGGGGATTCAGACCAGTAGAAATACTGCTGGATCAAAAAGTATGCAAAGTTTGATAGCCTTTTGGGCCTAGTTCCAAATTGCTCTCCAGAATGGTTAGGTCAGTTCACAAGTCCACCAACAATGTATTAGTGTCCCAATTTTCCCACATCCCATTCAACAATAATCATTATCCTTTCCTGTCATTTTAGCCACTCTGAGAGATGTGAAGTGGTACTTCTAAGTTGTCTTAATTTGCATTTCTCTAATCAATAGTGATTCAAAACATTTTTTTCCCCACATGACTAGAAATGGCTTTAGTTTCTTTATCTGAAAATAGTCTGTGCATATCCTTTGATCATTTCTCATTTTGAGAATGATTTGTATTTTTATCAATTTGAGTCAAATCTCTATATATTTTAGAAATATATCTTTATCAAAAACCTTGGATGTAAAAAAATTTTTCCAATTGTCTATTCCCTTCTAATCTTGGCTGCCACCTATGTGCTCATTCATAGCCCTGTTATTGGGGAACCTTGCCTTGCAATGAGCATTTTTGTGATAATACATGATGCCTCTTTAATAATACTTTCCCTAGATCTAATTGCTTTGTTGCTTTTAAGTTCTACAACAATTTTATCATTTATTCATTAGCATGTATTGAACTCCCTATATATTATAAATTGTATTAGTTGCTAATGCAGATATCAAGACGAGCAGGTTTATGGTCCCTTCATGGAGATTTTATCCTAAGTAACATATTTGTATAAAATATAGACCAAATGGTCGAAGTATCTAGTCCTGAGGTAACAACTTTTAGAGCTGGAGAGTCTTGGAGGTGATCATTTCTAATCCTAACTCCTTCCTCACTTTATAGATGACAACATTGAGGCTCAAAACAGTTGATTGACTTGTCCAAAATCACATTGGTAATAAAAGATAGAGCTTAAATAAGAACTTTAAATTCTTATCTAAAGTCTGTCTCTAAATCCAGTGTTCTCTCCACTTTAACTAGCTTTCACAATTTTGAGAATTTGTATTTTCTATCTCTTAATTTCTGATTCCATCTATATTTTGTTATTTAAAGTAGTTTCTCAAGAATTTTAGGAGTTGTTTAAAGGTGTCAGTTTTTTAACATTACTTTTCACTACAAATTCAATCAGAACCTCTATAGTCGATTTATGTGAAAGTTTGCCAAAAGATTTGAAAGTATTGAGATGAGTCTTCTTTAAAGTGATATCATGGCTATTTTAAAATTTAATCAAATATGTTATTAATAATTTCTACCAGAAATTTATTTAAAATAAGAAGTTTCCATATCAATACATAGAATATCTTTTAGAAAGTTTCCACTTTGGTTTCTATTCTTATTTTTAGATGATCTTCTAGTGCTCCATCTCTCTGACCTGATACGCATGGCATTCATGGCTGCTACAGATCACAGCAACCAGCTGCGGATGGCTGGGCTCCAAGCACTTGAGGACATTATCAAGAAATTTGCATCCGTGCCTGAACCAGAATTTCCAGGTCATGTGATTTTGGAGCAGTACCAAGCTAATGTAAGATAATATTTAGTAAACCATCTCTTAATATATGGCATTTGAGTAACAATTTTGAGATCTCTGATTCCTTAAGGTTTTTTGTCTGAGAATCCAGTGTGTTCATTTATATAGGAAGTACTTATCTACTATGTCACTGTATCATCTGATATTCAAAGAAACTGTGGTATGTGAAAATGGTTTAACAAATTTTTGTGAGGTCTTATTATAATAATGATAAAACAAGGATAAAATCCCATCCCAAATGGGTTGTACTTGGGGAGTGACTACTTCATCATATTCTGCTTAAAATCATTTTGTGAATCTGCTATTGTTTTTAGGATTTATAATTTGACCAGTGCTTTTCAGAGCAAAAATCAATTTTCTCTTGTTTGTCAATTGTAATGTTTAAATTTAAGTTAAATCTTAATAAAGGCAGTTGAAATGTAAGACTAGAAAATATTAGATGAAATCTTTAATCTTTGCAAATTTAAATTTTTTCTCTTGTAATTAATAATGGAAATAGATATATTTTCTCCAAATTAGGTTATAGATTTTATCCTGTTAAATCAAAACTTTTTATTGAAATAGAGTATTTCAAGAAACAAAAAACACAAACTCTTACAACAAAGAATATTGAAATTTCTTAGAGTTAATAAAGTAGATGTTTTATTTATAGTTAATCATTAAAGTGGTTAATATGCAAAGAAATTTTTGTTATAAATATTTAAGCTTTTGTTTAAGTTCATTTATAATTCAGTAAATAGTATACCAAGTTTTTCTTAATTCTTTTGTTAATATGGCTTCTTTAGAAAACTTAGCAGTCTTAAGAGTTATTTTACTTCTTGGAATGGTTAGTAGTCACAATACCAAATATTTCAGATTACACGTTGTTTTTGCTGTGTATGTATGTATACACACACACACAAACACACATCCTACTCTCTTATCTAGTACTTTCATTAAGATTGTACTAGAATTCCAAGAGTACCTTTGGATTAAATTAAAAAGCCAGTACCTAGTTTGCAGAGAATACTTCAATATACATCAAAGATCCCTGATTTAATTGTTATGTGTGCTTGTTCCAATATTCCAGATTATAGCCTCGCTGTGTCTTGTGATCTGAAAAATTCATCACCTCATTGCCAATCTGTGGTGACATATCTAATTTTAGGTAGGCTTATCCGCAGGCGATAGGCATATTATCCAGCACTAGTCCTAAACAGAAAACTTTTCTAGTTTGTTAAGAGATACTGGAGTTTATGCTCCATTCTCATAAATGTTTATTGAATTTAACTTAATTGACTGATCTTCTTTACAAGTAAATGATAAATATAGATTCCAGCCCACCTGAGCTACATAAAACCTGATAAATCACTTTTCACTATCTTATATCCATCTCAGCAGGGAAGCAGCATTAATAAATGGCAGGAATACTGCCACCATTCCCATTCCCATGGTTATAACGTAATGGATTCAATTGGTAATATCAGGAAGTCTTCTAAATTTGGAAGTTTAATGTATACAAAAGACTTTTAAAAACTTTTACCAAAACTGATTGAGAATATGACTGACATTAGTTTCTCACAAATTAATTTTCATCTCCTTGCCATAATCAGTATTTAAATACCAACACCATTAATAGTAAATAGCTGTTGCTGTGCTTGACTTGAGAGAGATAAAAATAAAGCTGAAAACATTTCTCAAAGAGTTACCATTGTACTGGGGGAGGGTTGGAATACATCATTTATCATGTTAATAGTCCTCAATCAGACTTTTCTTAAATCCTTTCATTTCTACATACCCTGTTCTTTCTTTCCTCTTTCTTAATGGCCTTATGAGCTCTCATGACTTTAATATCATTTCCATACCAATGTCTCCCCATCTAAATATCTAATCCCAGTCCCAGTCTCCTGAGCTTCAATTTACATCATTAGCTGCTTATTGGACATTTCAAAGTAAATGTCCCAGAGATATTTCAGACTCAGCATATCTTTAAAAAGTACTTATTTTCTTTCTTTCCTCATACCCTGCACTCAGTCTTCTAAACTTGTCTATTTCTCTTAAAGGCACCAGTATTTTTCCAATCTCCCATGTCCTAGGGCTATCTTGGCATAATTCTACATCCTCACTTTCCTTCACTCCATATACCTAATCAGTTGCCAGATCTTGCCATTTTTATCTCCATAAAATTTCACAGTTCTGAAAGGTGCCCTTCTGTGCCCTCACACAGTTATCATCTTAGTTTAATTTTTCATCACTTCTTCCTGTGCTATTGCCATGGTCTACTCAATGGGCTTCCTGTTCCAAGTTTCTCATCAATGTATCTTCCACACTAGTGCCAAAATGATTTTTCTCATTTACAAATGATTGTAACTTTGACCCAGTCAATTTCAATGGTCCCTCTAAGTTTAAATATAAACCCTAGCATTTTAGTATTTAGAGGCCTTTGCCCCCAACATCTCTCTAGCCTCATTGAACATTATTCTTTCTTCTGCACTCTTGATCTAGCCAAAGTAGCTTTTCTCACATATGATGCTTCCTTTCTTTCATCTACATATATTTGTATTGACCATCTTTTATGCCTACCATATATTTCTTCCTCCCTTTATCTCATGAAATTTCTTTCTTCCTTAAAGATACAGCTCAAGTACATTTTATAGGTTAGGCTTTCCCCTAATAATATCCTTCCTCTTAAACTAAACTTGTACATAACTTAGTATTTTATATTGTTTTTACATTTACTTGATATATACTTAAATATGTTCTTGTCATCTTTCCAATTGGAATGAAAATTTGTGGCAAAGAGACCTTGTTTTCATTCTAACAGAGGTGGATAACATGGCAGGGGATTAATAACTATCAATGCTGCTGGATTGTTACTTTGGAACTTTGTTTAAAAATAGTCATCAAATGTTAAAAATTGAATGACAAAAGATGCAATAGTTTTATATATGTTAGACCCTGATAACCTTTCAGCAAGTAAAGTTTCTTTGTCTTCAAGAACATAAAAGTTGCTTTCACTTTTATTATTTTCATTTCATGAATAAAACAATTGTTTTCCCTTTACCTAGGTGGGAGCTGCTCTCAGACCAGCTTTTTCACAAGATACTCCATCAGACATAATTGCAAAAGCTTGCCAGGTAGAGAAAAAAATATTATTCTTATAGTTAATGTGGACACCTTTAGAAATTGGCTTTCCTTTCAAAAAATGAGAAAAATTAAGTAATAAATATTTCTAACAATGGAAAAATTTAATAACTTTGAGTCTGTATCTATCAAAATATCTTATAAGCAAACAGATCTAGAAATCATAAGTGAGACAAAAATGAATGATAAGTTTAAGAATTCTTTGAGAATGACCTATGATAACCTATAATAATTAAACATTTGTAATAATCCATAAAACTTTGTAAGTTATTTATAATTGTAATAATTATATTATAATAATCAGTTTAGTAATAGGAAGATTTTTGGCCATTTGCATGGGATAACAAAACTTTACAATAATAATAATGATAATAATAGCAGCTAATATTTACATAGTGCTTGCTGTGAATGAGACACTGTTATCTCATTTTATCCTCACAACTCTGGGAGATAGGTATTCTCAAATTCCAAATGAGGAAACTTAAGCAAACCTTTATTGAATGACTTGCTATGAGATTATTTTCTTATCTTCAGAAAGATTGAAAACATTTTGTTCTACTGTTAATCAAAGTGAATTTTTTCACAGCTATATTTCTTTATTTATAAAATGAGGTATTCCAAAAATTGTTATTCAATTCTAAATTTTTTTATGGAATAAATTAAATATTTTTTCTATTGTCATGTTTTTAGGAACTTAAGGACTTCTTTAGTTCATATTAACCTATAAATAAGGTTGCAGATAATTCTAAAATGATTTGGACTTTTGAATATCTATAAGGGTAGAGTTATGCACCTGCTTGCTCTATGGACAAAAAAAAAAGAAAAATATCAGTAGTAATAAATTCTTTCCTTTCTAAAAGAAAAGAATATAAACTCTCATTAATTGACATATGCATCTGAGTTAATAAGATTGATTATTTAAAGGAATTAGTTTAGCAAAACTTTTTTTTCTTAAAATCATGGAAATATTTGGTAATTATAAACAGACATTAATTTAAACTATTATGTCTTTTATAGAATTGCCTCAGTAAAGTCCTAAAAACTGTACTATTCATATATTCTTCCCTGTCTTCTTCCAACAATTATCTTTCTTCCTCTTACATTTGTGTTGCATTCTCCTTGTTGAGCAATGGTGCCTAGAAATTGCTAGGTCTGGAGTCAAGAAGACTCATTTTCCTGAGTTCAAATCTGGCCTCAGACACTTGCTAAACTTGAGCAAATTACTTAATACTGTTTACCTCAGTTTCCTCATCTGCAAAATTAGCTGGAGAAGATAAATGCAAACCAAGAATATCTCAAGTGGGGTCACAAAGTGTTAGATGTGACTGAAAAATAACTGAATAACAACAACAAATACTCCTTAAAGTATGCTTTACTGCTTCAGTTTTAAGGAAAGAATTACATTTGTTTGCATGAAAAATAACTTTATTCTTCTTTGCCCAGGTTTGTAGTACATGGATTGGAAGTGGAGTTGTCAGTGATCTCAATGACCTCCGTCGAGTACACAATTTACTTGTTTCCTCACTTGACAAAGTACAGGCAGGAAAAGGATCTTCCAGCCAACTTTATAGAGAGAGTGCTACAACCATGGAAAAACTGGCAGTGCTAAAAGCTTGGGCTGAGGTAGCAATTCATTTTTTTTTCTTTTGAAAACTTTGTGATTATTTTAAATTATTAATAATATTATTATTTTAAAATAATCTTAGAAAAGACTAATAAAATTAATAAATCTTTAGCCAACCTGATTATAGGGAAAAAAGCATAAAATCAAATTTAAAAAACAACAAATGAACCAAGTGATGAAATCATTGCAAATCTATAAGAAATAAAACAAATTATATCAGAATCTACTATAAATATCCATAAACAAAACTGAGAGAATTTAAAAAACGGGTTATCTTAAAAAAAAAAAATAGAAGATGCCCAAATGAAAAGAAGGTAAAATTGAGATCTTTAATTATTAACATCTCAGAAAAAGAACTAGAACAGTCTATAAATGAACTATCAAAGAAAAAAAATTCCTTGTGCAAATAGACTTAGAGAAGAACTTTTATCAAATATTTAAAGAAAAACTACTATCTGTTCTATGAGGATTTTTCTCAATAATTGAGAAATAAAATATTATGCCAAATTCCTTTTGTGAGATATTGTCCTAAAATTTAAGGGAAGAAAATGCTAAAACAAAAATTAAAACCATAAATCAGTATCATTGAAGAATATTGATTTAAAAATTCTAAATACAATCCTGGCAAAATATAGTTATTTATCTAAAATATCACTTATGATCAAATTGGATTTTTATCAGAAATGCAATAATGGTTCATAGCTAGGAAAACAATTTAATCTTATTAAAAAGGAAAACATTCAAAATCACATGAGTTTCTCAATAGATGTAGAATAATTCTTTGACCAAAAAAACCACTTTTTTATAATATAAGCCTTATAAAATATAAGCATAGCTGGAAATAAATCTAAGATATCTATGTGTGTGTCTGTGTCTGTGTGTGTATATGTGTGTGTGTGTGAGAGAGAGAGAGAGAAACACATCTACTTGCCTATATATCTATCTAGATATCTTTATCTTTAAAGGTAACTTAACAAATTAATCTATATAGAGCTAGACAAATCTGTTTCTAATATATGATGATTTTTCCTTGCATCCTTGGCATAAATTTAGCCAAATATAATACTATAGTTTTTTCTTGGAATTTTATTTAAAATATTTTTTATCAATATTCTTTAGTGATATATAAGGAACAGCTAAGTTTTGGAATAGAGTGCCAGGCCTGGAATCAGGAAAATCACCTTCCAGAGTTCAAATCTGGCCTTAGACATTTACTAGCTATATGAACTGGAAAAAATCACTTACCCCTATTTGCCTCAGTTTTCTCATCTGTAAAATGATCTGGAGAAGAAAATGGTAAATTACTCTAGTATCTTAGCCAAGAAAACCCCAAATGAGATCAGAGATTCAGATATTAGAGAAGAATGACTGTACAACAGCATTGTTCATAATCTTCCTTTATCAATGAGGTTTTGAATTGTTTTGTTGTTTGATTTAAAAAAAAAAAAACGAAACCAGTTTTTGTCATGGAATTTTGTCAAGGATTCTTTTGAAAGCCTAATGTCTCCACTTTTCCAATTACAAACATTGATTTGTTGCTAATTTTTTGGATTTTCTTCTCTTGCAGTAAACCAAGTGAAATGTCTCCAGATTTATATAAATTACTTCTTTATTATTACGGGGAGCTTAAATAAGTCATAAACACAAACACAAATTATAGAAAAAAAATTTTTTTAAATCAATGTTCACTCATCTGGCTATATTTCAGAAACCCCCACTGACATCTGAATGAAAATTTCAAGTCATACTGTTTAATTTTTAATTTCTGATTTTTTTTCCCTCCTCTTTTCAAAGCCAGTGTGTTTCTCAGTTCTTTCCATTCGTTTTGTCTCTCCACCAGACATATCTAATTTCTTATGTTTTGTTTCCAAATACCTCTTCTAATAAGTTTTTATTCATCTTCCAGACTATTTTTTTAGTTTCTTATTTTAATAGCAGGATTTTTTGATTATTAAGTTTTCAGTAACTATGAGAATCCCTTTGACCCTACAGATCCAACTTAAGGAACTATTAACCTAAAATATGTAATCAATATTGATAGAAATGATGGGTGTAAATTATGCTATTTTTCTTTTCACAAGTGAAGTTGAAATGTTTACATGATTTATAAAATGTGGAATGTTAGAGGGTTTTTTTTGGGGGGGAGGAGGGCTTGGCCAAATTCTAGGATCCAGATCAAGCTGCCTTTAAAAAAAAAAAAAAAAGAATGCCTTTCTACCATTTCATTTTACTTTTTTGTTTTAGATTAGGCAATGGTTTATCCATTTTGATAAATTCAGCATTTCTTTTAAATTAAGACAAGAGTCAATATTTTAGTTAATAATCCTTATAAGAAAATATAATTTTTTTCTAAGACTTGTTTCATTATTATTTTGAAATGAACAAAAGTATATTGTCATTAGTTTTTGTGGAATTTAATTTTGGACCCAAAGTGGGTCCACTACACTTTTCTTTGACTGTGAAATACAAATCTCTTAAGGATCTAAAATGGAAAAGCAGAGTGATAAAACAGAAATACAATTCATCTTCACAGAAAGTTTTCTCAATTTCCAACCACATTCAGCAACTTCCTTTAAAGAAGTGACAGTTGTAAAATCACAAGATCATTTCTCCAGTAACAACTGTTCTGCTAACTTTCATAGTTGTAATTCATTTGCTTCAGTAATGTGATCATAACATCATATAATGAAGATTAATAATGTGTATTCTTATTTTGTATTATACATTCAAAATTTTTATTGGATTCATTCTTGAAATGTTAATGTTGCTAACAGTAAACATGACTTCCATTAAAATTGCATGCTAATCTCTGGTAGTTTAAAAATAAAGAAAGAACTCTATCAGCTGAAAGTTTTCTCTCTCTCATGTTTCTCATAGCACTTTACCTCAACTTACTCTTTGTAGGAGCTATAATATTTTAGCATAATTATTGTCTTCATGTTTGCCTCTTATTAGATTGTGTGCTTTTTGAAAGTTTTGTATCATCTTTAAATTCCCTACATCTGTCAGAGTATGTTCAGTGTAACCAGAAAATAATAACTTTCATGAGTTTAGTTGAATTAAAATTGAGTTTCTAATTTAGTCTTGTTTTTATTAAGTTCCCCATTCAGATTATTTATTAATCAACTAGTAACATATTCTTTAAAATATATATCTGCTAGTTGTCAAAGCCCAGGACATATACAAAAGAGAAGCATATTTTATGTCCCATAACAAGTATTTTTTAATGTTTTTCTCTCAAATCCTAGTAGCCTTATCTTTATGTTTAGCAAACTAAGATAATTTTTGCTCAAAAAGAGAAAAGAATACATCTGAGTAAACACAAGCGTAGTATGTAATTTTCAGTTTTTCTGTGCCAGAATATTGCACGGTCCATCACATTGGGATTTGAAAGAATGTTTGTGAAACTCCTATGCTTGAAAATCTCCTGTCCATAAACTTTCATACAGAACAGTCTATAAAATTATAAAAAAGACAGGAAAGGCAGTAAACATGAAACTTTATCCCAATACAAACAAAGGAGTTTCATGGAGTCTTTATGAGGTGGTACAAGGAAAGCAAGGGAATGTGTTGGTGGGCAGGGAAAGCAGCCATAAAACTGCTCGGTCAGGAGGTGAGACTGTTTTAAACCATGGCAGTAAAATACTATAATATGAATAATTTAATTTTATGATTACTGAGAATTCACAAAGCTGGTTGCTTTTATGAGGAATTGTGAAGAATTAAATATATAATTATGTTGGCTAAAAATATTTCTTTATTTCCTTTTTATTTATTTGTGTGCCATAACCTTGATCAGGTTTATGTTGTTGCCATGAATATTAAAAAGGAAGCAGAAACTAAACCAAAAAGAGCCATAAAAAACACTGATGATGAAGATGATGATTATGGGACCATAGATGAGTTGCCACCAGACAGTTTAATTACACTTGTACAGCCTGAATTGCCAACACTTAGCCGCCTCTGGTTGGCAGCATTAAAAGATTATGCACTTTTGACTTTACCAGCTGAATTTTCAAGTCAGCTTCCACCAGATGGTAAGTATAATGGAGTTTTGCTTTTAGTCTGTTTCAGTATTAGGAATACCAAAAAAATTAAAGGCAAGTAGTAATAATACCTTACAGTTATGTAGTAAATTTTTAAAATTTAACATATTTAAATTCTTTCAGAAATATATGCCTTTTTAAAGCATTGAGTCTTTAATAATAGACTATGTTACTATGGGACAGTTAGGTGGCACAGTTGGATATAGTGCCAGGGCTAGAGTCAATAAGACTTATCTTCCTGAATCCAAATCTGACCTGTGACACTTCCTAGCTTTGTGACCCTCAGCAAGTAACTTAACCTTGTTTGCCCCAGTTTCCTCATCTGTAAAATGAGCTGGAGCAGGAAATGGCAAAGCATTCCAATGTTTTTGTTAAGAAAACTCCATGACATTCTAAAATTTTCAAAGGACATAGTTGTTGGATAATTAATCATTTTATTAATAATACTAGCATTTTTTCAATAAAAGGAATGGTCATTTGGCCATCTTTCTCTTGGAACAAAGATAGTCATGGTAGTGGATTCATAGCTTATATGCCCTTGGAAAAGTGGGTGCTTACAGAAGTTGGCAGTCAACTCTGGTTAAAAGTGATGAAGGAGGGCAGCTAGGTGGCACAGTGGATAGAGCACCAGCTCTGAAGTCAGGAGGACCTGAGTTCAAATCTGACCTCAGACACTTAACACTTCCTATCTGTGTGGCCCTGGGAAAGTCACTTAACTCTAATTGCCTCAGCAAAAAAAAAAAAAAAAAGTAATGAAGGAGAGCAATATTAACAATGAGTGACTGGACCTATTCTAATGAATTTTGATTATGTCACTTGTTTCTGAATTACTAAGCCTTGAGCAATTTATTGAAATAATTTATCCCCACCCAAACCCTTATAAAGTATAATGGGTTTCGCTATCTTAGATTAAATTGCATATAAGGTTGTGTGGACCTGATCATGATTAAGGAGAAAGTAAATTCACACTTCAGAGACTGAGTTTGAAATAATGACTTTAGAAAAACGGGGAACTCTGGGTTTCCCCAAATCATTATTTATGCAACAATTATTGCTTTATGCAATAATAATTTTTTCTCAGCCCCAAAGAGGTTCACGAAGAGTCAGATCCAACTGAAAAACAATTGTACAATATTGCTACAACATTCTTTCCCTTCTTCTCCATGAAAGCTCATGTTTATAGACCTTTAAATGATAACAGGCTTACCTGTTCATCCCAATAAAATGTTGAATATTATCCCAAAATATTGGCCTTGTGGAACAACAAACTCTGGATAATAATTTCTTAAACAACTCTTTATGTCCTTTAAAGGTATAGCATTAATGAAAGTTATAATGAATATTGTTATTTGTTCATTTTTAAAAATGCACTTCATTATATAATCATATAAGTAGTCTTATATGTAAACATCTTGTGTGTCCAAAAGGAAGTTGTTCACATTCAGAATGCATTTACCTGTAGAAGGGAAAAAGTTAAAAATGAATATTAGATTTTCTGTCCAGCCCCAAAAAACTATTAGTCCTTAGCAGTACTATAGAACTCAATCCCATATACAACATTTAGTGAATGAGAAAACACATTCAGATTCCTAATCAATTTATTTTGGTTCATAGCTCATTTGTAAGTTGAATAGTGCTTATTTATCATCCCTTGTTCCTCATTTAAGTCCTAACTATAAATAGGATTCCTTGATGGGAGAAATCCAATTTATTAAACATTTATTTAATGTCTGCTATGCCATCTTGCTTGGTAAGTCACTGTGCTGGTCATGTTTTGTATGGAGTAGGAGAAAAGCAAAGTAGAAAAATGATCCAAGACTTGGTAGGGCCCTAGTAGAAGTAAAAAAAGAAAGATGAATTTGATTGTGGAAGGAAGAGAATGTTAGAATTATGGGTGGCCCTAACAAAGTTGAGAGAAGAATATTTATTAGCCTCAATTATGACACAAAAAAGACAAGGATGAGCTTCCTAAGCAGAAGCTTGTGATGATGATGATCATTACAGTGGTGGCAAGACAAGAAGAAATGAGGTTAAGATTTCAGACTGAACTGTGTTGTTTATAATTTGAGGAATATCTTTACTAAGAAATAAACATTTCTAACCAAATGATAGGGGGAGCATTTTATACTCCAGAGACGATTGATACGGCTCGACTTCACTATCGGAACTCTTGGGCTCCAATTCTCCATGCAGTAGCACTTTGGTTAAATAGCACAGGATTTACTAATTCAGAACCAACAGAAGAAACATCAGTATCTGGTTTACAAAAACGCCCAACACCTGTCATTTTAAACCAGATACCTGGAGCAACAGCTAATGCTAAATCTTTGCCAGAAATCAACAAGGACAGAATGCATCTGATTTTAGGTAAGGTTACTACTTATATTAATGTATTTCAAGATTTTTTATTACCTCTGAAATTTATCTCTTCATTATAGTGGAAAAGTTAGTAGCAATATTCACAGAAGGAATAATAAATAAGGTGAAATTTTTAACCTAAATTCCAAATATTATATTGAATTATTGTAAAAAATACATGTAAAATATTAAAAATTTTCCAGTAAAAATTTAGCTCTCAGGGCAATTCATAGAAGAATATAATTGGATCCTTTTCTAAGGAACAAATTTACTTCTTAACCATTTTTCAGCTTTGCTTTTTGTTTGGCGTTTACCAGACTGTATCATGATGAAAAATGAGAGCACACAGTAAATAACTTTGTATGAATCTAAATTGATATCACACTTGTAGGTGTTGATTTAACACTTAAAAATTTCGTCTGTCTGTTGAAATTTGTTGCCTTCATATATTTCTCAAAAGAAGAAAGCAAAATAGGAGAAGCATGAGTGGTAAACTAATTAGTAGACCTGTTAACTTAAAAAGAGGACTAACAGCATGTCTTTGCCAGTATTCAAAATAAGGACAGCTGTCGTTCACTCAACATATTGAAAATACCCATATAGTTTGATCTCCCCTTAAACTTTGTTTATATGAAAAATATTCCTGACAACATTTCATAAATCTTTTTTAGGTTCTTATGTCTTTTAAAAATTATCATATTTAGAAATAATTCTCCCGGAATAGGATTGTACAAGTGAAAATAATATCTTGCCAATTTACTGATTAATTTTTAACAATTGATTTCCTTTTTTTTTTTTTTTTTGTTAAGCCTAAATGAAAGACCATTTTAGATCCTATCAGATTTGATAAATTTTAGGGAAAATGTGACTTAGATGAGCTATTTGAGATTTTTCTTGTACTTTAAGAAACTGACGAACTATATGATACTTTTATCTCCATAGTAATGGTAAAGCCTATGTTAAAATAATCTATATTTTATATAAAAGCTATTACAGCTTTATTAGGGTGAAACATTATAGTAATTTTTCTATGTATTTCAGGTGTTAGTATACAGTTTCTTTGTTCCCCAAGACCTGAGGAACCTATTGAACATGTTACAGCCTGTCTGCAGGCATTGCATACCTTGCTGGAATCCCCTTGTGCCAGAATTCATATTGGAGAAGATCAGGTGCAGTTTATCCTAATAATAGGATTATTCTTTATGTTCTTTATATTAAGTAGAATTAATTTGTTGAAATAAACGTATTAGGCAAAATATTATGTGTTATAATTCTGTGGTTTTATATATTTAGAATTTGTTTTTCCCCATATATGTGTATATACACATACATACAGAAATGTGTATCTGTACACATATACACACAAATTTGTATATTTTTACACACTTTTTTGTGATTGGTCTACTTTATCTCATAAAGATCAATTCAAATAATTGCGAAATGTTTATTGTATGTAGAGAACTGTTGGATGAGATAAAAAACTTAAATGGGATAGTCTGTCTCCTTATGGAGCTTATAATCTAGTAAGATAAAATGCATTTATAGATACCTTAAATTTGCAGTGGATCTTTCATCATACTGATACGAGTTTTCTGAGAACTTTCTAGAAAAACTGGGATTTTGAAATGGACTTTAATGAGGAAAATCCAGTAGCTTCAAATTTAGACATATAGAGCACATTAGTGGATGGAATGTAGTAAAGCAAGGTTTAATTGTTTATAATGTAAATATGAAATTATCGTCTCATGATAGAAATTAAATACTACTGTAGTATTCAAAACATAATTGTATGAAAGGATGGCTCACAGATTTTCCTAAGAAAAGCAAATGAACAAGTTCACAAGGTTTGTTTTTTACCATGCATTCAAAGGCAGTAAGAAGAATCATTTCATTGGATATTTGATCATTTTGTTGTGTAACATTAGTGATTAACATAAACAAGATCACCATGAAGATATTTATAGTTTACTTACCAGCATCTACTATAGTATATAAGGAAATAAATTCAATTAAGAATATCACAATTCCTACAAATTTATTAGCATATAATTGAATACTCAGTGACTTTATTTTAAATGTGACTGTAGTACAGAATGGCAAAAATGTTGGATAATATGTTTCTGGATCAAAAAACAGAAGAAATCAGATGAATGCATACTTCACAGAAGCCTCACAACTCTATTGCATAGGTATTTTCTTCAAAAGGAAACTTGAGAGGCATTGGACATGATGAATGTCAGATAACTTGATTAAACTACCCATATCTATTTTTTTCCTCTATGTGAAATCATTATTAACATTATTTACACATATATCAAGGATATCCATGATAAATATATCAGAGTGATGGTGCATATTTCTAATCTTAGATTTGAAGGATACTAAGGCATTTTTTATTTTAGGAATTAATTCTGAGATATATTAGACTATAGAAGGTATTAGATTTTCTAAGTGAAAATTACTTCAGAAGTAATTTTCTTGTTTTTATTAAAAATTTTTCTTCTTTACTCAGATTAGGAAATAATTATGTTGCTGAGATATCCTTCTGGTGGGGTGGGTAGTATTCTTAAGTTACTTAAAGACATTAATGCTTTTAGACTAATAAGATTAATCCATCTTGTATATTCTGTTCAAGTATTTAAATATTAGTCAGATTTTTGCCTGAAAAAAATTTGAATAAAAGATCACTATTTTTTAATAATTTGTCTTTGTGTTGTGCAATAACACATTAATCTCTAAATTTCTTGATTTTTGTACTCAACTTATTAGATTTTTATTCAAGTAAATTATTTGGGAATTGAGAATTAATTAAATTTCTTTTAATTTATTATAGCTCATTGGTGTTGAGTTGCTGAATGTGCTACATCGACTCCTTTTGACTTGGAATCCACCCTCAGTGCAGCTGTTGGTTACTGGAGTAGTACAGCAGATAGTTAGAGCAGCTCAAGATTATTTGCAAGAAAAAAGAAACACTCTAAGTAAGGCACTAACCATCACCTTGCTTTAATAGATCATTTTTGCAAAAAAAAAAATGTGTTTTGTAAAGAAGCAGTATTATATAGGGAACAGAGCACTAGTTATGAAATCAGGAAATCTGAATTCAAATCTAACCTCAGATATGGCTTTGTAAGCCTGGGGAAATCACCTAACCTATTTGAGTCTCAGTTCATTTATTTGTAAAATGTAAATAAGAACTTGCTTCAAAGGGTGTTGTGAGGATCAAATGAGATAATATAAAAAGTTTGATAAATCCCAAAGGATTACATACATGTAAGTTTCTCTTTCTCTTCCTCCCTTTATTATGATTGCTTCTCTTGATAAGTTCAGAAACATTTTGATACTTGAGATGATAGAACTTGCTAACAATTTTAATTTTGAATATAATGTAAAAGCAGTTTTATTTTCATCTGAGATCCATGTTGCTAAGAAATTTCATAATAATCAATTTATTATAAAAATCTCTACATAAGAAAAACATTTTAAAGTCCAATCAATGGCAATTTCTAAGTAAGCAGTTCTAGTTATAATGAAATTCTATAACAGATATATAATTAAGGCCATTGAAGTAAGGTTTGTTCCATAACCTCAGTTAGATTTGCATTTGCTAGTCTTTTTAAAAAATTTTTCAAAAAATTAATTAATTAAAATAATATTTTTTATTCTCATATGGTATTTTATCTGGTGATATGTGTAGTCTTTTATGTTGAAAGTTTCACCAAATTTTCTTTTATCCAAGATGAAGATGATATGGAAAAAGAGAGTTGCCCTGTGCTAGGAGAAGGAGGTGACAATGGTGGTCTTGTTCCTGGAAAATCTCTTGTCTTTGCAACCATGGAGCTATTGATGTTCATCTTAGTACGGCACATGCCACATCTCAGTACCAAGATGTCAGATTCACCAAGTCATATATCCACTAAAACTCGATTATCTGAAGAAAGTGCTCGTTTAGTGGCAGCGGCAGTTACCATCCTCTCAGACTTGCCATCTCTTTGCTCTCCTGCTGGTATAGTAGTTCTTAATATATACAAGTAAATATGTATTACATTTTATTAAGCTTAGTTCTTTGTCATTTTAAGCTCTATTTTTTAATTTTTTTTCCTTTGCAAAACTAAAGCCCTGAATAGTAATGAATATAATTATTCTTTTTAAGGTAACTTAAAAGGCTAATAAAAATGTTAGAAGAAATAATTGATTTTCTTTATTTTCACCAACAGGAAAATTCCTGCATGACTGTAGTAAATTAGCTATTAAGATATTAGCAGGTTGTTTAAAAAAAAAAAAAAAACTTTAACATTTGGCAGATTTCTGTAAATATATATACTCTGAAAAGTGAAAAGGTCCTATTTGGGAATTTGGGAGGATATTGTCCCCAAGGAGGCAGCCTGATGACTTGAACCATAGCACCTTATTAGCACCAACAATATCTTCTATTTCTCAACATAATAGATTTGCTTTTAACACACAAAAAGTTATTATGTTTTGAAATTTATTTTAGAAACTTATCATTTAAGCTGTATGCTTAATTTGCAGTATTGTAGAGGAAAAATTAACCATAAATGGATACAAAGTTTCATTAAGTTTTAACAAAAGCCAGGTTATTAAGTTTATGAATTCCATTTTGTATCATTTTATTATGTCAGCTGCTATTGAGAGCTTTCTTTTTTTATTAAAACTTTTTATTTTCAAAATATATGCGTGATAATTTTTCAACATTGACCCTTGTATTACCTTGTGTTTCAAATTATCTTCTCCTGCTCCCAACTCTCCCTTAGATGGCAAGTAATCCGATATATGTCCAAGTTAAAATATATGTTAGATCCAATATATGTATATATGTTTAGACAATTATCTTGATGCACAAGAAAAATCAGATCAAAAAAAGAAAAAAGGTGAGAAAGAAAACAAAATTCAAGCAAACAATGACAAAAAGAGTGAAAATGCTATATTGTGAATTCATACTCAGTTCCCACAGTCCTCTTAAGAGAGCTAACTATATTATAATAATATATAGCATGTTATATTTAGTATAAACAAATATATGAAGTGGAAAAACTTAAGATCATTATCTGTGTTTTAGTAGTTTTTCTGTTTGTTATAGAAGTTATTTTTTGAAGAAATCCATCAAGATTACTGTTAGTTACTGTTATCAGTTAAGATTGTTTATATAGTTCAATCATTGTTGCAAAATTATAAAAAGTCTTTGAGTTACTTTAGATTAAAAATTATTCCTGCCTTTTATATTAGTCTTTTTGATGGTACTTTGAATGCATTATGCAAAATGTATTGAAAGTTAGCTGAACATCTTCAGGTTTTTCATCAGTATGGCAGAATGCAAAAATTTAATTTAATCACCTGAATGTTTTATCCAATGATATAAAGTGTATTTGGAAACATTTGAGTGACTGAATTGATTATTTTTGTCTCCATGTCTATCATTGTGTAGACAAAGAGACTTATTCATTACCTGTAGTGAAGAGCAAGTAAATGCCAGAGAAGTTTCAAGATTTTCAGCTATTTCAGTGTTTTGTTATTGAACTTACTAGAAATACAGAAGAGTTCAAGAGAAGGAAACAATTCAAAGTAAAAAAATATTTTTATGTATCTTTTATGCGTGTGCAAGTTACTGGGCACGTTGCTGGAGATGGTAAGACAATGAAAAATACTCTCTGTCCTCAAAGATTCTACTATTTCTAAATCACTAAAGGGATACAACATTTAAATAAAGTAACATAATTTGATGAAAAAGAAAGCACCAATAGCTAAGATAAATTAGGAGAGACTTCATGTAGTAGGTGACACCTGAATTCAGACTTTAAGGAAATTAATGATTCTGACAGATGGAAATAAAAAAGTGCATTCTAGACCAAAGGAAGCAACTTATTCATAGGCTCAGAGGAGGGATATGGTACAGAAAAGTTTGACTAAAATGTAGAGTGCATCAATGAGAGTAATATGAAATAAGCCTAGAAACATAAAGCTTGAGTCAAATTGTGAAGAGGTTTAAATATCAAACTGAGAAGTTTAATTTTGTTTTATTTTGTTTTGTTTTATACTTGAAGACAATTAGAAAGTTCATATTTTATCTTAGAGCCACTGAAGATTCTTGAATAAAGAAGTTATTTGTTAAACCTCTGTTTTAGAAAGATTATTTTTGTAACTATGTAGAAAGTGGATTGGAGAAAGGAGAAACTGAAAGCAATGAGTTAAATTAGACTTTTTTCAGTTGTCCAGATGAAAAGTGATGTGGATCTGAATTAGGGTATGGGTTATATAAGTGGAAGAAGAGTTCAAGTGAAGGAGAAGTTTTTTTTTTTTTTTTTTTTTTTTTTATAATAAATTTTATTTTATTTAATAATAACTTCGCATTGACAGAATCCATGCCAGGATAATTTCTACACGACATTATCCCTTGCAATCACTTATGTTTCGTTTTTTCCCCTCCCTCCCTCCTCCCCCCCCCCAGGATGGCAAGCAGTCCTATATATGCTAAACATGTTGCAGTATATCCTAGATACAATACATATTTGCAGAACCAAACAGTTCTCTTGTTGCACAGGGAGAATTGGATTCAGAAGGTAAAAATAACTCGGGAAGAAAATCAAAAATGCAAATAGTTTACATTCATTTCCCAGTATTCCTTCTTTGGGTGTAGCTGTTTCTGTCCATCATTTCTCCAATGAAACTCAGTTAAGTCTCTTTGTCAGAGAAATCCACTTCCATCAGAATACATCCTCATACAATATCGTTGTCGAAGTGTATAATGATCTCCTGGTTCTGCTCATCTCACTTAGCATCAGTCCATGTAGGTCTCTCCAAGCCTCTCTGTATTCATCCTGCTGGTCATTCCTTACAGAGCAATAATATTCCATAACATTCATATACCACAATTTACCCAGCCATTCTCCAATTGATGGGCATCCATTCATTTTCCAGTTTCTAGCCACTACAAACAGGGCTGCTACAAACATTTTGGCACATACAGGTCCCCTTCCCTTTTTTAGTATCTCTTTGGGGTATAAGCCCAATAGAAACACTGTTGGATCAAAGGGTATGCACAGTTTGATAACTTTTTGGGCATAATTCCAGATCGCTCTCCAGAATGGCTGGATTCGTTCACAACTCCACCAACAAAGGTGAAGGAGAAGTTGCAAAGATAGGATTAACAAGATTTGGTAACAAACTGAATATTACAAATAATGATGAATTGAGAGTGACTGGAAACTTTGAACCTAGGTGGCTGGAAAGAGGATATTTTCAATACCATGTACTAGATTATTTTCAACAGAAATTGGAGGATTTGGAGGAACAATAGATTTAGGGGATGAATATAATAAATTCATTTTAGTCATGTTCAGTTTGAAATGCAAATGAGACATCCAAGTGAACTTACACAGCAGATAATTGAAGATTCAAGATGAGAACTCAGGAGAGAATTTTAAAAAATATTACATATGCAGAGTATCTCAAAAATATTAGTGTAGTTTTAAGCTGTTTTAATGAATTAATTGGTTCATTGATTAATGGCTTATTGAGCTGTGCTAAGACTTTTGGGACACCATATATGTATACATATGTTATGAATCTGTATCTTTCTACATATCTAATAATAATAATAATAATAGTTAAAATTGTATTTAGAAATGGTCAAAGTAGCATTGAAAGTTTTAGGAGATCCTCAATTCTGTTGTGTCATTCAGTCACTGATTCTTTGTGACTCCATTTAGGTTTTCTTGGCAAAGGTACTGGAGTTGCTTGTCATTTCTTTCTCCAATTTCTTTTATACTTGAGGGAAACAGTTAAATGATTTGTCCAGGGTCACATAGCTGGTAAGTATATGAGGTAATGCTTAATATCAGACTTTAGAGGGAAGAAAAGATTTCAGTAGAGCAAGACAGAGGGATTACTTATTCCAGGCATGAAGAGCATATATATGAAGCTTTTAAAAGAAGACCAAATGTAATTAGGGAATAGTAATCTAGTTTGGTTGGAATATAGAGTCTATATATAAAGGAGAAGGGTGAAAGAAAGGTAGAAAGGTAAACTGGGGTCATGTTATAAAGGACCTTGAGTGCCAGATTTGTTATAATATTAAATACAAGTTGCTACTACCAGGTTTTGGACAGTAGGGTAATATGATGATGATATGGTACAGCTGGAGTGGCCTAAAAGCTTCTTGAAAAGTATTGGGGTCTTTTTTGCTATTGGGGCTTCCACTACATTATTCTCAAAGCCAGATATCTTGGGGGTTATTACTGTAACATTCCTAAGGGCTTTATCACATCAATCAGAACTGTCAAATAGGAAAATTATTTTAGCAGCTACATAAAGAAAAATTAGTGTTAGAGAATGGAGATTGGTAAAAAAGCAGTACTCCACAATAGAGGAAATAAAATTCTGAACAACTGCAGTAGTAGTGGAAATGGAAATAAGAATGAATGCCGAGGAGAAAAAAGAAAAACAAAACACTCCAATCATTGTAGCAGTAAATTGGATGGTTGAGAGGGATTGAAGACTAATGAGATGGGGAGCTGAGGGAAGAGGAAGTTCACAATTTTCAAGTCTTGAGTGAGGGGGAAAATGGTGTATTGTCATTAACTGTATCAGTATCATCAAATTTTACAGTTGGAAAGGACCTCAGATCATAGTCAGACTCCATCTTCGTGCAGATAAAAGCAAGGTTTAAAGAATCTGTTTGTTAGTTCTTGGGCTAGTTAGTGGCAAATTCCACTCATCATTCTGTTAGTGAAGTAGAAAGTTCTCAAGTGAATAAACTAAGACCCATTAAAAACAGGATCTGTTGAAATAAAGATAAATTAATTACATTGTTACTCTATTTTTTCCTTTTAGGAAAAATGCAAAATATTTGTACAGGTTTATTTTTGCTTCTTTCTTTTTTGCCATCAGATAACCAAAATGCAGTTGAGATGTCAATTTCAAATTTAAACATCATGTCAATATCAGTTTTTTTTCCTTTGAAAATTTACAAAAGTATATTGGTTACAAAATTATAATAGTTCAAGATAATTATTTCTTTTTAATTTGGTAACTGGTTAGTAGAGGGACTTGTGAATAAGTAGCTGGTGTGTTCAATTCCAATATATTATTCACAGTTAATACTAATTATTTAAAATTAAATATATTAGCAATATAGCAAATAGAATTCAAAGAGATTAAAAGTATCCAGGAAACAAAGTACCTAAAATGAAGATGACTGAAATCTGTTGGTGATTTCTTTATAGAACTGTTGAGATATAGTATCAAACTCAGAATATGCCTTAAATGAAACATTTACTGTGCTAGCATTAAGTAATCATAGATATTTTAAAAAGTGAAAGCTAGTGTACATCTCATTTTTCAGAGAAAGTGTTTGTTATATTTATGACTAGAACTAGGATATTGTAATACTTTGTTTTCAAGTAGAACTTTTAAGTAATAAAAGTTAATTCAGTAAAACTTTTTATTAAATTTTTAAAATGCATTACAAAAAACATTTAAAAGTATATACAATCAAAACTTAAACTAAGGGGAAAAAAAAGTACTTAAGATACACAGTTATTATGTGCCATTTGACCTGTTGTGATTTTACCTTTGTAGATTACATCTAGAATGATACCTTTTCAGGACACTAATAAATTTGAGAACTTTTAGATGACTATGAAATGAAGTATCTGGAAATTATGTAATATAAGAAACAATTGAAAAAAATTACATAATCACTAATAGATGATGTTTTAGAGAGAATGTCTGTTTAAGTATTGGAATTGTACTAGATTAAATGATCATCAGGGTGCTAGTTAGCTACAGAATTATATCATTCTGTTTTGCCTGGATAAATGAAAACTTCAGGGCATTATAATAACTAGTTTAAATCTATTGAAGGACTGTTACATAGGAATGGACATATTCTTTACAGTTCCAGAGTGCTGATCTAAGAAGTAAGGTTTATAAGAATTTTGACTCGATATAAGGAAGAAGTTTTTAATGGACCATTTCACAAAATAGTTTCCTATCACTAAAAAAGTTGGCAGCTGGATAATCATACGTAAGAAGTATCTAGGAAGATTGCCTCTATTGTCTGGATGTTGGACTAGATGTAACTTAATGTTCTTTCAATCTGAAGAAGCTATTATTATTGCTTTCTGTATGTAACTCTTTACTTTTTTATTCTGTCTGAGCTCTCATAAAATGATGTCAGAACACTGAAAAATTCACATAATTGTTTTAATGTTGTTTAAATCATTGAGGAATGTTCCAAAGTACATGGTTGCCTTGGCTTCCATGGTTTTTTTTAAAAATCATTTTCATAATGTGAAAGGTCAAATACAATTAGGAGCCAGAAAATAATGGAATTAATAAAAACTTTGGATAAAGGGAGAAGTAGAAAAAATATAGATCCTGCTTCTTTCTTTACTATACAGTATAACTCTGTTATCTAATACTTTATAACACTCAGTGTTATACAATAATAATAATAATAGTGCATTCTGAATAGGAACTAAGTAAAAGAAATAATTTTGAAAAGTATTTTAATAAAGTGTTTATTAAATGCATGTTAAATGGTTGACCTTTTGAAAAGATAAATTGCAGAGAAGTAGTCATCATGTCAACATTCCTTTCTGTTTTAGGATGTATGACAATATTACCCACAATTCTGTTTCTGATTGCAAGAATATTGAAAGATACTGCAATAAAGTCTGGTGATAATCAAGTACCCCCTCCAGTTAGTGCAGCTCTACAAGGAATTAAAAACATTGTGACTCTCTCAATGGCCAAAACTGATGAAACTCAAAAACAGTGGACTGATCTGATTCGTAGCACTCTTGCATGTATCCTGGAATATTCTCAACCAGGTAACTTAATTAGAACTGCATAACATGTCTTTCAAGTTCATAAATTTATTCATTCATATGAATAAGCAAATTTGTTGTTTTTAAGTTGTTTTTGTACCATTCTCTAAGTTATAGATTTTATTGTTTACAATGAAGCAAAATAGAAGAAGAGGTTTTAATTCGCATGTACCTGTCCTATCCTCAAGTAGAGGATAGATGTACTTAAAAGTCCTAAATGATGTATTAATTTTTACTTTTAGAAGTCCTTAATTTTAAAAGACCAAAACTGAGTTTAATTGGTAGCTCAAAAAAATTAAGTCACTTTTATTTATGTTGCTGAATATAATTGAGATGACATAATGGTTATATTATATACTCCATTCAGATTTGATGTTCTTTGTATAGAATGATTTTTTTAACCAAATAACTGGGCTATACAAATTATCAGAAAAGAAGAAATGATTGTCTTCTTTGACAAGTATATAATTCAGCAATAATTTAAATAATATAAATATGGTCTTCTAGTACCTGTGGTAGAGAAGTGTTATAATTAGTAATTCTTTTAGATTTTAATATTAAGATGACCCTAATCCTTTCCTAATACATTTTATTCTTGTATCTAATGTAAATAAATACACTACTAAACTATACATAAGTATTCCTGTGGTTTACATGTTGATTTCATTTTTAAATGAAATGTTATCTATATTTGATTATTATTTTACTTTTGTTAAATATTTTCTAGTTACGTCTTAATGTGATTCAATTCTCAGTTACATTTTAATCTGGCTCAGGCCACATTGATGAGGGTTGCCATCTATTTGTTTGATACTTCTGCTCTTGAAGAGTCTCTTAAAACATTGATCTCCATTAGAAGCTTCCCAGGAGATATTTTCAGGTTTTCGAACACTACTATGGGGCCACAACTATGTATGCGAGTAATCATTAATTTGTAGAATAGGTGACAATCCATTATGAAAGTTCTATTTTTCCAGTAATTGAAGAAATATTTCACTTAGAATAGAGGGAAAGCAACCTTATATGTAATAAAAATCACTCCTAAAAATACAAGATTGTTTAACAGTGTGAAAATGAGAGGAATTGACATTTACATATATGAACATTTGTAGATATTTTTGTTTGTTTTTCACTTTCTTCTTTTTTTTGTTCTTGTCAATTGAAATTAGGCTTTATTTTTAGAGGAAAAAGTTAATTATTTGATTAATAAGAAAATGAATAATTTTGGGACAGTTAGCTGTTAAAGTATTCTAAAATGATCAGCATTATGAATAAAATTCTTTTGTAACTTTTAATGTTGTTCTAGTAAATTTGCTGATGACTAAAACAAAATTCTTATAATTATATATGTAGAGAAAAAATGTTAACATCTGACAAACTTGTTAACATTTAATGTTAATAACAATGTAGCTCTATATTCAAAATGAATTACAAACAAAAGTACTAAAGATAAAAATTAGAATATAGTACTTAAAATTGCAATAATATGATCAGTTAAATTTGCCTCATTGTTCTTATTTTAACAATCTCAGTCCCTTTAAAGTTTAGCAGATTAACCAATTTTTTCATTATTGAATTGCCATTCATGTGTATTTTTCGTTATTTGGACTTACTAGTCTCTTTCTATACATCAGCAAATAATATGGGCCAATACATCTTTGCTTTTCCCACTATAATGACTTGTTTATTTAGCCAATGATTGGCAGGCATCCTCATTGGAAGATTTACCATTATAAAAATGGTAGAGTTCTTATTCATGATAAAATGCTAATTATTGTTTGAGACAGTTGCCATAGTTTATAAAAATAGTTGGCCAATCTGTCGAGTGATGTCAACATAAGGATAAAGTGGAAAGATAAAGTGGTACTTAGGAACTCCAGATTTTATGAATTGAGTTGGTATGTTTTTTACATAATAAATTTTTATCCTAATTGATTCAATTATTAATCCCTAGTGATTTTATATCAAATGAAGGATACATTTATTCTTATATTAATTCTTGGAATTTTAAAATTTAGCATAGATTGAGCAACAATGAGAGCATTAGACTGTTTGTCATCTGAATTCTTGGAGAGAATAATTACATTGATATGATCATAAATCACTTGAGTATTGGAGTCAAGAAACCATTTTTATTATATTCTCATTCTGTCCACTAGAATTGACTCATATTCATTTAATCAAATGTTTGAAAGACCTGAAAAGCCAAGTATTAAATAAATTTTGAAATTTTTTCTAAGCTACAATTTCAAGAATGTGGTTAAAATTAAAGAAATTGTGCCAGATTTCTTTTGAAGGGGTTTGTGGAAGTGTGAAATCTTTCAGTGCAGAGTAAACAAACATGATATTGCTCTTAGATGTCTTTTGAAATCAACTAGAGTTGTTATGTAAATGTTTTTGGTTCAAGAAGTTTGCATTTAATCTTTTGTAATCTGAATTTTCTAGATGAATTACATAACTTTTCTGTAGTTTTCTTCTCATCATTTATACTCATATTTAAATCTCTCATCTTTTGGGCTCCTATTTTTGTTGGCAGAATTTGTGCTTAGTTTTTTTTTTTTGTAATAGGATTGATGAGTTATGTTAATATGATGATTTATACTTATATCATAATATGTTTACAATGTCCTTTTTCATAACAGATAATTAGTTACACATATTATCAAGCCTATTTTACAGGTGAGGAGACAGAAACTCTCAAGAGATTGTATGACATGCTCATAATTTCACAAATAAATATCTGAGATAGGATTTAAAACAAGATTCTAGCTGTATTCTAGTATTTTGTCATTTCATATTATCTCTTACATCATCAAAATTTTAATGTTCAGGCTAGCTCTCTGATGGGCTTTGGGATCAGCCCGAGACCTTGGGCTTAGTGGGGGGAGTGAAGTGAAGGAGGCAGGAGAGCAACCACATAGCTGGTCAGAAATGGAGTCTGGACTCTGGAGTCTGGAGCTTGAAGTTTTCTCTGTGGCTGAGATTGCCGTGGCCGAGAGAGCCCTCTGTCTCTGGGACTCCCTTATATCCCCCAGTACAACTATATTACAACCCCACACTGGGCATACTCAGCTGTAGAACATCACATCTCCACATTACCCTAAGTATATGCCAACTAGATTGACCACATTATTACATTACATCAAGTATGTGTTTACAGAACCACCATCTCAAACCAAGTAGGAGTTTAACTACAAGGATCTTGTTGTCTTAGATTCAAGTATGCCCTTTCAGAGTTTCAGCCCTTCTACAAAAATCATCACAGTAAAATACATAGGTATACACAAAAAAGAGAAAATAAATAAGGTATATGGCAGAACTTTTTTTGTGGGTTCCATATATATGATTGGGCAGGGGAGAGGGAATTATATCTTTTTTTTCACCAACCTCTTCCTGAAATTTAGCATTTCTTTGAATTTTGATTGTAGAAAATAAATGTTATTCTTAGAAGCAATCCAAATAGACACTTAAAGATGTCCATGATGCACAAAAAAATTTGTGATATGTGTTATTTTATCTCTTGTAAAGAATCCTCTTGTGTTCTTTTGAATAGTGGGATAGCTGTTTCACATGTGGTTATTTGCATTAATTGTTACTTTGAGGCATCTATAATAACAAATTGTTATTATAGATATTTGCAGAAACATTCATTCACTGTTTCAGTTCTAAAGTAAATATAGAAGGTCACTACTTTGCTTTTTTTTAAATTTTTTTCAGAAGATTCGATGCCTATTCCTGATGAAGTGAGCATGCTTACAGCCATTGCACTCTTTCTGTGGTCTGCTAGTACTGAAATAATTGGAGTCCAGTCATTACAGAATGGTTGCATGAACAGATTTAAAAATGCACTGAATTCTTGTGATCCTTGGGTAAGTTATACTGAATTTTTGTCATTGAATTCGGTGCTAATTTATCATGGACATTTCCAATAGATTTATTTGAAAAATTCAAGAAATCAAACTAAATAATAAGTGATATGCAAACATAAATGTAATACAAATAAGTATGAATATCACAAGATGAATTTTAGAAAGAGGAAGTAAAAATAAGAAATAAATTTAAATTTACTGGATATGGACCCAACCAAGATGGTGTGGTATAAGAGTAACATTGTAGCCCACTTCCTCCAACAATGTATCTTTCCAGCACAAATTCACAAATTCCACCCAAAAGCAAGTGACAAAGGGCAGGAATTATTGATGGGAACCTACAGCACTGTTCCTCTAACTCAGGGGTGGGGAATCTTTTTTTCTGCCAAGGGCTATAGATATTTATAACTTCATTCAAGGGTTCTACAAAATTATCAAATTATAAAACTTAAGCAGTAGGAGGTTGTTGTATCTAGTTCTCCGCTCATTATTACTCATAGATGTCTTAGAAAATGATATCATAGGCTGGACATTCCCCACTTTTGCTCTAACTCAGAGAAGGGAAATCATAAAACATCTGCTGGACTGTTGCTTTAAACCAAAAAAAAAAGGGGGGGGGGGGATTTGAGAGCTAGAAGATCATGGGAGTAGAACAAAGAGAAAAGTCTGTTGATTTGATCTTTGTATCAGGACACCAGATAAAAGATCTAGGACTATACATAAAAGACTTAGTACTATACTAATGAATATATCGCTACCAGAAGTATGCAATGCCTAACATAGAATATCTCAATCCAGGAAGTAAGTCTATAAAAATGAGTGAATTTAAAAAGCTCTTATGACGGTTGCCTAAAACACAAACTCAGAAGAGAAGAATAATTGCAAAATTTTAACATTTAAACAAAGCCACCAGGAAAAGCTACAGGGTGGTCACAAAATCATTTAGAATTCTAGAAGAAATGGAACAAAGTTTTTTTTGTTTTGTTTTGTTTTTTGTTTTAAGAGTCAGAATGATATAATAAGTGAAATGATAGTGGTAAAGGAAAGAATTGAAAAGAAACTGATAGTTTTGGAGAACAAACTTAGAGAATTTTAATCAGATGTACAAAAGCTTACCCAAGTAAAAGGTTCCCTGAAAATTAAAAGAACCATTCAGAAAACAGTGATTTCACAAGACAACAAAAAATATTAAAATAAAGTTTTAAAAAATTGGAAAAGGGGGCAGCTAGGAGACACAGTGGGTAGAGCACCAGCTCTGAAGTCAGGAGGACTTGAGTTCAAATTTGCTCTCAGATACTTAATAGTACCTAGCTATGTGACCCTGGGCAAGTCACTTAACCCCAGTTGCCTCAGAAAACAAAACAAAATTTGGAAAATTTGGAAAAAAATGAAAATATAAGAAATGTAAGAAATCTCATAGGAAAACCAACTGAATTAGAAAACAGATCTAGCAGAGGTAATTTAAGACTCACTGAACTACCTGAAAGCCTTGACCAAAAAATGAGTCTGCATATGATATTTCAAAAATCATGAAAGAAAACTACCCAGACATAGTAGAAGAAGAGGTCAAAATGAAAGTAGAAATAAGCCAGCAGTCATCTCTTGAAAGAAATCCCTAATAGAAAACTCTCAGGAATGTAATTGCCAAAATTTAGATCTTTTTTTTTAGGTCAAAGAAAAAATATTGTAAGTAGCCAGAAAAAAAGGGTTCAAATATCAAATAGCAGTCAGAATCACAGAAGACTTAGCATCTTCTACTATCAATGGAGAGCATGGAATGAGATATTCCAGAAAGCAAAAGACAAAGCTATATAATCAGGAATAATTTACTTTGAAAATTTGAATATAATCCTATTAGGATGAAAATGGATTTTCAATGAAATAGAATACTTCCAAGCATTCCTAATAAAAAGATAGAGCTGAATAGGAATTTTGAAAACTAAAATGGAAATAGAGAGAAGCATAAAAAGGTAATACAAGTTTATCAGGATAAATATTTCATTTTTTCCTCTGCCTTATAACTCCAAATCATGTTCTTCCTATAACTTTGAACTTTCAGTTTTTTCCTATGCCATCACTTCTATTGCATTGGCTATTATCTTCTCTTTCCCATCATGACCCCCTTGGTGAACCGGTTCAACTCTATACTGTTTGCTTACCTTTTTGTTCTATAGAAAATTTCACTCACAAATTTCAGCTTTTGATTATTTCAATTGCCTGCCGCCTTCATTCTTACTCACATGCTTGGACAAAATGAGAACATCATGACACCAAGCTGACTGGATCTACTACAAATTTATGTTACATAATCTCAATGGCAAGAAAATATATTAATATATATAATATATTAAAATATATTTATTAGTGAATTTCTAATCAATTCATTATCCCACTCACCAAAGCAGTTTTTCTAAACCTTTTTATGTCTTTTTACGAATCTCATGTTGCCCCATTCTCCTATGCTCTCAACTGAAAACCTGAAAATTATTTCCCTGAAAAAAAAGTTTTGAGACCATTGGCAAAGAGCTCCCTCTTCTCTACTTCTTATTGTACAACACCCAGATATTTTCTGCCACTTTCTAGTCTCTTCCTGTTTCACATGAAGAGTTGGCCTCTATATGTATAAGTAATCCTATTCCATGTCTTTGCTAGCAGATTTCCCCCCCCCCACACCCCCATCATTCTTATTCTCTCATTAATAGTCAATGATTCCCTGTTAATTGGGTGCTTCCATAGTGCCTCCATAGGCATGCCTGTGTGTCTCCCACTCTATCCTTTAAAATTTTTTTCGCTGAACTGATATAGAATGAAGTAATACAAGAAAACAATTTATTCTATGTTGATGTCATAAAGATAAATAGCTTTACAACACAGAGAAGTCAAAATGTGAAAAGGAGACCACTGTGGTTCTTGTATTGCTTGACTATATTTATTTACTACAAAGCACTTTTTCTGGTTTCTATGTAGAGGCAGATATAGAGGAAAGAAAGGAACTAATAATGGTGAGGCCAGCATAAAGAAAACAAAAAGTAGGCCATTGAAACATTTTTTAAAGTGCATGGAGGAGAACAGAAAGAAGTTTGAGAAGTAGACAAGCAGGACAGTTCTGAAAATAATGTTGCATTTATTAAGTGTTTTTAGGAAAAGCAAGTAGTATCATACATAATTTCAAATATAAACTTTTTTTTGTGTTATGCTTTGAATATGGAAAATATTCTTTTTGGTGTGAGTTTAGAATTAAAAATGCTTTGCAATCTTAAAGCAACTATGGTGGTGCAATGAATAGCATGCTGGGACTGGAATCAGGAAGACCTGAATTCAAATGCAAGCTTCAAATATTTGCTAGCAGTGTGGTGCTGGGCTAGTCCCTTAATCTCTGTCTGCCTCAATATCTTCAATTGTTAAATGGGGATATTAATCATACTTTCCTCTCTAGGTTATTGTAAGGATCAAATTAAAAAATATTTGTAAAACTTTTGTAAACTTTCAAGCACTATGTAAATACTGCTTGTAGTCATTTTAGTTGTGTCCATCTCTATGTGACCCCATTTGGGATTTTTCTTGGCAAAGGTACTTGAGGAGTTTGTCATTTCCTCTTTCAACTTATTTGACAGATGAGGAAACTGAGGCAAATAAAGTTAAGTGATTTGCCCAGGATCACACAGCTAGTAAGTGTCTCAGATCAGATTTGAACTAAGGTGTTCCAGACTCCAGGGTTGGCACTCTATTTATTGTGCCACCTAGCTGCTGAATTGTGTTGCCTACAGTGCATATTTGTTCTATGAGTACCTATCTGATCTTGTCTAGCTGGTTTTTTTTTTTTTTTTTCCAATTTGACAGAATGTTAATAGAAAGGAGGCACCATGGTAGAGAGAAAATAACACTGACTCTAAAGTAAGAGAACCTGGATTCAAATTCTCCCTCTGATCTATCTCTGTGACCTTTGACAAATCTTTTAATCTCCTTAGTCATCAGTTTCCTAGTTTCCTCATTTGGAAAATTAGGGGATTGGACTAGAGAAATAGTTTTTTAGGTCCTTTCCAACTTTACATCTACGTGATTCTATAGACTTAAAATTGAATTCTCTGTACAACATTTCTAAGAAATCATTCTGCCTATTTTTGAAGACCTCCAGTGAGAGGGAGCTCAGCATTTGACGTGGCTATTATTTTCTCCTAAGCCTTTTCCTAACAATTTCCATTTCCTTCAGTAGATCCTCATATAAACATCAAACTTGAGATCTTAATGTCATGATTGCTTTCCTATGAATGCCATTCAGTTTATCAGTATCATGTGGAAAACATAACTGAATACAGTGCTGAAGATTCAGTCTACAGAATAAAGATCTTTTTGATCTTGGCCCAGACCTAAATCTATTAATACCACCTTAATTCCATTAACTTGTTTGATTGCTATATTGTACTGTTTTTATTTTTATTACACTAACCTTCTACTAAAAACCCTCAGATCTTTTTTCATCTAATCTACTAACTACATCTTCCTCAAATCACCATTTTGTTTCTAATTTGTGATTTTTTCTTTTTACTTACTCTTTTTTTCATGATTGGGGGAATTGTTTTATTGAGAAGGTTTCTTTTTACTTACTCCTTTTCTTTTATTTTGTGTGGCTATCCTTGCCTTAGAGAAGTAGAGTGGTATAATGGATAGAGTGCTGAACTTGAAGTCAAGGAAACCTAGGTTCAAATCCACTCTCAGACACTTATTAGTATGATTCTGAGCAAGTCACTTAATTTGTCTCAATCTCAGTTTCCTAATCTATAAAATGAGTAGAAAAGTCTCTCTTTGTCTCTGTCTCTGTCTGTCTCTCTGTCTCTTTACTCTTTCTCTCTCCCCCTTCTTCTTTCTTTCCCTCTGCCATTCCCTTTCTTTCTCTGTCTCCTCTGTCTGTCCCACTTCCCTTTCTTCTCTCCCTTCCTCTTCCCCCCCACACATATGAAAATTATATGTTGTGTGTACATATATATCTATGTGTGTGTGTGTAATGCAAAGTACTTTGCAATTCTTTAAGCCTTATTATCTAATGATCCAGTGAAAAATGGTTGCTTCCTTTTCAGATTTTATTGGAGCACTTTTAGTCTAGATCTCTCATTTTTCTCTATCATATTTTATACTATATTATAATTTGTGTATTTATATTTATCTGGGACTGTTATCTTTGGATAGCTTTCATCTAGAGTGGTGCCTTATACATTGACAATGCTTAATAATTTTTTTAATTGAAATGAGAGCCTTTTGTTAACATCTTTTAAAAATGCAATAGTATCTCAGTACATGACTTTAATTTTCAATTTTTTTTCAATTTTTGTTTTTCTTTTTTGACCAAATCTTTCAGGATATTATATTTTGATCCATCTATACTTTTAAATTTTCTTTTCCTTATTTGAACTTTTAATTTCCCCATTTGATCCTCAGTGACTTGTTTTCCTTTATCCTTTCATTTGAAAAAAGAAAAATCTCTAGAATTTCTGTGTATACATATATAGGTGTATATATTTTATATATACATAAATGTGTATGTATTCAATTAGATTAATAATCAAACAGGTCCAAATTTTATTTATATATTATATATATATGTATATATATATACATATATACATATCTACCTATGTATGTATGTATATATCTCCAAATGATATTTTATCTTAAGTTTCTGTTTTCATTCTACAATATTACTCCATTTTTTTTAGCATTCAAAAAAAGTTCAATATATTTATATTATAAACATAGCAACTAGCACTCATCTTAATTGATTTATGATGTTAATTTTTCTGTAGGTTCAAGCTAAGTGTTACCAGCTTCTTCTTTCAGTCTTCCAGCATTCCAACCGTGCCCTTTCAACTCCCTACATCCATTCATTAGCTCCAATAATGGTTGAAAAACTAAAAGCTGTTGAAAGGAGCCGGCCAACCAGTAGTACAGAGCTTTTAGCTGTTCAAGAAGGAATCAAAGTTCTTGAAACATTGGTTGCCCTTGGTGAGGAGCAGAACAGTAAGTATTTTGTTTTCTTGTTTAAAAGCAAACTGAAAGGTTTTTCAAGTGCAAAAGAGAATGTTTCTCTTTAATTAGACATAAAAAATTGGGATATTAAAATTGCCAGAATACTTTTTGATAGGTATGGGCTAGTATGAAAATTAGTATTGACTCAATGAGGTAATTCAGGCCAATTTCACTAGTGATGGAGCAAGCCATCTGCATCCAGAAAAAAAGACTGTGGGGACTGAACGTGGATCACAATATAATATTTTCACCTTTTTTGTTGTTATTTTCTTTCTCATATTTTTTTTCCTTTTTGATCTGATTTTTCTTGTGCAGCATGATAATTGTGGAAATATGTGTAGAAGAATTACATGTTTAACCTATATTGGATTACTTGCTGTCTAGGGGAGGAGGAGTGGAAAGGAAGGGAGGGAGGGAGAAAAAATTGGAACACAAGGTTTGCAAGGGTGAATGTTGAAAACTATCTTTGCATATATTTTGAAAATAAAAAGCTTTTATTTAAAAAAAAAAAAAGAAAATTGGTGTTGACTTATGAGTGATTTTGAGAAGGAAATTAAAAGTGGATCAATTTTGAATGGTAACTCAGAACTGCTTTTTTATTTTTTATAAAGATATAGATAATAATCTAGGTGAGATACTGATTAGATATAAAGGAAAATGAAAGTGTCTAATTAGAATTTTAAAATATAATATTCTGGTTTTCTTGATAGAGCTTTACAATTTGAGTAGCAAATATAATCAAATCAGTATTGAACTTGAATCAGATTACTAAAAAGCATCAAAAGTTCCCATTAAAAAGGTATTAAAATTATTTTTGCAACTTTAATTACTGAAATTAGTGAAAAACTACACATCAACTTAATTAGAGTATCAAACAAACATTCAAAACTTCAGGAAAATAGAGTAATATAATGAATAGAAAACTGAACTTGAAGTCTTAAAGACCTGTGTTTCAAATTTAACTTGGTTAGGGTATGACACTGGACATGTGTGAGATGGTACTACTTTTGTACTTCAGATTATAAGTAATAAGGGTCCAGACTAGTGGTGGAGATAGATAGGAAGAGACATCAAGTCATATTTTGAAGGAAGGATCAGTAGTAAATTTCTGGGGGGAAAATAAATATTTGAAGTAGAATTTAGCTCAATTATTCTAAACACTTAAGTCTTGTGCCCCATCCCCTGCACTACCTAGCTTCCTAGAAGTTTGTTTTGTTCATCTTTACAACATAAATCTTTAGAAGTAAATATAATAAATAGCTTGCTTGGATTGAAGTCAAGTGTTTTAACCTGTAATTTTTATTTTCTACTTTTTCTTCTTTGAAAGAATTATTTATCTTTCTTCATTCTTACAATACGTTCTCTTTGTGAGCTTTCAAAGATCACTGACAGTTTACCAATTTTATCTATTAGTTTTTTCAGGACTGATGATATGAACTTACTAAAGGCAACCAGGTATTTTCTCACCATCACCTTTCTTAATATTGGGGAATTTCGTTTTCCTGCTTGGCACTTTTATTCTGCTTTTTCCAATCCAAAATGTCAGGAGGGAAAAGCAAGCAGAATTGACTAGCCCTGCCTTCTTTCTGCTATTGCCATCATCAGCCTGCCTACTCACCCCAAGTCATCAGTCCTTCTCTACTTTAATATTCTTCTTTCTTACCATTATAGCAAAAAGGAAAATTTTTTTGTCCAAAGCTCCCTTAAGCAGTCTCATTTCATGCTGAATTTTAGTGCCCTTGATATTCTTCTTATATAACTGCTTCACATTGGTTTTCATCTTCTATCGTCTGTATAACATTGTGTACACATCTCTTAATATTCTAAATTGTTCCATGATTTTTGTTTATTTATTTATTTCTTCCTTAGAAATTAGTTAGCATTCAATTTCTTTCCAAATGCAATTTAGTTAATAAAAGACAAAAAGTTGTAAGAATTAAAGTTCTGACTTTGATAATACTAATTTATAAGTTTAAAAATATAATATTTCAATATCATATTCACTATTTAGCCATTCAGTAAACATTTTTAATTTTAACTTTTCACCAAGCTAATTAGGTACATTGTGACACTTCTAATTATTAGTGCTTTGCTTTTTCTTAAAGATTGTCTATGTGATATACCAACTTAATAGGTGAATTTTATTCTCAAGTATGAGCTAGTATCAGCCATAAAAACTTTAACAAGTGAGAAAGTATATGTTATAATGGTGAAATTACAATATGTTATATTAATATAATAATGTTAACATGTATGTTATATTCTAAGAAAGTAAACATTCAGTCCTTGTCTTACATTTGACCTTCTTTTTGTACATTTTCTCTAGCCAATCACTTTATTTAAAGTCCTGTCATAACTTTTTCCTTTGATACTTCCATGGGGGTCACCCTTTCATACTGTTCCTGCAGAGACTAATTTAAGCCAGACCTTCATCATTTCACTGCTGCATTATTATACTGACCTCCAAGCTCTTTACTTCAAGTTGATGCTACATACCACCTCCAGACAACTTTTCCAAGTAGTTTTAGAAGACAGAGGAAGAAATAATAGATTCACTTACTGGTGAATTCATTTGGGATAAAAACATGGTAGTAGTATAAGTCTTTTCCACTGAAAATGTCTGTTATAGCCTTGTGATTGATCAAATTAAATGTTTTGAATGCCTTCTCAGTCATCATCAATCAGTTGGAATTTCTTACCTTAATCCAACTCCCCAGTAGTCTCAAAAGAAAAAGTTAAAGCTAAAAAAAAAAATTATAATCAGTAGTAAATACCAACTCTACACAAGATGTGATATCTGATCATCAGGAAAAGAACAAGCAATTTTCTTATTTATTAAACTTTTATTTGAGATAGCTACGCTCACATGGCCATAGGGAAAGTAAAATAGCAATTAAGATGTGAAGTTCTTTTCAGTTAAATGATACTTAACATATCAGTAAGAAAAGAAACAATACAGATTGTACATAGTGTTTGAATTTTGAATTCTTTTTTCCTATTACTGTGGGCTTGGTGGGGATGGGGGTAGGTGGGAAGAAAAGGGAGATGCATGAAAGGAGTTTTTAAAAAGAGTAAAAAAGAAAACAATTTGTTGTTCTTTAGTCATTTCAGTCATCTCCAACTCCTCATGACTCCATTTGGAATTTCCTTGGCAAAGAGACTGAAGTACTTTGCCATTTCCTTTTCCAGCTCATTTTTCAGATAAGAAACTGAGGCAAACAGGGTTAATTGACTGGCCCAGGATTATAAAATAACTTGTAACTTTAGTCAAATATTATAGTTGGGATTTTTACATATGATGCATAGTACTATGTCATCAAACCTGACCAGTTGGCCATTATAAACTGTTGCCTTCCTTACAACTTTAGAAATTAACGTTTTTATGAATTTTTCTTTACTCAGAATCCAATAAACATAAAAACAATTGTCTTAATGTGGATTAACTGATATATTTTATTAATGAAAACAAATTTATTAACACATTTATTTTTAAAGAAACAATTAAGTCCCTATTTACATATCTTTGAACTCTGTAGTTCAACAAATCTAACCTCTAAAGCATATGATACTGATATTTAATCAGTATTTGATAAAAATTTCCAAGAATGGAAAAAATGAGGTTTAAATTGGATCTTATCTAGTTATCTGAACTTGGTTACAAGTTAAGACTGCCTGTTACTCTTTTCACCTATTCTTTGTTTTAGCAATATGTATGCACTATAAAAGCTCAAAATTTGATCAAATTGTCTTATGATGTAATTTATCCTTTAATACTTTATTTTTCAGGAGTCCAGCTACTTGCTCTTTTAGTTCCAACTTTGATTTCATATTTGTTAGATGAAAATGCTTTTGATTCAGCACTTACGGCATCCAAAGATCTTCATGAATTTGCACTCCAGAATTTAATGCACATTGGGCCTCTCTATCCGCATGCTTTCAAGACTGTTATGGGAGCTGCTCCTGAATTGAAAACAAGACTCGAAACTGCAGTTCGAGCAAGCCAAGCTAGCAAAGCAAAAGCAGCTGCCAGGCAACCAGCACCTACCATACATTCCGCTCCAACAATTAAACTCAAAACAAGCTTTTTTTGAACTTATTATTCATTCCTTTTTATTTACATTGTCAACAAACACCTAATTAGTCACCTATTCTGCATCATTCCAGTTTTATGTTTATTTGGTGTGTATATTGATATTAATGTTATGAAATATGTTAAGTGAAATAATTTTATAGGTTCATGTTTATTTTAACAAGTTTATTTTTTATCATGTATGTGAATTTCTTAACTTTTTTGTAAGATATTGTTTCTCTTGCTTTTAATTTACTGTACAACACTTAGTTTTACAAATTTAAATTCTATCCTTTAAAAAGCAACTCAGACACGTCATGTATCAATTTAGTGATATGGTGATGAAAAGATAAAATGGCATTTGTCATAGAAGAATTTAGTTGCAGAAATCAAAAGTCAAAATGATGCACAAAGACTTGAAACTAATTTATTTTCTGCTATGTATAATAAAGTGAAATAGATATAATATTTTCTCAGAATATCCTACACAATGAAATCCTTACCTTTCTAACACGTCTTTCTTTACTTTCTGATTTAAGTAGCTAAATTATTCTTGATCATATATATTGGTTGTTAAAAATAATTTAAGTAATAAAATTCTTTATTTAAAGATGCATGAAAATGAATGACATGTGTTGTGATTCTACTTTTTTATGGTCAAAAAATTTGACCTTAGAAAATTTTTCCAGATACAGTGAGGTTATTCTGTAATGTTCTAGCTGCCCTCATCTCTTATTTAGGGATCATTATCTTTATGATAAAAATGTCAAGATAGTATTTATATCACAATGACTAGAAAAGAATTTCCAAACTGTTCTTTACTGTACAGAGAATTATGAAAAAAAAAAAAAAAAAAAAAAGCTGACTCCAATTATTTTATGAGGTAGAAATGATCTCAAACAAAATTATTCTTATTTTTGACTATCATTTATCTTTTGCTTGCTGCCTTTTTCTTTTTTTCTGTTCATTGGCTTGTAGTTCTTCTGTCATTCATCTTCAATTCTATTCATGTATTCATTCACCCAAATTTCTCAAGAAGGAACCCATATATATTCACTCTCTTCCAATACCTTCCATTTTGCTTTCATTCTCACCAAAATACACTCTCCTTGTAGAATTACTTTTCCTATACAAGTCACTCGGTGGTTTCTTTATGTGTATTTCTATTTTGACTGTTCTTTTCTATTCGTACCCACCTCAGACTTGTTGCTTCATTCTTTCATCCTAAGGTATGGTGGACTAAGTTGTGGAAGTGGTAATACCATCTCTGGCATCTCTCTAATTTTATCCACATCCTTTTGAGCCACTATCATAACAACTTTAGCTTCTTTGTCATTGTTTGTGTAAAAATACATCAACCCTAGCTCATTTGAAAAACAGATATAGTCCTGTGTAGTAATAGCATAATAATCAAATAATAGGTAAATTTAAAAAAGGAAAATATCCTTTATTTATTTATTTCTTACTGTGTGCTTTCTGTTATTGTAATGTATTCAGTTGTTTTTAATATTTTAAACAATGAAGTTTCTACTAATTAAACTTGCTGTTAATATTGTAAACTTAATTTGTATTTTCTTAATTTCATCATTTCATTCTGCTTAATAATTAATTATATTTGCAAAATAGCATTGAACTTTTTACAGATCTACTGATATTTATATGTACTTTTTTCTGGTAATCTCTGTACATATAATTAAATATTACATGTGTGGTAAATTATTCCTCTAATATGGTAGCATGAAATATATTAAACATGCGATTGTGGATTAAATAATTAAAGTATTGTGATTTCATTATGTATTTTATGCCATGCTTTCTGCATTCATACATACTTTAATGTATTTCATCCTCTTCTGGTATTTTTAACTTGTGGACCAAATCAAGTCTGTAGCATACCTATAAATAAACTTCTAGCTTTTATATTTTTCCATCAGTGGCTTTCCAAGCCATTTCCACTGTCATATTTAGAAGACCAGTTTAATTATAATAGTTCCAGTTGTTTGTATTATCTGAAATTGTTCCTTGTGGACTTAATAAAATTTCACTTGCATGAATGAGAATTTCCCTGCTTGGTCAAAAGTTAGTAATGTCACTTAAATCAATTTGATACTGTTACACTTTGAAGTATATACACCTCAATTTGAATATCAGAGATGATAAAATGAGACTAGGCATTTGATTGGATATAGAGGGGTTGGGGAGAATGAAGACTCAATAATGAACTCCCAAATGCAAAACCTAGAGCTAACATATTGGACTCAACATAAAGCCCTGATTGTTCTACTAAAGAAGGTGAAAACAACACTGAAGAAGCCAAGATGATGAAAGTTGCTAGACTAGATATGCAACGGAAGAGGTCAATTCAAGAGATAATATAGTTTTGCAGAAACTGAGTCTCAAAATATATATGAATGAAAGTCACCCAAAGTTGTAGCAAAATATTGAACTTAATCATAGTCAAAAATTAAAAAGCTACTGAGAAACTATTCTCTCTTGACCCTGACAAAAGAATTTTATATATAGTCCAGACTGGACAGATCTACAACCTGTGTGCCCCAGAGCCAAATAAAGAGACCATAAGCAGATGCACTAGGAATCAACTAACCGTTTAATTGATTTCAAAATGAAGAAAACAGATTTAAAAACCAAAGTCCCCTTATTTTCCTCCCCTCTCCACAAATTGGAGAACTTACATAGAGCTTTTACACAAGAAAAATCACAAAGGATGGGACTGCAATATAGCTTTCCTTGCATCGTGAATAAACAGTTTCCACAGCCATCTTTTCTTAGGATAATACAGGCATTCTTGGGTCCTATGCAAACAACTCCCAAGTCATCAGAATCATTGAGTCTTTTAATTGTCTCAACTGTAAAGCTCTAAGGATCATTTGAGCCTTGTGATAGTTCAGTGGGATACAGAACCCGATTTAATGTAACAGGAATAAGAATCAGCATGGTAGAAACTAACAGGAGCGCAGCATCTAGTTCGGTTCACTTAGTGATCATAGTATAGGAATTGTTAAGAGTATAAGGAGAGGTATTTGATATGATATTATTATGAAAATCATAAAGTCCTCAGACACCTGGTGCTTGTCAAAGCAATATATTTTGCCAGAAAGTGAGATCATCCAGAGGGTGAGTACAAAGGTTTGTTGTTATGTCAAGTTCAGAATATGGCCCTTTTGGTGGGCCTTATCTTTGAAAAAAAGTGTCTCCTAATATCTTGACAATTCATACACCCTTTTTCCCATCTCTGCAAAATTTGTAACAGGCAAAGAATACAACTCTAGTTCTACTAGAGAGACAAACAGTCCCCTGGTAATCCTAAGACCCCACTTGAAAGATAGTTAATAAGCTTTGTGATAAATAATGGATGAAATAATCTATAAAAGTTGTACAAAATGTTCATAAGAATACACATACACTGAATATCAAGAGAATTTTCACTAGTGATATTTAGTAGTAAATGAAATATTTGCAATTTTGTAATTGGCTATAAAAATGCAAAGTTCCACTGTTATTTGTAAGAGGTAATATGTACATATGTAAGTATATATAACATAAATACAAATTTTTTTTTTGAGGAAAAATATTAGCAGCTGGGGAGATCAGGAAAAGGCTCCTCTAGGAGACAGGGATTTTAAGATGCAGAAGTGAAGAGAGAGTATATTTCAGGCGTGGGGACATATGAAATATTGTGCATGAGAAATGGCAAGAAAGCCAATTTGGTTGAATCATCGAATATACAAAGGGGAGAAATACATAAAAAATAAAGGTAGCTTATTTAAATGAGAAAATTTATATTTGATCCTAGAGATAAGACAGAGCAGCTACAATTTATTAAAAAAGGAAGTGACATGGTCATACATGCTTTAAGATGATCATTTTTGTCCTCTGTGTGGACTATTGGAGAGGAAAGATGTTGGATACAGGGAAACCAATGAAGAGATTCTTCTAATTCAGTTAAAAGGTGGTGAAAACCTGAATGAAAGTGATTGCTATGTGAATTGAAAGAAGATGATAGGTATGAGTGATGAGCAAATATAGTTAGGAAGAGCTGGCAAATTAATAGCTATGCAGAGTAAAGGAGAATGAGCAATCAAAAGACACATGTCTTTTTTTAAATAGCTTTTTATTTACATAATATATACATGGCTAATTTTTCAGCATTGACCCTTGTAAAACCTTCTGTTCCAACTTTTCCCCTCCTTCCCTCTCCCTTCGATGGTAGGTAGACCAATACTTGTTAAATGTGTTAAAGTATATGTTAAATATAATATGCGTATACATATCAATAGTTATTTTGCTGCACAAGAAAAATCGGACTTAGAAATAAAATAAAAATAAGCTGAGAAGGAAATCAAAAATGCAAGTGGACAAAAACAGAGGGAGTGGAAATGCTATGTTGTGGGTCACACTCATTTCCCAGAGTATTTTCCGCCGGGAGAAAAGGAGATCTTGTTCACTATTGAACAAATGGAACTGATTTGGTTCATCTCATTGTTGAAGAGAGCCACGTCCATCAGAATTGATCATCATATAGTATTTTTTTTAATTTTATAACTTTTTATTGACAGAATCCATGCCAGGATAATTTTTTACAACATTATCCCTTGCACTCACTTCTGTTCCGATTTTTCCCCTCCCTCTCTCCACCCCCTCCCCTAGATGGCAAGCAGTCCTATATATGTTAAATAGATCATCATATAGTATTGTTGAGGTATATAATGATCTCCTGGTCCTGCTCATTTCACTCAGCATCAGTTCATGTCTCTCCAGGCCTTTTTGAAATAATTAATTCCACCAACAATGTATCAGTTTCCCAGCTTTCCCACATCCCCTCCAACATCAGCATTATCTTTTCCTGTCTTCATAGCCAATCTTAGAGGTGACACAGGTCTGTCTTAACAGAAGTTAGGAAGAAGTATGAATATGGGGAGAAAAATAATGAGTTTTGTTGTGGGTATGTTGACTTTTAGGTTCCTAGTAGATCTCTGTTCAAAATATCCAAAAGGTTATTGATGTTGTGGAACTGTAGCTCAGGAGAAAGAAGAGAAGACTATCCAGGAGAAAAAAGTGATCTGGTGTCAAATGCTGTAAAGAAAAAAAAGGTTTTACATTGGGTCATCATATCTATCAATTAAGAGCTCATTGTAACTTTGTAGTAATCAGTTTCAGTTGAAGCCAGATTACAAGAGTGAGAGGAAAGAATATAATGAGAAGAGAAAGGGACCTAGGATAAAAGGCAATGTGCATAGGAATAAACTTCTCCCTGAAGGACTGTGATGAAGGAATTGTAGGTTCACATGAAGGTTTTATTTTTTTAGAATGGAGAAACCAGGCATTTTTATAGGAAGCAGAGAACAGGAGATCTTGAATAGAGACACAAAGGGAATGCTTGTGATATGGCTTACAAATGAAACAACTTGTTTATTATGGCTTACAAATGAAGCGATTTATTCCTAAAAATTTGAAATGAATAAAAGAAGATCTATTAATATACACTACTCCATTTGTATGAATTTAGGTTAGAGGATGCAAAAACTATACTGAGAGCATAACTCGTTTATAACATAGGGGACTGAGGTGAAATATTGTGCATAGTTTCTCATCAAAAGAAGAAGAATCAGTGGAATGAAAAAAATCAGATTTATGGAAAACTGATTCAGGCTAAATCATCAAAAGTACATTTAAGGACAAAATTGGAAAGGGCACAACTAGCAGATGAAGATTGGAAAAATCTATCAAGATTTCTATAATAAACTATTTTCTATATCAATGACAGTGAGGTGACAACATTTGGACTCCATATCACAGTCTTCTATATACATACAAATACAAATGGCACTAAATATATAAAAATGAAAAATGCAACTTAACGAAGAGCAACTAGGTGGCAGAGTGGATAAGAGTGCTGAGTGTAGAGAGTCAAGAAGACTCATTTTCCTAAATTTAAATCCAACCTCAGTTACCTAGCTGTGTCACCCTGGGCAAATCACATAACTCCTGCTTGCCTCAATTTCCTCACCTGTTTAAATAGGAACAACAAGTGCATCTGTGTCCTGTCCAGCAGGACATCAACAGTGGGTCATCGAGGGGAACCGGGGCCGAGGGGGAGCAAAGGCTCAGGAAGACAACAGTCTGGGAAGGCACATGTGCCTGGGAACAGGATCGGAGAGACAGAGAGGCAACTCAAGGTTTAGGTTGGTGAATGTCTCTGTTTAATGAATGAAGAGGGTTTAATTAAATATGATTTCTGAGTGGGGGGTTGCAATGAGAAGAATGTCGGACCATAGGTGTGGCAGAAATCCTGGGGTATACTGTTATCTAGATCCTGGGCGGAGATTTCTTGGGACACACATTATCTAATCTCAGGAATTTAGGGTGTTTGCTACTCTTCTTAGCTCTTTGTCTCCTGTCTCCAAGGACATGGTCTCCGGCAGTCTTCAAGGACATGGTCTCTGACATGTCCTCTAGAACATGGTCTCTGGCACATCTGGATATCAGAATTATGAGATCAAATGAGATAATTGTGAAGTACTTAGCATAGTGCTGGGAAATAGTAGGTGCTATATAAATGTTATCTATTATTATTTTTATGTGAAATAGACCAAGTAATATACACAGAAAGTCTAAGCTGTAGGTGACACAATTTTGAGCATCTTGAGGGAAAGACTTAAAGACTTGCAAAAAAAAAAAATCTGGCATCTTATTATAAAGGCTGTTTTATATTCTAGCATTCCTACTAGATAAATCCTAGTCTTAGTTTTTGCTAGGTTAGGTCCCAAAAGGTCACTTTGCTCCTCAGGATTTCAGGACCTAAATGTTGAGCTGGCTATTGGGGTGTTGGGATGCCAAGGTGCCTAGTTTCCAATCTCTCCACTTAAAATGGAGAACAAGCTCAGAGGCCAAAGACTTTGGCCCATTTTAACTAGTTACATGTTGATGTTACTAAGGAGGTTAAAGCCCTCTTAATAATAATTTATGTCATTTATATTAAGCATTTTATGTTAGCATAGGTCCTATTATTATACCTATTTTTGCATTTGAGAAAACTGAGGCAAACAAATTAAGAGATCATTGATAATTTGTGTAAGGTTGCACAGCCAAACCTCTAGACTAGATGTGAACTCAGGGCTTTCAGAGTACTCTATTCACTGCATCATTTTATACTGTTCTTATAGACCACTATCATCTGAGACCAATCAGAAGCAATGGTGTTAAATACATTGTCAGAAGAGAGTAGGATGAGGCTGACTCAGGTCATTTTAAAGTAGCCTGGTTTTAGTTAAAGAAACAATTGAAAATGATCTCTTTTTCATGGGGAGATTGTATCAGCCAATCACCTAAAACATTCTACCAAGGGACCATTCACGAAAGAAATATTCCTTACTTACATAACCTAGGGCTTTTTGAAGGATTACTTTATGAAGTTGTCAAAAAGATGTGCCACCAAACTAGGATTTGGAAAAACAATGAGAAACAGGGAACTGTGCTAGCTTTTCAGAAAACCAAGTAAAGAAATCACTTTAGTTTTTAGATAGGAAGAAAAGGATTTCCTAAGTTCATGCAGGTTTTCAGCTGGAAAGGTCCCTAAAGATGATTTATACTCCCATCTTTCCAATATGACAAAGATTTGTTTCAAGTGAGATAATTCCAGTTGTACATATTTCAACCTAGGACTTGTGTTCAAATCTCAGTTCTGTACACATGATTGTCTTGAACAAGTCAATTGTTCTTATACCTTCGATTTCTTCAACTATCAAATTAAGCGGGTTGACAAGATGACCTGGAAGTTCTTTTCCATATCTAAATCTCATAACTTAGATCAGCAGTTGTCAAATGTTTTTGGAATCACTAGTCTTAAATTTTTGAAGACCACCTCCTCTTTGGGGTTAATGTGAGTTATATCTACTGATATTTACTATAATATAAATTGTGATTTATTATGAAATTAGTTTTGATTTCACTCATTCCCTGAAAGGATCCCCACAGGGTTCCTGAACCATACTTAGAGAACAACTAAACTGATCAGAGGACTTAGAAAGTTTTGATGGTGTTGAGATATGGGGAGAGAGAGAGGAAATTTAAAGAAAATTTTGTTGTGTTTTGGGGGGAGATACTTATTTGGTGAGGGGTGGCTTGGAAGACTACATAAAACAAGACAACAAAAAAAGTCAGCTCAGCGATGGGGAAACAAAACAAAACTCATGACCATGGTTTTGTTTTTTAATTGAAATTTGTGGAGCAGGGTATAGAGGAATTGGTCCTAAGCCAAATTCTCAAGAGGAACTTTTGCGTAGAAAGAGGGCAAGCCCAAGAACAGATTAGATATAATCCACATAAAAAAAAAAAAAACAAAAAAAAAAAAAACCTCCTGAGGGAAGATGGGATGGTGTTCAAAAAATGTGCCCTAGATGGATGCGATGATATTTATTCCCGCAGATCTATGGGTGCATGTGTGCGACAGTGCTAGAAAGAGCGCTGTCACCCAGAACTTCCTTGGGGTGAGTGAGTGTCAATGCGAGAGAGAGCAGTGCCTGAGAACTTCCGCGGGTGTGGGTATGTATGTAGAAGAGAGAACTGCCCAAGAACTTCCTTCCGTGGGTGTGTGTCTCTCCTGATAAAGACCTTACACCCTAACCCGCACCCGGCTTTCCTAGGCATAAAGTGGAAAAGAGAGGTAAGAGGTCTCGACCACACCTAGGCAGCACCACTTCCTAAAGAATTCTTCAGTCCCCCAACCCCCTTCCTGCTAACTCCATCACCCGAGACTACATTTCCCAGCAAGCTCTTGGGGCGCTCGCGCTCTACAATTGACCCATTTCCCGGCCCGTCAGCAGCTAGGGGGGCCGGCCCAAGCGCCCAGGCGGCCGCTCCCTGCTGACTCGGAGTGTGGGCGGGGAGAGGAGGGCGGAGGGAAGAGGAGGAGGCGCCGTTGCTGCCGTTTGCCTCGGCAGCTGCGAGAGCCGGCACTGGTCCGCAGCAGGCTGCCGCCAACGCCGCCATGGACGAACAGGCGGGGCCCGGCGTCTTCTTCAGCAACAGTCACCCAGCGGCAGCCGCGGGTGTCAAGGGGCTCGGGCCGCTGGCTGAGGCAGCGGCCGCGGGCGACGGGGCGACTGCGGCGGCTGCGGCGCCTGCGGGGGCGGCCCGAGCCCAGTACAGCCTCCCAGGGATCCTGCACTTCCTGCAGCACGAGTGGGCCCGCTTCGAGGTGGAGCGCGCCCAGTGGGAGGTGGAGCGGGCGGAGCTGCAGGTAGAGACCCTCCCGGCCTGGCCCTCCTCCTCCCGCCTCTTTACTCCCTCCTCTCTCGCCCCGCCCCGGCTTCTTCCTCCCAACCTCCCGCCTGTCCCCTCCCCCTTCCCTCGGTTCCCGCCCATCCCGCCCAGAGAACCCCTTCACCTCGCCCCACCCACCTTGACTCTACCTGCTCTTATCCCTGGTTGCTCCTCCCGCCTAATCAAATGAGATAATGTTTGTAGAGCGCTGGGCTCGGTGCCTGGCATCTAGTAGATGTCTTTTCCCTCCCTCCTCCTCCCCAAGCATCTTCCTAACATTAATCTCCCGCCTCCTCGTCCAACTTCTAGCTCTAGTCTTTCCTTTTCAGTTGCAGTTAGGCAAGGAAGCCTGGTGCAGCCTATGGGACCGCTCTGTTTCTAAGGGGGTCACGCCCCGCTTCTGGGGGCAAACGACAGAGCTGTTTTCAGTAGAGTTGAAGGGTCAGCGGATTTTGTTTTGTGGGTATTTTTTTTTTAAGTTGGTTGGTTGATTTTTCCGGTAGATTCTCTTCGTGAAAGAAAGGAATTGAACGGGCAGATGAAATTGTATTAGGCTGTGACCAGAGGTAGGGAACTGAAAAGAGAAAAAAAAAAGTGGTATTTTCAGAAATAGAAAATTCTTAGATCTTCCAATTTATGTCTTCTGCCGCAGTGCGTTTCACCCGCTGTTTTTAGATCCGAGGTTTTTGAATGTAATATCTCTAGTCTACTGCGTTACTTAAGGGAGCACTGATATTGTTAAGATTTAAAAACAAAAACACACAAACATTCTTTGTGGCAAAATAACCTCTCCATCCAACAAAACATAAACAAGTTTTTGCGAAAATATTTTTTCCAGATTGAGTTTTTAATAGAAGGAAGTTGAGGTCTGTTAAAAGTTAGTCATGTTACTGGGTATATAGCGCAAAGACTTGTTTTGAGATAACTGAAGATCCACAGAATTTAAAAATGAAATGTTAAGTGTTTACAGGCTTTTCACATGGTGAATTTCTTTATTGTGTCTTAAGTTCTGAGATTTTAGAAAGAGCTTTAATAACTATAAGTGGTCGAGTCAGGAATTGGGGACTGTATTTTAGATATAAAGAGGAGAAAAAAAGATTCTTGCTCTCAGCTCATTTTAATAGGAGAAAAATATACTAATAATTATAGAAAAGATAAAATAACTCCAGAGAAGGCAGGAATAAAGGTAGCAGGGGAATGAGAAAGGCCTGTTGAAGAAAATGCGATTTGGTCCTCTTTATGCCTGCTGTGTCTTAGTCTGTGATTCCTTGAAGATAGTGTATTTGCTTACGTGGGAAAAGCACATTAGTACAGGGGAAACAGGACATGTTTTGAGGGCACCAGACCTCTGTTCGAATCCTGTCTCTCTTATTTCCTGTCTTGTTATGGGCAAGTCACGACTTCTCTGAGCTTTATTTATTCAACTTGAAAATGGGGTGTGTGGAGATTAAATGATCTGTCTTCTCTTACAGCTCTAAATCTATGATCCAACATATACAAGTTATTTCCTTGATAATAAGTTCCTTGAATGCATACAGCCTGTCTCATTTTTTGACTTAGTAGCTTCTAGGCCATCCTGACACATAGATGATTTATAAGTGCTTGTTTATTGAATTATCTAAGGAATCGCCAACTATAACCGTTTCATGTTTCTTTCAAGACAACTTTTCCTTGGTGATCTCCATTATAAGTAATAGTTGAAGTGCTCCCCATCGCTGCTTCTAAATAATATCTCATTCCCCGACCCACCTGATGGTTGTTAAAGCTATGTGATCACTTAACTCTGTAACTTCTGTTTAGATATTTGCACTTTAGTTGGAAGTAATTGAGCTAGCTTATTGATTATTCAGTGTTAATCCTTTCACCTTTTGATATGACTTTTTTTGGAGATAATCTCCCTACTTTTCTTATTCCTCCCCTCCCCCACCCTTTAGAAGGATAGTAGCCACTCATTGGCTAGATCCCTCCTACTGAATGAATTGAGTAGAACCTTTTATCTGCTTTGTTTCCAGCCTTGGTTAATTCCATTTTAAATGGCTTAGTGGTCCCCTGCTCCAAAGAGCTTCCCTTTTGGTTCTGCAATTAGTATGGATACCTGATTGGGTAGCCATATTGCAACTCAAGTGTTCCCATGCTCTAAAAATCCAACAGCTTCAGCCTCCCCGGTAACAGGGATTTTGAATTTGCCATATCATGTTCTGTGGCAAATAATATTTAAAAGAATCTATGCATTTCTAGGTTTTCTAAGTTTTGAAAAGGGTTTGTTTATCTTTATAGAAATTGGGGAGGGGGAAAAAGCACAAGATTTATCTTATTAGATTTTAGTTTCTAGTTTGAGGACTTGATCTTCATAATTCTTTGTAATTAATATTTGTTAATAAAAATCTCAAAATTTGCATTTGTTGGATAAAAAAGCATAAAGAGATATATTTTGTAAACACTAATTTAATTTAAAAATATATATTAAAAGCCTACAGTGTTTCAGATAGGGCAGTTAGGTGGTACAGTGGATAGTCAGGAAGACCTGAGTTCAAATCCTGCCTGGGACACTACTTGGGTGACCTGGTCAAGTCACTTAATCCCTACCCAAAAACTGGAGAAATAAATGTAAAACTACTACAATATGTTTGTAGAAAACAAAAACAAAAAGCCCCACATAAATAGTTGGTCCACAAGATCACAAAGAATCAGATGAGCCTGAACAAGGAAAAACATTTTAGGTAAATGCTTGGTACAGAAGATTCAATAACATAATTCAGTAAACATTAAGTGCCTCCTTTATGCTGAGCAATGTGCTAAGTACTGGGGATGCAAAGAGGCAGAAGACAGTCCCTTCTTCCAGAGAGCTTACAATCTAAAGAGGAAGAAAGCATGTAAACATATATATGAAGCAAGCTGTATTGCAGAATAAATAGAAAATTGTTAAAAAAAAAAAAGGGGGGGGGGAGGTAAGCACTGGAATTAAGGGGTGTGCTTACTCTTGAAGAACATGGAATTTTAGTTGAAACTTGGAGGTTAGGGAGGTTAGTAATTAAAGTGGACGAAAGAAAGTATTCTAGGGACAGGAATAGCCAGGGAGAGAGTGCCACAGCTGAGAGAAGTGTTTCATTGAGTGAACAGCCAGAAGGCCAGTGTTATAAGATTGAAGAGTTTTTGTTGGGAAGTAGGGTATAAGAAGACTGAAAAGGCAGAAAGGGACTAGATGGTGAAGGGCTTTAAATGTCAAACTGGGCATTGTAGTTTTGATGGGATAATATGGTTAGAACTTAGATTGTAAGAAGTTAAATGAGTGAAAAGAGAGAAAGTGGAAGCACATTGTGGATGGCTTTTTGAACATTTTAGTTACAAAGCACAGAAAAGAAGATAATTAGTAAGGCTGGAAAGGTCAGATGAGGTTTGCCTTTTTTTTTCAGGGTAGGGGAGTCATGGACAGGTTCGTAAAGCAGAAGAAAAAGAACCGGTAGAAGAGGAGAGATTGAAAATAAGTGAAAGAGGCATGAGAAAGGGAATAGACAATCTGTTGGAGGAGTTAGGTTCAGAGAAGTTAAATTTGGTAAAGAGTGAGTCGAGTATATCATGTGATATAAGTGAAGGAGATAATCATAAAAGGCATCAGAATGTTAGAGATGAGAAAGAGGAGAGAAAAGAGATCATGGTTAATACACTCAATTTTTAAAATAAAATATGAGACAAAGTTCTCATCTGAAAGTAGGGAAAGAGGAATCATGGAAGATTTGAGGGGGGATGAAAAAGTTAAGAAGTCTTTGTAGCAGAATATGATTGTGGGTTGATTAGGGAAGTATAGTGGAATTGCTCAGCAAACAGTAAGGGCTTGTTTGGAGGTTATGTAGCATAAATATGTATTAGACCCAGTCAAAATGGTGATATGATTTTTCTCCTTTTTAATTCAAAAACATGTGTAGGTGTGAAGGCAACAAATCCGAAAGTGGTCCTCAGCTGAAGCTTTTGCTGGGCATAATCTGCAATATAATAAGGGGGTTAGAGTTAAAGAAGAGAGGAAAGTGAAGAGTTGAGTTGGTTTACCAAGGAGTCAAGATGGGTAGAAGAGAAGAGAATGTCTAGTGCAGGGGAGATGGCCTTAGGAGAGAAATGAGGGGTTATGATGAGGATGAAGAGTAGGATTATATAAGGGAAGTAAAAAGGAGACACATAAGCCTAAAGATTATGATTGAATAAAGGGATTTCAGAGATGAACATAGAGATGGTACATTTGTAGGTGATGGAATATCCAGAATATGACCATCTTTTTTGTATAGCTTTTATTAGGATCAAGGAATAGTTCTTGGGAGATACTGGTTAGAGTTTTTGGAATAGAATCACTATCTTATCTCTCTACCTACTTACCTATCTATATCTATATTGAAGTTCCCTAATGTGAGGACAAGAGTTGGGGAGAAAAGAAAAATTGCAAGCCAAACATTTAATTTATTGAGAAAGGAAAGGGAGTGACCTGTGTGCAAACAATAGTGATTCACATTTTGAGGGTGATAGAAATAAGTAGCATGAACCTCAAAAAAAAAGAGCTTACTGAGTGATAGTAGAAGGGGGAGAATGTTCATCTTTGAATGGAGGGAGCCCAGTCTTCTATCTTCAAAGGACAGGTACAGGAAATGGAAAGCCTGAAGTCAAAGGGAAGAGGTTATTCATCTTTACATTGAGGACTCTTTATATCCAAATTGGGAAATTGCTCTGTTGGCAGAAGGTGGCAAGCAGTAAGATGACTTGAGCTGGTACAGATAGAAATGGTTGCTTTGGGGTGGCTTGACTCTTAGCAGGCTTTCCTCAGGGAACATATTGTGCTAAGCAGGAGATGATGGAAGGCACAGGTGCTAGCACATGGTCTGAGGACTTCTCACTTGAGGAGTCTGGCTGTAAAGCAGCAGCAGGAAGTGCAAGATTCCCTGTGCAAACAGAAGACACCTGGCCTGACCTCTAATAATGAAGCTTCTTGCCTTTAAGGAGCTTATATTTTCATTGGAGAATGGAAGATGAGTTGGAAATCAGAGTATACATACAGAAGTGAGGTTTAATTTTTTTGGTCTGGTATTATGGTTTCATTGGTGTGGTAAGATTTCTACCCATTATCCCATATTGCCTTTATAAATACAAAATTCTTTCAAAGGGAGAGTGCTTACAGTTGGATGAAAAAGTAAAAGTATGATATAGGAAGTGACATTTGAACTGTGCTTTGAAGGAAGCTTCAGATTGTAAGAGATGATGCTGAGGGGAGAGAGAAAATGCATTCTAATCATGGCGGACTACTTATGCAAAGGCATGGAAGTGGGAGGTAAAATGTCATGTGTTATGAATGTGTATTGTGCTATTTTGACACGGAGAGTATATAAAGGGATTAAGATGGTAATGTGAAAGACTGACAAGGTAGTTAGGAGCTGGATTGTATTGGACTTTTAAATACGCAGATGAAGAGTTTATATTTTATTCTAGGAAGTCCTAAGGAACAGTTGATGTCTTAGCTCAGATGCTTAACTAGCTGTGTGACTGGGCAAGTCATTTAAAGAAATCTATGCACCTCATTTGTACTCATTTGTAAAAAGGGTGTTAGGCTTTCTAAATCTATGTTCTTATCAGAATAAGAGAGATGTGGTAAAGTAGAATCAACAGCTAAGTAACTAATTAGATATAGGAGTTAAGAAAGAGGAAAGACAAACAACATTTTCCAACTTGGGTCACTGGAAGGATGGTGATTGCATCAATATAAACAAGGTAGTTTGGAGTAGAAATCAACTGATTATCTAATACTACTTTTCTTTCCTGGTTTACCTGTAATCATACTTGAAAACAAGTATGCTCTGAGCATAGATCAATCTTGTGGATTATCTATAACAAATTTAAAATTTAGGTTGAGACCCTTCGTCTTGGTTTATATTCTAGAGTCCACTGGTTTCAGTTAAACAATAAAAGTCAATTTTGATATTATTCTTAGTAAAATAAATGTTTTTAAAAATTATATGTGCCATCAAGCTATATAAGGGACTGAATATATAACTAGTTTTTCTATTATCATGTATAATTAAGTGTAAGCTATATCATTCTTTAAAAATCTATAAAATTTTCATCTTGTATTTATAATGTTTTGGATTTTTCCTTTGAAAAACATTGGAAAACACCTATATGTTATGGTATTGAGGTCATTTGGTATCTTTTATTTTTAAGCTTTTACTTTCTTAGAAGTCATTCTCCAAAGTAGTAAAAAAAAAAAAAAAAAAAAAAAACTTTCAGATTAAGGCTAATTGTTTTTTTTGGAATCTGTCTATCTTCCTTTTTCAAGTTGCCATGGCAAAGTAGAAGTGCTGAATTAGCTGTTGAATCTACCAGGTGCAAAGTGCCATCATATTCCTTCCTTCTTCATGCAGCCTTAGGGAGTAGAGTATGCTATGCTGAAATTGTCTTTATTATTTTTTTTCTTCTATTTTAGTTATTCACGAACTTCTGGCTACTTTTGGTTTGCAGAATAACTGAATTTGATGGGGAAGATAAGATCAAAATTCTCCCCAAAGTCTTAATTGGAGCAGAAACATGGCTCAGGGTATATAGCATGGACTTTGGATGCTTATTGCCTGTGTGACATTGAACAAACAATTTTGTCTCCTTGCACTTCAGTTTTGCTTATTTATCAAAAGAGGGCTTTGGATTAGGTAGTCCCTTCGATCTTGCCCAACTCAACATTGATGAGCCTGTTGAACCTAAAACACAAATAACCTCTGACCATGTCATTCCTCTGCTCAATAAGCTTCAGTGGCTTGTTTTTGCTATTAACTGTAGTTAGTTAACATTCTTCTGTTAACATTTAATATCCTTCACAATCTAGGTCCAGTTTATCTTTCCTGGTTGATTGTACTTTACCCTTCCTTATTTACCCTGCTGTATTTTTCCCCCAGACATGACAATTCACTTTCAGACTCTGCACCTTTGCACAGGCTCTGGTCCCATTGTTTGGAAAACTTCCTTTTCATCTCTTTTCCTTAAAACCAAAGCTGTCAAATACCCCATACTGCCTATTACACTCCCTTATGCAGTTGCAGTATAATTAAAATGTAATTGGGAAGTATTTAACAAAATAAATAAAAATATATTAAAACATAATTAATGTTACATTTTAAAACTAAGTATGCAGCCCACAGAAATTCTTATGTCTGTTTGGTGATCTTCTTTGAGGTTGACATGATTGCCTTAAAACCAGTAGCTTCATTCATAAGTCACCTGGAGTGACTCCATTAAGAGCCTTTTTTTGATCCTCTCTCCTCAAAACTAATTGCATTTGTTTATCTTTGAAAATAGATAGAGCATTTATTAATTGTTTGCTTTGTGTTGTGCTAGTTCTATGTATATATTATTTTCCCCAGGTTTCCCTGTCTCCTCTATGAGCTTCTTAAGCAATTTTTTTTCTTGTTGTTGTTCTTTCTGTTCTTAATACCAAGACAAAGTCAGACAGTTAATAGGAACTTAATAAATACTTGTTGAATTGGATTTCTACCTGTAGAAATTTTGTTAGGTACTTGTGGTGCTGGGCACATCTTTTAACCTTGTTCTCCAAAATTGTAGGAACAGCTCCTTAATTTAGGAACCAGTTGTATCATATAAATTAAAGGAAAGAATATGGACAGAAGCAGTCTTTTGTCATAGAGTGAAGCTTTTTAAACCATTTGGGGTCACATAACTGAATGGGGGGTAAGAGGAAGGGAGGGGGGAGGGGGTGCAAAAATTTGGCAACAGTATCAAATTTTCTGCCAATTTTTAATTCTTTTTTAAAAATATTTTTTATTTTAATAGCCTTTTATTTATAGGTTATATGTATGGGTAACTTTATAGCATTGACAATCGCCAAACCTCTTGTTTCAATTTTTCCCCTCCTTCCCCCCATCCCTTCCTCCAGATGGCAGGATCACCAGTAGATGTTAAATATATTAAAATATAAATTAGATACACAATAAGTATACATGACCAAACCATTATTTTGCTGTACAAAAAGAATCGGACTCTGTAATATTGTATGATTAGCCTGTGAAGGAATTCAAAAATGCAGGTGTGCAAAAATATAGGGATTGGGAATTCAGTGTAATGGTTCTTAGTCATCTCCCAAATTCTTTCACTGGGCGTAGCTAGTTCAGTTTATTACTGCTCCATTGAAACTGATTTGGTTCATCTCATTGCACAGGATGGCCAGGTCCATCAGAATTAGTCATCATATAGTATTGTTGTTGAAGTATATAATGATCTCCTGGCCCTGCTCGTTTCACTCAGCATCAGTTCGTGTAAGCCTCTCCAGGCCTTTCTGAAACAAGATTTAATTCTTTATAAAAAGCTTTTTGTTTTCAAAATACATGCAATGATAATTTTCAACATTCACCCTTGCACCTTATGTTTCAAATTTTTTCCCCTCTTTTCTCCCCTCCCCTAAGATAGAAAGTAATCCAATATAGGTTAAACTTGTGCAATTCTTATAAATATATTTCATTTTTTTTTTTTTTTTTTTTTTTTTGCTGAGGCAATTGGGATTAAGTGACTTGCCCAGGGTCTCACAGCTAGAAAATGTTAAGTGTCAGAGGTCAAATTTGAACTCAAGTCTTCCTGAATTCAGAGCTAGTGCTCTGTCCATTGCGCCACCTAGCTACCCTTCTAAATATATTTCCACAAAATGAGTGTGGACCACAACATAGCATTTTCACTCTTTCTGTTATTGTTTGCTTGCATTTTTGTTTTCCTTCTCAGATCTTTTTTTTCTTTCTAGATCCACTTTTTCTTGTGCATCAAGATAACTATATAAATATGTAAATATATATATATATACATACATACATACATATATTGGATTTAACATATTTTAACATTTAACATGTATTGCACTACCTGCTATCTAGGGGAGGGAATGGGGAGAAGGGGAAAATTTGGAACAAAAGGTTTTGCAAGGGTCAGTGTTGAAAAATTACCCATGCATATGTTTTGTAAATAAAAAAAGCTATAATAATAAATATATATATTTCCACATTATAATGTTGCAGAAGAAAAATCAGATCAAAAGGAAAAAAAAGAGAAAGAAAAAAGTAATTAGAATAACAAAAAAGATGAAAATATTATGTTTTGATCCACATTTAGTCTCCATACTTCTCTTCTGGATGCAGGTAGATGACTATCACAAGTCTGTTGGAATTGCCTCGAATCTCTTCATTGTTGAAGAGAGCCAATTGATCATCATGTAATCTTGTTGTGTACAGTGTTCTCTTGGTTCTACTCTACTTAGCATCAGTTCATGCAAGTCTTTATAGGCTTTTTTGAAATCAGTCTGCTCACAAGATTTAATGCTTTTTTTAAAAATAGCTTTTTATTTACAAGACATATGTATGGGTAATTTTTCAGCATTGACCCTTGCAAAACCTTCTGTTCCAACTTTTCCCTTTCTCCCTCTTTCCTCCCCTAGGTGGCAAGTAGACCAACACATGGTAAATATGTTAAAGTACATATTAAATATATGTATACATATTTATACAGTTATCTTGCAGCACAAGAAAGATCGGATTTAGGAATAGGGTAAAAATAACCTGAGAAGGAAAACAAAAATGTAAATGAACAAAAACCAGGAGTAGAAATGTTATGTTGTGGTCTATACTCATTTCCCACAGTTCTTTCACTAGGTGTAGCTGGTTCTCTTCATTATTGAACAATTGGAACTGATTTGATTCATCTCATTGTTGAAAAGAGCCAGGTCTATCAGAATTGACAAGATTTAATTTTTTATATAAAAAAACCTAAGCACATCCATCTCATTAGTATGCAAATTTGCTTTCATCTTTAATAAATGGTAAAATTATATGTATACAAAGAATTGCTTTAAAATAAATTTATGATGTTATTAGTAAACTTTTGATTTGTATATCTATCATATTTATTTGCTCAGAATTGCTAGTGGAAGAAGATTAAGAAGCTCTGTTTTTATAGAGCATTGATTTCCAATTTTGGGTAAAGACTTAGAATTTGAGAGTCAAGGAGGGCATGAGGAAAGATCTCTTTAAATCTCAAAGTAATCGAGCACATACAATCTAAGATACTTTCTCCATCCACCAACTGGACAAGAGAAGGCTCTGATAATTAGGAAACCTTTTTCCTTCCATTACATTTTATATGCCTCCCCTCTGCAGATACAGTGGCAGTCAAACATGTCTAGATGCATCAAAGTTGGTTTGCCTGCTGCTTTTAGCAAGTGATAGCATTAAATACGCCATATTTCTCAAGTTGTTGTAATAGTATAACATGAATTTGCTATAATACAAAAACTATCAGATTTGGATTAAGAAAATCTGATTTCTCATTTCAACTTTGCTATGACTGTGACTGAGGAAAATCACCACACATTTTTTACCCCTCACTTTGTTCATCTGTAAAAAGAAGCCTTTAGTTTTGAATAAGTGTGTCTTAACCAGATATTGTGATGAAATTCCTTAGGCGCAGAAAGGTGACCTGGTATCTCTTAATTAACATGTTTTAATTTAGTTTAGAAGACAGCATAAATATAATGCAGAAAAATCAGAATGATTATTTCTTTAAATTTCTTAGAATCTAAGAATATAGAGAATAAGATTGAAGAGGGAATGAAACCTAAGTGTGGTTATGTGCATATATTTAAAGAGGTTCATGAATGGTGGATTTTGAATGAGAGTTTGAAAAATATGTTAATAAGCCAGAGCTCCATAGATGCCTTGTGCCTAAAATAAATAGTCTTCAGGGAAGCCAAAATGTTAATATGAAATATTATCCATCAGAGAAGTACTTTATTTCTTAAAGCTTGATGCCAATAAATGCATCTTCATTCATATACTGTCTTTCCAGTCCTTAGCATTCTGCCCCAAACACTTTTATAGCATTCATTGTTCATTTGTATCTTATCCTTCAATACTTAGAGCATCTACAGAATACCCTAGATTTTTTTGGTACTCACCCAGTAGTGCCAAGGACATGTGTGTGGAAAAATCATTATGAATCAGTATGCTTCTGTTCTCTTCAGAATATTAGCTAACAGGTACAGGAAATAAATAGCGTGCTACTAAATTTTGTTCACATTCTTAAGCTCTTTATGCTCCAGGAAAAGTACAATCATTTAGGGACATTTTATTAACAACATAATATTTCATTTTGGCTTTTTCTAGGTTAGCCTAAATATAAAAGATCATGTTTATTGGTAAAAATCTGTGTTTATCTCAAAAGGCATGTAGAGAAAGAGAGAGCGCTAAAGCATATATTAAGCACTTTGCTCTGGAGATAGGAATACAAACAAATAACATGGTACTTTTGAGGAGCTTATGTTCTAATAGACATAAAGGGGAATTGGACAAAGTATGGTGAGGAGGAGATATCTACAAGGGGAATGGAGTGAATTGACAAAGAAGTGAGAGTGAAGATGAGTATGGCTGAAACCCCTTCTGAAATAGCAATCTCCCCACTGAGGACAAGAACCAAGGTGGAGGCATGGGCATGCCATGCCTCAGATAGCTCTAGTTTCCTGTAATTATCTTTTATGAATTTATTTAATCCTTTTATGAAAGTATCAATTTTCAACTTCTCTCCTTATGTAACAAGTTTTATAAACTACTTGCATTAAAATAAAACTCCTTGTTTATTGGAATAACTCTAGTTAAATATAAGGGAATGAAATTCTGATAGTCTAGACTTTGATAAACAAATAAGTTCATAGACACTTTTATAACTTGTACAAGCTGAACTTCTATTCTCTCTGTAGCAGGGCTTCTTCACTCTTTTTTTGTGTCTTGGATCCCTTTAGCATTCTGGTGAATCCTCTGTAGCTATTCTCAAAGTAATTTTTTTCATTAGTATTTTATTTTTCCAAATACATGCAGAGGTAACTACCTCTTCAACATTCACATTTGCAAAATCTTGTGTTCCAGAATTTTCTTTTTACTTTCTCCCTGTCTCCTCCTTAAGGTAGCAAGCAATTTGATATAGCTAAAACATGTACAATTCTTCTAAATACATTTCCATATTTGTCATGCTGTGTGAGAAAAATCCATCTAATCAAAAGGGGGAAAAAACCCATGAGGAAAAAAAGCACAAGAAGGTGAAAATACTATGCTTTGGTCCACCTTCAGTCTCCATAGTTATCTCTCTGGCTATGGATGGCACTTTTCATCGTCTATTGGAATTGCCATAAATTGTTGAAAAAAGCCAAGTCCATCACAGTTGATCATCATATAATCTTCTTGTTGCCATATGCAGTATTCTCCTAGTTCTGCTCCCTTGACTCTGCATCAATTCATGTAAGTCCTTCCAGGCTTTTCTGAAATAACTGCTTATCATTTCTTATAGAACAATAATATTCCATTACATACATATACCATAATTTATTCAACCATTGCCCAACTGATGGATATTCAAAATAATGTTTAAGTGCATAAAATAATAGACAGGATTGCAAAGGAAACCAATTTTGTTGAAATGTAGTTACTAAAATATTAACGAAAATAAATTCACTCAGACAATTTTTAGATGAAGAAATTGAAACTTTCTAGTCACATGAAAAGGTGCTCTAAATCACTATTGATCAGAGAAATGCAAATTAAGATAACTCTGAGATACCACTACACTCATTTCAGATTGGCTAAGAGACAGGAAAAGACTATGATGAATGTTGGAGGGGATGTGAGAAAACTGGGACACTGATACATTGTTGGTGGAATTATGACTACATCCAGACATTCTGAAGAGCACTTTGGAACTATGCTCAAAAAGTTATCAAACTGTGCATACCCTTTGACCCAGCAGTGTTTCTACTGGGCTTATATCCCAAAGAGATCTTAAAGGAGGGAAAGGGACCCACATGTACAAAAATGTTTGTTGCAGTCCTTTTTGTAATGATTAGAAACTGGAAATTGAATGGCTGCCCATCAATTGGAGAATGGCTAAATAAATTGTGGTATATGAATGTTATGGAATATTATTGTTCTGTAAGAAATGACCAGCAGGATGATTTCAGAAAGACCTAAAGAGACTTACGTGAACTGATGCTAAGTGAAATGTGCAGAACCAGGAGATCATTATACATGGCAACAACAAGACTATATGATAAATAATTCTGATGGACGTGCCTCTCTTCAACAATGAGATGACTCAAACCAGTTCCAATTATTCAGTAATGAAGATAATCAGCTACACCCAGAGAAAGAACTATGGAAAATGAGTATAGACCATAACATAGCATTTCAACTCTTTCTGTTATTGTTTGCTTTTCCTTCTCATATTTTTTTTTCTTTCTTTCTAGATCCGATTTTTCTTGTATAGCAAGATAACTATAAATATGTATACATATATTAGATTTTTTTTTAAAAAGAAAGGAAAATAAGTTCACTGACCCCAGATTATGAACATCTTTTCTGTGCCTTTATAGAATTTAATCCAGACTTTTTGTATAGAATATTCTTTACTCTGTTAATCATTTTAATTACTCTTTTCTGATTGTATTGAGCTTGAGGATTGGTGATGAGAAGAACTGTGCTTTACTTTTTATGTGTACAAGTGTGGGATAAGTTTTTTTCACTTTTTATTATATATACTCTTAATGATACTTGGCATGTTATCAGTCCCTTTGTCCACAAACATTTATGTGAGGATTAGTTTACCCTAAATATAAGTCATCTCCATTTATTTATTTTTAGTATCTGTGTACCAGTTTATATTTGAGGACTTGTAGGTATTTAAAAAATGAAATTTTCATTTCAAGGAACTTTTATTGGGAAGCAACAACATATCCATAAGTCAGTGTATAATATTTATAAGTTTAATATGAGTGGTGTTACTAATAATTGGGGAAAAAAAGAAGGGCTTCTTGTAGTAGGGGATAACTTGAGTTGAGTTCTGAAAGAATCATTAGGTGAAGGTGAAGAGAGAGGGAATTCTAGGCTATGATGTATGAGATGAAAGTCATGTATGTGTAAAGTGGAGAAAATAATATACAATAGGCTTGAAAAGTAGGGTGGAGTTATTTTAAGTAGAATTTTAAATGCTAAATAGAGGAGTTTTAATTTTATTTTAAAGGTGATTGAGAGTCCCTGAAGCTTCTTGAATAACTTAAGATCAATAATCTGTGAAGTTTATGTATTAAGTTTTTCAAACTTATGAAGTAGGCAAATGTTAACATTCATTTACATATTTTCTGTTCACTCAACAGCTTTGTATTTTGATCATATAGTTTACTCTTGCCTGTTTGACATTTTAATACTCAGAAAAGATTAGTCATTTGCAGATCAATGTTTTCAATGTTTTTCCCTTTTGTAGGTCATTTAGGAAAAAAAAATGCAATTAAGACCAGTCCCCTGAAAGGACCCCATTATTATGCTGCTTCTTCCAGAGATAGTCTTTTATAGGATAGAATATGTAATTTTAAAGCATCAAAAATCTTAGAAGTCATCTATTTTTAAACCCCACATTTTGCAGAAGAAAGGAGTCACTTTTTATTTTCTAGTAATTCAGTTGTGTATCCCTGGGGAAACAGTGCCATCAAATTCATCGGCTTTTGAATGTGTGTGTGTGTGTGTGTGTGTGTGTGTGTGTGTGTATGTGTGTGTTTTTAAGAACTTTTAATATATAACTTGGCAGAGATAGCCAAGGGATAGAGTATTGTCCTTGGAGTCATGAAGACCTGGTTTCAAGTGCTGCTCTAGTCAGTATTAGCTATATGCCTTGGGCAAATAACTTCATTTCTCAAACTCAATTTCCTCATCTGTAAAATTGATAAAATACATTACTTTCCCCTACCACCTCAGGGTATTTGTGAGGATAAAATTAAATAACATTTGTAAATATCTTTGCTAATCTAAAAACACTTTATGGATACTAGCCATTAAAGGCTTTATTAAAATCTAACCAATGCTTCTTGTTTATCTGTTTATCTCTTTAGTGTCCCCTATGGTTTTGTTTTTTGTTTTATTTTGTTTTGTTTTTAAGCCAAAAGTGTATTAGTTGATTCTAAGCTTGAACCTTGGATAATTAAAGGTTGAATTGAAAACTATTATTTATAACTTTTTACCTTGTTTGTCAGTTTGACAGAAAAATTTATCAACTTAAAAAATGTAGTACCCATAACATTTAATTAGCCTTTAAGAGAAATTGCAGTATCTCCCAGTCTTAGTGTAGTTTTAACTTATTAAGACTTTTGAGACACCCTATTTTAAATTAAAAAGCTCTTAGTTATGACATATTTCTGTAGCCAAATTAAATGTGATTGTATAATTTTTATCTTATGTTAGGAGCCAAGAACCAATTTAAGGGATCCATCTGCTAGTAATTATTGCTTCACTTCTCTTTGCCCCGAAATGTACCCTTGCTGCTGACTGAGAATTCAAGTTTGTTCTGAGAGATGGAAGAAAGGGCATATCAGCTATGTTTGTGATTGGGGTAGAAAAGGGAGGAGACAATACTTGGAGAAGAAATGAAATATGTTTTTATATGAACCCTGGAGGAAAAATAAGGACCAAAAATGAATGAGAATTTAATTGCCATCCTGCCTAAAGCCTTATTCCTATTAATTTTTCTAGCTACCACTGACTTACCTTTTTCTAAATAATGTAATACTTACTGTCTGTATCACTTATTTTGGCACTGAGTCCTGGATGAGATTATAGAAGCAATCTAATTTATTACATACTGTAATGACTGCATATTTAAAATCAGCCGGAATTCCGATTAAAGGAAAAATCTTCAATCTTTAATGAAGTGAAGAGGTGAATAAGGATTGCGATAGCAATATGGGCAAGAAAGATTGCGATAGCAATATGGGCAGCTGCGACAGGAAGCCAGCTAGCAGAGAGAGAGAGACCTGAGCTGAAAAGCCATCACAATCGCAATCGCAATCGCAAAATGCTAGCAGTCTCTCCTTCCCCTTCCTTTTCCACTCCCCTGCCTCCACCCACCAAAATCGTCATTTCCTATACAACACATCAAGACTTGCACAAAGAGTGGGCGGGGGCAATTCTTTCTCCAAAGTTATATATTAATAGAGTATGGTCCAGTTACTATTTAGCCTCATGTGCTTGGGACCTCAGTGCATCAACTCAAGTCTCAGCCCATTACATATCCCGCTTTCTTTTGTTTTAGAACACAGGTGGTCATGCCATTCCTGACTCCTCAGGGAGGTCAGAGCCCCCAAGGAGAGGTGATCACACCCTCCCTGACTTCTCAGGAAAGGAGGTAAAAGCACCGAAAAGCAGGTGATCACAATCCCCCTGACTTCTCAGGAGGTGAAAGCACTAAAAAAGAGATAATCACGCCCTCCCTGACATCAGAAGAAAAGCACCAAAGGGAAGTGGGGTTTACTAGCAGGTTTCTGGGCTGAAGGGTCTTATTATGCACAAACCCATCAGCATGGGAAGTATTACACAAGCACATAGCAACAATGCAGAGGCTATTAGTGATGACTCTCCCCACAGTCAGTGCAGGCTTGATGTGGTGTAACAAACATGAATTATACACCCAAGTAACAGTATAACAAACAATATAAATCAACATTGTGTTGTAAAAGATTGCCAGAAGTCCTAGAAGGAGAGTATATAAACAGCAGTCACACATACACCTTCTTCAGCAGCCAAGAGGTAGTCCAAAACCAATCTATTGTCCATTGCTTCACATATCAGGGAATCCAATGATCCCCCCAAGTTTTTGAAGTCCAGCAAAAGTCTTTTTATGTCTTAGGGAATCCAATGATTCCAGCAGATTTTGAAGTCCTGTAACAGTCTTATCATTTCTCAGAAAATGCAATGATTCCTGAGGGCTTTCAAGTCTTACATATCAAAGAATCCTTTGATTCCCAAGGGATTTAAAGTCCTACAACAATCTAATGTCTCAGAGAATCCAATGATTCCTGAGGGCTTTCAAATCTTATGTCTCAAAGAATCCAATGATTCCTGAGGGATTTAAAATCCTACAACAATCTAATGTCTCAGAGAATCCAATGATTTCTGAGGGTTTTGAAGTCCAATGATTTTCTATGTCCATGAGTCAAACGCCATAACTGCCACGCTCTTTCAATGGTGAGCACAATCAGCAACAGAACCACCTGATGTTTCTTGGGTCTTCTCCTTCGTTTCAAGGGTCTGCTCCATCTCTCTGCGATGGACAAGGCGAATACGGCTCGTTGGCACCCATCTGATTCCTTTTCCACCTGTAGAGATACAAGCAAACCCTCTCCCCCAAGCAGTTAGCCTATCTGATCCCTTCCATTCACCACTTTCTGGGTCTCTCCACATCATCTGGCGATTATCTAAAGAGAGTGGAGCTGTTCGCACTGGACACTGCCCTTCTGGTGGGTTATAAAACCTGTCTGCCCGAGCCAGTGCATCTTTGTCAAAAATCAAGAAGTTAATAGTATAAAGTGCTAGATTTAGTAGTTCTCTAGGGTTACCTGTGGCTCCCCCTTTCTTTTGTTTTTGGAGCAGCATCTTAATGTCTCTGTTTCTCCTCTCTACTATTGCCTGTCCTTGAGGATTAAAGGGTATGCCAGTGGTGTGTAAAATCTTATACTGTGCACAAAAGTGGGCAAAATGTTTGGAGGTGTATGCAGGACCATTGTCTGTTTTTATTGCTTGTGGCATACCCATAATGGCAAATGCTTGTGTGAGGAATTCAGTGACCACTCGGGCTGTCTCTTTTGCTGCTGGTATGGTAAAAGTGAATCCTGAAAAGATGTCTACCACAACATGGATAAAAGATAGACGACCGAAAGATTTATAATGGGTCACATCCATTTGCCAGATTTCATTGGGTCTCAAACCACAAGGGTTCTTCCCTAGAGGCAGTGTAGGAGCGTGGAAAGGAAGGCAAGCTGTACAGCTTTTTACTATGCTCCTAGCTTCCTCTTTTGTAATCCCAAATTGTAAATGCAAAGCTCAAGCAGCCTGATGGTATTTAGAATGGGATTCCTGGGCCTCCTGAAATAAAGGCGTACTGGCTAACAGTTGAAAGGCTATCTGCCTTTGAATTCCCATCAAAAATAGGGCCTGGAAGTCCACTATGTGAATGGACATGCAAGATATAAATCTTACCTGGATGTTTTCTCACTTGCTCCTGAAGTTCCTTAAAGAGCTGATATATATTAGAAGCTACAAATTTTATTTGGGCTGTGGCAATTCTTTGTACCACACCTACTGAATAGGCTGAATCAGATATTATATTTATGTCTCCTGGGTAATAAGTAAGAGCTTATATGATTGCATATAATTCGTTCTGCTGAGTGTACTGAACTTCTTCTTTTTGCTTTTTTGCTGAGGCAGTTGGGGGTAAGTGACTTGCCCATAGTCACACAACCAGGAATTGTTAAGTGTCTGAGGCTGGATTTGAACTCAGGTCCTCCTGACTTCAGGGCTGATGCTCTACCCACTGAGCCATCTCCTCCCCTTCCTTCCCCTTCCTTTTCCACTCCCCTGCCTCCACCCTCCAAAATCATCATTTCCTATACAACACATCAGGACTTGCACAAAGAGTGGGCGGGGGCCATTCTTTCTCCAAGCTTATATATTAATAGAGTATGGTCCAATTACTATTTAGCCTCATGTGCTTGGGACCTCAGTGCATCAACTCAAGCCTCAGCCCATTACAACATACATTTCTTAAAATATAAGGAAATTGTAGAAAGATTATGAGTACTTTCTATGATACCATTGTTATGTAAGTATTTAATGTATATATGAAAAGTATCATCATTTGGCATAGCAGTTCTTACCCGGGGGTACAGGGACCTCTGGATGGATGCGGGGGGTCCATGAACTTGAATGGGAGGGGAAAAAATCTTTATTTTCACTAAAATTTAACTGAAATTTTTTCAATTCCTTCTATTATCTAAGAACATTATTTTTCTAAGAAGAGGTCATTTGGCTTCACAAGACTTCTAAAAGACTCCATGATACTAAAAAGGTTAAGAACTTTGATATAACCAAAAAAAACTTTGGATTTGGAGATTTCATTTGAATTCCAGTTTTTGCTGTATACTAACTTTGTGACCTTGGAAAAAATTTCTTAATTTCTCTAGGTCTCAGTTTTTTTATCTGTAAAATGAGATTAGATTGGATTAGATGATCTTTAAGGTCTTTTCCATATCTGAATCTTAACTTCTGATGCTAAAGATGACCAGATGGTCATGTTTGAATAATTCCATTCAATACTACACTGGTTTACATAAAATACTAAAAGAACCAGAGGAAAGTCTCTGCATGTAAGAAACATCCTTTTTCTATAAAGGAGTAAAGAGAAAGATTTATAAATAAGATTTGACATAGGATTAGGAGTATGGATAGGTTGTATTATTTACACCTGAGGAAGGAATATTCGTACTTTGTTGTTATTCAGTCATTTTTTAGTTGTATCTGACTCTTCATGACTCTATTTGAGTCTTAGCACAAATATTGGCGTGGTTTCCCATTTCTTTCTCCAACTCATTTTATAAATGAGGGAAATGGAGGGAAAACAGCATTAATTCACTTGCCAGAGTTACACAGCTGCTATCTGAGGCTAGATTTGAACTTAGGAAGATGAATCTTCCTTACTCAACCACCTTGTTGCTCATAGCTATACTAATGATAACCAGAGATTTATTGGGATATTGAAATACTGAATCTAATTTGGTAATTTTTTTTTCTTTCTATCAATTTTTTGGTTAAATTACCTTCATTTCCAAATATATTCTTCCCCTACTAAGTGAGCTATTCCTTTTTAATATTTAAAAAAGAAAAAGGGAAAACGGTTCAACAAAATGAACTAATTTATCTCTATTGGTTCAGTTTGGACACATTTTCTTCCCCTCCTCCCTCAACATAGTTCTCCACTTCTGCAAAGAAAAGAGGGAGGGTATATTTCTCAACTCTTCTCCCCCAGCAAGGTAAGTATAATTGCATAATATTTAGCTTTGATGTTTTTTTTTTTTTTCCCTCCAATTTACACTGTTGTAGTTATTGCATATATTGTTTTCCTTGTTCTTGGCAAGCATTTCTTTCTTTTTTTTAAAAGCTTTTTATTTACAAGATATATGCATGAGTAATTTTTCAGCATTGACAGTTGCAAAACCTTTTATTCCAATTTTTCCCCTCCCCCACCAATACATGTTAAAGTATATGTTAAATACAATATATGTATACATGTCCATACAGTTATTTTGCTGCACAAAAAGAATCGGACTTTGAAATTGTATACAATTAACCTGTGGAGGAAAACAAAAATGCAGGCAGACAAAAATAGAGGGATTGGGAATTCTGTGTAGTGGTTCACACTCATTTCCCTGAGTTCTTTTGCTGGGTGTAACTGGTTCAATTCAATACTGTCCTATTGGAGCTGATTTATTTCATCTCATTGTTGAAGAGGGCCACGTCCATCAGAATTGATCACCATAGAGTGTTGTTGAAGTATATAATGATCTCCTAGTCCTGGTCATTTCATTCAACATCAGTTCATGTATGTCTGTCCAGGCCTTTGTGAAATAATCCTGCTGGTCATTTCTTACAGAACAGTAATATTCCATAATGTTCATATACCACAATTTATTCAGCCATTCTCTCATTGACAGGCATCCACTCAATTTCCAGTTTCTGGCCACTACAAAGAGGGCTTGGCAAGCATTTCTTAGGCATACAAGATGCATCAGGTATTGTGTTACTTACAGAGACCAAAAGAGATATTTAGGTTCTGAGCATCCATAAAACATTCATTAAAAGGAAACTTAATAAGATTGGAATAAACAGTTCTTATTAAACTTACTTTGATTAATTCATAGTTGTCAGTAGTAGTATGCTTTTGAAATGTTGCTTAGTTAACTATTAACAACTTCTCAAAGCTTGCTCTGAATGGAATAGTGAAGGCAGCCTTGGAGGTAAAAAATTCTTTGGGGTGGTGATAAAAGTACTGGAAGAAGAGAGGAAAGGTTGAGAGGGTAGTCTTGGAGCCTATTTGACTACTTTTTAGTTCTTATACCTTCTGGTAGTAAAAATATAACTAATATTAGATGTGGTATTTTGAATGGTGGAGCCAAGATGGTAGAATAGCAGAATGTAAACACAGTGAATTCTCTCCCCAAAGAGATCTAGAAAATGCACCAGACAGAATTCTGATGGGAAATCCACATAAAATCTTAGAGTTGACTTTCCAGCCAAGATAAGGAGGTGGAGACAGAGGTCTGTGGTTACTAATGACAAGATCTGTGCAGTAGCAAGCACTCTAATAAGCAAAGAGATGCCATGCAATGAATTTAAGTGTAGGTCCCAGACCCATATGGAGCATCTCTAGTTATACCTTGTTATCATAATGGACACAGATGCTAAGTAATAGCTTTATTGTCCAGTACCTTTTAGATTAGAAATCAAGGTGAACTGAGAAGGGGATATTTGTTCCTAGATATTAGGAACAGTGGAAGGCTCTGAGCAGTATACTAAAAAGGGGCAAGTTCATTTATTTATTATTTTTTATTTATTATTTTGACAATTACAAAACCTTTTATTCCAATTTTTCTCCTCCTTCCCCCCAACCCTTCTCGCATATGGCAGGTAGACTAGTACATGTTAAAGTATATGTTAAATACAATATATGTATACATGTCCATATGGTTATTTTGCTGCACAAGAAGAATCGGACTTTGAAGTAATGAAGTCTGTGAAGGAAAACAAAAATACAGGTGGACAAAAATAGAGAGATTAAAAATGCTATGTAGTGGTTCACACTTGTTTCCCAGAGTTCTTTCACTGGGTGTAGCTGGTTCTGTTCACTATTGAACAAATGGAACTGATTTGGTTCATCTCATTGTTGAAGAGAGCCGCGTCCATCAGAATTGATTATCATATAGTATTGTTGTTGAAGTATATAATGATCTGGTTCTGCTCATTTCACTCAGCATCAGTTCATGTAAGTCTCGCCAGTCCTCTCTGTATTCATCCTGCTGGTCATTACTTACAGAACAATAATATTCTATAACATTCATATACCACAATTTATTCAGAAAAGGGACAAGTTTAGAAGTAAACAGTAGCTATGTAGGTCAGACCTCAGGAGCAGAGTCTCAGTTTCAGCTTCTAGCTAAGCCTAAGACCTGCAGAGGAAAAACCAATATAAGAATCATACAGCTAAGGGAATTTTGCAATTCTGTCACTGAACTAACAGGTTTTCCCTATCTGATTGATAGGGCCTAAGTTCCACAGCAATTTGCTATATCTCAGATACAAACTCAGGTCAGGGAAGGCAGAGGGTTAGACAAAGGGGACAGCAATCAGACTCTGCCCTGCATAAAGGGCACTTCAGGAGCACCAAAAGCTTTCAGATACTCAGTCTGAGTTGTCCTGCAAGACACAGAATTAGAATAATTCTAAGACATCTACAAAGCATCAGAGAAAGGGACAGCTTAGGCACAAAATTCCTTGAAGAGATAAAGCAAGAATTTAGAAAAAAGGACTAAAAAATATTTTACCCCTAGCTTGCAGAATCTTAAGCATAATTTTAATAGTTTATTAAAGGAGGGCATTTGCTCACTAATTTGAACATTCCCTGACATTGCCCTTTTTAAGACTGGCATGTAAACGGATCTTTTCCAATTCATTGGCCACAGTTGTATTTTCTAAATTTGCAGGGATATTGAGTCTAGTACTTTAACAATTTTAATCATCTTTTAATTTTCAGTAGCTGAGCTGGAATTACATCACCTCTACTAGCCTTGAAGAGGGTACCCTGAAACTCTAAAAATCCTTAAAGGAGAAAATCTCCTTCAACTCTGCCTCAGTGAGGGGGACCCTTCCCTGAGGGACAAACAGTTTCATCCTTGTTATCTGGATGGTGTCGGCTCAGTCCTGAAACTAATTGAATTCAATTCAAATTCTAGCTCCAAGTCAAAACCCAGCTAGGAGTTTCTTGGGACTCCACCCACGAGCCCCTTCAGCTTATAGCCAAAGATCCCATTATAAAAGAGCCAAATTAAACCCTCTCTTTGCAGAAGTTCCAAACATACCATGCTATGTCATAGTTGGGATGCCAAGGGCCTCTGTCCACTGGAATATTCTTACCAGAGCAATCCTCTCTTTATCCTCACCTATTTCCTAACCAGACTTTATGCCTCTCTGTCAGGATTTCTAATCTTACTTCCCAATCCCCATAATAAACCTCTTTTATCAATCTCAGTTTTCGGATCTGTAAAATCTTTTACAGAGAACCTCTGTGCCGCCAGAAGGGAGTCCTCAAAACTCCCTACCCTTGTGCCAAATCCCAAGGGGTTGCAGGGGAGCCAAATCTCTTCATTTGGTTCCCTGAACCCCGAACCTGCCACTAGACCCTATTATTTAACTCCCTGACCACCAGAAATCCTAACCTCATTTTGGTTCCCTAAATCTAAAATTTATCAGCCTTATTATTACCAATGCTTCCTAACCCACTTGACTTCCTTCTCCAGGATGTCTGACCGTAGTTCTATAACCACAGTATCATGATTATTGATAATTTAAAGATCTTTCTTGTACACTTCTTTTGTGTATTCTTGCCACCTCTTAATCTCTTCTGCTTCTGTTAAAAATCTGTATCATTTTTATTTTTGATCAGCCATTTTTTTCTTTCTGTTTCTACTTTTTCTTTTGGATTGCTTGGTACCAGAAAGCAGAGTAGAGATAAAAAGAGATCAAGGAGAGAAGATTTGGGAATAACTCTGTTTTGATGACCTTAAGAGAAGAATAGAAAGTAAGGGGAAGAGAACTGTGGGGAAGGAGAATGAGAAAAAAAGATTAGGGAAAATTTTATCTCCAGAGCTTAGTACAGTACCTGCTCCCTTGGTAGGCACTTAATAAATGCTTATTGACTTGAAGGGAACCTGGAATTAAGTGAGCTATTTTGAAAATAGTTGGGAGTACTGGGTGGAGTGGATATTTGAGGTGTGTTGGCCTCTTGGCATTCCAGCATTTGTGCTAACAAATCAAAGAAAAGCCTGAGGCTAGTGTCTCACTTAGTCACTTATAGCCTTCATTAAAATTCATTTGCATACAAGAAAAGTTGGATTCAATACCAGTATATCAGGTTGTGAAAGGACTAAACATTAATGTACAGTTCCACAGAGAATAATAGTAACAATATTACCTGGTGGTAATTATATGCTAGTTTGGAACTTGTTTTCTTGCTCTTTTATTTATAATTCTTAACTGAGAGTGCCAAGCATAGTGTAAAAGCTATAGAATTAAAGATATTACTAAAATCTGCTCCAGTTCTCAAATTTAAAATTGAAAGAAGAGAATAGGGAAAGAATCTGAAAATTGGGATAATTGTAATTATTGAAACCAAAACTGTACCATTGTACTGGTAATGGGAGATGAGAAAGAAAAATATTTTACCCCCTCTATGTTCCTAGCAATTTAACTTATTTTCTCCTGTTTCTTTACCCTATTTCCTTTCTCTTATTCTCCTGAAATATGTATGAACGATGATAGGCTTGGTTGTGTAGAGGGAATACAGAACCAAAACAGAGTCTGGGAATGAAATGTGATTTATCCCTGTGGATTGGTTATGTTTCTGTCTCTTGTTAGAAAGTGGAGTTCACTTTTAGGATTATATTTACTACCGTGTTTCCCCGATAATAAGACACTTATTTTTTTGGACAGAAAAACCACCAGAGGGCTTATTTTCAGGGGAGGGCTTATTTTAATGAACATTGACAGCAATTTTAATAAACAGGTAAATATGAACCAAAAAAAGTACCTTTATTCAATAATGATCATGGCATCTTCTTCAACAACATCGTCATAAGTGTCCATACCCTGAATTCCGTCCTGGATGTCTTATGCCTCTATTTCCTTCAGAAGAAGTGGACTCAATCTGTCATGTCCAGCAATATAGCTCTCTTTAAATGAACATGTCTTGTCCAGGTAACCTGCTCGTAGTGCCTCGGCGACACAGCTGTCAGTAATTTTATTCCATGACTTCTTCACCCAAGTCACGACTTCTTGCAGACAGGGTTCACAAAGTTTCCACGCTGATTTCTTTCCATTCTATTTTCAATGTAGTCATTGACTTCCATGCGCAGATGGTCCTTGAATGGCTTGTTTATTGCAATATCAAGGGTCTGGAGATAAGCAGTCATTCCTGCAGGAATCATTACTTGATCTATTCTTCTCTCTGCAAGGAAGTTCTTCATTTCTTTAGCGCGGTGAGTGATGGCTGAGTTCTTCTTTTATCCTCCATCATGCCCCTTTTATCCTCCATCATGCCCCCTCACTCCTGCTTACATACTGGGTTTTTATGTTGTCCTGCCTCAGCTCTCCTCCGCGGCACTGCTCTCAATGGCGCCAGCAAGCAAATCACTGGGGAAGAACAGGATGACGCGCTCATGGCTGCAACTCTGATTGGATGCAGCTCGGAGCGCGGCGTGCGTTTCACCGGGAGGAGGGGTGGGGGGAAATGGTGCATACAGAGGGTACCATAATGTAGCATGTAGCGCAGGGGATCACCTTCACTACAGTAGCAATCTCAATAGGGCTTATTTTCGGGGGAGGGCTTATTTAAAAGAACCTTACACATTAAAAGGAGGGCTTATTTTCGGGATAGGTCTTATTATTGGGGAAACACGGTATTTGTAACTCTCAACTGGATGTAAATTCTTTAGAATCAGGAAATATTAGGGTATTTCTTTGTATTCTTACTACTTAGAATAGTAGTCAGTAAATGTGGCTTGCCCTTAATTAAAATTGCCATTTTTTAAATAAAAAAAATTTGGTGATTTATGATCTGATAAAAAAAAAAGATTTTCTTTGTAAAAGCATACAATTAGTTTATTTCATTATACTTTTAATGAATCACTTTAGTTGAAAGTTTAATTTTAATGAAAAGAAACAAGTCAGCTAATATGTTAATATAAAATTTTGCTATTTTCATCATTTATTGTTAGAATTGATGGTCTCTTGTTAAATTTGTTATTCAATTTTCTTTTTAAATTCTTTTTTAAGCTTTTCTTGGCAAGTCTCTGAGGAACCCATGTAACTAATCAAGAGAGATTTTATAATTTCACTGACTATTTAAAGTTCTGATCTCCAGAAGTTGTGAATGAAAATAAACATGATGAGATTTAGATTTGGGGCACCCAAACCCAAATGGGGTTTCTGGTGATCAGGGAGTTAAATAAGGTCTAGTGGTGATGCAAGGGAGGATTCCCTTTCTGGCGGCGCAGAGGTTCTCTGTAAAGGAATGTATAGACCCGAAAACCTAGATAGATAAAAGAGGTTTATTATAGAGATTGGAAGTAAGGTTAAAGTCTAGTTAAGGAAATAGGTGAGAGTAAAGAGGCACTGGAAACAATATTCCAGTGGGCAGAGACTTTTGGCGTGCCAAGCGTGGGACTGGCATGTTTGGAACCTCTGCAGAGAGGATTTTAGTTTGGCTCTTTTTATAATGAGAGATTTTTAACTAAAGGGGGACCGTGGGTGGAATCCCAAGTTGGCTCAGATCCAATGGGGATTGTGAGAGTCCAATTTGACTCAGATCTGATAGGGGCTGGGACAAGCCCAGATCTCTTATTGACTTTCAAAGGGGTGCTTTTGACCAGGATTTGTGAATCAAAGGTGCACGCTTCCTGAACTGATAATACATCAGCCAGGAAGGGATAGGAGTAATCTGAATCACAAATCAATCAGAAAGGATCACAAATCAGTTTCTTTTTTTTTTTAATTTTAATTTAATTTAATTTAATAATAACTTTATGTTGACAGAATCCATGCCAGGGTAATTTTTTACAACATTATCCCTTGCACTCGCTTATGTTTCGATTTTTCCCCTCCCTCCCTCCATCCCCTCCCCAAGATGGCAAGCAGCCCTATATATGTTAGATATGTTGCAGTATATCCTAGATACAATACATATTTGCAGAACCGAACAGTTCTCCTGTTGCACAGGGAGAATTGGATTCAGAAGGTCAAAAATAACTCGGGAAGAAACTCAAAAATGCAAATAGTTCACATTCATTTCCCAGTGTTCCTTCTTTGGGTGTAGCTGTTTCTGTCCATCATTTATCCATTGAAACTCAGTTAGGTCTCTTTGTCATAGAAATCAACTTCCATCAGAATACATCCTCATACGATATCGTTGTCGAAGTGTATAATGATCTCCTGGTTCTGCTCATCTCACTTAGCATCAGTCCATGTAGATCTCTCCAAGCCTCTCTGTATTCATCCTGCTGGTCATTCCTTACAGAGCAATAATATTCCATAACATTCATATACCACAATTTACCCAGCCATTCTCCAATTGATGGGCATCCATTCATTTTCCAGTTTCTAGCCACTACAAACAGGGCTACTACAAACATTTTGGCACATACAGGTCCCTTTCCCTTTTTTAGTATCTCTTTGGGGTATAAGCCCAATAGAAACACGGCTGGATCAAAGGGTATGCACAGTTTGATAACTTTTTGGGCATAATTCCAGATTGCTCTCCAGCATGGTTGGATTCGTACACAACTCCACCAACAATGCATCAGTGTCCCCGTTTTCCCGCATCCCCTCCAACATTCATCATTATTTTTTCCTGTCATCTTAGCCAATCTGACAGGTGTGTAGTGATATCTCAGAGTTGTCTTAATTTGCATTTCTCTAATCAATAGTGATTTGGAACACTCTTTCATGTGAGTGGTAATAGTTTCAATTTCATCATCTGAAAATTGTCTGTTCATATCCTTTGACCATTTATCAATTGGAGAATGGCTTGGTTTCTTATAAATTAGAGTCAGTTCTCTATATATTTTGGAAATGAGGCCTTTATCAGAACCTTTAATTGTAAAGATGTTTTCCCAGTTTGTTGCTTCCCTACTAATCTTGTTTGCATTCGTTCTGTTTGTACAAAGGCTTTTTAATTTGATATAATCAAAATTTTCTATTTTGTGATCAGTAATGGTCTCTAGTTCATCTTTGGTCACAAATTTCTTTCTCCTCCACAAGTCTGAGAGATAAACTATCCTATGTTCCTCTAATTTATTTATAATCTCGTTCTTTATGCCTAGATCATGGACCCATTTTGATCTTATCTTGGTATATGGTGTTAAGTGTGGGTCCTTGCCTAATTTCTGCCATACTAATTTCCAGTTATCCCAGCAGTTTTTATCAAATAATGAAATCTTATCCCAAAAGTTAGAATCTTTGGGTTTGTCAAACACTAGATTGCTATAGTTGACTATTCTGTCTTGTGAACCTAACCTTTTCCACTGATCAACTAATCTATTTCTTAGCCAATACCAAATGGTTTTGGTGACTGCTGCTTTATAATATAATTTTAGATCAGGTACAGCTAGAGCACCTTCATTTGATTTTTTTTTTCATTAATTCCCTTGAGATTCTTGACTTTTTATTGTTCCACATGAATTTTGTTGTTATTTTTTCTAAATCATTAAAATATTTTCTTGGAAGTCTGATTGGTATAGCACTAAATAAATAGATTAGTTTAGGGAGTATTGTCATCTTTATTATATTCGCTCGGCCTATCCAAGAGCACTTAATATTTTTCCAATTATTTAATTGTGACTTTATTTGTGTGGAAACTTTTTTGTAATTTTGCTCAAATAATTCCTGACTTTCCTTTGGTAGGTAGATTCCCAAATATTTTATGCTATCAACAGCTATTTTGAATGGAATTTCTCTTTGTATCTCTTGCTCTTGGATTTTGTTGGTGGTGTATAAAAATGCTGAGGATTTATGGGGATTTATTTTGTATCCTGCTACTTTGCTAAAATTATGAATTATTTCTAATAGCTTTTTAGTAGAATCTCTGGGGTTCTCTAGGTATACCATCATATCATCTGCAAAGATAGTTTGGTTTCCTCATTGCCTACTCTAATTCCTTTAATCTCTTTCTTGACTCTTATTGCCGAGGCTAGTGTTTCTAATACAATATTGAATAATAATGGTGATAGTGGGCAACCTTGCTTCACTCCAGATCTTACTGGGAAAGGTTCCAGTTTTTTCCCATTGCATATGATGCTTACTGATGGATTTAAATATATGCTCCTGACTATTTTAAGGAAAAGTCCTTTTATTCCTGTGCTCTCAAGTGTTTTTATTAGGAATGGCTGTTGGATTTTATCAAATGCTTTTTCTGCATCTATTGAGATGATCATATGGTTTTTGTTTGGTTGGTTATTGATATAGTCAATTATGTTAATAGTTTTCCTAATATTGAACCAGCCCTGCATTCCTGGTATAAATCCTACTTGGTCATAGTGTATTATCCTGGGGATGATTTTCTGTAATCTTTTTGCTAATATTTTATTTAAGATTTTAGCATCAATATTCATTAGGGAGATTGGTCTATAATTTTCTTTCTCTGTTTTCAGCCTACCTGGTTTAGGTATCAGTACCATGTCTGTGTCATAAAAGGAGTTTGGTAGGACTCCTTCAATCCCTACTTTTTCAAATAGTTTATTTAGCATTGGAGTTAATTGATCTTTAAATGTTTGATAGAATTCACATGTAAATCCATCTGGTCCTGGGGATTTTTTCTTAGGGAGTTGATTGATAGTTTGTTCTATTTCTTTTTCTGAGATGGGAGTGTTTAGGATATTTACTTCTTCCTCTGTTAGTTTAGGGAAGCTATATTTTTGGAGGTATTCTTCTATTTCATTTAAGTTGTCGAATTTATTGGCGTAAAGTTGGGCAAAGTAACTCCTAATTATTGCTCTAATTTCCTCTTCGTTAGTGGTGAGTGCTCCCTTTTCATTTTTAAGATTAACAATTTGATTTTCCTCTTTCCTTTTTTAAATCAGATTTACTAAGGGTTTATCTATTTTGTTGGTTTTTTCATAGAACCAACTCTTAGTTTTATTAATTAATTCAATAGATTTTTTACTTTCAATTTTATTGATCTCTCCTTTTATTTTTAGAATTTCAAGTTTAGTGTTTGACTGGAGTTTTTTAATTTGTTCCTTTTCTAGCATTTTTAGTTGCAAGCCCAATTCATTGACCTTCTCTTTCTCTATTTTATATAAATAGGCCTCTAGAGATATGAGATTTCCCCATATTACCGCTTTGGCTGCATCCCATACATTTTGGTATGATGTCTAATTATTATCGTTTTCTTGGGTGAAGTTATTAATTATGTCTATAATTTGCTGTTTCACCCAATCATTCTTTAGTATGAGATTATTTAGTTTCCAATTATTTTTTGGTCTACTTTCCCGTGGCTTTTTATTGAATGTAATTTTCAATGCATCGTGGTCTGAAAAGGATGCATTTACTATTTCTGCCTTACTGCATTTGAGTTTGAGGTTTTTATGTCCTAATATATGGTCAATTTTTGTATAAGTTCCATGAACTGCTGAAAAGAAGGTGTACTCCTTTCTGTCCCCATTACATTTTCTCCAGAGATCTATCATATCTAATTTTTCTAGTATTTTATTTATCTCTTTGACTTCTTTCTTATTTATTTTGCGGTTTGATTTATCTAATTCTGAGAGTACAAGGTTGAGATCTCCCACTATTATAGTTTTGCTGTCTATTTCTTCTTGCAGCTCTCTTAATTTCTCTTTTAAGAATTTAGATGCTACACCACTTGGTGCATATATGTTTAATATAGATACTGCTTCATTATTCATTCTACCCTTTTGCAAGATATAGTGCCCTTCCTTATCTCTTTTGATAGATCAATTTTTGCTTTAGCTTGATCTGAGATCAGGATGGCTACCTCTGCTTTTTTGACTTTACCTGAAGCATAGTAGATTTTACTCCAACCTTTTACCTTTAACCTGCATGTATCTCCCCGCTTCAGGTGTGTTTCCTGTAAACAACATATTGTAGGACTCTGGCTTTTAATCCATTCTGCTAATCGCTTCCTCTTTATGGAGGAGTTTACCCCGTTCACATTTATGGTTAAAATGACCAATTCTGTATTACTTGCTATCTTGTTAACCCCGGTTTATGCTTTTCTCCCTTCTTACCCCCTTACCCCCCTTCCCAGTATTAAGCTTGTGAGCACCACTTGCTTCTCACAGCCTTCCCTTTTTAGTATCCCTCTCCCCGCCTTAGAGTTCCTCCCCCTATCTTACCCCTTTCCCTCCCAGTTACCGTATTCCCTTCCACTTAGCTTATTCCTTCCCTTTTCACTTTTCCCTTCTCACTTTTCAATGAGGTGGGAGAAGTTTCACCATAGAATATGTCTAAAATTTTTCTCTTAAAGCCAATTCTGAAAGCAGTAAAATACTCACTATATTCATCCCTCTCCATTCTTTCTCTCAGATATAATAGGTTTTCTTTGCCTCTTCATGAGATGTAATACCCCCACTTTACCCTTTTTCTGGTACAATGTCCTTTCCACATCTAGTTTCTAGAACAAGGTATATATGTATTCTTTATACATCTTTATAGCCAAAATATGGTTCCCAAGATTAATCTTTACCTTTTTAGATTTCTCTTGAGTTCTGTACTTGTAGATCAAACTTTTTGTTAAGTTCTGGCTTTTTCATCAAAAATAGGTGAAATTCGCTTACTTCGTTGAATGTCCATCTTCTTCCCTGGAAAAAGATGCTCATTCTCGCTGGGTAAGTTATTTTTGGTTGCATACCAAGTTCCTTAGCCTTTCGGAATATCATATTCCAGGCCCTTCGATCCTTTAATGTGGATGCTGCTAGATCCTGGGTGATTCTTATTGTGGCTCCTTGATACTTGAATTGGGTTTTTCTAGCTGCTTGCAGTATTTTTTCCTTCGTCTGAGGGTTCTGGCATTTGGCCACTATATTTCTTGGTGTTTTGATTTTAGGATCCCTTTCATTAGGGGATCGATGAATTCTTTCAATGTCTATTTTACCCTCTGTTTCTATGACTTCTGGGCAGTTCTCTTTGATAATTTCCTGGAAAATAGTGTCCAGGCTCTTTTTTTCATCATACTTTTCTGGGAGTCCGATGATTCTCAGGTTGTCTCTCCTGGATCTGTTTTCCAGGTCTGTTGTCTTCCCCAGAAGGTATTTCACATTCTTTTCCATTGTTTGATTTTTTTTTGGATTTGCTTGACTGATTCTTCTTGTCTCCTCGAGTCATTCAATTCCATTTGTTCGACCCTGATTTTCAGTGAAGTATTTTCTTCACTCACTTTTTAAAGATCTTTTTCTAATTGTCCAATTGAGTTCTTTTGTTCTATGGAATTTTTTCCCATTTCGCCAATTTTGTTTTTTAGAGAGCTATTTTCTGTTTCCAGGTCACTAATCCTAGTTTTCAAAGGATTTGATTTCTTTATCCACTCTCTCTTTAACTGAGTGGGATGACTTCTCCTGACTCTTTTGCCAAGCCTCCCTCTCCTTTTCCCATTTTTCTTCTAGCTCTCTTGTGAGAGTCTTTTTAATTTCTTTTATGAGATTCATCTGTGCTGAGGAACAGATGATCTCCTCCTTTGGGGATTCACCTGGAGAGTGTTTGTTTTTAGTCTCCTCAGGATTTAGAGTCTGCTCTCTATCCATATAGAAGCTGTCAAGGGTTAAAGTCCTTTTCAGTTTCTTGCTCATTCTGTCTAATAATCAAAGACAAACTATCAAAGAAACAGAATTAAAAATGCTTGAATGGAGGCTGCTTTCTTTGGGGCTGGGTGATGTTACCGGGGCAGTAGTGAAGGCCCTACCAGGACAGCGATAACTGTGCTGCGCTGCCTGCGCTCTGAAATCCCAGAGCGTGCTGAGACACTGTGGGGGAGGGGTGGTCAGGTCCTGAGAGACTCCAGCTGTTTGGGGTTGTATTCTTCACCCATGGTGTTTTTAGCTTCTCTGCTGAGCTGCTGGAGCAAAGTATCTAATCCTGTAGCAAAGCTCTCCCCACAGAGACTGCTGCGATCACGCCCCACCCCCTCTCCGCTCTGCTCGGCTCTGAGCCACCTTCCGTGCTCTCGCTGCAGCTGTCTGCCCACAGTCTGCTTCTGATCTAATAACCGTCCCCGCCCTCGTGCAAAAACAGACCTTTCCTGACGAGTCTCAAGGATGGTTTCTCTTGATAACTAATTGTAGGTTTTTTTTTCAGTCGAGCATTAATTCAGAGGCATGAAATGAAATGGATAATGAGAGAAAAAACGCAGAGGTTACACAGATGTGTGCCTCCTCTCTGCCATCTTGGCCGGAAGTCATAAATTAGTTTCTTAAAGGGACCACAACCTGCTTCAAACATCCTTCCTAAATACTAGTGAGAGGATGAATTTGCACATTTTCAATATCATTTTCCTGTTGAATGTAGTCCTTTTACTACCATTGGAAAGGGTGGTTTTTTTTTTTTTTTTTTTTTTTTTTTTTTTTTTTTTGGGAGAGGGGTTGTTTTTTGTTGTTGTTACTACCATTGGAAAGTTTTTTTTTTTTTTTCAATAATTTAAAATTTTTGTATATGTGGCCTTATATTGAACTTTTAGAAGGAAGGTATCATGATACATTGGAGGAAAGGGTTCTGTATATAAAATTTGAATTTTCTTTGTCACTGAAATTATTTAGTTTTTTGGGTTTTACTTTTCTCATTTCCTCATTGAGGACATTGGTATAGAAGACCTTTTTAGAGTTATGGAGTTTCTAGGTCTAAATGTATAATCCTATGATAGCAGGAAAGTAGCTCCTACTGAGTCAACCTGTATTCCTGCATGTACAATATACATATATGCTGTGTACATATATGTGTGGCTACATGATAAGGCCATATGATGGTTTTTAAAAAAAATAATAGTGATATTTATTCAGTGATTCTCATTTTATATGACAGTGATCTGTCACATATTTTTTGGTTGTTTTTTGTTCCTTGATTAGATTTGATTACCATTTATCAAAATGCTGGAATTTCTTGAAAAATTAAACATTTTGGAAGTGATAGCAGGGCAGGATATATAAAAACATGACTTCCCTGGAAAAACTGGGATGGCTAGTCACTATATCTATTTAAGCTAGTTCTGATATAAGGCATATTGTGGGCAACAGGTTGCATGTGTCCTGGCTTAGGAAGCAGAGCTTGGGCCCCTTTGTTGAATTTTTGAGTCATTGTTTAACTTTTTCTCTAGGTATTAGTTATATTTGTTTGTGGATACCACTAAGATTTTGGCAATATAGCATGTACTTTGATTGTGTATGTGTGTGTGTGTGTATGTGAAAGAGAAATAGAGAGAGGCAGAGAGAAGGAAAGAATGGAGTAGAGAGAGTTATCAAGTAATTTATGCCACTTAAGAAGGCATTTGGTCTTGATAAGCTTTTAAAAGTTCTTTAATCCACAATGGTTTCAACAGGATCATAATTGGCAGTTTTTTCTTTGAAAGTTTCATGGTTGGGGCAGCTAGGTGGTGCATTGGATAGCACATCAGCCCTGAAGTCAGGAGGACCTGACTTCAAATGTGGTTTCAGATACTTAACACTTACTAGCTGTGTGACTCTGGGCAAGTCACTTAACTCCAATTGTCTCAGAAAAAAAGAAAAAGTTTCATGCTTGTAAATTTTTATGTTTCTTATCCAGCCATAAATAGAAATCAAATTATGAATGTTTTATGAAGACAAAAATCTTGCTTTGACCAAAAAGAGCAGTGTCCATAAAAGTTTTGCTTTGCCTTATTGTGGGTTGTAGATAACCTTGAGTTCTTGTAGTAGGCCAGTGCAATGAAAGCTGTGGCAAGTCATACCAAGCTGAAAAATCTTCAGACATTTTAGGCTAGGTGACATATTCTTCTCTTCAAGGATCAGCCTACCTGAAGTATGAAGAATCTCATTACCAAAAAATTGTTCCTGGGGTGATGTGTTTTTAAAAATTATGTTTATCTACAAAACATAACAATATAAAATGATTTCTTTCCACATCTACATTGAGTAGTAGTATTGGAATAGGAATAAAGGATCATAGGATGTAAGAGTCATAATTATATAAGACTCTCTACAACTAGTAATTTAAACTTGCTACTTAATTTATTCAGTGAATTGATTTTGGAAAACTTTGTGGGGAAAATATAGTTCAGGAATTAAAAATTTTTCAAGAAGAGAATCAGAAGATATTAGCAATTATTGAACATTTTTATAAAAGATAGAATTAATCATACTTTAAGACAGGAAATAGTTGCTGAAGAGAAAGTTATTCTAGAATTGGCTGAGATTAAAACTTAGGTCAAAATCATTGTTAAATTAGAAGAAAAGATGAAGTTGAGAATTCATTGAATGTGATTTAACGCCTATCTTAACTGCTTTTAACTATTGACTTTTCAAATTTGGCAGTGGTCAGAAGTTAAATACATTGACTTTATCTCTGTTTTTAGAGAAGTTTGAAATAAAAGTTAATTACTACAAGGAGCCTGAAAGAACCCAGAAACCACTTCAGCTAGATACCACAGAATGTCTATACCAATCAGACAGACACAGGAGCCTCAGACAATGTGTATTTAGGATAAAAATCTTTATTTTTGTAAGACTTATGTAAGAGAAGAATGAAGAATTATGAACATTTTATCTCTTTCAAAACATTATAAGAGGAAGCAAATTTTCCCTGAACTTGGCATGAGAACCAGCCTAAATGGATAATCTAGAGCTGGAAAAGGACAGAAAAAATAGATGTAAAATGGGAATGTACTCCCATTTCTGTAGTGTTATATTATCTTTTGTTGAAAAGGAAAATGCAACTATCACATTTTAATTCAATCTCCTAGGTACTTTAACATACTTTATAAAGAAGGTACCATAGTATTCTAAGAAAAATGATAAGCATCTGACTAAATATATTCAGAAGACACGTTTACAATCACATAACTGGCATATGTTCCAGATAAATAGGAAATAATAACAGCCAGTGATAATCAACAGACATTTCACATATCAATAGACTTCACAAATACTTAGGCTGAAGGACACTTCCCTTTTCTTTGTGTATATTGTTCTCTGCATACAAATGCTATTTACTCTTTGACAATGAAGAGTCTGGTTTAAAAGCCTAACCTGTTATATGATATGTTCTTAGACTGCTCTGACTTCTAGTACTTTCTCCTGCATCAGAATCCTAATTGTACTTGTATTTTAAATCACATTGCAAACATACTCTACCTAGTAGCATTTTGTAGTAGTAGCATTGATTGTTCTGGAAAAGCCTATATTATAAATGGATTGTAAATGGTGACATAACAAGATTTTGTAATTTTATAGTGAGGTGTAGTTAAAATGTATTACCATATTATTGGAGTATGTATAATTTGATTATACCATGCATGTGAAAATATAATATGTATACCTTGATTAAGAGGCACCTAGATCTCTCAACAGGAATCAGGAAGATCCAAATTCAAATCCAATCTCAGACACTTCCTAGTTGTGTTACTTTGGACAAGCCACTTAACTCTTATTTGTCTCAGTTTCCTCAGCTGTAAAATAAGCTGGAGAAGGAAATTGAAAACTACTTTAATACCTTTGACAAGAAAACCTTATGGATAGCATTAGTGTGCTGTGGTCCATAGGTCACAAAGAATCAAACACAATTGAACAACAAGTAATTTGATTAAACACTTACTGTGTTCCAGGTATTGACTGCATTAAATGCTGAGCGTTTGGATAAAAGATATTTCTATTCCAAAGGAGCTCTTACAGTCTAATTAAGAGGACAGCATGAAAACAGTTATATACAGGATAAATTGGAAATAATCACTGTGTAATATTATGTATAGCCTAATTTAATTTTGGCTATTTTTGTTTCCAGCTAGATTTCAAGCTAAATTCTTTTTATATAGCTGAAGGTTCAAGGAATAGTAAATATATGTAGATTTACCTCAGAATTGTTGGCAGCAGACTACATTTACATATAAGAAATTTAAAAACGAATCATCAAAAGCTGTATGTATAGCAGTTTTATAGGTAAAGGTTTGAAAGTACCTTTACATTTTGCCTCGGAAGTTAATTGCATGAACTTCATGAGAGTTTTCTTTTTTCAGTAATTTGGGCTTTTCCCATTTACCTCTCTTCTGAACTGACTTTTGGATAGTAGGGTCCTAGAAATCAAATTCCCAAATTTTATTGGAGTGTTACTAGATTTTGGAAGATGCTAATAAATGGGAATGTGTTAACATGTTTAAAATGAGGAAGGACTAACAGCAATGATTATATGGCAGGAAAAAAACAGCTAAATTGATTAAGAAAGTCAGTGGCTTGCCCCTTTCAGATTGACTAAGATAATGATAAATGTTTGAAGGGATGTGGGAAAATGGGATCTTAATGCATAGTTGATGGATTTGGGAAATGATCCAAGAATTCTGGAGGGCAATTTGGAACTGTGCCCAAAGGGATATAAAACTGTGCATACCCTTTGATTTGCAGTCTCACAAAGAGATCATAAAAGAGGGAAAATAATCCACAGGTACAAAAATATTTTTAGTGGCAAGAAATTGGAAATGGAGTGGATGTCCATCAGTTGGGGAATGGTTGAATAAATTATAGAGTGTGTGTGTGTGTGTGTGTGTGTGTGTGTGTGTGTGTGTGTGTGTGATGAAGTATTATTGTTCTATAAGAAATGATGAGCTGGCTGATTTCAGAAAAGCCTGGAAAGATTTATATGAACTGATGCTGAGTGAATGAGTAGGGCCCAGGAGATCATTGTATACAGTAACAAGATTATGTGATAATCAGTGTAATGGATTTGGCTCTTCTCAGCAGTGTGGCGATTCAAGATAATTCCAGTAGACTTGTTTTAGAAAATGCCATCTGTATCCAAAGAGAGAATTGTAGAGACTGAATATGGTTCAAAGCATAGTATTTTCACATTTTTTTGGTTTTTTTCTTGTGGTTTTTTTCCCCTTTTTGGTCTAATTTTTCTTGTACAACATGACAAATATGGAAATGTATTTAAAAGTTATATCTAACATTTAGTATTTATTTAACCTCCAATGCAGGGCCAGATACAGCAGCTGAGGACGATTATCCCCCTCACCCAGGGCTATGAAGTTTCTTTCCACAAAACAGAGTTTTTGTTTTTACTATAGTTCGGCCCTCCAACAGTCTGAGGGACAGTGAACTGTCCCTTATTTTAAAAGTTTGAGGACCCCTGCAATGTATTGGGGAAGTTCTATAATAAGGTTGTATAATAACAGTGTCTGGCCTCATGGAATTTACATTCTCTGGGATAAATCTGGGATGGGATCAGGGTTCCATAACCATAGAGGTTATGATAAAGAGAAGGGCCACTTCTTTAGTAGAGATTAGAATAAAATAGAAAGAATGAAGGGTGTTATCAGAGGGTTTTTTTTTTTTTTTTTTTTGGTGGGGGGGGGAGAGATAAAGGTGTAAGAGAAAAGAGTAGTATGTTAGGTTAAAGAAAAAAAAAACAGAAGAAACTCTAAGGTAAAATGGTTGCATTATTCATATTTTAATGGCCATTTTTGTAACTTCATAATTGAGTCACATGTAAGTGGAAGGGTTTTTGTGACCAATAGCAGGAGCAATGAACTTGGAAAGTTGAACTTGGGAATCGTTAGGAATTTGGCTCTGTGGCTTCATACTGTTTGGCATTGGGCAAATTATGTAATCTTGAGCATCTGATTATGTGGTAGCTGAAATCTGAACCCTAGTTTTCTGATAACTGTGATTCTGGTTTAAAACTTAGCTTTACTAAGGCTTACAGATGAGAGAACCTTAAATTAGTTTACTTTTCTGTTAGTTTATTGTTTTTGTTAATTTTTTATTTCAGGTTTTAAATATATTTGTTTTTCATATTTGTTATTTGCTTATGAAGGTACTTAAAGGAATGGTAAAGTTTATTACATTTCATTTAGTAACAGCCTTGTCTAAATAAGATTTATATTTAACTGAACAGACACACAGTACTGAAACTGAAAAGCACAAGTACTTTTTCAGCAAAATGGAAGATTTTAAAACTATAAAATAGATTTTTATTTTTGACTGAAAAAAGTGAAAAAGTTAAACAACTGAAAATATTTTTAAGTTTTTGTTGGAATATGGTCAATGTACTTTTAATTATCCACTAAAAATCCACCAAATTTTTTTCACTTGAAGCATTTACAGTTTTACATTTCATTTGTTAATCAAGTGATAAATTAGATTAATAAATTTATACAGAAGTAGAGAATTTTAAAATATAAATGAAAAATATTTCAATTAAATTGATTCATATATGTTGCAGAAGCAATTTTAGATGTCATGAATGGGAAAAAAATTTAAAAAGCATTTATTAAATGTTAATTAGTAAATAATAATGACAATAATAATTAATATTTTATAGTACCTGCTATATGTAAGACACTGCATGAAGTTATAACTGTTTTCTCATTTGATCCTTTCATAAGAAATCTTGGGATTTATCTCCATTTTATAAATGGGGAAAATGAAGCAAATGGTAGTTAAATGACTTGGCTAGGAACTCTGCTAGTAAATATTTAAGACCAGATTTGAATATAGGCCTTCCTGTGTCCAAGCCCTGCACTCCCTCACAACTAGCAGCTCTGTTAGGTACCGTACTGAATACTTAGAATTCAAATGCCAAAATGAAATATTCCCTGACCTCACAGAGTTTATAGTTTGTCCATAAAGTGTATACTTATATATAAATACAAAACAAATGTAAGAGAAATGGAGAAGAGATCTGTTCTCTATTCACCACTGTACATTTATACTATAAAATCTACCTTGTATTTGATTGTGATAAGTTAAGCCAACAAACACAATAGTAGACAATTAGTAAATGCTTGAGGAATAGAATTAGTTTTATATATGACACTTTAAGAAACAAAACATAATAAAATAGAAAATGATATTGTTAAATTAATTAATTTTCTTCTTTTCTTCCCTTAGCATTAGATGTGCTTTGTGTAGAAACAGAAGTAACCATTTTTCCAGTTGTATTTTTTGTGAAGTTTATTGGGAAGGTTAATATCAGATTTTACCCCTTGATCAGGCTTTATGTGTAAGGAAAAATTCTAGGAACCTGCATAATCATTTTTTTTTTCCTGTATTTCTTTGAGAGGACCTGAGAGAAGTGATAGTAGCGAAAATGTATGACCACATTGAGGAAGTGGTCTTTAGTGCCTCTTCATGGGTATCTTAGACATTTAAATCTTTGTTACATATTGAATGAGAGGAATGTATTTGACTACAGTTATTTGGCAAGAAGTCTTTTACTGGGGAATCAAGAATATTTAGTGAGTGCCTAAACCTCTGAGTCAAAAAGCCCTCAGGTTAAATCCAGCTTCAGACATTAGCTGGGTGAACCTGAGCAAGTCACTTAACCTCTTTTCTTTTATTTTTCTCATTTATAAAATTGAAATAATAGCAATTTCCTCCTAGGATTCTTGTGATGATAAAATGAGATATTTGTTAAGTGCTTTGCAAATTTTAAAGTGCTATACAAATACTAACCAATATAATGACAATGTCCACTTGATATATCATACTGTAACTATCAGTACGCTATGTTTACCTGTTAACTTATTTGTGATCATCACTCATTTGTTTTATCAGGTGCATAACTTAAACATATTTGTGGCTATGTTATTACACATTTGCTTTTTGTTGTTAATAGTAGTGATGGATGTGCACTGGAATGGGTAATATTTGTGAGACAAAAGAATAGCCTATTTAGACAATTGTACACAGAAGAAATCCATATTGAAGACATAGCTTTGAGAAAGCATAGAGGCGTACTTTTCCAGATATATAAAAAGGGGGAAGATATCTGCATGAGTGGAAGAAACATGTACTTGCACCAAAAAGTGATTAAAAAGTACTTTAGTAACTGCTGACACATGTTCTTCTATTCTCATTTTTATAAAATTGTATAAAAATATTCTGAACATACATTGGGGATATCCTTGGTGATGTATGAAAAGGGAGTCACAGGGTTTATATAGATTATTTTCTGTTGTGAATTATATCTTCAAAGTCATGTGACTGAAGGGTATAGAGATTACAATAGTTCACAATGTTCATAGTTTCTGAGTATAAAAAAAATAGACTGAGCAAAAACCAAGCATAATGACAGTTTTCTCTAAGCTTCATTTGGTTCCATTGCTTCTAGGTTAAATTATTAATTCTTCTGTTTGGTACATAAAGCTCTTTTCATGGTAGAGTAAAAACCTGGCTCCACTTTACATTTCCAAGTTGATTACACTTGACTCACCTTCCTGTATTCTCCAATCTGTCCCTTTACAGCATTCCAATTAGTCAAAGGTCTTTCTATCACGATACCTTGAAGGTTCAATTGAAGTTTTACCTTCTAAGAAACCTTTCCTGATTTCCCCAGTTAGTTTACATCCTGGGTACATTTTTATTTTGTACCTATCTTATATTTGGTTATTTGTGTTCACAATGCATACCTCTAGTAGAATTTAAATTTCTTGAGACTTGCTTTTTGTCTTTGTATTTTCAGCCCTCAGCACAGGATCTGGCACTGGTAGGCACTTAAACATGCTTGCTGACTGAAAGTATGTGAATTGATAGGAAGAACAAAGAGAACTAAATTTTGAAAATATACCAGTGATGGATTTGAAATGATCATTAAATATCAATGGCATTTATCAGATTAAGATATAGAGCATTGTTACGTATTCATTTAGACAAATTATGTTGATATAAAAATTGTCAGTTAAAAGTGGGAAAATTATTATATTTTAATGGTTAATTACATGTTGGTAAAAAGATTTTGAAATAATATTAGTAATTTTGGAAGAAGGCAAACTACTAAAGAATAATAACAATAAATAGCATTTATGTAGTTCTTTAAGTTTTCAAAACACATATGTAATCTCATTTGATCTTCATAGCAATTTTGGGAGGTTAGATACTATTATTGCCCCTTTTGTACAGATGGGGAAAGGAAGGCTGTGTGAGGTGATATGATTTGTCTAAAGTCACAGTTAAGAAAGAAGTATCTGAGGCAGGTTTTGAGGGAATTTGATCGCCCTAACTCACTGCGGGGCTTCTCCTTGCCTGCCTCAGAAGGAACCCTTAATGTAGATCACATATAATTCTGATACAGTTGTATCACTAATTCCTTCTGAAAATACCTCCCCTGTAGCCGCAAGCCTCTTGTTTGCTAGTGTGCCTTTTCATCCTGGGACTATGACCTAGATCCGTATTTGGACAACGTAAGAGAATCCTTTATCCAGTGCCAGCAAAGGGACTCTTGTAATTTCCTTCTGACCAGTTGTCCGCCCCCAACTATCTCTGACTTGAAAATTCTGGAAGCCAAAGCTGATTTGCTGAGTCAGGTGCCCCCAATGCCTGCTGGTTCACTGGGCCTCAGCCCTGCACTCCACTCTCATTCCAATTTTATAGACCTTCCTCCTGACCTTCTAAGTTGTCTTGGATTGGACAATTTCTTTACTTCATTCTTTTGTGAGTTCTGCTATTCTAGAATTCATTTTGAGGAGTAATTTAAAGTTGTTTGAAGGAGTATTTAGGAGAGTTCAGGCTTCTTCTTTGCCATATTGGATCCACATCTCCCAGGGTGTAATTCTGAATACACTTATTCAAGAACTTGTGTTTACTATCTGTAGTTGATGATTTGTGGGCCTTCTTGTCCTCTTCTTGCTATTTTTTAAGTGACAGGTTGCTTTTGGTAATTTTGTTGATGAAAAAAATTCACTTTAATTTTCTCTTAAATAAAATACACTTTTAAATGTTGTCACATGTGACATGATATACAAAGTACTATTGCTTACATATTGAATTAGCTCGTTAGTTTTTCTATCAGTTGAATGATCTGTTTTTCAGAACATCACAGAATGATTTAAAATGAGTTTTGTTTTAATTCAAATTCTAAATTTGTTTAATTCTAGAACCATGTAGACTTGATGATTTAATGTTTTAGAAGTATTACAAGCTGATGGCAAACAGGTGATGCAGTAGATTGTAGTTTGGAAGATTTGAGTTCAAATTTAGTCTCAGAAGTTGTGTGATCCTGAGCAAATCACTTAACCTCTTTTTGCTTTTTATCTCTTCAACTGTAAAACAGAATATCACTGCAACTATGTTGTAGGGTTATTGTAAGGATCAAATGAAATAATATTTGTAAACTGCTTGGTAGAATGACTTATATTCCCCCCGTTCCTTACTTGAATACTTTGTAAAAATAAGGGGAAAGATGGAAGAAAGGAATTTATATTAGGGGCCATTTAAAAGTAATTCTTTATGTATGTAAACTATTCTGTGTTTGCCCTTTACCCACTAGATTATAGAAAATTGGAAGTGAAGAGGTGGAGAAAAATATTTTAATTGTTATAATACACATTTCAAATAAATCCAGGTTAAAGTTAGTTCATTATACAATTAGGACTTCATTTTGAAATTTAATTGTACAACTGGGTTAGTTACACCATAAAGCAGTATTAATAGATACCAACCTTATAGGAAGAGTGATGTCTTTTACTCCAATGCTTGAAAGTAGCAAAAACTACCTATTTTGTGCTTTCAGATATGGTATTCTTGTTTGTCTGTGTCTGTGTGTATGCACATGTATGCGTGCGCATGTTCATCTATATCTGTTAGCAGTATGGTTATCTACATCATTTATTCTTGATGTTTTAAATTTTAAAAGGACCTTGGTTATGGTTTTTTAATCATTTTGTCTTAGTGACAAATGAATAGCTTGTTTGCTTCCAAGTTTAAAAAAATTCTGTGATTCAAATTTTTTGATAATGATTCTTCTGTGTTTCAAGTCTCATATCTTTTGTAAGATAAGCATGAAGAATACTAATAAATCTTTAATTTTTATTTATATTTTGTTTTTATGTCATCAATCTCTTCTTTTTGTAACCATAGAGCCATCCCTTCAAGATTAATAATGAAAAAGAAAAATCAGATCAGCAAAACTAATCCTGGCATCTGTCAAGTTTTACTGCATATGAAGTGTTCTAGGATCTTTTATCCCTTCCCAGTTCTCCTTTTGCAAAGAAGCGAAGAATGTGCATTCTCACATTTTATCTTCAGGGTCAAGCTTATTCATTTATAATTGTTTTCCTAACTAGTATTGTGAATCTATATTTTCCTAATTGCATTTTTTTTCAATTCATTTTTATCTAAATTGAGCTTAATCTTTTTCAGGCCCAGATTGCATTCCTTCAAGGAGAAAGGAAAGGACAAGAAAATCTGAAGAAAGATCTAGTAAGGAGGATCAAAATGCTGGAATATGCTCTTAAACAGGAAAGGTACTTCGCTAAAACAGAAGAGAATGTTTTAAGTTTCTTCAGTTACTTCAAGAGTACTTTTTTGTCACTTCCCAGATGATAAGTTTTAGAATTCTAAATTCACGTAAATTCAGAAGATTTGTTTAAATATTTAATTTTGAGAAGCAGTATTATTTAGTGTTTACAGAGTTAACCTCTAATTTAGGAAGACCTGCAAGTCCTGCCTCCTATGTATTCTGGCTGATTAGTCAGTCACTGAACTCCTCCATGCAACTTATAAGAACACTTGCTAAATTTTATTGTCAGAAGGGAGTTTCTCACTTTGGAATACTTTATATCAAAGAAAAGAGCAAAAAAAATTTTTGAAAGATATTTGAGTCTTATTTTATTGTACCTAAAAGGATTTGACTGGGAATACTTAGTTTTCTCCAATTTAGATGGATAAATTATTATTTAAAATTTTTAACCTAAGTAGCTTCAAAAAATAAAATATCCAGGTGGTACAGATTAGGGAAATAAGCATAAAGTGGTTCATAGACCTGCATGAGAATTCTGGCCTTGTCAATTATTGTCTGAGCTTAGACAAATCATGTAACATCTTTGAATTGTTTCCTCATTTATAAAATGAAAAGAGTTAAATGGACTAGTTGACCTCAAAGGTATTTTCCAGATAAATCCTATATTCATAGATACCTGAATTTCCCCAAAATTAATTTTTAAAATGTCTTGGATTAAGAATTGACTGACTAATTAAGACTGACTAATAAAAGAAATATTGATATCTCTAATTTTATACATTTAGGAGCATTTTAAGAAATTTTGACTGGTGTGTTGGAAAGAGAATTGAATTGGGAATCAAAAGACCTGATTTAGGTTCATTAATTTAATAGATATTTATTGGATTCCTACTAGGTATAAGTCGGTATGACAAAATACTATGAATGAGATAAAGCATGAGTCACTTAAGACTCTTAGGATTTAGTTTAATTTTGGAGAAGTCACTTAGAGTTAGTCTCTAGTGGTTCTTCATGGTTCTAAAATTTTATGATTTTAATAAATCCATATTTTAGTAAAGGAAATTTAAAATTAAATAAATGGAATCCTCTTTTTTCCCATCATCTTTCATAAAATCAAAAAAAATTCTGGGGGGAAATTTTTTCTGGTTAACTGACTTGAAAATCTTTTTGTCATTTGTTCTATCCTTTTCTTTATTTTCAACTTTATTTTCACTTCCTGGTCCTGGTCTTGGTCCTGGTCCTGGTCCTGTTTCTGTATCTTCCTTAGGAGTTCCTTTCCCCTCTAATTTTGATCTGCTTATAGATTAAAAAGGCTTCTGATCTGCTATGGGTTAAGAAACTATATTAAAGTTGATTAAAATTATTTAAAATAAAATAAATTTGGAGTCTCAGTAAAGCAAATGAACTTTTGTGATAATAATTTTATATACTTAAGAAACTATATTAAAGTTGACTAAAATTATTTAAAATAAAATAAATTTGGAGTCTCAGTAAAGCAAATGAACTTTTGTGATAATAATTTTATCTACTTAAGTGCTGCTTTTTTGTCTTAGTTCTTAGCCATGTCTCAAATAGTTGAACTGATTGTATAAAACCCTTCCTGAAAAGCATTATATACATTTTTTAATTTCAACAGATTGAGATTATAGATATTAGAAGAAAAATGCATACTCTTTCAGCATGACTAATAATGTTAATGTTATGGGACCCAAAAAAATGTATGTGGTTTGTGGGTACAAGGAGAAACATAACTGGTATTATTGTATCATGTTAGTATAGCCATGATCGTAACTCATCAAGAAACTTGGGGATTTATTCTTGGAAATTCATTCTTTTAATCAACATGAATTATCTTGTCAAAATCACACCATTTGGCTTACTAGATTTTATAGTAAATTAGGTTAAAAATTAGAAGGAAATGCTGATTTTTTTTTAAAATGAAATTTTAAAACATCTCAAATTTATTGACATTTACATAGTTTAGGTGCTTTATGTTTAAGTGAACAACATTAATTTAAAATTGTTCTTTCAGCTCAAAAACTGTTTGCTTTTCGAGTTTTCTGTCAAGAAGAGATAAATGTGGATATGTGCAAATAATTATATTGTACAAGTGTGGAAGGATAAGATTTTATAATTGGGTTAAAAGTGAACTGCAGGGGCAGCTACATGGTGCAGTGGATAAGAGTACCAGTCTTGAAGTCGGGAGGACCTGAGTTCAAATCTGGTCTGAGACACTTAATACTTCCTATCTATGTGATCCCGGGCAAATCACTTAACCCAAATTGCCCCAGCAAAAAAATTAAATAAATAGTCAGCTGCAGGAATGTAAATTGGGAGAAGTATGGCCATATAGTAGTTCATCCAAAATAGATCTAGGAGTTTTGTTGGACTCTAAATTTACTATAAGTCATCATTATGTGGCAGCCAAACAAACATAATAGCAGATTGTATTAAGAGAGGCATAGTGTGCAGTCCTGTAGAAGTTAAAAAGTTGATCTGCCCTGGTCAGATTACAAATGGAGTAATATGTTCAGTTTTGGGTGTTAATTTTAGGAATGCCATGGATAAGATAAAGAGGGTCGGGAAGCAATGGCTGGTAAAAGTCTTCATTTTATATATCATGAATTTGAGTTATAGGAAATGTTTAGCTTGGAGAAATCTTCAAGTAGTTGATGTGGCTTCTCTACAATTTTGACCAGCAGAAGAAGTTTAACTTTTCTCCTTCCACTATAAGATTAGTCAAATTAATGTTAATGGTTTGCATGGTTCTTCTTTCATCAATAATTGCAGGAAATAAGTTTATGGTATATAATCTTTTCCTTTATTTTAGGCAGCTGGATGACTTAGCCTTAACAAGTAGCCCACATTTTAAAAGCACTTGATGATGTATAGATCTCTTTCCTCACAACTATCTAGTTATATAATACAAAATGTCATTATTTCCATTTTTTAGTTGGAGGAAACAGATGCTTGTGATGTCAAGTGACTTTCCCAACAACACAGTTCTAAAAGGCAGAATGGGAACCTAAATTCAATAGAAAGTGGAGCATGGTAAATAGACGTGGATTTGAAGTCAGATAACCTGGATTCAAATTCTAGCCTGCCATTTACTAATGTTTGTGCCTTTGGACAATGCACTTCATTTTTCAAGCCCTCAGTTTCTTCATCTTCAAGCTGAGGGGATTAGACTGGATGACTAGGTTTTTTTTTTTTGTTTGTTTGTTTGTTTTTTTTGGTTTCTAATCTAATAAATATTTATGATCTTTAAATTCCATGTCTAGTGTTCTTTATATTAAACCATGCAGCTTCTCTTAACAAAAGACTTGGATATTATGTTTTTGGTCATGAAATGTATTCCTCCCCTCCTTATTTGCAAACATTAATAGTCTAGCTCAGATGCAGTCTTTTTTGTCAGCCTTTTCTGAATCCACTCTCCTTAACACTATACCTATACCCCTCATGCATTTCTCATATTCTGATTTTGTATTATAATTATTTATATTCATGCCATAACTTTCCTACTAGATTTTAAGTAGAGATTGGAAAGCAAGTCTTATTCATGTTTACTTCCCTAGCTAGGTTTTAGCACCAAGAAATCCTTTGGGATAGATATAATTTTTTCCTAAGTTTCATTAGAGTTTAATCAGAGCTATTGCATGCTCATTCATTTAAATATATTTTAAGATGGTTTATATTTTCTCATTTCTCTGTTAGAGCCAAATATCATAAATTGAAGTATGGAACAGAGTTGAATCAGGGAGATATGAAGCCTCCAAGTTACGATTCTGGTAAGAAATTAAAACAGTTTTGTTATTTATCATACTGATCCTTTATTCCCACAACAAATAACAAACAAATATTTGTCTGAAGTATAGTCATGTTTTCACTATTTGGATGCTAATGACTATATACTTCATCCTGGATACTTTCTTTAGTATTTCTCTCCACTATTTTTTTCTTTTTTTTCTTTTTGCTTCCTTCCTGATACACATTTACTATATTTATTTCTTTGCATTTCTTCCTTTTCGCTCTTTATTTTCTTAAATATTATCTTTAACAACAGTTTTAGTGCACCTTAATTGGGCAAAGCAAGCACAAATATGTAGCAAATAGCACAGACATCCATCTATGATCAAGATGTCTGTCAGAGAGAGGAATTTTAAGATGCACACTTTAAAGCATTCTGTCATTGAAATCTTAAAAGAGAGAGAAGAAAATATTGAAATGAGATTTTTCCTTTTGTAGTAAACCAAAACAGATAACACGTAAAGGTCTTTGCAGACCTTCAAACTCTATACAAATGCCAGTTAGTGGTGGTCATCATAGAAAGTAGTAGTGTAAAGAAAATTGTCTGTTTTCTATTTATCTTCATTGAGACAGAAGGTTATCTTTAAAGGGACACATTGCAATATGTATTTCAGGTATGCTTGTTAGTTTTGCAGTGAAATCTTGACACTCAGATAGTTTCACATTTGCCATATTCCTTCCTGTGCTTTTCTCCTTTTTGCACCAAACCATGTAACTTTCAGTCTAGATGAGAGGGAAGGTAGAAGCAATGATTATCAAGTGTAGTCACCCATCAGAAGTGTGTAATGAGTTTCTTTGTTAAGTGTTGGTTGGACAAAACTGCACCCATGAACCTGGATGTTTTAAAGTCATTATATTTGTAGGATCCTATATTAGAGATGGAAGGATAAGCCCCTCCTTATTATAGATGAAGAAAGTGAGGCCCAGAGAGCTTAACTGAATTGATTAAGATTATCCAGGCAGTTAGTGGCAAAAGTCGTCTGGTAAGAAACCCAGTACCCTTCCTTTTATACCAGCTGCCTCCCATATTAAAAAATGATTAGGTACTATTAGTTTTTTTTCTTTAAAAAAATAAAATCCAGCAAATGGTAAGTGCACAGGTTATATGTTTTTGAAAAACTTGGAACAGAATATTTTAAACCATTACTAAACGGATTTTCCAATTTATGAAATAGTTTTCTTGTTATAAATAATTTAAAATATCTTATACAATGAAAAAATAGTAACAAAACTTTTAAAAAGCTATGTCTATGTAATGTCTAGGTAATTTGGCATCAAAAAAAAGTAATTTTATATATGTGCAAAGTTTGTTTTTTATAATTGTTACAATCTTATCCCTGCTGAGTAGGAATAGGATTGCTGATGACTTAGAGCATCATTTCTTTGTGAAGGGGATTACATAAATACTATAGGAAATAAGTTATTAACATTTTTAATTGCTTGAAAAGTCTTTTCAGTGTCTGAAGTTATAACTAGAAAAATATAAATTGCAGATTTTGTGTGTATGTGGAGATCAAAGTTTGATAGTTTATTTAACATGGGATTATATTTTGTAAGTTTTTATAGGTTTTATAGGTTTAAAATCACTTTGTTAGTAGAGGATCATAAAATTTTGATTTTATTCATAAAGTATTATGTTTGGCATATTAAATTTAAAAGCATGTAGATATTGACAAATATACTAATTGTTCTCTTTCATTACAAATGAAGTCAGTCTTTTATATATATTTATGCATATATAAATATATATGAAAATATGTAGACCTTTTTTTTTCCTATAGGCAAATAGAGAGACATACATATATACATGCTGGTTTTTCTCGTATATAAGAAGATTGCACATGTTCTTTTCTTTGTTGAACAGTTGTATCTGGTACATCATAACCCCATTTGGGGTTTTCTTGGGAAAGATAGTGCTGTAGTATTTCCTTCTCCAACTCATTTATAGAGGAACTGAAGCACACAAGGTGACTTGCTGAGGGTTACACACTTTGTGTTGAGGCCAGATTTGAACTCATAAAGAGAGTCTTCCTAATTTCCAAGCCTAGTGCTCTGTCCACTGAACCACCTAGTTTCACCTTGCAAACAGTGGGAAAAAAATTATTTGCTTAGACCTGGTTTCGTTAGTGTTGTGAACTCCTAATGAAGAAGATGCTGTTTAGATATGCTCACCAATTCATTTCTAACTTAGCTTACAAAGTTGCCTGGTGCAGTGGAAGGTTAAGTGACATTTCCATGGTCACACAGCATGTCCTAGTGTCTTAAAGCACCTCACTTGGGGCAATGATAATGTGGATTTTGAAACCCTCTTCAAATGCTTACTTTGTATAATTGTGGTCAAATTACTGGACCTCTCTTGGTCTCATTTTCCTCCTTCGAAAAATGTTGATAATAAGAGCACTTGTCACAAAGTTGTTTTGAGGGTTAAAAGATATATATATATGGTTTTTTTTTTTTTTTTTGCAGTGCTTAAAGTTCCATATAAATATTGGCTATTAAATGTTATTGTTAGGTATCAGGGGTAGAATTTGAATCCAGGTCTTCCTGATATCTAAGCTGACCTTTTATTGATTGCATCACACTGTGGACAGTGATGATTCTCACAATAAAAAACCTATTAGTATCATTTTTTAAAAGTATTATTTACCATTTATTATTTCTAAAACTAAAAAGAAAGCTCTCATTTCAGCAAAAAGTTAGAAAACTCATTGACTAAAAATTTGATACTATTAAACTTGGTTAAATTAGTCTCCTTTTCTGAGACATTGCTATTAGTGGTTTTTGCAGTTTTAGTAATTTCACTTTTTGAACTTTTGTTACTTTAGCAATCTCATGTCTTATAGGGCAAAAAACAATTATGTTATATTGCAATGCCACAGTTTATTCAGCCATTCCCAAATCAGTGTGCCCTCATTTGTTTTCTATTCTTTGATACTACAAAAAATGCTACTAAGAATATCTTACAGATTTGTTTCTTTTTGCTATAGAAGATGGGAGAATTTTAAACAGTCAAAGAGAAGTAAAATGAATATTGAGACTAGTATCCAGGGACTTGCCACATTGCTATGTTTGGCATAATCCCATACTGTATTTCTGAACCAATACACCTATATTTGTTATTCTGTAACAATGAAAAGTATTGTTGAAATATTGAATCATAAATTGATGCTTGTTTCATAAACTAGTAGAAGGACTATCATCATATTTTTGTTTCTGAATGTACTATAACATAAGTTGAGTAACAAAATTTTTCCATTTTGTAGTGGAGTTGTCTCTATATTTTGTGTTTGAAAGCAAAATCATAGTTAATCTCAAAAACAGTTGTTATGTCTGAACCATTTGGCAAGAAATGTTTGACAAAACTTCACTGAATTTTTCAGAAGCCTTTAATTTTCTTTCTTTTTAAAAATTTTATGTAGAGACTTCCGGCCAAGATGGCGGAGAGGAGGCACACTGCTGTGTAACCTCCGCGTTTTTCTCTCACTATCCATTTCATTTCATGCCTCTGAATTAATGCTCGACTGAAAAAAAACATACAATTAGTTACCAAGAGAAACCATCCTTGAGACTCGTCAAGAAAGGTCTGTTTTTGCGCAAGGGCGGGGACGATTATTAGATCGGAAGCAGGCTGAGGACAGCAGCGGCAGCGAGAGCACGGAAGGCGGCTCAGAGCCGAGCAGAGTGGAGAGGGGGTGGGGTGTGATCGCAGCAGTCTCTGCGGGGAGAGCTTTGCTACAGGATTAGATACTTTGCTCCGGCAGCAAGTCAGCAGCCCAGCAGAGAAGCTAAAAACACCGGGGGTGAAGAATACAACCTCAAACAGCTGGAGTCTCTCGGGACCTGGCCACCCCTCCCCCACAGTGTCTCAGCACACTCTTGGGTCTCAGAGCACAGGCGCAGCACAGTAGGGCCAGTGCCTCACAGCTACCCTGCCCCTCCCCCAAAGAAAGCAGCCTCCATTCAAGGGTTTTTTTCTTCTGTTTCTTTGATAATTTGTCTTTGATTATTAGACAGAATGAGCAAGAAACTGAAAAAGACTTTAACCCTTGACAGCTTCTATACAGATAAAGAGCAGACTCCAAATCCTGAGGAGACTAAAAACAAACAGTCCCCAGGTGAATCCCCAAAGGAGGAGATCATCTGTTCCTCAGCACAGATGAATCTCATGGAGGAAATTAAAAAGGCTCTCACAAGGGAGCTAGAAGAAAAATGGGAAAAGGAGAGGGAGGCTTGGCAAAAGTAGAGGGAAGCTTGGGAAAAGGAGAGGGAGGTTTTGCAAAAGGAGAGGGAGACTTGGCAAAAGGAGAGGGAGGCTTGGCAAAAGAGCCTGGAGAAGTCATCCCACTCAGTTAAAGAGAGAGTGGATAAAGAAATCAAATTGTTGAAAAATAGGATTGGTGAACTGGAAAACAAAATTGGCGAAATGGAAAAAAATTCCATAGAACAAAAGAACTCAATTGGACAATTAGAAAAAGATCTTTAAAAAGTGAGTGAAGAAAATACTTCACTGAAAATCAGGGTCGAACAAATGGAATTGAATGACTCGAGGAGACAAGAAGAATCAGTCAAGCAAATCCAAAAAAATCAAACAATGGAAAAGAATGTGAAATACCTTCTGGGGAAGACAACAGACCTGGAAAACAGATCCAGGAGAGACAATCTGAGAATCATCGGACTCCCAGAAAAGTATGATGAAAAAAAGAGTCTGGACACTATTTTCCAGGAAATTATCAAAGAGAACTGCCCAGAAGTCATAGAAACAGAGGGTAAAATAGACATTGAAAGAATTCATCGATCCCCTAATGAAAGGGATCCTAAAATCAAAACACCAAGAAATATAGTGGCCAAATGCCAGAACCCTCAGACGAAGGAAAAAATATTGCAAGCAGCTAGAAAAATCCAATTCAAGTATCGAGGAGCCACAATAAGGATCACCCAGGATCTAGCAGCATCCACATTAAAGGATCGAAGGGCCTGGAATATGATATTCCGAAAGGCTAAGGAACTTGGTATGCAACCAAAAATAACTTACCCAGCGAGAATGAGCATCTTTTTCCAGGGAAGAAGATGGACATTCAACGAAGTAAGCGAATTTCACCTATTTTTGATGAAAAAGCCAGAACTTAACAAAAAATTTGATCTACAAGTACAGAACTCAAGAGAAATCTAAAAAGGTAAAGATTAATCTTGGGAACCATATTTTGGCTATAAAGATGTATAAAGAATACATATATACCTTGTTCTAGAAACTAGATGTGGAAAGGACATTGTACCAGAAAAAGGGTAAAGTGGGGGTATTACATCTCATGAAGAGGCATAGAAAACCTATTATATCTGAGAGAAAGAATGGAGAGGGATGAATATAGTGAGTATTTTACTGCTTTCAGAATTGGCTTTAAGGGAAAATTTTAGACATATTCTATGGTGAAACTTCTCCCACCTCATTGAAAAGTGAGAAGGGAAAAGTGAAAAGGGAAGGAATAAGCTAAGTGGAAGGGAATACGGTAACTGGGAGGGAAAGGGGTAAGATAGGGGGAGGAACTCTAAGGCGGGGGGAGGGATACTAAAAAGGGAAGGCTGTGAGAAGCAAGTGGTGCTCACAAGCTTAATACTGGGAAGGGGGGTAAGGGGGTAAGAAGGGAGAAAAGCATAAACCGGGGTTAACAAGATGGCAAGTAATACAGAAATGGTCATTTTAACCATAAATGTGAACGGGGTAAACTCCTCCATAAAGAGGAAGCGGTTAGCAGAATGGATTAAAAGCCAGAATCCTACAATATGTTGTTTACAGGAAACACACCTGAAGGAGGGAGATACATGTAGGTTAGAGGTAAAAGGTTGGAGCAAAATCTACTATGCTTCAGGTGAAGTCAAAAAAGCAGGGGTAGCCACCCTGATCTCAGATCAAGCTTAAGCAAAAATTGATCTAATCAAAAGAGATAAGGAAGGGCACTATATCTTGCTAAAGGGTAGAATGAATAATGAAACAGTATCTATATTAAATATATATGCACCAAGTGGTGTAGCATCCAAATTCTTAAAAGAGAAATTAAGAGAGCTGCAAGAAGAAATAGACAGTAAAACTATAATAGTGGGAGATCTCAACCTTGCATTCTCAGAATTAGATAAATCAAACCACAAAATAAATAAGAAAGAAGTCAAAGAGATAAATAGAATACTAGAAAAATTAGATATGATAGATCTCTGGAGAAAATGTAATGGGGACAGAAAGGAGTACATCATCTTTTCAGCAGTTCATGGAACTTATACAAAAATTGACCATATATTAGGACATAAAAACCTCAAACTCAAATGCAGTAAGGCAGAAATAATGAATGTATCCTTTTCAGACCACAATGCATTGAAAATTACATTCAATAAAAAGCCACGGGAAAGTAGACCAAAAAATAATTGGAAACTAAATAATCTCATACTAAAGAATGATTGGATGAAACAGCAAATTATAGACATAATTAATAATTTCATCCAAGAAAACGATAATAATGAGACATCATACCAAAATGTATGGGATGCAGCCAAAGCGGTAATAAGGGGAATCTCATATCTCTAGAGGCCTATTTATATAAAATAGAGAAAGAGAAGGTCAATGAATTGGGCTTGCAACTAAAAATGCTAGAAAAGGAACAAATTAAAACCCCCAGTCAAACACTAAACTTGAAATTCTAAAAATAAAAGGAGAGATCAATAAAATTGAAAGTAAAAAAACTATTGAATTAATTAATAAAACTAAGAGTTGGTTCTATGAAAAAACCAACAAAATAGACAAACCCTTAGTAAATCTGATTAAAAAAAGGAAAGAGGAAAATCAAATTGTTAGTCTTAAAAATGAAAAGGGAGAACTCACCACTAACGAAGAGGAAATTAGAGCAATAATTAGGAGTTACTTTGCCCAACTTTACGCCAATAAATTCGACAACTTAAATGAAATAGAAGAATACCTCCAAAAATATAGCTTCCCTAAACTAACAGAGGAAGAAGTAAATATCCTAAACACTCCCATCTCAGAAAAAAGAAATAGAACAAACTGTCAATCAACTCCCTAAGAAAAAATCCCCAGGACCAGATGGATTTACATGTGAATTCTATCAAACATTTAAAAATCAGTTAACTCCAATGCTAAATAAACTATTTGAAAAAGTCGGGATTGAAGGAGTCCTACCAAACTCCTTTTATGACACAGACATGGTACTGATACCTAAACTAGGTAGGCTGAAAACAGAGAAAGAAAATTATAGACCAATCTCCCTAATGAATATTGATGCTAAAATCTTAAATAAAATATTAGCAAAAAGATTACAGAAAATCATCCCCAGGATAATATACTATGACCAAGTAGGATTTATACCAGGAATGCAGGGCTGGTTCAATATTAGGAAAACTATTAACATAATTGACTATATCAATAACCAACCAAACAAAAACCATATGATCATCTCAATAGATGCAGAAAAAGCATTTGATAAAGTCCAACAGCCATTCCTAATAAAAACACTTGAGAGCACAGGAATAAAAGGACTTTTCCTTAAAATAGTCAGGAGCATATATTTAAAACCTTCAGTAAGCATCATATGCAATGGGGAAAAACTGGAACCTTTCCCAGTAAGATCTGGAGTGAAGCAAGGTTGCCCACTATCACCATTATTATTCAATATTGTATTAGAAACACTAGCCTCAGCAATAAGAGTTGAGAAAGAGATTAAAGGAATTAGAGTAGGCAATGAGGAAACCAAATTATCACTCTTTGCAGATGATATGATGGTATACCTAGAGAACCCCAGAGATTCTACTAAAAAGCTATTAGAAATAATTCATAATTTTAGCAAAGTAGCAGGATACAAAATAAATCCCCATAAATCCTCAGCATTTTTATACACCACCAACAAAATCCAAGAGCAAGAGATACAAAGAGAAATTCCATTCAAAATAGCTGTTGATAGCATAAAATATTTGGGAATCTACCTACCAAAGGAAAGTCAGGAATTATTTGAGCAAAATTACAAAAAAGTTTCCACACAAATAAAGTCACAATTAAATAATTGGAAAAATATTGAGTGCTCTTGGATAGGCCGAGCGAATATAATAAAGATGACAATACTCCCTAAACTAATCTATTTATTTAGTGCTATACCAATCAGACTTCCAAGAAAATATTTTAATGATTTAGAAAAAATAACAACAAAATTCATATGGAACAATAAAAAGTTGAGAATCTCAAGGGAATTAATGAAAAAAAAATCAAATGAAGGTGCTCTAGCTGTACCTAATATAAAATTATATTATAAAGCAGCAGTCACCAAAACCATTTGGTATTGGCTAAGAAATAGATTAGTTGATCAGTGGAAAAGGTTAGGTTCACAAGACAGAATAGTCAACTATAGCAATCTAGTGTTTGACAAACCCAAAGATTCTAACTTTTGGGATAAGATTTCATTATTTGATAAAAACTGCTGAGATAACTGGAAATTAGTATGGCAGAAATTAGGCAAGGACCCACACTTAACACCATATACCAAGATAAGATCAAAATGGGTCCATGATCTAGGCATAAAGAACGAGATTATAAATAAATTAGAGGAACATAGGATAGTTTATCTCTCAGACTTGTGGAGGAGAAAGAAATTTGTGACCAAAGATGAACTAGAGACCATTACTGATCACAAAATAGAAAATTTTGATTATATCAAATTAAAAAGCCTTTGTACAAACAGAACGAATGCAAACAAGATTAGTAGGGAAGCAACAAACTGGGAAAACATCTTAACAATTAAAGGTTCTGATAAAGGCCTCATTTCCAAAATATATAGAGAACTGACTCTAATTTATAAGAAACTAAGCCATTCTCCTATTGATAAATGGTCAAAGGATATGAACAGACAATTTTCAGATGATGAAATTGAAACTATTACCACTCACATGAAAGAGTGTTCCAAATCACTATTGATTAGAGAAATGCAAATTAAGACAACTCTGAGATATCACTACACACCTGTCAGATTAGCTCAGACGACAGGAAAAAATAATGATGAATGTTGGAGGGGATACGGGAAAACGGGGACACTGATGGTGTTGGTTGTGAGTTGTGAACGAATCCAACCATTCTGGAGAGCAATCTGGAATTATGCCCAAAAAGTTATCAAACTGTGCATACCCTTTGATCCAGCCGTGTTTCTATTGGGCTTATACCCCAAAGAGATACTAAAAAAGGGAAAGGGACCTGTATGTGCCAAAATGTTTGTAGTAGCCCTGTTTGTAGTGGCTAGAAACTGGAAAATGAATGGATGCCCATCAATTGGAGAATGGCTGGGTAAATTGTGGTATATGAATGTTATGGAATATTATTGCTCTGTAAGGAATGACCAGCAGGATGAATACAGAGAGGCTTGGAGAGACCTACATGGACTGATGCTAAGTGAGATGAGCAGAACCAGGAGATCATTATACACTTCGACAACGATATCGTATGAGGATGTATTCTGATGGAAATGGATTTCTATGACAAAGAGACCTAACTGAGTTTCAATGGATAAATGATGGACAGAAACAGCTACACCCAAAGAAGGAACACTGGGAAATGAATGTGAATTATTTGCATTTTTGATTTTCTTCCCGAGTTATTTTTACCTTCTGAATCCAATTCTCCCTGTGCAACAAGAGAACTGTTCAGTTCTGCAAACATATATTGTATCTAGGATATACTGCAACATATTTAACATATATAGGACTGCTTGCCATCTTGGGGGGGGGTGGAGGGCGGGAGGGGAAAAAACGAAACATAAGCGAGTGCAAGGGATAATGTTGTAAAAAATTACCCTGGCATGGATCTGTCAATACAAAGTTATTATTAAATAAAATAAAATTTAAATTTAAAAAAAATTATGTAATATTGCATATTTTTCCAATTAGATGTAAAAACAATTTAAAATTTTTTTTTTCAAATTTTGAGTTCCACATTCTCTCTCTACTCTTTTCTCCCTTCCCCCATTGAGAAAGCCAGTAATTTGACATGTTACACATGGAAATTCATGCAAGACATATTTCCATGTAAGTTATTCTGTGGAAGAAAATAAGAGAAAAAAATCCAAGAAAAATAAAACCAGTAAAGGAAAAATATCTTTGATCTGTTTTCAGGCTCTATCAGTTGTTTCTTTGTACATACTTTTCATCCTGAGTCTTATAGAATTATCTTGGCATCATTGTATTGCTGAGGATAGCTAAATGATTTATAGAAGATCATCATATAATATTGCTGTTAGCATGTATAGCGTTCTAGTTCTGCTCGTATTATTTTGCTTCAGTTCATGTTAGTCTTTCCATGTTTTTCTATTCATCATTTTTTAAAAATTACAATAGTAATCTATCACAATCACATAACATGATTCTCCAATTAATGGACTCGCCTCAGTTCCCAATTCTTTGCCACCACTAAAAGAGTTACTATAAATATTTTTGTCCAGATAAGTCCTTTTTGTTTATGTTTTTTTTATCTCTGGAATACGGACCTAGAAGTAGTATTGCTTGGTGAAATGATATGCATGTTTTTATTGCTTTGGGGGCATAGTTCTAAATTGCTCTGTAGAATGGCTGAATCTGTATACAACTTCACTAGGTGTACATTAGTGTTAAAATTTTCCCACATTTGTCACTTTCCTCTTCTGTCATATTAGCCAATCTGACAGATATGAGGGAATAGGTCAGAATTGTTTTAATTTGCATTTTTCTCATCTGCACTGAATCATAGCATTTTTATATGACTATAAATAGCCTTAATTTTATCTGAAAACTATCTCCTCATATCTTTTGACCATTTATCAATAGCTCTTAATTTTATAAATTTGACTCAGTTTTCTGTTTCAAAAATTATCTTTATGAATTTATCAAACTCACTACAAAAAAAAATAATTCACAGTAGTGGTTGCCAACTATGTATTTCCCTCCATTCCATTTTCTTCATTTGTCCTACTGTTTCTCCTTTCACCCTGTTCATTCTCAAAATGCTTTTAATTTTTTTCCTCCCCCCAAATTGCTTTCCCTTCTATCAGCTCTTGCTCTCTCTTCTCCCTTTTTTAGTCCCCATCTCTTCCTACTTTCCTATGTGGCAAAATATATTTATTTCTACATCCAATTGAATATGAATAGTATTTCTTCTTTTGATTTAACTTGATGAGACTAAGATTCTAACTTTTAAGTACCTCCTTTTCTATTTTGGCCAATCCTACTTTTTAAGAAGTTCTCATCTGTGAAATTTTATGCATATATTTTTCCTTTGGCCAATTCTACTTTATAAGGCATTCTTCTCTTCATTGGATTTTTGTGCCTCTTTTACCAATTAGCCTATTTTGTTTTTTAAGATGTTATTTTCTTCAGTATTTTTTTGTGCCCCCTCTAACAAACTATTGCCTCTTTTCTCATGATTTTCTTGATCATTCTTATTTTTCTTTCCAATTTTTTCTACCTCTCTTATTTGATTTTAAAATCCTTTTTGAATTCTTCCATAGCCTGAAATTAATTTATATTTTTCTATGAGGCTTTGGATGCAGGAATATTGACTTTGTTTTATCTCCTGAGTGTGTGTTTTCATCTTTTTTGTCACTGTAGTAACTTTTTGTGGTCAGAAATTTTTTTTCTCTTGTTTGCTCATTTTCTCAGCCTATTCTTGACTTTTTAACTCTATGTTAAATTATGGCTCTACTTTCCAAGTAGAGGGGACACAGTCCCCTTCAGATTTTTTTGGCAGCTATTTTCCATATTAATTTTGGTGACTTATATAAGTTTTTGGCTTTTCCAGGGTGATATAATCTAAGGACAGATGGGTTAACTCCTCTTTTATACTGTGTACTGCTTTGTGAGTGACCACAAACACTTTTTTCAACCCTGAAATTATTGCCAGTGCCGGGGTCCCTTCTCTTTGGTTGCATATTTTGCTGTGTCAGTGCTCCTTCTTGTACTGGGACTCAACGCAATCGAGTTGTGTGATACAGATCCAAGTATAAGCAATAATACAGAGTCCTGGTGCCAGCAAAAGGACCCTATTAGTCTCCTGACCCATTCTTCTCTCCCTTTGCCGCCTGTGGGCTGAGAGATCTGGAAAGCGGCATTGTTTCCTCTGATTCAGTCACTCCAAGGCCTGTTCATGGTTCGCTGGGTCCCATTCTGTGCTGGTTGGGGTCTGTACTGAATTGCACTCCTTTGTCACCCTGGTGTAATAGATTTTTTCCAGCCAATCTTCTAAGTTATTTCGGGCTGGAAAATTGTTTCATTCTTTGTTTTTGTGGGTTCTATTTCTCTAGAATTTTGTTTAGTCATTATTTAAAGGTATTTGGAGGGGTTTGGGGGAGAGCCCAGACAAGTTTCCTGCCTTTTTTATTCAGTAATTTTAGTTCTACCTCCAACATGAATTTTTGAAAGTTAATTTTATATCAGGATCTTCCTATTGCATTGTTTGTATGAATCATTCTGGAAGGCTCTATCAAAGTTTCAATAGTGTAATCTTTTCTTCATTCAACAGATTTAAAAAAAAATTTATGTATGTGACATTGTACTAGGGATGCAAAGATACTAATAAAAAAGTTCCTGTTATCAAAGAACTTAAATTTTCTTTGGGATTCAGTGTATATGAATGAATAAATGCCATATTACTTAAGGAGAAGAGAGAATACTAATAAAGGGGGGTGGCGGGCAGGATAGGATTCAGGGAGTAGGTACCTCCAAAACTTGAACTGAAAAGAAGACAGCTGAAAATGAGAGGTAGTAAGAATTCCACATTCTGTGCGAAGCATTCAGAAACAAGATAGTCGGTGCAAAAACTGGGAGATGGATTGATGATGTTGGAAAACAGCAAGAGGACCATTATGATTGAAACCTAATAATGAAGAGAAGTTAGAATCAAATTGTAAAAGACTTTGAAGCTAAAAATAAGGAAATTTGTGTTTTCTAGCTGCAAAAAGGAAGCATCAAAACCAGGGTAGTGCTTTAGTAGTATTAATTTGATTCTTATGTGAACATGGAAAAGATTAGAAAAGGAAAATCACTTATGTGGCTTTTGCAGGTATAAGGACCTGAAGTTAGTAATGTGAAAGGAAGGGAAGTTTAAAGACACAAGAAATGTATCAATATTCATTAGGGAAATTGGTCTAGAATTTTCTTTCTCTGTTTAATTTACTTTCTCTGTTTTAACCCTTCCTGGTTTAGGTATCAGTACCATTTATATGTCATAAAAGAAATTTGGTAGAACTCCTTTTTTATCTCTTTTCCCACATAGTTTATATAGTATTAGAATTACTTGTTTTTTAATGTTCGATAGAATACATTTGTAAATCCTGGAGATTTTTTCTTAGGGAGTTCATTAATTGCTTGCTCAATTTTTTTTTTTAATGAGACTTTATATATTTTATTTTCTCCTCTTAAATCTATGCAAGCTATATTTTTGTAAATATTCATCCATTTCACTTAGATTGTCAGATTTACTGGCATACAGTTAGGTAAAATAGCTCCTACTTATTGCTTTGATTTCTTCTTCATTGTTGTTAAGTTCCCCTTTTACTTTTTGATATTGGTAATTTGGTTTTCTTCTTTCCTTTTTCTAATCAAATTAACCAAAGGTTTTATCTGTTGTTGTTTTTCATGAAACCAATTCTTACTTTTGTTTATTAATTCAATAGTTTTCTTTCAGCTTTATTAATCTCTTCTTTTATTTTCAGAATTTCTAATTTGGTATTTAGTTGAGGGCTTTTAATTTGTTCTTTTTAGCTTTTTTAGTTGCCCAATTCATTGAAATTTTCTTTCTCTATTTTATTCATGTAACCATCTAGAGATATAAGCTTTCCCCTAAGAACTTATTTGGCTTTATCCCATAAATTTTGGTATGTTATCTCGTTATTGCCATTCTCTTGGATGAAATAATCTATTATTTCTTTGGTTTGTTATTTCACCCACTCATTCTGTGGGATTAGTTTACTTAGTTTCAAATTAATTTTTGGTTTATTTTCCCATGGCCCTTTATTATGTAATTTTTATTGCATAATGATCTGAAAAGGATGAATTTACTATTTTTGCCTTTCTGTATTTGATTGTGAAATTTTTATGCCCTAATACATGGTCAGTTTTTGTGTAGATCCCATATGCTGCTGAGAAAAAAAGCATATTCCTTTCTATCCCCATTCATTCTGTCACACCTAATTTTTCTAATATTCTATTTACCTCCTTTCTTGTTTATTTTGTGGTTTGATTTATTTAGTTTTGACAGAGAGAGGGTGAGATCCCCCATGCAATAATTTTGCTTTCTATTTCTTCTTGCAAGTCTCTTAACTTCTATTCTACCCATCTGGCTCTCTAACTTATATACTATAGCCACTGAATATGATCATGGGCAAACTTATACCCTGACCCATTATGCATTCCTACCTTCCTGTCTCTCAATGAGGCTGTTGAACCTTCCCTTGCGGGGTCTGGCAATCCTCACTTGTAACTTCTCCCTCAGAGATTACTGATTTTCAGCATGCCTAATCCCAGGTTTTCAGACGTCTCGGGCCACTGCCTCATGAAGTAATGGTTCTTGTTCAACAGAGCACTAGGACACAGGAACTTGCGAACTCAAGTTTGAAAGACACTGGAGCCAGTATTCTCATATCTTTTTATCATCTCAAGGCTTGTGTTCTTATCTAAGGAGGACATGGATTTCTAGCAATGGCATTAGTGTTCTCTCTAGCTAATTTCCTGATAAGAAGACCAGCTGCTTCTCCTTTACCTAATAACCATTCAGCAGCTATCTGTAGGTGAGCCACAAAATCAGGGAAAGGTTATACTGCTGGAAGCTAGGAGAGCCAGCAGCTCCTTAACATATAGAGAGTCAACCCTGTAAGTGTTAACTGCCTCCTTCAATTCCTTAAATTTCTTCCACTTCAATTGAAGGGCCCATGTTCTTTCCTGGGGACTATCAAACACACCAAATTCTTGCTTCCTAATTCCCTTCGTTTGCTACCTTCTGTAACATACATCCTAATTCTAACTAATTCTGTCTACTTCCTGCTTTCACCATTGCCTCTTCCTGTGATGACACCTACTTTTGGCTTGCTTTATCAGTCTTGGGGTGTCATCTCCCTTCCTATGATCGGACCAGCTGAACTCATGAGATCCCTAGCCAATCCCATCCCTGTCCTTTGGGTGCCATTTATAACCTCTGAGGTTACTGATTGCCAGGGCTATGCAATGTTAAAGTGCCAAACATCCTGCCTTTATTGATAATCTCAGCAGGGATTAGCAGGAAGCTAGAGCAAGTGTATGTATGTCTCTGCATCTCTCTCTCTCTGCGCATCCCTGAATCTCTCTACATCTCTTCCTCTCTCTAATTCTCTCTGCATCCTTCTTCTGCCTGTGGCAAAGCTGGTTATTTATATTTACTCTTCTCTGGTATTATCCCATGCCTATCTCATTCAGCACTGTGTAGGTGGATCCACAGAAGGGAGACACCTGGAGTTAGTGCTATGACCTAAGAAAAGATCTAGCAAGAGGACACATCCCTCACCATCTCAAGGAAACAACTGTAAGACACAGCCTCCTGCTTCAGAGGCCAAGCCTCTTTTTATCTTCTGGGTCCACCCTACCAGCTGACATGGCATACATGGCAGTTCTCAGAAGGAAAATTTCTAATAGGGACAGTGATGATGCAGGCTTTTTCACTATGTTAGGTGGTCCTAGCCAAATCCCACTTGTTATGCTGGGATTCAGGGACTCACTATTTGCCTTCTGTAGTTGCATTGGAAGTTTCACAGCTAGTCTGCTGATTCATTGGCCTTCAGAACCAGGGATAGAATAGCCAATGGTGCTGTATTTTGATTACGATCCTCCCTGTAGATTCTAGGGCGTGGCTCTTCATTGTGGGATGACTTTGTTGCACCTGGGCTGGGCCACGTTCCCCCTCACCCCTTGCCAAATAGAGACAGACATTTCCTACAGTCCTTCCAAGATATTTTGTCCTGGAAAATTTTTACATTCCAAATATTCGTGGGGTCTCTCATTCCAAAATTGTTCAGAGATTTGATCTGGTGTTAATTCTAAGGGAAACCAGGAAGAGCTCAGACAAAGTCCTGTCTATTCTCTGCCAGCTTGGCTCCATGCCCATTTCTTTCATTTTGCAGAAGGGATACTGAAGCCCAGAAAAATAAAGTGATTTGCTCAGATGCATATAGGTAATAAAGGGTTAGTTTAAAATATAGCAAACATTTTTTCACATTTAAAAAAAAAACATTGTTTCCTTCACATCTGAATCTCAATGAAATGGATATATCCACAAAAAGGATGATCAAAATAAATGAGCAATATCTGACAATATGTTGTTTGTAAGAAACATACTTGAAAAATAAAGATTCTTATGTATTTAAAATGAAGGGCTTGCACAGATTATTATAATTCAAGTAAACAAAAAAAAGAAGGGCAGCAATCATAATTTTGGACAAGGCTGCAATAAAAATAGAAAGTAAAAGAGATAAGTTGGGAAACTGAATTATGCTGAAAGAAATCATAATTTCCTTGGTGGTTATTTGTCTTCTCCTTTTCGTTCTCTTTCTCTCTTACTCACTATTATTATCACTACATTTCCTGTAACCTAAGTTTACAACCTCATTCAAATTAAGAATCAAACTTTTTTTTTCATTTGAAATTATTTTAGTGGTGCCTTTCAGCTGTTTGGTGCTGTTTCATTCATTGAAAATATAAATATTGATATAACTTCATTTATCTCCTATTTTATACTGTGATTTGCATTTCTCTATTAGTGATTTGGGACTTTTTTCTCATATGGGTAGTGATACCTTGGATTTCTTCCTTTGAAAATTACTTTTTGATAAGTTAATCAATTGGGGAATGGCTTTTTTTTTTTTTCTTTAATGAACGTGAATCAATTCCTTACCTATTTTTGGAAATGAGATTTTTATCACAGAAACATGGCATGAAGATTCCCATCCCCTACTACCTCTAAGCAAATTGTTTTCCTTTATCCATGGAATCTAAGATCTTTAAAAAATATTTTTAATAATTCAATTTAAATATAATTTATTTTCTTTGCATTTTTGCCTGTACATTTTATTTTGCATACTTAAAATAAGTTACCAAAAAGAGGCATAAGTTTCATCAGATTACCAAAGGGGTCCATGACATCAAAAAAGGTGGATACTACCTCATAAAAGCCTAATTTCTGTCAAAGTATTTTCTATTTTCCTAGCAATTTTTGTTTTACTGACTCCTTAACTCCAGCAGCTGCAGTCTGTCAAACAATATTCTATGTTTATTTACTTCTGTATATTATATAGCTATTTTGTTTAACTGGCCAACTTTATCTGTTCTTTATTATTTTCCTGATGAAAATGTTAAAAATAATCATTATTAATTTTTAAATATAAAGATGTATTTGTATATTAATTCCTATTTAGAATATAGTGATACATTGATTGAACTTCAAAAATTAATTTTTTTTCTTGTTCCTTACTCATTTGACTGACTGAAACAATTAAGGTTAATGGTTTCAGATTGCTTTGTTAAGAACTGCTTAGGAAAAAATGCGTTCACTTTCATTCTATGACATAGTTTGAGAACTATGTTAGAGTACAAAACCTCCAGAAACACTATGGAAAAGTGCTTCTTTTTTCTCTCCCTCCCCTCCTAACTCCAGTAATGCATTCTAATAGATGACATTTGTATTAATTTGTTTTATTGAACTATACACAAAGTTTTGAGAAGAAAGTTCTGTCCTCTATGTAGTGAAAGGGTATGTGTTTGGGGCGGGGAGGGGCGTGCGCATAGTGGATGGTAGACTAGTGGATAGTGATAGATATGTATGCCTATATTAAAAAAAGAAAAACATTTCAATAAAACCTTTTTTTAAAGATTAAAAACAAAAGGAAAAAATGCAATCAGAGAAACCAAAACAGAGTTTTGCTACTATCTTGTTAAAGTTATTATTAACTTGTTAGCTTTTAAAAATTGTATGTAACAAAAGTTTGTGGGTGTTTGAGCAGTTATGTAATACAGTAGATAAAGTGCTGGGCCTACAACCCGGAAGACTCTTCTTCCTATGTTCAAATCTAGCCTTCGACAGTTACCAACATGTAAAATGAACTGAAGAAAGAAATGGCATGCCATTTCAGTATTGTTGCCAAGACAATCTCAAAAAGGGTCTTGAAGAGTCAGATGTGACTACAGAACTTCAGAACAAAAACAACAGTAAACAAATTCAGATATTCATATAAGCCTCTTTTACATTCTTTGTATTTTATATTTGTTAATGATTGCCTTCATAATAAAAAATAAATTTTTCTTAAAGTAGTAGTTGTTGCCTACTATTGAATGCAGGTTCTGAAGAGGATAAATGTTTCTTCAAGGATCATTTTCAAAGTGTGATACTTTTGATTTCAAATTGATGGTTTATAAACATAATACGTTTGGTTTGAAAGCGTGTAATATTGGTCATCTTTTTTCTTTTTAATTAAATCTTTATATTTACAAAACATGTGCATGATAATTTTTCAACATTGATCCTTCCAAATCATAGGTTCCAAATTTTCCCCTCCATGCTCCCATCCCCTCCCCTAAGTGGCAGGTAATCTAATAGATGTTAAATAGGTCATTTTTTTCCTAATCTGTTTTCCACATTGGGTTGTCTACCCAATTTTTTAGGTAGACTTTTAATTTGGTGATTTTCATCTTGTTGATAGTAGATTGTGAGATTCACCAAGCATTTTTGCTATAATTCATATAATTTGTTTTGGTTAAGTGTTCATCTTGGAAAAGAAAATCTCTTAATTCAGTGTAAGTTAGAGAAGAAATCTCTTTAGCAATTCTGGTGCTGTTAGGAGAGTTGAATAATAATAAACTTTATATTAGAGTTGAGTGATAGAAATCAAGTGTTAAAATGATTTTACATCTGTCTTTTTAAGTGTATCTTTATCACTGCTGCTTTATATTCTTAATCTTATAAAATTTACTGTTTTTTTTAATAAACTGAGATGTTCTCTCACATGTAAAATGTTAATTTTATGATGATTTAATGTTTTCCAGATGAAGGCAATGAAACAGAGGTACAACCACAACAAAATAGCCAGTTAATGTGGAAACAAGGAAGACAGCTGCTTAGGCAGTAAGTATTCCATGTTTAGTGTTATAAATTGAGAAAGAAAAGAAAGCATTTAAAAAATTTCTTGAGATCCTCCTATGTATGTTATTTGGATTGAAATTTGAATTTAATAATGTATTAGTTATTAACAACTTAATTTGTTATTTATATTTAAAATTTTTTTTATTATATCTTTTTATTTATAAAATACATGCATAGGTAATTTTTTTCAGCATTGATCCTTGCAAAACCTTCCCTTTCAAATTTTTCTCTCCTTCCTCCTCGCTGCCCCTAGATGGTAGGTAGTCCAATACATGTTAAATATGTTAAATCTAATATTTGCATATATGTCTATGCAGTTATCTTGATGCACAAGAAAAATTGGATCTAGAAAGAAAAAAAAAACCTGAGAAGAAAAACAAAAATGCAAGCAAACAAGTGAAAATTATGTTTTGGTCCACACTCAGTTCCCATAGTCCTTTCTTTGGGTATAGCTGACTTTCTTCATTACTGGACAATTGGAACTGGTTTGAATCATCTCAATGTTGAAGAGAGACACATCTATCAGAACTTATTGTCATATAGTCTTCTTGTTGCTGTGTACAATGATCTCTTGGTTCTGCTCATTTCACTTAGCGTCAGTCCATGTAAGTCTCCCCAAACCTCTTTGTATTCATCCTGCTGGTCGTTTCTTACAGAACAATAATATTCCATAACATTCATATACCACAATTTATTTAGCCATTTTCCAATTAATGGGCATCCACTCAGTTTCCAGTTTCTTGCCACTACAAAAGGGCTGCCACAAACATTTTTGCACATGTGGGTCCCTTCCCTCCTTTAAGATCTCTTTGGGATATAAGTCCAGTAGTAACCCTACTGGGTCAGAGGGTATACACAGTTCCAGATTGCTCTCCAGAATACTTTGGATCAGTTCACAGTTCCACCAACAATGCATCAGTGTCCCAGTTTTCCCACATTCCCTCCAACATTCTTATCTTTTTCTGTTGTCTTAGCCAATCTGACAGGTTTATAGTGGTTATCTCAGAGTTGTCTTAATTTGCATTTCTCTGATCAATAGTGATTTGGAGCACCCTTTCATATGACTAGAAATAGTTTCAATTTCTTTGTCTGAAAATTATTTGGTCATATCCTTTGACCATTTATCAATTGGAGAATGGCTTGATTTCTTATAAATTTGAGTCAGTTCTCTATATATTTTTAGAAATGAGGCCTTTATAAGAACCTTTAACTGTAAACATGTTTTCGCAGTTTATTGCTTCCCTTCTAATCTTGGCTGCTTTAGTTGTGTTTGTACAAACCCTTGTTGTGATCTTTTTCTTCTCAAAAAGCAGCCAGGTGATAAAAGTTCAGATCTTTTATTATCTCCAATATAGCCCGGTTAGCTTAGAGGCCTATCTCTCTGCTTGGTTCCAAGAGCTCTCTCCAAATGTCTTTAAATCCAAAGGTCTGGTCCTTCAGCCTCTGCCTCTGCTTTCTTCAGCCTCCAGCCAGCTCCAACTCTTCATGTCATTCCGGTGAAATCTCGACTTGTAGCGTCTTCCTCTCCGAAGAAGTCTCCGACTGGCCCATTGGCCTATTTATGCTCCTTCCAGAGAGAGGGATTATGGGTAGTTCTACTTAGTACCTTGTTTCAGGTTCTGCCCAAAACATCTTCTTGTAAGATTAGATCAACTCTAATTACTTAGCAGTTAGTAAGGATTCCAACATCTCCCCCTTTCTTTTGTTTTAAAACATAGGGGGTTTCTGAAGGGGTACACATAAATCCATCAATATGGGCCAGAACTTTGTAACAGATATACATGGTATACATAAATCCATCAATATGGGAGGCATTATACATAATTTACATAAGTACATAGCAATATAACACAGGCTAGTAGTAATGTAACAACATGAATCAACCTAAAAATTTACACATGTCCATAAGTCCTAGAAACAGTCCAATAGGATTCCATTGTCCATTAGTTCATGTGCCAGGAATCCAATAGTTCCTGTAAGCCCTGAAGTACTGCAAAAGTCTCATCAACAATTTTTCATCTCAGGGAATCCAGTGATTCTTGCTGGTTTTTCAGGAACTGAAAGCTGAAGATTTTAAAGTTCTTTTGACAGTCTCATTGTTAGCCATCTGATTCCTTTTCCAACTGTGGAAATATAAGCAGATCCTCTTCCCCAAGCAGTTAATCTAATTCTCTTCTATTTACCACTTTTGGGATTTCTCCTCATCATCTGGTAATTACATTGGAGCTGTTTGCATTGGATATTGTCTTGTTGTCTTAAAAGGCCTGTATTCTTCCCAACTGTAATCCTGATTGCTTTTCTGTTGGTTGATGACATCAGAGTTCTGAATTTCTAAAGTCTCTCTGGGTGTAACCTCAGCTGCTATCATGCCCCACCTGTCATTTGATTGATACTTTAGAGCTGGGCCCTGCCTCTCATTCCTCTGGGTCAATATACATTTAGAGGCCCAGTGAAAGCCTCGGTTACATTTTGGACATGGGGTTTTGGGTTTTCTCTCACCCTGTCTTCTCACTCTATCTCCATATCTACAATGAGCTCTCAAATGTCCAACTTTTCTGCAATGAAAACATCGACGAGTTTCTCTAGAATTCCTCTGCCAAGAAGGACCTTGTCTTTCCATGTTCATCATAGTCTGGGCATAATAAGCATTTGTGCCCACTGTGGCACAGCGTCTAATGATCTCCTCTAAAGAAGCATTTTTGTCTAGCCCCCATATAATTCTCTTGCAAATCTCATTGGCATTTTCCTTAGCCAAATGTCTAGTCATTATTTCTGTTGCTGCATTGTCTCCAGTGGTTCTTATTACAGCTGTTTGTAAACGTCCCACAAAATCTGCAAAAGGTTCGTTGGGACCTTGCTCTATTTTTGTGAAAGCATTATTTCCATCTTTCTGTTCAGGGAGAGAATTCCAAGCTTTTATTGCAGCCTTAGAAATTTGCTCATACACTGTTATGGGATAATAAATCTGTTCTGAACTCTCTGCATACTGACCTTGACCAGCTAGTTGGTCAAAAGTGATTTGTCCAATAGTTCCTGTTTGCCCATTGCGTTGGGCTTGAATCCTACATAATTCATGAAACTCTGAAAGCCACAATAAATTTTGTCCCGGTTCAAGACATGTTTTAGCGATGGATTTCCAGTCATTCGGGGTTAAGATTTTATAAGACAAATTATCCAGTAACATCTTCACATAAGATGATGTAGCCCCATAAAGAGTGCAACCCTTTTTCAAATCTTTAATTTTTTCCAAATTAAAAGGAGTGTATCTTCTCCCTTTTTGACCTGAGGAGTTGAGCTCTTCAATCACAGGATATGTATTTATAAAATCAGATATATCTTCTCCTTCATTTTTTGCTTTAATTAATGCTTTTTCTAATCTTGTCAAATTCTGCTTTACAGGAGAAGCTGACTGTGTTTCTGTCTCTCTCCCTCCCCCTTGTTCCACACATGAAGGGTTAATTGCAGGGGGAGGGTCATGAGATGTGGAATCATCTAATTCCTCCTGCTGTGAAGTATCACACTCAGAATTGTAATTAACTCCATTCTCATCTGATTCGTCCTCCTTTTCACCTAGTAAAGTTGGCATTTCTTCCTCCTGTACTTTTCTTTTCATCATTCTATCACTTAAATAACTTCTTATAGCCAATTGTATTACATTATATGTATTAATTATTGAGTTAGGCCCATTTTTGTCATAGAATTGACAAAGATCCTCTCCAACCAATTTCCATTCATTTAGATCTAATTCCTTATCAAGAGAGAAACAAGGACATATGTCCTTTACAGTTTGTAAAAGTTCAGTGATTTGCTGTAAACTTATAATTAAACCTTGGCTTTCCATAATTTTGACAATGCTCTCTAAACATTTTCCTTGAACAGAAACAGACTGTTTTCTAAATATCTGTCCCATCTTAGATGAAATTCTACTTTAACTCTTCTAACAAAATTTCTTTGTTGCACTCACCCTAATTTCTGGGTTGAAGTTTTTTCCACTGGATCAGGATCAGAGGCTTTTCCACTTGAATCAGGATCGGAGCTTTTCCACTGAAATCCACTGAGGGATCTGTTTGTCCCACGTTCAGGGCGCCAAAATGTTGTGAGTTCAAATGCGGGGTTCTTGTTCTTCTATAAAATATTATAAAAGTTCTCTCTGGGTGCCTTCCCTGGAATCAGGATTTTGTCGGTCCCTGTTCGGGCGCCAAAATGTTGTGATCTTTTTCTTCTCAAAAAGCAGCCAGGTGATAAAAGTTCAGATCTTTTATTATCTCCAATATAGCCCGGTTAGCTTAGAGGCCTATCTCTCTGCTTGGTTCCAAGAGCTCTCTCCAAATGTCTTTAAATCCAAAGGTCTGGTCCTTCAGCCTCTGCCTCTGCTTTCTTCAGCCTCCAGCCAGCTCCAACTCTTCATGTCATTCCGGTGAAATCTCGACTTGTAGCGTCTTCCTCTCCGAAGAAGTCTCTGACTGGCCCATTGGCCTATTTATGCTCCTTCCAGAGAGAGGGATTATGGGTAGTTCTACTTAGTACCTTGTTTCAGGTTCTGCCCAAAACATCTTCTTGTAAGATTAGATCAACTCTAATTACTTAGCAGTTAGTAAGGATTCCAACAAACCCTTTTTAACTTGATATAGTCAAAATTTTCTATTTTGTGTTCAATAATGATCTCTAATTCTTATTTGGTCACAAATTCCTTCCTCCTCCACAGGTCTGAGAGATAAACTATCCTATGTTCTTCTAATTTATTTATAACCTCATTCTTTATGCCTAGTTCATGAACCCATTTTGACCTTATGTTGGTGTATGATGTTAAGTGTGGGTCAATGTCTCATCTCTGCCACACTAGTTTCCAATTTTCCCAGCAGTTTTTGTCAAATAGTGAATTCTTATCCCAAAATCTGGGGTCTTTGGGTTTGTCAAACACTAGATTGCTGTAATTATTAACTATTTTGTCCTGTGACCCTAACCTATTCCCCATATCAACTAATTTATTTCTTAGCTAGTTTCAAATGGTTTTGATGACTGCTGCTTTATAATATAGTTTTAGATCTGATACAGCTAGGCCACCTTAATTGCTTTTTTTTTTTTTTTTTTCATTAATTCCCTTGAAATTCTTGATGTTTTGTTCTTCCAGATGAATTTTGTTGTTATTTTTTCTAGGTCAGTAAAATAGTTTCTTGGGAGTGTGATGGTATAGCACTAAATAAATAGATTAGTTTAGGTATTATTATCATCTTTGTTATTTGTATTTCAAAAGTTTTTGCTCTGTCAAGTTTAAAAAACAAAGGCTTAATAATAGATGAGTAAAATTGCTTTTGAACTAAAATTACTATTTTAATAAAAATAATAGTAATTATAACTATTCACTGTATCTTTCATCTGTGAAGATCCTAATAATGACTATATCCTTTGAATGATTTTTTTAGTAATGCTAATGTTAGATATTATGATGTATAATTTACTAGACATAATATTTCATTGAAATTTCATAGAATTGTTGGTCACCTAGCCATTTGGAATTATGTTCCTATCGACTAAGTTGTTAAATATTACAAATTTGTGGGTTTATCAAGACTAGATGATTAATCTGTGGCAGTGAAAGACTGAAACCCACTGTTTCTTATAGAAGTAAGACTTAAAATACAGCAGTCAAGTATATACAAACAATATACAAATAAACAGTGTTAGTATTTCAAAGACCTACAATTTTGTGGGTGTTGACTACATTTAGGAAAATACTTTATACTTGTGTGCCAAAATAAATTATACTTAGAAAATAATTATGGCAGGTGGTTGAAATGATTAGAAAGAATTATCAGTGAAACTATAGATAAAATACTAGTCAAAATGAATATAACAAAATGGACTAATGATAATAAAATATTGTTTACATGAATATATACCCTATTATAAACGTAAGATATTTGCTTTGTTTAAAATCCAGTAGTAAAATTTATATTTACTCTAAAATTTACATTTACTCTTATTCAAATTCATCCATGTACTTTTAGTTTGATTTTGTTATCTGTTAATTATGCTTTGCAGTTTTATGTTATCTATTGATTTGATTAGCATACCATCTATGCTTTCATGTAAGTAATTAATAAATATGTTAAACAAAGAAGTACAGAACCCTCAAAAATTCCACTAGAGGCCTATCTCCAACTGAAAAATGTTTATTAAGTACATATTATTTATAAGGCACTTCAAAAGGTACTAGGGATACAAAGACAAAAATAGAAAACAACTTCTGTTCTTAGTGCACTTATTTTTCAAGTTAGCATACAAGTAAATACATAATAATTTTAAAAAGGGGAGAATAAGAAGGATAATTCAAGAAAGACTTCCTTTAGGAGTTGGTACTTGAACTTAGAAACTTAGAACTTAGAAAGGAGTAAATGACATGAAACCTTTTGACAACAATATATTATTGTTTTTCTGTGTCTGATCCTTTAGGAAGTTACATTTATATTATCATTTCTCAAAGTTAGTATCATATGTTTTGCTGAAATTCAGTGTTACAGGGTTCCTTGTTCTTGTTGAAGTAACCGTTCCCTTTTCCCCCCAACCTCCCTTGAAAAACAAAAGCCCTTTTAAATCTATGTTCTTTCCCAGTTTTACTGAAACAGCTTTTATTTTTTATGGGTTGATAGTAACCATTTTATGAATCCATTTACTTGATTGCACTGCTCATCTTTTTTTAAATTCTCTACAACTTTTAACTTTTTTGATTATCATCTCTAAATAGTAGATAGTGTCTTCTCTCTTGGTTTCTGAGTCATCCTCTTGGTTTTGTTATCTTCCTTAGATTCTCTTCTCAAAGTTTTTGCATCTGCTTTTCTCTATAAGAAGTCTTCATTGACAATTTAGTTTCCCTCATTGCTTCAAATGTCAACTTTATGCAGAAGATGAACAGAGTTCTCTCTTAGCCAGAGGTTCTTTTCCAAGCTTTAGATTTCTGTCTATAGATGTTTTCTAAACTGATTTCCTTCTAGCTGCTGAAATCTAACATTTCCAAATTGGATTAATCTTTGATTTCTTTAATCTTCCTTATTTCTTATTTTTAATCATCTGTCACTTTTTGTTAGATCTACATTTCTAGTATCTCATGTTCATTTCTTGTCCTTTCTTTCAGAATGCTACAAAGTGCACAATTTTTACAGCATTTGTAAATATTGGCTTAGTTTTTTGTACTCTAAATATGAAACTATATGTCTGTATAATCAAAATAAGCTGACTTATTTAAAGATACTATTGATCTTAAAAATTGGTAATGGAAAAAATATATTGCCAGACTATTGTTATAAAAAGGACACAAGACTTTGGAAATTGACTGGCCTAATGGATAAATCAACAAATTTTGAGTAACCACTTTTAACTGTTTCCCAGGCATTGTAGCAATCTTAAGATACAAAGAAAGACAAACATAGCCCCTGAACTCAAAGAAATGACATTATTTTGAGAGGAGACAATATGTGAATTGATAGGTACATACACATTCAGAGTAGATGAAAGATACCATCAGAAAGGAAAACTCTAAAAAAACTTGAGCACCTCCTTTAACAAGGAGATGATCACTAAAGAGCAGCATTGATTTAGGATATAAACTCATCCTTCAGATTTTAAAGAAGAGGATAGTGGAAGATTATGAGTATTATCATTTTATAAAATAGCAAGAATGAAAATAACACACACATTGAAAGAAAGCTTTCATGGATGCAAACCACAATGAAGTAAAATTATCCCCATGACTTTTAAAGAAAAAACTGGCAAGAGTACAACAAATAGATGAAAGATAAAATAATGTAAAATTTTTTCATAGCACCTTTTTTTTTTTTAAACTATCAAGGACATTGAGTCCTTAACATCAGTCAGTAGGTAAACATTTATTAAGCATTTTCTATGTTAGAGACATTATGCTTAGTACTGAGGATATAAAAAAGAAATAAAAGACAGTCAGTCCCTGCTCTCAAGGAGTTTGCCAGATGTAATGCATGGGGAAGCATTAATAGTATAAAAGAAAACAAATGTGAGAAGAATAAGTGAACTATAACATATACAAAGAAAGAGTTTTGAATGTGTTGAATAATTGCTTCTCTAAGTATCTGGAAGGGGAAGATATCAAAAACATAGCAAAAATTTTGGATTTTGATGACTAAAAATTGTTAACAAGAGAGTATTAATAAAAACTAATAATGATAGAATACTGTCCTTAGAATTAGGAATTCAAATCCATCCTCAGTCACTTAACCCTGATTACCTTGCAAAGAAACCCACAAAAATTCCTCAAAACAAAACAACTAATTAACAGTTTAACAATTTTTCCTGTACATAATTTTATAATAATAATTTATACACACATTGAGAGTATTTATTACAAAGGTATGAGAGAGGGGAACAAACAGAATTCCTTATCCATAGTGAGGTCTTCCAGATGTTCTTATTTGTGGATGACATTGTGTTGATTGTTTAAAGACCTTCAAAACTGCAGAGCCTCCTAAATGAGATCTAAAATCATGTAAAAGTTTTGTTTGTCCACAAAGCAAAAACTAAGTGAATAAGTGTATTGCCTCAGTAATTAATGGCTTTCTTCTTATTAGGCAGAGGTTAAATAATAATCTTGTTGGAAATTGTGTAACGTGGATTATATTTCTTGGTATGGATTAGGGTGAATGGCTGCTAAAATTTCTTTCAGATCTAAAATTCTGTTTTGAGAAAGATGCTTCTTGTCCATATTGTTATATATTTGGATAGACCATCAGTATGTTTATCTTAGAATGGTGAAGCAAATGTACAATATCTTGGGTCCAGAATTTAATAGGAGGCTCTCTTTGCATTTATGTTTTGTTCTCTTCTCATTTTTAAAAAACTAAAAAATCTTGTAAAACCCACTATTCTTTTTTATGAATGATTTTTGCTTATGTAGTTTCAAATTTTGATCTAATTTTGTAAATCTCCAATTCTTTACTGAAAAGTTATTCTTTTTACTTTTAAAAGAAGTAGATTTTTCTTTTTCCTTCAATTAAAACTTTAAATTGGTTTTCAAATTTTCAGACTTTTTGATTTTTGCCTCTGTGTTTGTACCTTTTTCTTATTATTTATTGCACTTCCTTTTTTCTATATACTGAATTCTTAGTAAATGCAATACTTATATTCCTGTTTGGATACTTCATTCTATAATCCCTTTCTACCCCTTGAACAAACTGTTCTTATTTGAAGTTCCAGTAAAGACAATTTTTCATATTCTTTTTAAATACTTTTTTCCCTTTGTCTTTCATTGATAATGCTTGATTTTTGAGAATTTGGAATAATCGTCTAAAAAAAGAAATGAAAAGGGAGGAAGTTTTGAAATGATTCAGTAGGAAAAGGGAAGATAAAGGGTAAAATGTTATAATGTAGGTTTGAAGTCTTTTTTAAGATTTAACTATTAACATTGTACATTTTTGTTTGCTTAAACTTTTATCATAAACCATTAAAGTATATTATGCACCAATTCTTTCACAGAAATTTGAAACATCTTTCTGAGGTCACATTCAGAAGAGAAAAAAATTAGAATTTTTAGTAAAATTTAAGATTTGTAGATTATATTGAGGGAAAGAACTAATAAGTAGAGGATGGAGGAGAAAAAGTTGAGAAAAGTATAATTTAGTTTTAGAGTATATTGGCTTTTGAGGGGAGGATTCTGGGAAGATAGCAGAGTAGGTCAGAAAATTCTAAGCTCTCCAGATTTTCCCTACAAACAAAAGAAAATTATTCCTCAGTGTGAACATAGCTGGGCAGAATAGTTGGCCTCTTGGGACAATGCAAGAAGACAGAAGAAACACCCCAGAGAAAGACTCAGGTCCAGGTGGTGTGAAGTATAAACATTTCCAGGGTAGCTCCACAGAAACAGCAAGTGGGGAGCCTTGGGGCTAGCTAGATTTGGAGGAAGCCTCAGCCAGAAGTATCAGAATCTTCATCTCTCAGTCTGGGAAGATTGAAGGAACTTCAGCTGATTAGGAAAACCAGGCCAGGGCCCTGGTCAAGAAGGGATCAGCACATCCAGTTAGTGTAGAAGCAGTAGACCTGGGATACTGCTGGCTGACACTTGCAAGATGGTGGGATTTTTGGTTTTGAGTTCCAGGCCAGAGGAGAGAGCTAAAGTGAAGCCGTACCATTGTTCCCATCCCAGAATTAGAAGTGTTCACACTAATAAATTCTCATTTAAAAAAAAGAGCAGGCAAACGAGAAAAAACTCAACCATAGAAGCCTACTATGGGAATAAGGGAAGACTGAAGTTCATCTTCAGAGGAGGACATTGAAGTAAAAAAAAAGCATCTCCCACTTCAAAGGGTAATGTTAAATGTCAATCTTTCCAGAAAGAATTTCTAAAAGAACTCAAGAAATACTTTAAAAATCAAATGAGAGATTGAGGAAAAACTAAAAAGAAAAATAGAAAGAACCTCCAAGAAAAACAAGAAGATTGTGAAAATAAAGTCAGTCAGCTAGAAAAGCAGATCCAGAGTCCTAAAGAAGAAAATAATTTTTTGAAAATTAGAATTGGGCAAGGGAAAGGCAGTGAAGTTATAAGAGACCAAGAAAGAATAAAACAAAATATAAAGAATGAAAAAGAACAAAATGTGAGAGGTCTTATAAGAAAAACAACAACAGATCTGGAGAATAGATCAAGAAGAAAAAAATATAAAAATAATTGGACTATTTGAAAGCGCTGACCAAATAAAAGAGCCTTGACCCAATAATGCAAGAAATAATTAAAGAAAATTGTCCTGAATTGATAGAAGAAGAGAAAGTAGAAACAAAAAATCCAGCAATTATAACCTCATAGAGATCCCACGAGGAAAACACATAGGAACTTCCATTCACTAAATTTCAAAACCCCCAGATCAAAGAAAAAAGTTTGCAAAAACAAAATAAACCACCCAATTCAAATATGCTGAAGCTACAATTAGAATACAGGATTTATCAGCAAGTGTGATAAAAGACTGCAGACCCTAAAATATTACATATCATCAATCAAAATACCTAGGCCTGTGGCTGTAATGACCGCACTAGCACCCAGGATACCCCAGAATCATCCGGAGTCAGGATAAGCAAAAGTCCTTAGTCTTTATTCTTGGTCTTTAGATGCAGGATTGAACAGGATGGAAGCAGAATCTCCGTGACCGCCTTCTTCCTCTTCTACCACAAAGAGTAACTCTGGCTCGTCTTCCTCCACTCCCTAGTCCCTGCTACAGTCCTCTATATACACCAATCATTGAGCCATCACAGGATAGTGGGAAGGAATCTTATTCTGTAATTATGAGAATTAGCAAGTTATATCACTTTTCTCCTCTCTTTTCTTCAGAAGTGTTTTCTTCTCTTCACGTCTATCTTTTTCCATCATTACATCCTCAGAACAGAACCTCTTCATCTTAATAATCTCCCCAGGATCACTTCTAGGAGTTAAAAATTTAGCTGCTTCAATATCATTTGAAGACATTGAGGTGTTGAAGGAACTTTTGTTTTTTTTTTCCCACTAGAATGTTAGCACATCATCATAGAGCGCTTTCTAATTGCTTAAATAAATTTGCCTTTTTTAAAAACTTATATTTGTATTTTAAAGGTTCTACTTATTTCTGTTTTTTCTTTTTTTTTTTCTTTTTTAATTATAGCTTTTTATTTACAAGTTATATACATGGGTAATTTTACAGCATTGACAATTACCAAACCTTTTGTTCCAATTTTTCCCCTCCCCTTTTCCCCATCTCCTCCCCCACGATGGCAGGTTGGTCAATACATGTTAAATATGTTAAAGTATAAATTAAATGCAATATAAGTATACATGTCCTAACAGTTATTTTGCTGTACAAAAAGAATCAGACTTTGAAATAGTGTACAATTAGCCTGTGAAGGAAATCAAAAAGGCAAGTGGACAAAAATATAGGGATTGGGAATTCTGTGTAATGATTTATAGTCATCTCCCAAGTTCTTTCACTGTGTATAGCTGGTTCAATTCATTACTGCTCTATTGGAACTGATTTGGTTCATCTCATTGCTGGAGATGGCCACGTCCATCAGAATTGATCATCATATAGTATTGTTGAAGTATATAATGGTCTCCTGGTTCTGCTCATTTCACTTAACATCAGTTCATATAAGTCTCTCCAAGCCTCTCTGTATTCATCCTGCTGGTCATTTCTTACAGAACAATAATAATCCATAACTTTCATATACCACAATTTACCTAACCATTCTCCAGTTGATGGGCAGCCTTTCATTTTCCAGTTTCTAGCCACTACAAACAGGGCTGCCACAAACATTTTGGCACATACAGGTCCCTTTCTCTTCTTTAGTTAAACCATAAATTCTTGAGAGTCCTCTGTTTCATTAAAAATCCATTTCCCATCCTTGTAATCTCATAGTCAACTTTTCAGGCCAAGTTATTCTTGGTTGTGAACCAATATCTTTTGTCTCTTGCAATATCATATATTCCAGTTTCTTTTCTCATTTGTTATATAGAAGTTTCCATATCTTGTGTAATTATGACTGTGGTCTCTTAATTCTTGAACTAGTTCCTTTCAATTATGTGTAACATTTTTTTTCCCTTTAATCTGGAAGCTCTAGATTTTGGCTATGACATTCCTGTGAATTTACTTTTGTAGTTCTTTTCATGAAATAATTGTGGTTTGTTTGTTTTTTTTTTTTTTTCAATCTTTACTTTGTTCTTAGGTTCTAATAGATCTGGGCAATTTTATGTATATGACTTTTAAAAATAGTGTCCAGAGTTTTTAAAACTATGGTTTTCAAGGGGTCTAGTGACTTAAATTATTTCTCCGTGACCTATTTTTCAGTCATTTGTTTTTATTATCATATTTCTTAGATTTTATTCAATTTTAAAATTTTTTGTCTTAATATTACTTGATGGTTTGTGTATGGTGCATTCTATTTTTTAGGGATTTATTTCAGTAAGGTTTTGTTCTCTAGACCATTTAAAGGTTTGATTCATTCATTCATTTATTTGTTGACTTTTGCTTCATTTCTTTTAAGTATTCATGCAGTCCTTTTGGAACAATCTATTCTTTCTTCTGGATCTCTGCGTTTTGTCATTGCAGAATTACTTGCCCCCTTTTTGGGGGAAATATTTAGATTTGTAATAAATTTTTATACTGCCTGTTATTTCCTCCCTTCCCTCCCTTTCTTCTTTCCTTCCTTCTGAAGGAAAGCTTTGCCCCTTACTGTAGAGAGTCATAGTCAGTGGGGAAACTCTGGGTAAGGTATAAGACCTTCAGCCCAGTGGGAACCTGCTGACAATGTCTGGTTCGGCTCCCCATCTACTCTAAGGACTCTTGGCCTTCTTGAGAAGTCAGGGGGTGGTGACAACCTGTGTTGAGATTGAAGCAGAGTGATACCAGGTGGAAGAGTGATACCAGATCCCATATGCACAGTGTTGTTTTTGTTACAGTATATAAAGCAGAAAGTTCTTGAAATAAATGGACTCTATTTTTCTACCATCCTCAGGAGTCCTGCCTCATCACTTCTCCACTAGGAAGCGATATTTTAATCACCCTGGCGCGGGGGATCTAGAAAGCATCAGTATGTTTTGTCACCCCAACTTGGGGACTCTAGAAAGCAGGACACAACCTTACTACTGTGCTTTTGGGTGTGATAGTTAGCCCTGCTTAGTCTCTTTGGTTCCTGTGCTGATCTCTATGTCTAAGGATAGGTCCACTTGGATTTTTGAGGGTTTGTATTATTGTTGGGTTTTTAGGGCTTTCTATGTTAATAACAAAACAGGGTACTAGGACCTAGAAGCTTTTGGGACTGAGATATCCTGTTTTATCAGTGCTGCATTGTGTGCTGCTTATTTCTCTGCCACATCTCTGTAGCTTCTAAGGTCTCTCTACCTTTGGCTTTTTCTTGTGACTATCCTTCACTCTTTCTGCCTCTATAACCCAAGCCTGACACAATACATGTTTCTAGTAGTCTCTGTTTGAATTGGAAGGCTACTCTATACTTGTGCTGGTGGGTTCCCTTTTTCATTGCTTTTGGAATAGACTTGTGCATTTCTGGAGTAGACAGTCATTTATTATACTTTGGAGTTAGTATTCTTTGGATTTCTTGATTATTATTTCATTTCATATAGTGTGACCTACCTTTTGTTCAGACAACCACTTAAATATCATTGTGTATAAGAAACTTCTTGAGGGCTTGTTCCTATTCTTATGTCTCTTGCCTTTTAGAGACCTCAATCAATGCTTCACACTGGAATTATGCAGAGAATTATTGATGTTTACATCCTTACCTCAGGTCTTAAAGACAATAGTGCAGGAAAATAATGGCTATGTTTTTATAGCACTTTTAAGATTTATAAAGCCTTTTAATAATAACAACCCTGTGGGAGAAGTAATACAAGGTGATGTTCCCATTTTACAAATGAAAAAGTTGAAGGTGAAGGAGATTAAATAATATAAGAAATCCATGTCATTATAAAATTATTATTGAAGAAAGAATTTCAGCCTACATCTCTTGACAGAAAAATGTGGCTTATTCTAATATAACATGTATATATTATATAACACACACATATGTGTGTGTGTGTGTGTGTGTATTATATAATTCTAATAAAAATAGGATAAACTACAGCAACAAGAAGTTACCTGCCATCTTCCCTGTCCTCATTGCAGTGGTAAATGGAGCTATTAGGTATATAAAGGAACAAAGTCTTGTTATGATCAACATAATGAATAGTGTATTGTACATATTCTACTAGGTTCTTTGATTTTCTCAGTGACCCTAGAGGCTGGTACTATAAGAACCAGCCCCATCTGCAGCTGGATGATGGTTTATTAGAATGTTTTGTTAGTATAGTACTATACTGTGTTGGGTTTAGTACAGGCAATGAATTTAAGGATTAAATTACAATATTGAAAGCATATGAATAATTGTAAGAATCCTTTCTACACAGGTATCTGCAGGAGGTTGGTTACACGGATACCATACTAGATGTAAAATCAAAACGGGTACGAGCTTTGTTGGGCTTTGCAAGTGATGTCACCGAGAGGGAAAATGAGAAAAATCAGGAGTCAGTTATAAATGGAGCAGAAGCTGAAGTTCATAAGGAAACAGTGATGATTGGGTAAGTTTTTTTCCTGGGAAAATATTTAGTTCATATTAAAATAGTCATCTTTTAATTATATTTTTGCTTGACTTTAAGGATAATTTTGGATTTAAACTGTGTAATAGAAAGAACTTTAAAGTTCTCTTTTGTTGAAGAATTGAATTTCAGTCTTTTCTGATTAAGTTTGAAGAGATTGAAATTGATTATTTTTATCTGTTTGCTTTAAGAATGCTGTTAGTGTTAAAATTTGCTCAAGTGATTATTGTAGATTTCCATTTAGATTTCTTTACATTGCTTAAAATTTGAATATTAAATATAGGCTTCAGTATATTGAAACAAGCTTATGTATTACTGAAACCTTAATAGAAAAATTGTATTTTAACTTCTCAATACATTGAAATTCAGTTCAAATGATGGAAGAATTAAATTTCATTGTAACTCAGAAATTATATACAATAATTGAAATAATAAAATTAATGTCTAGTTTGAAAATCCATTTTTTGTTTCTAATAAAATCTTTTATGGTTAAAATGGCTATTTTATATTTACATAAAAATAAGCTACCTATTTTAACATGACGTTCCTTTTGGAGCATTTACTCCAAATTTATGTTTTAATTATATATAAAATTATTATATTTCATTCTTTATTGAAAAATTAATACTATGATCTAGAATTAAAATCAAAAGGTACAAATCAATGAAGTTATATTTTTAATTATAATTTCTATGCCTTCAAAGAAGACCAAAGTTGGTCTTCACATAAGAAATTGTACTGAGGACTTAGTTATATTTAATTCTCTTAGAAGTAACACTTCAAAACTCTGTTTCCTGAGCCTTCACTTTCCTTTCAGAAAGAGCATATTAAAGAATGTTAACATGTTTTCAAAGAATAGTGTCAGACCTGAGGATATATATTGTCTTTTTATCCATAGATCCTTGTAGTTATTACAAGGTTTTATTTTTACTCATATTCATTCCTCATTTTATCTTTAATTTAGAAGAATAGAATCAGATTATTATGGAAACCTCCAAAGGAGGGCGTCTGACTAGATATAGACTTTTCATGCTTATCCTTTCTCTTCAGACTTGACCAGGATGAAAGTGCCATTCTAGTTGTAAACTGATGTTTACAAATCAGTCCATATTTTTACTAATGATAGAAATTTTAATTAACACAGTGTTCTGATGAGATTTACTTGATCTCTGAGATTTAGTCTATCAGTAGCTAACTACTTTAATAAGAATGAAACCTATTTTACATCTAAATTTTAAAATTTGCTCAACAAGTTGCATCCTTTCTGTTTGCAGGCCATATAATAAATTCCTGAACAGAAAGCGAGTCTAGTATCTTAGAGTTCATTTATTTCCAAAAAGATAATGATTTTCTTCCCAGATTCAAGCCATAGGTAATATCAGTTCATTACCTCTAAATACATTTGTATTTATTATTTAGAAGGAAAAGGATTCACAAGCTGGAGGTTGGATTTTGCTGCTTGTCTTTTTAGTTTTACCTTTGCTTCTTTTTTTCCTCTCATAGAATACACCAACTTTGTTCCTCCTTTTATACAGGAGAAAATGGGAAAATTATTGAAAAAAAAGTAAAGCATTAAAATTGCATTAAGGTAGTAATGAATGAAAAAATTGCCCTCATTTCAGAAGACTACAAGTATGTTTCTCCTTCTCCCTGGGCCTCAATATTGGGGCATATTGGTCCTGCAAGGAAAAAAAAATATTGCTTTAGGAGATGCTTAATTTTGTAATTAGATGATTATATTTGAATCTTATGTGATGAGCCATTTGTTAGAGTTTATGCTTTGCTTTAACATATAATGGTGGTTCCGGCAAATGTCATACATCAATATGCCTTTGTTATTAAGAAATGTGATCTCAAAATAATTGGAAAATATAGTAGTCTGAAGTAGTTGCACTTTCCCAAACCCATAGCTCCTGGAAGTTGTTGATTTGTATAGGGAACTCTTTAGTCTATAATTTGGATTGTGGAATCATTGCAAGCAAAAATAGAATGAGCACTTGAAATGTCATGGATTAATGCTTTCATTGAAGTTTACTTTCTGCTAATTACCTAAGATGTGTATACTTTAAACTAGGAAACCAGAGTTAACTGATTCTGCCTCTGTACTGGATACTTTCAAATTCCTTGAAAATGCAGACTTCAGTGATGAAGATGATGAAGATGATATTGATGGGAGAGAGAAAACCATCATTGATACTTCAACGGTGGGTCATATAAGTGAAAAAATATAAAAGTATCCAGATAATCAAATAAATGAAAAGTAAGAATCATTAATCCGTGACACTTTTTGGCCCTTAAATTTTTTCTGTAAACTATTTTTTAAAAATCCCTCTGAAATTATTTTAACTAGTATAACTCTTAAATTCAGTATAGTAACTTTCCTTTGAAAATTTTAGTTTGTTTCACTATTATCAGTCATCTAATATTCAGTTCAATATCAACTCAACACCTGACCATTCCTAGATAACTAATGTTAAATATTAAATTATTGTGATAGTGTTGTATCACATAGCAGATACTGTGCTACCTGATAGAGGTAAATATTATCTGGTCAAGTGTAAACCCATATATAATATATCTTTAATAAGGAACCTTCCCTCTCTTGAATTAACTTTAAAGCAATGGTTCTTTCCTTGAATTATATAGACATTGATTTCAGAGAGTTTGTGAACTTCAATGCGGAAATAAAAAAAAATTTTCACTAACCACTAGCTGAAAATCGGCATAACCTTTATTTGCCTAAAAGCATTCTGAGGAGTCAGTAGGCTTCATCAGACTAAAAGGGAATCCATTGTACAAAATATTTTAAGGGCCTCAGTCAGAAGTTTGAGGATTGCTAAAATGTTTTTTTGTAGTTCTTGCTTAGTGCAGCCTTTGCCATTTTCCTGGTTTTAGTGTAGAGTCAAATGACAGTGTCATCAACAGAGAGAATGATCCTAGCAATGGAGTATATATAAAATTTGGCATTGATCAGAGCTCTCACTGGATGAAGGTTGATATTTTATGGGTTACTCTTAATTTCAGAGTGTTGATTGATTCTATGTGGTTACATACATAACATAAAATTATTTATTCTCTTTTGTTTGTTTCTTTTTTCTCTAACTAGATTATAAATTCCTTGAAGTCCGAAAATATCTTTGTAAGACTTTTATTTATCTCACTTTTCCATATTCATAATTGGATTTCAGTATCTATATTATTACAGAAGCACAGAATTTCATAGTTGAAAAGCATCTTAACATATAGAATATCCTTCCTATCTTGACAAATAATATCATCACAGCATTCTGATAAATGATTTTTCTAGGCTTTTCTTGAAGACCCTAAGTAAGCACAGGGAACTTATTACCCCAAAATTGAGCTGGTAAAGTCATTTATCCAAATAAAAATCAAAGAAATTTTATTGTTAGAATAATAGGTACATTTAATTAAGTTTACTAAGCAATAAACTCTTGAATCAATCAAAAATGTTTATGAAGTATCCGCTATGTTCCAGGCATGTGCTAGCATGGTTACAAGTACAAAGAAAAAGCATTGTATTTATTTTGAGTAAGTTACCTTTGAAAGTAGGGACTGGTTTGTTTTTGTTTTCCTAAGTGCCTTTATATATATAATAGGCACTTAAATAAATTATGTTTAGGTTATATAAATAAAGCTTATATATATGGACCTTATTTATTAGCCTCCTTAAGTAATTATTTTAATGGGTAAAGAGAAGCAATAGTGGAATACAAAGTAACTTGTGACACAGGGGAGAATATAAATATAAGAGAGACCCAGAGCAAGTACTTTGAGAAATTTCAAAAGAAAGTGATCGCTTGTCTTTTGTTGCTGAGGTATAAAACAACTTTATTGAATACCTGAAACCTGAGTTAGGCCCTGTAGAAAAGAAGAATTTTTTTGTAAGTGAAAAATCAAAAGGAAGAGAGTTGAAAAGGAATCTCTTTAGGTGTGGAGAGTGGTATAAGGAAAAGTGTGAAGACAAAAGACTATCACATGAAAAGTGGAGGAAAAGCTTGTCTGATCAAAAATGAAGCCCATGTGAAAGGAAATAGTATGTGATACAGTGAAAGAGATGGATTAGAGACAAATTGTGGAATACCTTGAATGTCAGAATCAAGATTGTTATCATATTATTAAAAATTAGTTAAACTGAAATGACTAACCAGTTCAGGGAGTATTGATTAATAAATCCTTGTCATAGTGGAGGAAAGTTTGTAGTCATTCTACAGTGCTTTTAGTGTTGTCTTCTTTTTTTTCCCCCCACATACAATTTTGATTTAGTGGTCTCAACATTCTGATAGAATTTTGCTCAGGTTGGTTCTATTAAAAATTTCTGATTTTGTAAATTAAAAATTTTAAACTGCCCTGAAACATCATGGATAAAACATTTTCTTCTTGAAGTTCTGATGATACATTGTAATAGTTAATTTGTTTTTTTAACTTTCAAACTAATATGGCTAATTGAGACAAATACTTCTGAGATCCTTTTTCTTTTATTTATTTATTCACTTTTCTGAGACCCTTTTTCCATCACTGGGGTGGAAATGTACATAATGTTCAGTTAGTTTTGGACTAACTGTAGATTCTATGGCCTTGAGAGCCCCAAGCAGCTTTCTTGTCAACTGACTTAACACCCAACTTCAACAATTTGTCTCATACGATGAAGAGCAAAACAATTCTGTCTCCATAATAGTGAGTTAGATAGGAATGTAGAAATATCCCTTTGACATAAGGGTGTGAGGGATAAGTTATAGATTACATGGCCGAATTGAGCCTCATAAATTTTATCCATTATTCTTATATTAGTTATATATTTAGAACCCAAAGATAAACTATACACTTATAGAATAAGGAAAAGTGGATTGATAGTTCACATTTAAAAAATAAAATTTGGGAGTTTTAAATTGATCATTAACTCAAGATGAAACTATAGTATGATGTAGACTACTAAAGATGGTAATTAAGTTTTGGACATATTAAAAATCAAGAAGATTAAATTGTTCTGTAATTCTCAAGATACCAGAACTAGAACAATGGGTGAATTCACTGGGAAGTTAGTTTGCTTTGTAGCAATTTTGTAATGATTAAACCTGACAAAAGGAATGAGTTGTATTATAAAAGAGTTCTTATAATTGAAAACCTTTAAACAGAAGCTCTGTAGCCATGTTAAGAATTAATTGGAAGTAAAATAGATTTTTTTCTCATATTCAAAGTATATGAGTTTATGGGAGGTCAAATTATTACTATTTGAATGATGTCAAGTAGGACATCCATGTCCTTCCAGAAAGTATCCCACTAATTTATCTACTATTGCATTTCCTATTATAAAGTCATCTCATATTTGGATAGTATTGTTTTACTTTTTCAGTAGACTTGAACATTTATTTTATATTGCATTTTAAGCTGCATAGCAGACTTGTGATATAAATTGAGCATGTTTGTTCTTATCTCTTTTAGTTTGGAATTCCTGAAGCCTAGAGAAATTGTGATTTTCTTAATTCCATCTTAACTAGTGGTTGTCAGTAATTCAAAAAAAATTTTTTTTTGGTTAACATTTCAACATAAAACATTGTTTAGTTTCATTCTTTCAACTAGATTTGGATCTCCACAAAGGATTTTAATAGGGTTTAGCAAAGAAATAATATGCATTTTATTAGACTTGCCAGTCTCCAAGTCTCTTTCTCAGAGTTCAAATATTTAAGAAGCTAAATGAATAGAAAAGTTGTAAATAGGGTAGCTAAATAGAAATAGGGAGAATCTGGAAAGAAATGTAAGATGAGAGAGAAGTAATAGAAATAAGTAAAAATTTTTAAGTATGAAATTCCATAAGTCTACAGGGATGAATTCCTAAATATATGAATTTCTATTCAATTGAAATCATAAGAAAATTTAGAAATAAAGCTATGTTATTAACAAGACTATGAAAAACAGAGACTATTTTATGAAGTTTCTAACTGTGGATAAAATTTTCCTGTGTAAAATGCAAAACTAGTCAAGAATGAAATACAAGGCCCAATTATTCTAATATAAGTATAGTGGTAGATACTGGAGCTGGATTTTCATTGGCATAGCGTTTGACAGATGAGAACATGCAATTTTATAGTCTTGGATAGTTGCCTAGAATACAGGTGTCAAGTTTACTGGCCCAGCAAGACTCAAGAGAATAGTAAGAACCAGATTAAAATATAATTTGAAAATGTTTAACAAAATAAAAATACTGTACAACATAGAGAACATTAATTTGTAGATTTTTTTTTTTAGTCAGTATGTAGTCTGCAGAATTATATTTCTCTTTGAGTTTGACAGGTCTGATCTAGAGCAGTGAGAAGTTAAATGTCTTAGCAAGAATCATACATATTATTTGTCAGTGACTGGACTTGCACTTGAACGCTAGTCTTATTTTTGAGGCAAGCTGTTTTATCCACTATACCACATTGCATTTCAATTCTAATATAATATAGCTAAAATATCTCCCAAATTTCTATTAATCTGTTAAATTAAAAATGATTCATCTTCTACTGAGTCCAAGTTTTCTCATGTAGCTGCAAAATCTAATGAAAAATAAACTTAAATGATTTTTTAAAAATTTATTGTACCTACATTTTTATAAATAAAATTCCTTCTCTTTGAGTTGACTACTATGTTCAGTCTATAATAAACAATTAAAATGTACATTTTTAAGGGGGGTTATTGAATTTTCCCAACTAGCAATTTAAATTAGGATTTTATGTACTTAATTTTAAGCATGTACACCTTATTAGTATTTTAATTTAATGTTTTTTCATTAGATTGTTAGGAAAAGGGTGTTATCTGATAGCAGTGAAGATCGAGAAACAAAAGAAGCTCTAAAGGAATTTGATTTCTTGGTTGCATCAGATGAAGGAGATGGAGAATCTAGAAGCATAGGCGATGGAACAGAATGGGGTAAGGAAGTTTGATGGTTCCCATTGGGAAACCTGAATTATCAATCAAAGGGATATTTTGTCTAGAATTCAAAATTTCTCAATGACTCTTATTGTCTTGATAATTTATGATCTTTTTACTATTAACTTTCTATATTCAGAGCTTTTTAAAAATCTTGCTTTAATCTTTATTTAAAATGTAAGTGATAAATATTGGGGGAAAATTAATTTAAACTACAAAATTTTAAAAAAATTTCCTTTCAGTGGATAAAGATTTTGTATCATTTGAGTATAAAAACATAGTAGGGAATTTTAGAGTTGTCTTTTGCCCTTGTTTGAAGAAAGAAATGTAAGTCAGAAAGCTATAGCTACTCATCTTTTCTATTCAGATCTATGACTTTAAATTGAAAATATAGAACTATTCTTGTAGCTTTATCTTAACTGATATAAATATTTTAATAAGTCAAATAGAAACATAAAATCAATCACATTGTTAATAATAGGTTTTTATTTTCAAAATCATGCAAAGGTAGTTTTTACCACTGTAAAACTTTGTGTTCCAAATTTCTCATCTCTCTCCCCTTCTCCAAGATCATGGAGTAGAAAAAAGTGCTCAACTTAGCTTTCTCAATATTTTCCTTCAAACAACTTTAAAATAACTCCTCAAATCAAATTATGCAGTGGCAGAGCTAACAAAAGGTCAGAGTTGAGGCATTCTTCCAGACCAAGATAATTTAGGATGTCAAAAGAGATTTGTGTATGTCAGGGGAGGAGGCTGGCCTGAAGCTCAAAAAGATGAAACATCAGTAGTGTGACTTAAGCAGTAGCTTCAGGAGTTCTTCAGGTGGAAAGGGCAAGAAAACTGGAGTGGTTAGAAAGAAATTATCGAAGCCCCCTGGTAGTCTTGGATACAGGATCAGATGTTGTTTGTCAATTCCATTGCCTATATCTATTTCTGGGTCATAGTTTAAGGATGGAAAAGAACATTTTTGGTTTAGAAGAAATGAGAGCCCTAAGGGAAAACTGTTTGACAAAATTATTTGTCTATGCTCACTTCTTGGTTGTAGTTCAAGGGTATGGAGGACTTCTTTTGGTCCAGAGGGAGTGAAATTCCTGAAGGGCAGTATCACTTCCAGCCCACGGGAACAAGAACATTGGGAAACAGCTATGTTCCTGACCCCAGGGCAACAAGAGGCTAAGGAGCAGTAAAAATTGCAATTTCAGAGGATCAGGTGTTCTTTCTAGTTAAAGACCCAAGGACAGAGTAAGTAAGCAATGACTACACCCTTCCTCAAATCTCAAAGTCCCCAGAACTAGTTCTTCAAACAACTGCATGGAAAAAGCCTGACATTTGAGATTATGATGATACTTCCCCCTCTCCTCTCCCTTGCCACCAATAGAGTTAAATATTAATATAAAGTCTCCCCACTCCAAAAAAAAAAAAAATAGAATGGAAAAATGAGCAAATCCAAAACAGGAGTCTGATAACCAAAAACTAATATAGTAAGAGGGAAGATCAAGGTGTACAAACTCAGAAGACAGTGAAATAACAACTACAAGCAAAGCCTCAAAGAAAAATGTGAATTGGACATAAGCTCAACAAAAATTTCTAGAAACATTCAAAAAGAATTTCCAAAATCAAATAAGAGTAGTTAAGTAAAAACAAAATAGGTAAAGAAATGATAGCAAAGGAAGAAATTTAAGAAAAGACAAATCTCTTGGTAAAAAGAGGCACAAAAAATACTGAAGAAAATAACAATGTAAAAATTAGCTCACTGAAGAAAACAATTCTCTGACAATTAGAATTGGGCAAGTAAAAGTTAATGACTCCATGAAACATCAAGAAACAATTAAACAATATCAGAAGAATGAAGAGATAGAAGAAAATGTAAAATATCTTACTGGAAAAATAACTGACCTGAAAAATAGAATGAAGAGATCCAAAAGAATTATTGGGTTACCTGAAAGTCAAAATCAAAGAAGGAACTTATATATCATATTTCAAGAACTTAATCAAGGAAAATTGCCTTAATATCCTAGAGCCAGAAGGTAAAATAGAAATTGAAAGAATCTATCAATCACCATCTTAAAGAGACCTCTAAATGAAAACTTCTAGGAATATTATAGCTAAATTCCAAAACTCCCAGATTAAAGAGAAAACACTTCAATTATCAAGAAAGAAACCATTCAGATACTGTGGAACTACAATCAAGATCGTACAAGATTTAGCAACTACCATAATAAAGGAATAACAAAATTTAAAGGTAGAATTCTGGAAGACAAAATATCTAGGATTACAGCCAAGAATAACCTAATCAGCAAAAGTAAATATAATCTTTTTAGGGGAAAAAATAGGCATTTAATGAAATTGAGGAATTTTAGGCATTTTTGATCAAAAAGACTGAATAGAATATCTGATATTCTCACACAAGATTCAGGAGAAGCATAAAAAGGCAAACATGAAAGAAAAATCTTAAAGAATTTATTAAAGTGAAATTGTGAACCTTTCAAAATGATAAATGAACCTTTTTTCCCAAAATTTTTTTTAACATTCCTTTGAAAAAATAAGTTTTTTTTTGTTTTCAAAATATATGCAGATAGTTTTCAACTTTCACTCTTGCAAAACCTTGTGTTCCAAATTTTTTCTTCTTCCTTTCCCTCACCCCCTTCCCATTCAGCAAATAATCCAATATTTGTTTAATGTTCTTTTTAAAGCTTTGAGTTCCAGATTCTCTTCTTTCCTTCTTCCTCCCCACTTCCCCAACTCAATGAAAATATAATCAATTTGGTATAGATTATACATGTGTAGTCATGCAAAACATTTCCATAGTACTCAAGTATAAAAGAAAACATAGACCTCCCCCTCCCAAAAAAAAAACCCACCCAAAAAACCCTGAATAAAAAAAAAAGTATACTTCACTCTGTATTCAGACACCCATCAGTTATTTCTCAGGGTATACTTATATGTATCGTCTAAGAACTTTATCACAATTAGGGTAGTTAGAAGAATTCCATATAGAGGGTGCAGGAGTGAATTAATTATATTGAAATGATGTAAAAAAAAATTTTTAAACTGGTAAGAAAGGGGGATTCCCTAGGAGATGAGTAGGGGAAAGGAAGAATGGGAAAAATTATCTTACATAAAAGAAGCTTACTAAGAAGAGTTTTTACAATGGAAGAGAAAATGGGTGGATAACAGGCAACAATACTTGAATCTCATATCTAGATTGGTTCAAAGAGGGGATAATAAATGGGAAGGTAGATAAAAGAAGGCAATAATCATAAGCAAAACAAACTTTAGAGGAGAGTCAAGATTGAGAAAGAAGAACAAATAGAAGAAAACAGGATGAATTGAAATGCATAGTTAGTAATTGTAACTGTGAATATGAATAGGATGAACTTGCCCATAAAACAGAAGCAGATAGAAAAAGAAATTAGATACCAAAATCAAAAAAATATATTTTGCAAGAAACACACTTGAAACAGAAATAAAGTTAAATTAAGAGGCTGGCACAGAATCTATTGTGCTTCAGCTGAAATAAAAAAGGGACTGTAGTCCTGACCATCAGGCTAGATCTTACAAAGATGTGGATAACTTAGAAAGATAACAACAATCCTTGATCCTGAGAATTTTCCCTAACTCAGATGTTGAAATGGATTTGTGATCTTGTTTATATGAATGTTGCTTTTAGCCATACAATCATAGTTGACTATCTGGTATAATTTACCCTATGTCTTCCCCTAGATTTTTCTTCATGATATCCTGTTCTTTGGTGCTTCTTCTAATTTCCTTGCTTAATAATGTATGGCGTCCCTTTCACACTCACCATTTGCCTTACAAGTGATTGTTATATTTTTAAAATAACTTCTCTAGCAGAGGGCCATATTCAGGCTTAACATGTCCCCATATGGTGGATGATAAATGTTCCCAATGCAGGAATTTTGGAAGTACTGGGGATAAACTTATAGGAAGACAAGTGAGCACAAAGTGGATTATTTAAAAAAAAATGGCAGGGAAAGATTGGAAAGAGAAATGTGGAGAAATTCTCAGGTAGATGAAGGTTACCTAATCCTAGCATCCTGAGCTTTTGACTTCTAAGAAGCATTACTTTGTTGATGAGTTTACATGGTCATATCTAGATAATGAAGATGAAAACCCACATGGCTTTATTCAGAGAGGTTTTATTGACATTATGGTTTTCATATCAATAAATTCATTATCTCCTATGCTACTGGGGTAGATGTTTGGGAACAAAGGTAAGAGATTTTACAGTTTCTGGGAATAAGAGGTATAGAAGAAGATGATTAGTGGAAACCAATGATAAGAGTATTTGCTTCTTAGTTTAATATAGGACAATTACTAGAGCTAGTTTTAGTATATAGTCAAGTTTTATTTTTATTAAAGTTGAAGAGAAGAATATGTTTATAGTCAGAAGAGAAGAAAGGATTCAGGTAAGAAAGATGATTTTTTTTTTTATTAGACATATCCTAGGTCCAGAAAATTTAATGTAAAATTGTTTTTCAGAATTTCTGGTGAAGAGTTTTAATTAAATTTTAAAAACCACATGGCAGCTTGTTGCTATAGTAGATAGAGCACCAGCCCTGATGTCAGGAGAACTTGAGTTCAAATCTGTCCTTAGACACTTACCACTAACTAGCTATATGACCCTGAGGAAGTCATTTAATCCCAATTGCCTCAGCAAAAAAATAAAAATAAATTATAAAGCAGTTCAGTTCTGTACAGTGTAATTCAAGATGACAAGCTAGAAGTTGTTGAGAGGAGAGTGACTAAGGGTTACAAGGGAACTTGAAAACCTGTTTTAGGATTGGCTGAAGGAAATAGATATCTTCACTTTGCAAGGTTAAATATATCAGGAAGGTGCTTATTCTTTTAAAATATTTGTATAGTTTTTTTATGGAAATAAATAGAAGTAAAAAAAAGTAAAATTGATAGCTCTTGAAAAAAAGATTGGCTATGGAGGAGAGATGTAAAGACTAAGGATAATACCTACATTATTAGCTGGAGGAACTATTCTTGACAATAGTTATGAGATAGGGGGAGATGAAATATGTTCTGTTTTCAACACATTGAGTTTCAGTTGTCTCTTGGACATTTAATTTGAGATGTTTGAAAGACAGTTGGAGATACAAGATTGAATACTGGAAGAATAATTACTGTTCATATTAATTTAATTACTTATTAACAAATCTTTAATTTTTAGTTTTGTGGAATATAGGTTTTTGCCATTAAAATTTTAGTTGATGAACTTCAGTCAATAAGAAATAAAACTTGAGTCCTTAATATATAAGTATCATGCAAATTTTCCATTTCCTAAAATGACTTAAGCCCTATAGGATTAAACTTTGGGAATATTTAAAAGGTAATTTTAAATTGTCATTATTCTTGAAGCTTTTTCTGTAGTCTATTTATAACTATGCAAAAAACAATTTGCCAAATCATGAATTCTCAAGAGAGTATCAATAAAGAACATATTGTAGAACATTTGCTTATTTGCATATGAATAAAGTGCATTGGTATTCTATGTTTATAGTCATGTACACACCTAAAATAACTGGTCATATGTGAATATGCAAATATATCAAAGTGGAAAAAAATCTTCCTCTAATTTTCAATTTGGAGTGACAGAATTGAAAACTACATTAAATACTGAACCTTGGTTTTAATTTTCAGAAACTTACCAAAATTGAGAACTTGTTTGAATAGTAATTTGTTTTTTTCAAATATTAATTTTGCGGTTAGAGAAAGCAGTATGACTATTTGAGAGGTATTGAAGATCTAGTTACAAGTCAAATGCAGTAAATAAAGCATTATTTGCATTAATAGTTTATTGATTTAGATAAGTTTATATTGGGAATTTTTATTACAAAACATTATTTTCCATTTTGGTTAAGTAACTGCTTCAATTAAAAATTAAAATAGGCTCTAGTATTTTCAGCAGAAATGTTTGAAAGGCCTATGTTCCATTAAATTTACATTTTTCCTCCTTGTAGGATTATATTTGGCATTGCAGGGTAAGTTCTTTTTGTTTATAAACCTATGTTTTTTACCTTTAGCAATACTGTATTTCAGAATCTTCTCTTCTATGGTAGAAGTTGTCAGGTCTTGTTTGAGCCTATTTGGGTGACTATTGTCACTTAGTACTTGAACTACTTCTGTCTAGCTGCAGCTCCCTTTTTCCATGGGAGAATTCTTCTTAAAAACTTCTGTTTTGAGGAAAAATCCTCTGCTACCTTTGCCACCATATTCCCATGGAGATACTTCCTCCTACCCTCTTCAGAAGCTCCTTGAGAATAGGAACTGTCTTTCTTTTCATTTATATGTGTATCCCTCCCCTTCTCTGTCCTGTGTTTACAGTGACTGGGACAAAATGTGTACTTAAATGCTTGTCAACTGAACATTTAACTAATTTTACTTGGGAGCTCTGAATTTTAGTCATGGTTTTCCTAGTTTTGGGCTTTTCTTTCATCAGATAACAGTGGTTCTTTCTGTCTGAATATTGTCTGAGAAGTTTTTAATTGTGACTTTTTGAAATACAGTGTATGTGTTTTTTGTTGTTGTCATGGTTTTCAGGGAATCTGGTTAAATCATCTCTGATTTAATTTTCACATCAAATTTTTTGAGGTTGATTTTTTTTTATCAGATATCCTTTATGCTCTTAACATTTTTTTTCAGTCTTTTCATTTTGTTCTAATTTTTTTTGCTGTCCTATGGAATCATAGATTTTGTCTCTTCTATTTTTTTTTTTTTTTTAGGGAATCTGTTTCTTGGGTAAGTTTTACCACTTTCTTTTCTAAGCTATTTATTTATTCTCCTTCCGGTTCTTTCTTCCAGCATTTTCATTTATAGCAATTGTTTCATTTCTTCTAGGTATTCATGAAATCCTTTTGAAAAATTAATTTTTTTTCTTGAGTCTCTTTTTACAGTTGTTAAAGAATTACTTGCTTATTTTGGGTATTCTTTAGATTTAAAATGATTTTTTAAAAAATTCAGTGTTTTTACTTATTTTTATTTTTTAAATAGTATTTATTTTTTTCCCCAATTATATCTCAAGATAATTTTTAGCATTCATTTTTACAAGATTTTGAGTTCCAAATTTTTCTCCCTCTCCCACTTTCTTCAGAAAATGTTAAGACAATTTAGTATAGATTGTACATATGCTATTATATAGTCACAGTTAAAAAAGAAGAAACAGATCAAAAGGGGAAAAAACACAAAAAAGAACAAAGTAAGTAGAAAAAATGTGCTTTGATATGTAATCAGAGTCTATCACTTCTTTATCTGTATGAGGATAGCACTTTTCTTTGAGTCCTTTGTACTTGTCTTGGATAAGTTGGTCAGTGCTTTCTTGGAGAAGAGCCAAGTCATTCACAGGTAATCATCACACAATGTTTTCTTTTTTTAAAATTCCTCCTTAGTAGTTTATTTTTTCAAATACATGTAAAGATAATTTTCATTATTTATTTTTGTAAGACTTTGTGTTCCAGATTTCTTCTCTTCCTTCCTTCCTTCTCTCCTGTCCCCTTCTCAAGAGACCAAGCAATCTAATATAGGTTAAATATGTACAGTCCTTTAAAACATTTCCATAATTGTCATGTTATGCAAAAAAAAAAAAAAAATCAGACCAAAGGGGAGAAAAGGCAAACCAGCCAACCAAAAAAAGGTGAAAATGGCTTGTTTCAATCCACATAAATCCATCATTCATGGTTTTCTCTCTGGATGTGGATGGCATTTTTTTTTTATCCTAAGAGTATTGGTATTGTGTTGAATCACTGTATTGCTGAGAAGAATCAAGTCTTATCACAGTAATCTTGCCTATACTATGTGCAGTGTTTTGCTGGTTCTGCTCATTTCACTAAGCATCAGTTCATGTAAGTCTTTCCAGACTTTTCTGAAATCAGGCTGCCTATCATTTCTTAAAAAACAGTAATGTTCCATTTCATTCATATACCAGAACTTATTCAGCCATTCTTCAAATGATGTGATCCACTCCATTTCCATATTCTTGTCACCACAGAAAAAGCTGCTACAAACACTTTTTGCACATTTGGGTCCTTTTCCCTCTTTTATTATCTCTTTGTGATACTGACTCAGTAGAGGCACTACTGGATCAAAGGATATGCACAGTTTTGTAGCCCCTGGGCATAGTTCCAGATTGCTCTCCAGAATTGTTGGGTCAGTTCACAACCCCACCAACAATACATTGGTGTCCTAGTTTTCCCATATCCTTTCCAACATTTATCACCATCTTTTCCTCTCTGTCACTTATTCAATCTGAGAAGTATGACATAGTACCTCAGAATTGTCTTAATTTGTATTTCTCTATTCAATATGACTAGAAATGACTTTTATATATATTTCTTCATCTGAAAATTGTTCATATTCTTTGACCATTTATCATTTGGGTAATTATAGTCATAAATTTGACTTAGTTATCCATATATCAGAACCACTGGCTCCAATTTTTTTTTTTCAGTTTTCTACTTCTAATCTTGGCTGCATTGGTTTTGTTTGTGCAAAAAACCCTTTTTAATTTAACATAATCAAAATCTTCGCATTTCATAATATTCTTTAATTCTTTGGACATAATTGTACTCTTCTTCACAGATCTGACAAATAGACTATTCCTTGCTCTACCAATTTGCTTATACTGTCACCCTTTCTGTCTAAACCATGAACACATTTCTCTCATTTTGGTATAGGGTGTTAGAAGTTGGTCAGTGCCTAATTTCTGCTATGCTATTTTATAATTGTCCCAGCAGTTTTTGTCAGATAGTAAGTTCTTATGCCAGAAACTGGAGCCTTTGGGTTTATTAAGCACTAGATTACTTTAGTCATTCATTATTGTGTCTTGAATATCTAACCTATTTCACTGATTTACTACTCTATTTATTAGCTAGTACCAAATGGGTTTGTTGACCACTGCCTTATACTATAGTTTAGATTTGGGCCGACTTCTTTTACATTTGTTTTTCATTAATTCCCTTGATATTTTAAACTTTTTGTTGTTCCAGATAAACTTTTTTTTTCATCTCTATAACCTAGTTTCTTGGTGGTTTGATTGCTATGGCAGTGAATAAATAGACTAATTTAGGTAGAATTGTAATTTTTATCATATTAGCTCAGCATATCCGTGAGCAGTTGATATTTTTCCACTTGTTTAGATGTGACTTGTGAAAAGTGTTTTGTAATTGTATTCATATAGTTCCTGGTTTTGTCTTAGCAGGTAGATGTCTGCAGTTATTTTAAATGGAATTTCTATCTCTTGCTGTAGGGTTTTGTTGTTAACATAGCAATACTGATAATTTATGTGAATTTATTTTATATCCTACAACTTTTCTAAAGTTGTTAATTGTTTCTAGTATTTTTTTAGTTGATTCTCAAGGATTCTAAGTACAATGTCATATCATCTATAAATAGTGATACTTTTGTTTTCTCATTACCTACTCTGATTCTTCAATTTATTTTCCTTCTTTTACTGCTAAAGCTAACATTTCTAGTACAGTAGTTCTAATGGTATTATTGAATAATAGTGGGTAACTTGTTTAACTTCTGATCTTATTGGGAATGCTTCTAGCATATAATGTTGGCTACTCATCCATTTATTCCTGTGTAATATATATATATATATATATATATATACACACATATATATTTTATTAGGAAAGGATATTGTATTTTGTCATATACTTTTTCTGCATTAATTGAGATAGTTTTATTATTTCTTTTAGTTTAGTTATTGGTATGATCAATTATGCTAATAGTTTTCCTTATATTTGAATCAGCCCTGCATTCCTGGTATAAATGTTACTTGGTCAGAGTATATTATCTTGGTGATAAATTGCTGTGTAATCTCTTTGCTAATATTTTACATAAGATTTTTGTATCAATATTCATTAGGAAAATTGGTCCATAGTTGTCTTTCTCTGTTTTGATCTTTCCTGATTTAGGTATCAGCACCATATATGTGTCATAAAAGGAATTTTGGCTGGACTTCTTCACCTGTTTTTCCATATAGTTTATGTAGTATTTGAATTGTTCTTTAAATGTTTGGTAGAATTCACTTATAAATCCATTAGACTTTGAACATTTTTAAGTATTTTATTTCTTCTTCTGTTAAATCTGTGCAGGCTGGAGTTTTTGTAAATATTCATCCATTTCACTTACATTGTTAGATTTATTGGCATACAGTTGGGCAAAATAGCTCCTTTTCATTGCTTTGATTTCCTCTTTCTTGGTGATAAATTCCCCTTTTCATTTTTGATATTGGTTATTTGGTTTTCTTTACTTTTTCTAATCAAATTAACCAAAGATTTATCCATTTTTTAGTTTTTTTTCCATAAAACCAACTTAGTTTTATTTATTAGTTCAATAGTTTTCTTTCATTTTATTAACCTCTCCTTTTATTTTCAGAATTTCTAATTTGGTTTTTAATTGGAGTTTTAAAATTTGTTCTTTTTCTAGCAAATCATTGATCTTTTTTATTTTATTCATGTAAATGTCTGGAATATAAAATTCCCCTAAGAACTGCTTTGGCTGCATTCTGTAAATTTTTATTGTCTCATTATTATCATTCTTTTTGTGAAATTACTGGTTATTTTTATTGATTTGTTTTATTGACCCATTTTTTAGGATTAGATTATTTAGTCTGCAAATAATTTTTGGTCTATTTTTCCATGGCCCTTTATTACTTGTAATTTTTATTTCATCATTATCTGAAAAGGATGCATTTAATATCTGCCTTTCTGCATTTGGTTTTGAGGTTTTTATGCTTAATATCTGGTCAGTTTTTGTGTAGGTGCAATGCACTGCTGAGAAAAAGTTACATTCCTTTCTATTCCCATTCAATTTTCTTTAGAGATCTGTCCTATCTAACTCTTCTAAAATTCTATTCACTAAACTTTTTTTCTTTTTTATTTTTTGTTTAAGTTTATTTAGGCCAGAGAGAGAGAGAGAGAGAGAGAGAGAGAGAGAGAGAGAGAGAGAGAGTGAAATCCCCCATTAGTATAATTTTTCTGCCTATTTCTTCCTGCTACTCATTTATCTTCTCATCTTAGAATTTGGATGCTATGCAAATTGGTGCATATATGTTAAGTATTGATATTATTTTATTGTCTGTGGTACCCTTTAGGAAGCTGTAATTTCCTTCCTTATCTCTTTTAATTAGAACAATTTTTGCTTTTGCTTTGTCTGAGTTCAGGATTGCTGCTCCTAATTTTTTTACCTTCTCCTGAAACATAATAGATTCTGCTCCAGCCTTTTACTTTTTACTCTTTCTGCTTCAAATCTTCTAAGCAACATAATGTAGGATTTTGGCTTTTAATTTACTCTGCTATCCATTTCCATGTTATGGGAGAGTTTACCCCATTCCCATTCCCAGTTAAGATTACTAAGTGTATTTCCTGCCATCTTGCTTTTGTCCATTTGTACTTTTCTCTTTCCTCACCAATATTTTTGCTTCTAACCACCACCTCACTCAATCTGCCCTCCCTTTTATCAATTCCACCCCTTTTTTTAGTCCTTTTCCTTTCTACTTTTGTCCTGCCTTCTATTAGCCTCCTCCTTATCTTTCCCCTTTCCTTCTGTGCCAAACTAAGTGTATGTTATTACCTCTTGGAGTTAAATTCAATGAGATTGAGGTTCAAACAATGCTCATTCTCTTCCCTTCTTTCCCTATATTGTAATAAGCCTTTTGTGCCTCTTCATGTGATATAATTTCCCCTTCTCTCAATCCAAGCCTTTTCCCATCCTTTCTTTTCTTTTTTATGTTATCACATCAAAGTCAACTTATATTCATATCCTCCATCTTTGTATATACTTTCTAACTGCCCTGACAAAATATACAGTTCTCAAAAGTTCCAAATATTATCTTCCCATGTAGGGATATAAACCTTTAAAAAATAGTTTTTCTGTGCAATACCCTTTGATCTCGCAATGTTTCTACTGGGCCTATATCCCAAAGATATCATAAAATAAGGATAAGGACCCACATTTCCCAAAATGTTTATATCAGCCCTTTGTGTAGTGGCAAAGAACTGGACAACAATGTGGGCTCTGGATGATCTGGCTGTTGCTTTGGCAGCCAATTTTTGCTAAACTGCCTTATTTTCTAAGCCTTCACTCATTTTTTAAAAAATCTAACTCATTTTACCTTTATTTTTTTAATATAGGGTTAAAGTTCACACTAAAAATACCCTTCAAATAATAAGTATTTTATCCTTGTTTGTACAATAACATCATTAGCATTGGTTAGGACCTTGGAAATCATCTAATTTAAACCTTTTATTTGGCATATGAAGAACCGGGAGCACAAAGTGATAAAGGTCATTTAGGTATTTAGAATTATGAAGCTTACTATTAGTTTGTCTATTGTAACACAATTTTATTTATTAAAAATGTGATATAATAGGCTATAGCTGAGTATTAGTTCTATACAGAATTGTAGACTTTGTTTTTGTAAGATTAAAAAACTGAAGGTTTTTTAAAAATAAGTCCTAATAGAAACTTTGGTCTAAACACTAATAATCTTCTATGTGATAACATTTTTGGAGAAAAATTCTGAAGCAAAAATAATCCACTTTTCCTTTTCCACTCAACAAGAAAAATTTGAGAAACATGTTTTTCCATTTCACTATTTTATTTATTAAGCAAAGAAAAATTTTGATTAAGAGAATGTTGATTTTGAAGTGAAAATAGACATATTTTTAAGCCATATCTTGATAAATAAAAGTAATTTTTAAAATTCAAAGAAAAATACATGTCCCACTTATGTTATTTAAGATATTCCAGAATTGCCAGGTTTCTAGAAAGTTTATTTCTAGTCAGTCAGTTATGCTGCTGGAACTATATGTTTATGATACTTAAGGACTTTTGTTGGATATTTTCATCACTTTTTTTTGGGGGGGGGGGAGGTAGGACTACTCTTTTTGGTGTATTTTTTGCTGATTCTAAGTTTAGTTTATTTATTTTATTTGAGAGATTGTCTGATAAATGTTTTACTGATTGTTTGATATTACTCATTTGGCTTAGAATAAATAGAATTAGACTTCCATTTAAGCAAACAAATCTGTTTTTTCCTGATACAGACACATGTAGTCATTCTTCTACTCTCTTATGCTCTGTAATATATAAATACATTAAGGAATCTGATATCTACTGTACATGATCTTAACCTTTTTGTATAAACTGTCTTATAATCTTGTTATTTTCATTTTTAGTCATGTCCAACTCTGCATCAGGTTTTCAGTCATTTCTAACTAGTTCAGTTGCAAAAATACTGGAGTGATTTGCTATTTCCTTGAGGCAAACAAGGTTAAGTGACTTGCCCAGGGCCACACAGCTAGTAAGTGTCTAAGGCCACATTTAAACTCAGGACTTCTGACTCCAGGGGCCATAGTCAATCCACTGTGCTACCTAACTAGCCTATTTTAATTGTATATCTACTAAAAAAAAAAAAGATTATACCTGATTGTCTTAACAGTCTTCTCTTCTTTTAGCCTTCCTGATCAACTTTTGATTCACTTAAAATTTTTAGGCTATGATATAGCCAATATATTAACTAACTTTCCATGAGGAACCATATCTAAGCATATTATCATTCCTTTTTCATCAGTAAGTATCTTGAATATTTAACCGTGTTTTCTCAGCCATTGTTGACTCTTTCTCCACACACTATTAACTCCTGAGTCCAGAATCATATTTTTGTACATATGTACTGTTAATTTGACAGCAGTAATTGACTGTAAATATTCCCTTGATCTTGAATAACTATGTGCCAAGGTATTTTCATTAAGGAACTATATCTCTACATTTTACAGACTTAGAAAACAATCCAAAAGGATTAAAAGTCAAATCACAGAGTAAAAAATTAGGTCTGAAGAGACTGTAACACATAACCAATGGTGAACTTTAAGGAATTAGAGAAAATGATGTTATCAAAGAAGTGTACAATAGGAAGGGAAGGTGGACAGATTTCATGTCAGGAGAAAGGGATCACACAGGTAGAAAGCCAGATTATTCTGTTGTTATAACATCCTGTTGTTATAAATCATTAGAAAATAGTAAGGAAGTCCTTCATCACTTACAGTGGACCATCTCTGACGAATTTTGAGAGAAAGCAATGGGTTACTACTTTGTACCTGGCTGGATTCAAGCTGATCTGGTAGTTGAAATTTGGGTTTGAAATAGAGGTGTCCATCAATCAGCTAATACACAACAAAAAATTTACTTGACAGTAGCATAGAAAGGCTATCCAACAAGAATGCTTCATTGTTTCATTTAAGTGTACAATAAAAAAAAAAAGTTTACTTGATAATAGCATGCAAAGGCTTTGTTCAACAAAGACGCAGTCTTGATTCAGTTGGTTGTATTTTCCATGCTCTTCTCCATGCCCCCTATGATTCCATCCCAGCCAGCAGTGTTTTTCATGCCTGAGGATCAATTTGACTTCACATTTTGGCTCTGCTTTTTAACTCACTTGTTTGGAAAATACATTAATAGTTCAAGTCTTAGTGTCCTGGACTACTGAACAGTTTTTATTACTTTTTTGGGAAAAGCTAGGTTAGCATTTATAGGATAGATGTTGCTCCCTACACATTCCATCCTTTGGTGACATCATAAAGATCTTTTTTATTAAAAATAAGTTTTTATTGATATCTTCTCTTTCTATTTCTTATATCTTCTTAGTTGTCCCATTTATTCTTTCTCTTCTGCCATCCAGAGAACCATCCCAAAGAACAAATGGTAAATTTTTGGAGATAGACAACTTATTGATATGTTGGGAAAAGTCTGAAAATATAAGATCTGTGGACCTCCTACCTCCACAAAGAAGTGTGTTGGGGTATCCTATATATTTCTTTGAGTTTTGCTTGAGCTTTATAATTTTGTTATATTTTCTTTTGAATTTTTGTGGTTAATGTTCTTTTCTTTTGCTTTGTTGTTAATTATGTATGTTGTTTTCTTGGTTCTGTTTCATTTTACATCTGTTCATATAGATCTTTCTGTGCTTTTCTATATTCATTATACATATCATTTATTTAATTACCTAATCATTTATTTATTTATATATCCATTTATCCATCCATCTATTCGTTTATTTATTTATTTATATGTTTTTGCTTAGGCAATTGGGATTAAGTGACTTGCCCAGGGTCACACAGCTAGGAAGTGCTAAGTGTCTGAGACCAAGATTTGAACTCAGATCCTCCTGACTTCAGGACTTGTGATCTATCCACTAAGCCATTTAACTGCCCCCACATAATTTCTTACCGTACAGTAATATCCAGTTACGTTCGTATACCACATTTCTTTTAGCCATTCACCAACTGATGGGCATCTACTTTATTTTTAATTCTTAACTGTCACACAAAGTGCTGCTATAAATATTATGGTATACCAGACAGACTTTCTTCTCATCACTTGGTTCTAGGGGTATAATTTAGTAATGAAGTCTCTGGTTCAAAAAGCATAGACATTTTAGTAATTTTATTTGCATAATAAATGCAAATTTATTGGGCAATATATGTCCAACCACAATGTGTAATGTACTTATTTTTCCACAATCCTTTCTACATATACTTGTTGTCATTTTTACTGTTTTAAAGGGTATGATTCAGATTTGTTTTAATTTGCATTTCTCTGAGTGATTTGGAGCATTCTTTCATGTGGTTGTAAATACTTTGCAACTTTTCTTTTGATTCTTATACTTTGAAACTTACCTATTAGGGAACTTATATGTGTGTATACATGTAAAAAACCACCTATGTATGCACACATGTATATAATACATGTGTACATATAAACATGTATAAACAGGCATTTGTACGTGCTTTTATATATGCATAGTTTTCTCTATATGTACACATATCTTTATATATCCAAATATTTCTGATAGGGGAAAATCTACATACATCCATGCATGTGTATACATGTATATATGGGTGTGTATATCTCAGATACTGAACCCTTTATGATTGGTATATTTAATTTTGTTTGCATAAAAGTTTTTCAGTTTCATGTAATCATAATTATCTTTTTTTTTTGTAATTATTTTTATCTTTTATTTGGTTAGTATTTAATCTTCTATCCATAACTGTAAGAAAGAAATTTATGATCTGTTTCTTTTCTGATTATAATAGAATATTATGGTTATGCATTCAGTTAGAATGTAATTATGGAATATAGGGTATTGGTTTAAGAATAATTTTTGCTGTACAACTTTCCAATTTTCCCAGAAATGTTTATCAAATGAGATTTTTTCCTGATAATTTATTTTTTTTCCTCTATCAAACACTGTTATTGTATTGTTATTTCTGATTCTTCCTTATCTAGTTCCATTGATATATCACTTTTTTTAAACCACTACTAAATAGTTTTGATAACTGATACTTTATAATTTGTGATCTAGAAGTGATAATTCCCTTTCATCTCTGTTCTTTTCATCATTTCCCTTGACATTTTAGATCTTTTGCTTTTCCAAATGAATTCTTTATTAAGTTCTAAAAAATATTCTCCTGGTAATTTATTACAGCATTAAAAGTATAAATTAATTTTGATAGTATTTTCATTTTTGTTGCATTGGTGGCAAGCCATAAGCACTGAACGCTCCTCCAGTCATTTAAATTGTTTTTTTTTATTTTTTAAAGGACTTTATAATTGAATTTGTATGTTTTGTGTGGATTTGTATGTGTTTTGGTAGATTTGGTAGGTCAGAACTCTCATATTTTACTCATTTTTTAGATATTTAGAATATTTACCTTTCCATAATTGGAAGCTATTAATTATCTAAAGTATCTGCTGGTTTCACTAGGATTTTCCAAGTAAATTATCATCAGCAAATAGATAGCTTTATCTCCTCTTTATTTCTTTCATTTCTTTCTCTTATTCTATTGCTATTGCTGTATTTCCAGAATATATCAAATGATAGTGAAGAGAGTGGGGATCCTTGTTTCACTTCTATGATTTATTAGGAAAGGTTCTAGTTTATCCCCATTTGGTTTTAGTAGATAGATGCTTTCCATGATATTAAAAGATGTCCATCTGTGCCTATACTTTGTATAGTTTTTAGCATTCAAAATTATACTTTGTTGAAGGCTTTTTTCTATATCTATTGAGTTGTTCATGTGGTTTGGGATTCCAAGATTTGGTTTTTAATGTGATTAATTGTTTTCTTATGTTGAATCATACTTGCCTCTCTGGTACAAATCTCACTTGATCATAATGAATGATTTCCTGTATTAATTTGTAAATTTTGCAGTCTCTTTGACAGAATTTTTTTTTTCATTTTTGGAGTCAGTGTTCTTATAATTTTTTATGGTTTAGGTATTACTATTACAACTATGTTTGTCCCATTAAAGATTCTGGTATTGTGTTTTCAAGAATAATTTGTGAAGTATGGGTAATAACCATTGCTTAAATGTTCATTAGAATTCTATGAATCTGTCAAGGACCAAGAGGTTTTTATTTGGCAATTCATTTATTGCTAGATTTCTATCCTTTTCTGGGGTTTGGTTTATTTAAAATCTCTATGTAGTCTTCTGATAGTTTGGGTATTTTATTTTTTAGAAAGCATTTTTTATTTCTTTGTATACTTAGTTTTGCTAATATATATAATTCATAATATGTTCTGTTTATTCCTTTTATTTTTTCTGGTTTTTCTGTGATTTTACTTTGCTCATTATTTACTATTTTATTGATTTGAGATTCTGCTCTCTTTTTAATTTGATTGAATTTGATTCTATTCTTTGATTCTGTTTAGCTAAGAGTTTATCAGTTTCATTTGCCTTTTCAAAGAACTAGCTTGTAGTGGTTAAAAAATTATTTCTGTGGGTTTCTTTATTTCCAATATGTTTTCCTTCTAACTTTTAATATCTCCTTTTTGCTTATTTTAGGTTTAGTTGTTTGCTCTCTCATTTTAAAAATGCATATTTAAGTTAGTCTTTTTTATTTTATTAATGTATGTTTATATATTATGATTCTCTCCCCCCTGAGTGATCTCAGGCCTCAGCAGACCTAAGACCAGAAGACTTTAGAATCATTGAAGGACAAGATCGCCAGAACAATAGTATCCTAAGATTAGAGAGTCTCAGGATCACTAATATATTTTCCTTAAAGTCTTTTTTTTTAATAACTTTTTATTGACAGAACCCATGCCAGTGTAATTTTTTACAGCATTATCCCTTGCACTCACTTCTGTTCCGATTTTTCCCCTCCCTCCCTCCACCCCCTCCCCCAGATGGCAAGTAGTCCTTTACATGTTGAATAGGTTACAGTATATCCTAGATACAATATATGTGTGCAAAACCAAACAGTTCTCTTGTTGCACAGGGAGAATTGGATTCAGAAAGTATAAATAACCCGGGAAGAAAAACAAAAATGAGAGCAGTTTATATTCATTTCCCAGTGTTCTTTCTTTGGGTGTAGCTGCTTCTGTCCATCCTTGATCAATTGAAACTGAATTAGCTCTCTTTATCGAAGAGATCCACTTCCATCAGAATATATCCTCAAACAGTATCGTTGTTGAGGTATATAATGATCTCCTGGTTCTATTCATTTCACTCAGCATCAGTTCATGTAAGTCTCGCCAGTCCTCTCTGTATTCATCCTGCTGGTCATTCCTTACAGAACAATAATATTCCATAACGTTCATATACCATTCTCCAATTGATGGGTATCCATTCATTTTCCAGCTTCTAGCCACTACAAACAGGGCTGCCACAAACATTTTGGCACATACAGTTCCCTTTCTCTTCTTTAGTATCTCTTTGGGGTATAAGCCAGTAGAAACACTGCTGGATCAAAGGGTATGCACAGTTTGATAACTTTTTGAGCATAGTTCCAAATTGCTCTCCAGAATGGCTGGATGTGTTCACAATTCCACCAACAATGTATCAGTGTCCTTGTTTTCCCACATCCCCTCCAATATTCCGCATTACCTTTCCCTGTCACTCTAGCCAATCTGACAGGTGTATAGTGGTATCTCAGAGTTGTCTTAATTTGCATTTCTCTGATTAATAATGATTTGGAGCATGTTTTCATATGTCTATAAATAGTTTCAATTTCTTCATCTGAGAATTGTCTGTTCATATCCTTTGACCATTTATCAATTGGAGAATGGTTTGATTTCTTATAAATTAGAGTCAGTTTTCTATATATTTTGGAAATGAGGCCTTTATCATAACCTTTGACTGTAAAAATGTTTTCCCAGTTTATTGTTTCCCTTCTAATCTTGTCTGCATTTGTTTTGTTTGTACAAAAACTTTTCAATTTGATATAATCAAAATTTTCTATTTTATGGTCAACAGTGATCTCTAGTTCTTCTTTGGTCATAAATTCCTCCCTCTTCCACAGGTCTGAGAGGTAAACTATCCTATGCTCTTCCAATTTATTTATAATCTCATTCTATATGCCTAGGTCATGAACCCATTTTCACCTTATCTTGGTGTATGGTGTTAAGTGTGGGTCAATGCCTTGTTTCTGCCATACTAATTTCCAATTTTCCCAGCAATTTTTGTCAAATAATGCGTTCTTATCCCAAAAACTGAGACTTAAAGTCTAAGGGAAAAAATATTATTATATTCTTAGGCCAGAGGACTTTTATAATCACAGAAGAACAATATCATTCTTAGATCAGAGGGCCTCAGGATCACAGACTCCAAAGCCAAAAGATTTAGAATCACTGACAGATTGTTAGAACAAAAGCCCTTTAAGGTCAGGAAACCTTAAAATTATTGCTGTCTCCTCTAGAAAGGTATATTACATCATTTCCCCTCTCAAGCAGTTTGTACCTCAGATTCATTTGGGACAAAGGGATGTAGATCTCATCTTCTGGAGCTGCTTCATGCTGATAAGGAGTGTAGAGCTGCCCCCTGCCTAGTGGTTATCATCCTAGCTCATGCCCAGATAAGACTTCCACTTAGAAACTTATGGCATTTCTCTCAAAGGGTGGGCTACTAACTTAATGATCAGGCAATCAAATTCAGAACTCAAAAGAACATCAATTTCAGTGCCAAGAGATTTTATCTGTAATAGCAAATTCTACTAATTGCAGCTTATGGTGAGATACCTTATTTTAAAAGTTTATCAGGACTTAATACACATAGGAGATTTTGTTTGACATGTTTTATATTTTTAAACTTATCCTTGTGCAAAGGATCAATCATTAAACAAGTTTATAGATTCTTAGTAAACACATTCCTTTTTTAGAATCTATAAATCCTAAATAGGCTCATTTTTCAGGGCTGATGACCTTGCTTACCCTGATAGTTTAAAGAAAACTGGCAAGCTTACAAATTAAAGGGAGTCAACAGAGACACCAGGAAGGGCCTGCTGTTGCCCACCCCAGCTATTCTTAGTGCTTTCTTGGGCTGGCTGTTTGACACCTCCCCCTGCTCTGTGAAGAGGGAAGAAGTATTGCACATCTCATACTTGAAGGTGAACTGATAAGGCTTTTGCCTCATTCCTCTTGTTGTACACACAATAGTTACCAATTTTGGATTTAACATGATGATAATAATTCCAAATAACTTAATTAACAATTGTAGTATTTTCCTTAGCAATAGCTAAATAGTCTTAGTTATAATTTCTATTCCTTTAAATAAGTTTCCCTTTTCTTTTAGGGAGAGAACAAGACAATTCTTAAAATTAAGATAGAACAGATTTTAAAATTGACTTAATATTAATGAAATTCCCGAAATTATGATTAAATGTTGTGGACAAACTGAATTGCCCTTTGGTTATTTCCCAACTCACACAAATCATTTCTCATTTGTGAGTCAGGAAAAGTGTTAAGGTACAAGTTTTTACTGACAGAGCCCTCAGAAGTCTGACTCTAAATAACTAGAATTTTTAAACTGGTAGCAAACTGCTTTTCTGTTTTCCTACAGTTCCCAAACTCTTAAATCTTGTGTTAACACTATCAGTGCAAATAGGTCACAATTCACATATCCCTTTAGTGAATTTTGATTAGAGCATCTTTAAAACCACTTTTTCTATCATCTCAAATAATAAATGAGAAATCATTTATATCAACATTGGCATTATCTGGTCATATCTAAAAACCCACAAAATTATCAAATATGAAGCAATTTTATCCAATAAAGCAGTGAACATTATTATAGCATGTTTTTTGCTAAGCACTTTTGTAATCATGGTATTTCTTTTTACAAATCAGAAAAGTGGGCAGATTTTAAATCATTTGTCATATGCTAATACATATCCATAACTGAAACAGAGAATGGTGGTCTTACCAAATGCAGAGGCTGACTGTTTTTCTCACCTCATGCTGCCATGTTGGGTATTGCCAGGGGTACCCAGATTCTTCCCAGGTAGTTGCTGGACAGATCTTGATGAAGGCTGAGGTGACTGGTGTCAGGATCTCCCTTTGGTGATAGTTTCAGGTGCCAGGACTCAGGGAATGATACATTAAGCCTGACCGCCACTCCATCCCCCAAGCTGGGTTGGTGAGGTGTTTGGGCAAGGTTGTATGGGTCCCTAGGGCTACTTTTCCTATTTCAACAGGTGAGGCAGAATTTGAGTTTCCCTACAGTACTTTAGCATTCTTTTTTCTTAAACTGAAATGACTGGAGTTAGTGAACAGAGATGTAGTGTTCTTTTTTTCTCTAAAATATGATCGTTCTCTCTGGGAACAGATTTCTTGGGGAGGTTCTGGAGGCAGCTTTAGTTTTGGTTCAGAGTAATAATCACCTCAAATGCAGCCAGATGTTAAAAGTTTAAATTCTTTATTGTCTCCTTCAAAATAGCCTGGTTAGTTTTCTTAGAGGCCTATCTCCCTCCTTGGTTCCAAGAGCTCTTACAGCTTGTCTGCCAGCTTCAGCCTCCAGCTCTCTCTGAATCTTGATTCTGCCCAATTGCAATATCCCAGTGTCAGACCACCATTATTTGTCTGATCCGTGATAATTACAGCAGTAGTACTTCTCCTATCTCTGCCAGTTTTAGCAGCCGGTATTACAATACTCTTAACAGACCGCAACCTAAACACAACATTCTTTGATCCTGCTGGGGGAGGGCTTTTCAATCTCCCTGACTAACTGACTTCTAGCTTTCAGTTTCTTCAACTAACTTAATTTCTGACTCCAGGAGCTCCTTATATATGATCTCTTAAAGGTGTGAACCCAAAGGTTGATTCCTCCTCTGAGAGAGTGGGATTGTGGGCTTCTGAGTTGTGAATCTCCCAAACTTGTAAATTCCTATATGTGAGCTAATGTGTGAACTTTCAAAGGTGTAAACTTAAGCATTGTTTCTATCAATTCTAGTGACTTAACACCTTGTTTCAAGTTCTGGCTCATAAACAGAGGGACTTGGGCTATATTGATCTTGGTAGCAATCACCACAACTGAGATACACTCAGGACTCTGGGTAGTGGAAAAGATTGTTACGGAGCCACCTGCTAGTGGCTGGGGATCTAATTCTTACCAGCAGAATAGAAGGGATCTATTGTGAGAGGATGATAACAATACAAAGAGACTGGGAGACAGTAACAGAGGATCCCTTAATATTTTCTGGGATTCTTTTTCAAAGGAGCAGAAGGGGACTCCAGACAAGATATGAGTCAAGGAAGGGTTAGCAAAAAGTTGCTATTTACCTAGTTTGTTTTCTTTCAGAATGGGGTAAATTCCTGTAATTGTCTCCAATGTTTCAGGAGTTTTTCTTGCCATCTTAAAACGACTAATTGCCAAACTTCTTTATCATTCCTCTCAAAACTTTGAGAATCTGCTAAGATGCAATTTTAATTTTAATCAGCTAACTTTTTTGTGTAGCCCTTAGCTTAGCCAGAGCTGAAGTCTATAGAACGAAGTTAAGGTTTATATCCCAAAGAAATCTTAAGGGAAAGAGACTTGTATGTGCATGAATATTTGTGGCAGCCCTCTTTGTAGTGGCCAGAAACTGGAAACTGAGTGGATGCCTATCAATTGGAGAATGGCTGAATAAATTGTGGTATGTGAATATTATGGAATATTATTGTTCGGTAAGAAATGACCAGCAGGATGATTTCAGAAAGGCCTGCAGAGACTCACCTGAGATGATGCTGAGTAAAATGAGCAGAACCAGGAGATCATTATGTACTTCAACAACAATACTATATGATGATCAATTCTGATGGACCTGGCCATCTCCAGCAATGAGATGAACCAAATCAGTTCCAATAGAGCAGTAATGAATTGAACCAACTGCACCCAGTGAAAGAATTCTGGGAGATGACTATGAAACATTACATAGAATTCCCAATCCCTATATTTTTGTCTGCCTGCATTTTTTATTTCCTTCACAGGCTAATAGTACACTATTTCAAAGTCCGATTTTTTTTGTACAGCAAAATAATTGTTAGGACCTGTATACTTATATCGTATTTAATTTATACTTTAACATATTTAACATGTATTGGTCAACCTGCCATCTGGGGGAGGGGATGGAAAGAAGGAGGGGGAAATTTGGAACAAAAGGTTTGGCGATTGTCAATGCTGTAAAATTACTCATGCATATAACTTGTAAATAAAAAGCTATAATAAAAAATAAAAATAAAAAAAGAAGTTACGGTTTTTAAGAAATTTTCCCAGCATTCTAACTACAACATAGAGGTTTTTTCTTGGTGGTTGTGTTTTAAATCTTACCAGATAGCAAAATCTAGCTCATAGACGTTCTGCACAGACACAGGCAAAATGACATGAAAGAGGTCTAGTCCATCTTTGCCAAAAACCATCTTGTAGCACCCAGAGAAGGTGAAAAGGTGATAAAATCTCCCTAGGAACTTTGCTGAAAATTACAAGAATTTCCAAGTCTGGTTGATCCCAGTCAAGGAAAACTTGTTGAGCGTGGAGTTCACAATGGCTCAGATAAGCCTTCTCCCAGTGGTTTGTGGTATCCCAGCTATAGGATTGTGGGAGAAAAAAATGGGGGGGAGGGACGCTTACCTTGACAAGGAAGAAATCAAGGCAGGGGGAAGCCAGATTCTCTGGGCCACCAGATGTTGAGGTTGGAAAGGGACCCTAAAAGTTGGGGGTTGCAGATCAGTGTTTGCTAGATGTCTCGAGAATTTTCAGGCTTGCACCCATCTCCCAAGTCAAGAGGAAAGTTTATTGTAATTGTAATGCCAATTCAAGCAGGCTAAAGTCCTGAAGAATTTAGCAGAGGTAGAAGCTAGGAGACACCGTTATACAGTTCTTCATGGCCTAGATGTAGAACTGAGTAGTGACTTCAGGAATTTGGTTATCACTGACCAGAAGACTTTAGAATCATTGACAGACAAGTTTGTCAGAACAATAGTATTCTAAGGTTAGAGAGTCTCAGGATAACTAATAGATCTTCCTTAAAATCTAAGGGGAGAAATATAATTATATTCCTAGGCCAGAGGACTTTTATAATCATTGACAGAACAGTATCATTCTTAGATCAGAGGGCTTCAGGATCACAGACTCCAAAGCCAGAAGATTTAAAATCACTGATAGATTGTTAGAACAAAAGCTCCCTAAGGTCAGGAGACCTTAAAATTATTGCTGTCTTTTTGTTTTTCTTCTCCGGTTATTTATACCTTCTGAATCCAATTCTCCCTGTGCAACAAGAAAACTGTTCGGTTCTGCACACATATGTTGTATGTAGGATATACTATAACCTATCCAACATGTAAAGGACTGCTTGCCATCTGGAGGAGGGGTTGGAGGGAGGGAGGGGAAAAATCGGAACAGAAGTGAGTGCAAGGGATAATGCTGTAAAAAATTACCCTGGCATGGGTTCTGTCAATAAGAAGTTATTTAAAGGTTAAAAAAAAAATTATTGCTGTCTCCCCCAGAAGCCATATACCACCCTCACTCCTGATTTTCTCTTATTAATTTTCTTTCTCTCTGCCCTCTTACCTCATGGTGGTTTCCTTGGCAGTTGGGTATCAACACTTCACCGCTTTTTCTTGTGCTGAGCAGTTAAGGGTTCATTAGCCTAGGTCTCTGCCCCAAATGACTTTTGGATGATTATTCGTTAGAAGTAACCCCAGCTGAATGTTGCATTCTTTGTCTTAGACTTAGTGGAATGCTATCCAACCATCCCCCAGCCCTGTGCTCACCTTAGCCCCAACTCTTGCTCTCCCCAATTTTCTTCTCTCTCGGTGTCCTATTCTGTTCTCTCTGTTCCTTAGTTCTCTGGGCTAGCACTGGCAGTTCTGTGCCATTAAAGTGTTACCTACTCCAGCACTGACCTTTCAAAGAGCTGCTACCCTGCTGCCCAAAGGCACCAATAGTTCAGAGTTCAGTAACACAGTACTCGTGTTATGGGATTGCAGCCCCCAGCAAGCTTCTGATTGTGAAAGGCCATGGACATAGTAGCTATCATTTGTGGAAATGGAAAGCAGTGATGTGACTAAGCAGCAGGAGCAGAGTTAGACGATAATATTTCTAGCAGGCATTGACATTCATCACCAGCTAAGAGTATCTGTAGTAAGGTAGTCTAAAGGATATTGCATGCAACCTTTTCTGGTGCTAGGGTCATGCCAAGACTTAGCAAGAGGCCAGTCTCTAAAAGCCTCACAGTCAGGAGTTTAACAAGCCTTTTTTTTTTTTTCCTTTTCTTTTCTTTTCTTTTTTTTTCTTTTCTTTTCTTTTCTTTTCTTTTTATTTTTTTAAAAAATTTCTCCTAATGGTCCTGACCCTTCTTATATGGGTACTTAGGCATTGTACAGTTTCATCTCCTCTCTGTCATTGGGGGGGGGAAATATCTCTCAAAAGTTATACCCTTTGGTCCATAGATAGAGAGGAATTGATGATTTGGGAATGTATTGGGAATAGTGAAGGGAAGCTTTTCACTTTGAGATTATAGGAAACAAAGGATTAGGAGGAGTTTTCCTGAACTGGCCATGTCTCTGGGACTCATGGTGCCTGCTGCCAAAGCTAAGAAATATCCATTTCAGAATTGTTGTTTGCCTGTCTATACTCAGGAAGAGAAATAGATGCAAAGCCTAGGAGCTAGCCAGAGACAGAAGTAGGATATGTACTTCAACTGCTTTTTTTGAGCAGTCATCTTTTCTACTAGGGTAAAAGGAGAAGTACCTATAACCTGCGCTGGAGTGGAATCTGTCAGGGCCTCACTGACACCTTATTGGAAATTCCATTGATAAAGAAAGTTACAGTTCTGGAACACTAGTAGAAATTGTTGCCTCTTGAAATTGGTGCAACAATCCATGGCCTCAGCAAATGAACTGGAATGCATTTAGCGCATATGTTCACATACCCAATTTTGAAAAAGACTGGCTTCTGGGGACGTCCAAATATTTAACTCAGAGAATACATTCAGCATACTTCCTAGATGATAGCCATAATCACAGGTTTCAGTGAGATCCTTAGGACTAATATAGCTAGTGGATATAGAGATTACAAGTATTTCCAAATAAAAAAGTATACAAATTCAATAAGCAGCAATTTACATTTGTCATCTTCAAGGCACAGAACTCAATGACCCAGAATACTTACGTATCTTTTTCTAGTTTATGAGTGCTATAAACAATTTATTTGTTAGTGGGTTAGTGGGATCTTATGCCTGTCTTATTGATAGGATTCAAGAAAAGTGATCAGAAATACCATTAAAAAAACACAGTGTCTATGAATACAAGTTTTTTTTTATTTGTCAGCAGGATTTGCTTTCTCTCAGGGTTCTGCTTTCTTTATATTGCTGTTCCACCACTTCATCCATAAGGTCATTCTAAACTAGTCCTGGGTCTGGTATTTCATGTTCACTATTGGAACAAAATTATATATTTATATGTTATCTAACATCTTGGAAAGAAATTTAGTAGTATGAAAAGTCAGTAAGTATATAATATTAGTTCATTTGGGGTACAGCTGTCACTTTTGCCATGATAGCATGCAGTCATGGTGTCTTTCAGGAGTGAGGACCAGATTATACAAGACCTAGCAGCTAGTATGCTGAAGGACCGTAGGTCTTAGAATACTATTTTCTGAAGAGCAAAAGATCTGTGGTTATGACCAAGGCTAATTTACCCAGCAGAGGTAAGTATTATCCTAAATGGGGGAAAAAAAGACTTATTTAGCCAATTCAAAAACTTTCTCAAGTTTTTGTGACAAAATCCCCAGAATTTAAGGAAAAATTTGACATGTAACATCCAGGAGAAATGTAAGGTAAAAATTAAAGACTGATAAGGTCAAATTTCTTTAAATTTTATATATGTAAAAATAATAGCAGTACTCCTATGATTATCATCATTATTCTGGTAGTTTGAAAGAAAGGCTTAAGCTGAGCTGAGCAAAATGGGACAATTCTAAGAAAATAAAACTGTAGGAAAAGATAAAAAGGAATAATTATCTCTTACAAATGAGGCATAAAAGGAAAAGTTGACACAGAAGAAGATAGTGAAGGGAGGGCAAATGGTGCTGGAACCTTACTCTCATCAGGAATGAGTTAAAGAGGGAACTATATCTAGATCTTTAAATATGTGTATAGATCTATCTATCTAATCTATCTGGAATTCAAAAAGAAAGAGAACAAGGTGAGAGCATAAGAGAGGAACTTTTAGAAGGGTAGTAGGTTAAGAAATAGAAGGGCAAGGTAGCAGGTAGGAGAAAAGCAGAGAAGTGAGGATAGATAAGATAAATAGGGTTGAAGATAATGAGAAAAAATAGGAAGGAGAAAAATACTTGTAGCTTAGAATGTGAATGGGACAATTTTGCCCATAAAATAGAAACAGATTAAAAATTTGAATCTAAGACTATTTTGTTTTCAGGAAGCATAAAAATATACAAAGATTTTAAAAAGGTTAGGAGTAAGATTTAGTATGAAAAAAAGTAGTAATCATGATTTCAGACAAAATTAAACTAGATTAAGAAAAAGTGACATATTATGTGTCAGCAACTATTATTATTTTTACTTCAAAGAAACCAGAGAAAAAAGATGTAAAGGAAGTAGATTCAGCAGTGTTAGACCTTAACTTAGAAGATGGAAAGCATTGTTGAAGTTTAAGGAGGATAATTTTGATTAAAATAAACTTCTATAGCCAAAATCAGAAGAAATGCAGAAAATTGTTAAAAAGCTTTCATATGCAGTCTCTCAGGTAGGATATGATTGGGTTGTAATATTGCTGTGGTATAAGAAATGATGAATTTTTGATTTAGAAAAACATGGAAAGATTTGGTCTTATGAAAAAAGATGCTATGTTCAGAGAAACATGAAAGAAGGAAATAAGCAAAGTATGATCTTAAATTTTTGTGTATGAGTGTATATGTATATTTATGTATATGTGTGTGTATATATATATGGTGGTTTATAGATCTCTGTGTGTGTGTGTGTGTGTGTATCTCCATATTTAATTATAGTCTTCTTTGGGTAGGTGGAAAGTGGGGCAGGGACAAACTAAGAAGCATATAGCAGAGAACAAAAGAAAACCAAAAGAAAGCAAAGAAACTTAGGCAGCTTTGAAAACAATGTATAGTTTTTATTATATAGGTTTTCTTGAAATGCAGGTTTATTATTTTATATTGAATTCTCTTTTAGTTGGCTGTGTAATGTCAGCGTATTTTTTTCTATTTTGTATTTAAGCCAAGCATTTTAAAAGTCACAAAAACCCAACATTGTTTTTATGTATAATTGGGGGAAAAATTTTTTTTAAATTAAAAAAATAAAAAGAATAAGGGCCAAACTGGCTCCTTTCTCAAGACTTCTTTTTTGGCTGCCAGGAAGTTATATCAATGGGATAAACCTTATTTCCGTTGTTCAATTAAATGTCAAGGATGGTTTCATTACCTTTAAGAAAAACTAGCCTAGCCTTTCTGGGGTTCTTAGTGATCCCTACGGTGCTTGCTATCTACCTCATCAGAGAGATCTTCTAAATCAAATCATAGGTCCACTTGATTATATTTTATACCTTGTTTTCAATTTATATTTTTAGTTAACAAAAATTTGTAACTTCTTCCATCCCTGACACTAAAAAACAAAATTCTTGTTATAAATCTTCAATCAAGCAAAACAAATTCCCAAATTGTTTGCCAATGGTTTGTATACAAGTAGTCATTGTTAATGTGGTCTGGCCTGTTTCTATGTAATATTGTTATCCCCATAAGAAAAAAAATAAACAGCCTGAGAGAGGTTAAGTGATTTGCATGAGATAAAGTTTGTATGGGTTCTGCCTGACTCCCAAGTTCATCACTTTGCCCATTCCGCCACCTAGTGGCTACTAAGCTTCTTTTTACTTTGGGTCCCATGAGATACTTACTGGTTTGATGCTTCAGAAATGCTGATCTATTAGATGTGTGTCTATAACCAGTATATTTTTAAATCTGTAGTTTATTTAATCAGCAATCTTTTTTCCCTTAGAATGTAATATGATGGGTTTTGAAATATAAATCATCACAACTCCTTAAAGTCAACCAGCAAAAAATGCTAGTTATTGTTGCTCTTACATGTGTGCTATTACATGTTGCTATTTCAATATAATCAAAATATTAAAGCTTAATTGTGGTGGTAGGATAAATTTTGTTTTGATTATTTCAAAGAATAGTGAACTCAATCACATTGAAAAATTTGCTTGCTTCTGATTAGTAGATGAGTTAATTTGACTTATAATTTGGGTTGAGTGGATCTCCTTCCTTTTTGATAGTAGAAGTTAACTAATATGATTCTGATAATGAATATTTTATGTTAGAAGAATTTGAAGATAAAGCATTTTTATGAAAGCTTTTCCTGTTCTAACAGACCAGTTTCATCTGCTATATAGAGTTAATTATTATCATTCTGCTTTATTTTAAAATAAACTTTTCTTTTATAAACATTTTAGCCCTTTTTTTTACATATTTTAACTTGTATACCATAATCCTAGTGTAAAGTCTCATTCTTAAATATTGTTACTCATCAGACAACTAAATAAAATTTAAGTATCTTAAAATTCTACTTGATTTTTATAGCTTCTATTCTTTGCATTTTATTTACTTTGAAAAATGAAAAGACTTCAGTTTCATTCCTATTTGAAATCACTTATTTATCTTTCATTTCTGAATTCCATTTTTTCCTTTGAATTTTTTAATCTGAATTTAACACACAAAAATTGAATACTGTGTTTATATAAAAACAAAAAGATTACATATTTCCTTTTGGAATTTCATGTATTAAAAATCAGTGTTTTTTGTGTTTTTAAAATCTTAAAGATTTGTTTGCTCGATTAAAGTCATACTTCTATTTTGTAGTATGTTGTGGAAGTGATTCCAGGTTCTCATAATTTGTGTCAGGGAAACACAAATTCTAGAAGTTTTACTAAGTTTGGAAAGGCTTAAAAACTGACTAGCTAGATAACATGCACCACTTTTTTTTTTTTTTAAGTCACACCAGTTTTTAGAGTTACCTTTTCAAAGGGTTGTGATCTTCTTTTAATTATTCTTTAAAGCCTAATTTATATCATTACCATACCATTCTTTATGCCAAAAAACTTATATTTGTTATTGATATTTCTCAGTCCTCAGAATCCTTCATTTATGAAATTGAAGATTATTTGCACCTCTTATAGGTCTATATACCGTATATACTCAAGTATAAGCAGACCTGAATATAAGCCGAAGCCCCTAATTTTAACCCAAAAATCGCGCTGTATACTACATAGCAGGGGGGCATTCAAAGGGATATTTACTAGTTTTATCTAGTGACTCGAGTATAAGCCGAGGAGGGGATTTTCTGCCCAAAAATTGGGCAGAAAAACGGCTTATACTAGAGTATATACGGTAGATTATAAAAATGAACAGTGTTATAAGAATTATATATCATTTCATGTATTTTGTAAGTGAAATGAATTGTAGCTTCTTTTTCATGATTAATTTGCCAAGAAGTAATACTAAGAATACTTAGTATTGTTCTTTTTAAAATTCAGTTATCTAAATTTTCTATCTAGGTTTCTTTTAAAAAGGTAATCTTACTACACCAGAAATTAATCTGAACATTGTTTCTCAAGAAACATGTTAAATGACTTTTACATTCTTTATGACAAGTTCCGATTTTAAAAATGAAAGTGGTAAGATGGAAGAGTTTGGCCATTGCTATGTCATTCAGACAAAATTGCTTATGGTGTTCAGTATTTTATTGAAAAAAGTTGTCTTTCGTTTGTTTTACTTTATTTAGAAAAGGAAGACCAGTGTCTCATGCCTGAAGCCTGGAATGTGGACCAGGGAGTAATTACCAAACTCAAGGAGCAATACAAAAAGGAGAGAAAGGGGAAAAAGGCGGTGAAGAGTAAGTGGAAAACATTGTATCTTCAAACCATAAATCTTGCCTATTTCATGCCTTCAAAATTTTTCTTTCAATGTTTTCCTAAAATTACTTACTCTTTTACTTTGCTATTCCTGACCTCTTTCCTATTTGCCTGTTCTCAGGGGTTGAAATTAATGCCATTTACTTGTGAAAATAATAAATCACTGATTTTGAAATTATAATATTTCTAGCCTATAGCTGAAAAAAAATTGGAATCTATATCAATACTGAGCATTATTAATCATATGGTAATGTGTGGATATGCAAAAGCTTATTGCTTACAAGTTTTTAAATTGCATTATCAATTTTAAAAACTTCCTGTAATGAAAATTTGAATATATTAAGTTCCTTTGGTTATGAGCTCACTTTTGGCAATTTTTTTTTTCCTTTTAGGTGCTAGAAACTGAGTTAATTTCTACCCCTGAGTTTTCTTTGCATTCATAGCACACAGTTCATTCATCATCACCATGCTATGCAGGGCACAAAGTGCAAAATAAGACACTAAAAAATCTTTCTAATTCAGTACTGTTTGCCATTTGTACTTTAAAAATATTGTCAAATGGCTTTTTATAATTCAAGGCGTGTCAACAACAAAATCAGGAATGAGATTTCTAGCCCTGTGCATCATGTATATGTTAGAAACAAGACAGATCCATTATGGACCTGCTCAAAAAGCAATAGTGAACTGTCAGAGCTAGCTGTCTAAAACTGAAACAAAAAGGCTAAAACATATTAAATGTTTTCCAGGAAAAAGAGGCCAAGTTCCCACCTTACTCACTTTCAGGTTCATGCTTCGAGACACTTTGTGAAACTGGGAAGCAAGCTCAGAATTTAGCTTAGTGGAAAACTTTAAAGTTGAAAGATACTGCTTTATCTTTCTTTAGTTGTGTAATGAAATTTATTCTTCTGAAAGACCTGTTGCTTTTTTTATATTATAGTCTTCTTACAAGATAGATGCTTGAAAATGTTATAACATTTACTACTCTTCATGTAAAGTTGTTTGAACTTTGTTATATTTAGAGAATATTTAGTGAAGATAAGCATTGTAGCCAGTTTTCATGCAGACAAAATATAAATGGAACAATTAAAAATAACATCCATTGTTGCTTTCTCAAGGCAAGTTACTTCAGAGTCAGTTAAGATATTAGTAAGAGGTGAAAAATTCATCTACCACATTTAAAAATTTTCTGTCCAAATATCTTTTATAAAAAATACAGACTTCTAAGTAATTGGTCTTGTATCTCCTTTTATCTATAGTATTAAAAAGAAGTGATTGGGAGAAATTAATTTATGTGAAGAAAGCATTTGTACAGTTATAAATGAGAACATAAGACCAGAGATTTTAAAACTTTTCTAATGTTTAAAATGTAGGGTTTAAATAAAACACGTACTTTATTAGGCAGTTTTTCTACCAGGAAATTAATGTTTCAAAACATGAAACTTTTGTGGTATTTTAGATTTTAGTTAGGAATTGTGTAGATTTTATTTATGTTTATTGTGATAAAATTTTAGTTTATTTAATACAAAGGTATAGCAATAATTGGAACCTAGTGCTTAATGTTGCAAATTGCACTATTTGACTGTAAGTGTTCCTAAATGGGAGAAATGATTTATCTTTTTTTTAGGTGGGGATTATAATCATATTCACACATATACCATGGTGTAATTTTTTCAGAAAATTTCAGCTTGAATCTAGTGGAAGTTTTCTTTGAGTTAGAAATTTTATATTAGTTTATTGAAGCCAAAGTTCTGAAAGAACTTTATTCATTAATCAAAAAGAAACAAAAAATAATCAAAATTTCAGGGAAATATGTGGGGAAAACAAAAAGCCCACAGGGTTTCTTTTAGCTAGAAGCATTTGTTTTAAAACCACAATAAATATTTTTGAATTGAGTTGTTATTTATCAGAAATTTGATGTTTTAATTGAAGTCTCTTACAAACATTTCCAGTCAAATTGTGTACCAAAATTATATTGTCTTGAAATATAGTTCTTCAATTTAGTTTAAATTGCTTAAAAATAGTTGTATTCTTTGCTGGTATAGGAAAAACCATAATGGACTATGGGTAAGATATTTTCCCATTCTTAATTAAACTTATAACAGGAAAAACTACCGAAGATCTGTTTCAGCCTCTATCCTATATAAAACAGTCAAAACAGGGATGTGGGAGAATGATGGATCAAAGCCCAGGTAAGTGTACAGCAGGGCATGAGACTTCACCTGTGTACTATAGCTTCAGGATGTAAGCCAGTAAACTCAGTTGATTTTTTTTTTAATAGCTGCTATTGTTAGTAGTAAATTAGTAAAAATTAGCCCTACAAAGAATGTCACATAAATCTGCAATTTAAAGTATAATTTATAAATGTTTCTAATTCTTTGGTAAAAGGAATTTAATATTACCTTTGATGGCATAAGTTTCATCTCAGTATTCTTACATTTATGTAAAAGTAACATCATAGTATAAATAAAATATTCACAATGAGATTTTATTTCAAGAAATTAATTTTATTCCAGAAAGTTGTCGCTTCTGGAATGCATACTGCTTGTTAATTTGCATATAATAGTGTTATTTTCAAAGGTATAAGCCCACGTTGGTAAATACCTTTTATGTGATCAGCCCTATGGTCATATTTTGATGTAATTGTATAATTCCAATTCTATTTTGATTTTTCTTGGCTAGGGCCCAACAGGTCAAAATTACAAGATATGCTTGCTAACTTGAGAGATGTTGATGAACTTCCCTCCTTGCAACCATCTTTGGGATCACCTTCTAGACCGAGCAGTTCAAGGCTTAATGAGCATGAAATTAACAGAACAGATGAAGGCAAGTATTTAAGCCACTGAGGAGTAGAAAAAGAATCAGGCTTAAGTTTGTTCAGATACCTGTTCATTTAGACCACTTATTAAAGCAAGAAGAAACTTCTACATAGATACTTGGAAATTATGATACTTTAAGTGTTATATCAAAGAAGTCAAATATTTCAAATTTAGCGAATGCATTTTCCCATCAATTTGAATTAAAAGGCATATAGTACTGAAGTGTATACAAATATAATCAGCTGATAGGATCATATATCTAGAGTTGGAAGGAACCATAAAGGTCATCTGATTCATCTTAATTTTATGGATAAGGAAGTTGATGCCTATAGAAGAGTTAGATATCTTGCCTAAAATCACTCATTTGACAAATGGCAGAGGTGCTATTCAAATGCAGGCCTTCCAATTCTACAATCCAGTACCAAAAAGTTTTCTATTTGAAAAAGGATAAAGGTTAACTACTTTGGGATTTCATACATGTTGTTTAAACATAGTCATCATTAATTCTTTAAAATTATCAAACTCAAACTATCATAAACTAAAATTATCAAACTATATTAGTCATATAGAAATATGTTTAACATATTATACATATATAACCTATATTGGATTGTTTGCTGTCTTGGCAAGGAAGGAGGCAAATGAGCAAAAACAAGTTTTAAAACTTTACATATACTTGGAAAAACATAAAATACTAATAAGTGCTTTTAAATTTTTAAAAATACTTGTTTAATAAATTTTGATTTTGGCTAAAAAAAAAATAATAAAATGGCTGAGCTCTACAAAGTCCCCTATAATAATCATTAAATAATGGGAAAATTGGGATTTGCATAATGCTTAATAAATGGTTGAATTGAGACATTTAATTGCTTTACTAGAGTACAGAATTTAAAATCTAAAATAAAAACACTATATTAAAATTCATATTTTCATCACAAATAACTTTATAGTTTAAAATTGATACCAACAGAAAATATTATTCTCTGATAAGTTACTGATTTTTTTTTTCAAATTTCAGAAGAAAGTTTCTTTGAATTTAACTACAGCTAATGTGTATGTAGTCTGTAAATTAACTGCCTCAAATACATTAATCTTGTTGAGGTCTAGATTTGGGGTACCTAAATGAGATTAGGGTTTAGTTAAGGTCTAGTGTCAGGTTTGGGGTACAGGGAGTCAAGCAAAGCTCCTCTGCAATCCCCTTGGATTCAGCGCAAGGATACGGCGGTAAATGGGGTCTAGTAGCAGAGCAAATTCCTAATAAAAGCATTTATTGGCCCAGAGAGCTAGATTGATAAGAGGTTTATTATTAGGTTTGGAAGTAAGGAGATAGGTGAAGATAGAGATAAGGAGGGCACTGGACAAAGGGTCTAGTGGACAGAGGGTCCTCACATGGCTACCCTGTTTGGAATCTCTGCAAAGAGGGGGTCCCAGTGTCTCCCTTTTATAATGGGAGATTTAGCTCAAGGGGCTTTTGGGTATATCCCCAAAGTTGGCTCAGATCCGGGTGGGGCTGGGACAGGTCCAGATCTTCTATTGGAATTCAAAGGGACCAGGATTTGTGAGTTAAGGGGTAATTTACATTATTAACTAGGAGAGGATGGGAATCTAGAAAGGAATCTTTCCCCGCATCAATCTGAGAAATTTTCGGAACTTGTTTGACATTCAAGTTTAGCTACATGCAAAAGACATTTAAAACCTAGTAGCATGAAAGTATAATATAGAATGAAAGATCTTGGTACAGTATTTGAAATATATTTCATTTTAGTCAATCAGGAAGCATTTATTAAGTACTTACTAATCTAGAGATTCAAAGAAAAGCAAAAATAAGCCTTGTTCTCAAGGAACTCATATTCTAAAGGAGACGTCTAAATACGTATGTAACCGATGGATAGACAGACTGTAAATTAGAGATAATTTCAGAAAAAAAAAAATCTTTTTAAGGCAGACTGCAAAAGACTTCTTTCAGGAGATGGGATTTTAACTGAGACTGAGGATACCCAAAGGCAAAGATGAGAAAGACCATGTACTCATGGGAGATAAGCAGTGAAAATAGCTTGAGGAACAGCAAGGAGGCCATTGTCACTATACTACATATAGTGTAAGGGGATAAGGAAGAAGGAGAATGTAAAGGTAACTACATAAAAGCTACACAGCATTTTATATTTGATCTTAGAGATAGCAGGGAGCCACTGTTTACTGAAACGGGAAAATGGTGGTGACATAGATTTATGCTTTAGGGAGATCACTTTGGCAGCTGAATGGTTGGAGCAGTGCCTACTCCTTCCTTTGTCTCCCTGTCTCTTTCAAAACTCCTAGTTTCTATAGTCTTCTATTTGTGTACCCCAATTTATATGAGTTAATAATCCCTACCTTTTCTCCCTCCTTCTTCTCTGGTGTATTTTTCTTCACCCATTTTTTCCTTTTAACGTCATTAAAATCACTCTTAGGTCCTTTGTCTTTTTAAATTGCTTTATATTCCTTGATGACTTCTGGGTTCTGCTGGAGTTGGGATTGTGGATTACTTGTTTTTTCCCTTTACTATTGGAATGTAGATATTTTAACTGTCTTGTCTTGCCTTTCAGTTGCTAAAATGTAAAAGTTTTTGTTTCTCTTGTTTCTGGGGTTTGCATTTCATTCTCTATTTACCTCTGACTTTTTCATCTCGAAAATTCTCTATTTCATTAAGCATTCATTTTTTACCCCTGTAAGATTATATACTTAATTTTTTATTGGTTTACTTGGTTGTAAGTCTAGATCTTATTCTTTATTTTATATTCCAAACATCTTTCCTTTCAGATACTTGCAGCTGCCAAATCCAGAGTATTCGTGACAATGGCTTCTTAGTTCTACTCTTCTTTGTGTTTATACTATTTTTTCTTTAACTTGGAAACCTAGGCTTTTGGCTATGATGGTTTTTATTTTGTGATTTCTTTTAGGAAGACATTTTAGGGAAAATCTATTTTCATTTTGTTTGCAAATTCTAATGGGTATGGACAGCTTGTATTCTTTTTTTTTTTTAAATATGATTCTTTAGGCTTATTTTTTAGTTATGACTTTAAGGTAGTCCAGTGATTTTTAGGCTTTTTTATTTCTTGTTTTTGATGTCAGTTATTTTTTATATGAAGTACCTTGTATTTTCTCTAATAAGTCTTTTGTCTTTATCTTAATATTCCTTGTAGTCTCTTCTCTTTGGTCCATTCTCATTTTCTGGGAGTGTCTTATTTGGGTAAGGTGTTGTTCCTTTTATACAGGTTAACTTTTTCCCAGTTCTTTCTTTCAGAACTCCTTTTCTCTCATTTCTTTTCCAATTCTGATTAGAGATTTCATTTCATTTATAATATCATTTTAATTCTTCCATTTCTTATGACTAGCCTGAATGTTTCTTTGATGCTTTGTATGTATTAAATTATCTGTATGTGTATATGTATTGTATTATCTGGATTTATGTCTTTGATCCTTAGTAGCGTGTTTGTGTTTTATGTGGCAAGTCCATGTGTACTTTGTTTAATAAATTTTGTCTTAGGGCCTAGGTTTTTATGGAAGGAATATCCATACTTTTTTTTTTTTTTTTTTTTTTTTGATCCTGACATGAATAAGTGCTGTGTTTTTACAGGATCTCAGATATAGCTCAGAACCTTTCAATTTTCACTTGCTCCAAAAAAGTCATGTAGAATGAAGTCTAATCATTGCCTTTCTGGTTGAAACTTCTACCTTCCCTTCTCCCTGATTTGAGATTTTCCATGACATAAGTGCAGATTTAGCCAGAGTTGAACTTCCATTTATCTACTACTGACTTTATCATTTATTATCTGTCTAATGCTCTGCAAGTTCAGAGTTACAGAATTGCAGGCTCATTCTTGTTCTGAACTTTTTGCCCTGCTTCTTCAGCTGCAGGCCCTAACCTAGGTCTTTAGACTTAATTCATAATTACAGATGAGGTTAGGAGACCACACAGTAACTTCTGGCTTCTGTTCTTGTTCTTTGTTCAGTACATCACTTTAGACATGGTCCTTTCAACTTCAGAAATTTTCATTTAGAGATGTTGCATCTGTGACCCAACTCCAGGGGCAGAGGACACAGCTATCAGCAACTTTTCATCCTGCTCTTTGTATAGTATATAGCCTATATACACAACCTGTAGGCCTCATTGGGGTCTCGGGGCTGAAAGCTCTTCCCTTTACTGGTTTGATGCCTTCTTAGAGGTCACAGGCCTCATATATTGACCTGGGCTGGAAAAATTTCTTACTGTGGCTTTTTCTTATCTACTCAATCTGTTATTCCTGGAGCATAGAGCAATTTAAGTACTTGGTCACCATCACAGATTGTAGGTGGGTAGGAGGGTAGGACTTGACCTCAAGTCTTCTTGTCTCTGGTTAATTATCTCTTATGCCATTCTATTTCTCATTTTAATAGTTAATGTGTTAAAATTAATTTTATTCTAAATAGTTGCCATACCAGTTGTCTTTTGATAGTTAATATTAAATTTCTAGCAAAATACTTTTTAAAATGTCAAGGATTAAGGTAACATTGGTACAAGTTCTAGAGTGATATGTTTACTCCAAATGAAGTCTAAAAGCAACAGCACTGCTAATGAATGGATAGTGCTTAATATTACTAGATATATTTAAATAAATGAGCAGCAAGTTTCAGTTGTCTTGTGATTTGTTTAAGTTCTTCCCTCCAAAAACAAATGAAGAAATCATTTTGAGATAGATTTTTTTAAACAGTTGGGAAATTTAGTGAAGTAGTATGTGAAGAAAAGTAATCAAATCTTAGAATTTTCTATCTGCTATACTTGAGTTAATAAAGTATTTAAACAAAATAATCAAGCAAATTGTCAATCTCATTACAGAAGATTTCTTGTATAGCAAATAAATGAAATTTAATTTTTTGGATTTCCCATTCCTCTCTCTCTTTTTTTTTTTTCCTATTACAGTGGAAGCATTAACATTTCCTCCTACATCAGGGAAGTCATTTATCATGGGAGCAGATGAAGCCCTTGAAAATGAGCTTGGTCTTGGTGAATTGGCAGGCCTTACAGTTGCCAATGAGGCTGATTCATTGACTTATGATGTAAGTAGTAGTTGTATTGTGTTTGTGTCAGTGTGAAAATTATAAAATTAAATTGATAGAAAAGTATGCTTACATGAACGTACCAAAACTCATTGTGATTAGGGATTGGGAATAGTTTGGATTGTTTGGCTTGAATTCTTGTCAGCAAGTAAGTAAAATACAGATATGGGAGTGCAATTGAAACATAACAGCAGTAGCTCTTAAATTCTAACTTAAAGCTTCTCTGGTTTCCCTGCTTCTAGTCTCTCCTTTTCCCAGTCCATTTTATATAGTATTTAGTAATCTAATTAAGGGATAGGTCTCACCATTCAATTCTGATAATTTTCCTGTGGTTCCCTATTGCTTGTAATCTCAAATAAAAATAAAACTTAGCTTACCATTTAATAATCTTTATAATCTGGAATAAGTTTTAACCTATTTTTCCAAGTTTATATTCCATTTTATTCCCTTCCTATCTTGGTGAACTAGCCAAAATAGCTTCCTCTTAGCTATTCTCCAAACTCATCTACTTTCTTTTGTGCCCATACTGCCATAACTAGAATGAACTTTTTCTTCATTATCTCTTAGGATCTTAGAATATTATTTTTTTCCAAGATTGTACCTTATTCTACCAGTAGTTAGTGTTCTCTTTCCTGAAATTACTTTGTATTCATTTATCTGTGAACATACTATATTCTTCTAGGTGAATGGAAGCCCCTTTGAACCATTTCTATCATTTTATTTATTTATTTTTTGACTTGATGCCTTGTACACAGCTAACAGAGTGACAGACTTTTAAATTGTTCACGAATATTCCCCTTTTTAATCTATCTCAGTTTATATCCTCTTTCCTGGATAACTTCCCTCTTTTCTTCTAGTACCCAGTAAGTTGCCTTTAGTAAATGCTCATGATAAATTAGAAATGATCCTGATTTGAATTAGATTTATAACACTGAAACAAGGAATAGCTTGCCTTGCATCAACCCAAATATTTTTTAAATAAAATTCAATTTTTCTTCAGGAACATTGCTCATCCATTAAGGCGGCTTCATATATTTCATTCATACAGATTAATCTAGGGATACTGCAAATAGGAAGGGGTGTGTATTTTGCATATATTTCTACATGTATTTTTTTTTTCCCTCAGGATAGAACTGTTTGAGAACAGGGATTGTTTCATTTTTGCCTTTGTATCCCTAGTCCCTGGTAGATAAATAATCTTTTATAAGTAATTTTTGTTTTATTGATATTTTTGTCTTTGCATTCCCAGATCCAAGCAGAGTGCCTGGCATATGGATACTTAATAAATCTATGCATTTATACATGAAGTATCTTTCCAAAATAAAAAGCCTTACTTAGTGAACTGACTGCTCATGCATGTTTGGACAATAAATATTCTGCATCTGTTTGATTCCTTCTCCTTCCTCCCTCTGTGAATTGCTAAATTCAGTCTCTTATGAGACTTTTTAAAGAAAGTCCATTTCTCTTTTTTCTTTCTTTTTTTTAAATTTTATTATAGTTTTTTATATACAAAACATATGCATGGGTAATTTTTCAACATTGACCCTTGCAAAAACTTCTGTTTCACCTTTTCCCCTCCTTCCCATCACCTCCTCCCCTAGATGGCAGGTAGTCCTATACATGTTAAATATGTTAAAGTATATGTTAAATAAAATATATGTATACATATTTATACAATTCTCTTGTAGCACAAGAAAGATCGGATTTAGAAAGAAGGTAAAAATACTCTGAGAAAACAAAAATGCAAGCAAACAATAACAGAAAGAATGGAAATGTTATATTGTAGTCTATACTCATTTCCCAGTGTTCTTTCTCTGGGTGTAGCTGGTTCTGTTCCTAATAGATCAATTGGAACTGATTTGGATCCTCTCATTGTTGAAGAGAGCCATGTCCATCAGAATTGATCCTCATATAGTATTGTTGTTGAAGTATATAATGATCTCCTGGTTGTGCTCATTTCACTTAGCCTCAGTTCGTGTAAGTCTCTCCAAGCCTCTCTGTATTCATCCTACTGGTCATTTCTTATAGAACAATAATATTCCATAACATTCATATACCACAATTTATTCAGCCATTATCCAATTGGTATCCATTCAATTTTCAGTTTGTAGCCACCACGAAAAGGGCTGCCACAAACATTTTTGCACATATGGGTCCTTTTCCAAGAAGGTTCATTTCTGTGCTGTAGTTTCATGCAGGCATCAAAGTGTGTTTTGTAAATAGAAGATTCTAAAGAACTGCATCATATATTGGGAATCTCTTTTCCATTCAGATTTTATGCACATTATCTTCTATGACAGTGGGCAAACATATTCCTTCTTGTGTTGTATGACTCATTTAAGATTGATAGAGGATTATTGAACAAAGTTATTTTTGTGCTTAAAATTATTAGGTTATCTTGAATTACCTCACCATATCCATGAGAGATACGTTGACAGAGAAGAACTTTTAAGATTGTTTTTTGCTATATTGGATTAAGTTCTTTTATGTAACTGACAAGCAATAAATGCAGTATGATCTTGTATTCTCTATGCCTTTCAATTGTGATTGTAACAATGTGGTCTTCCATGGAAAAGTGTTAGTGAAAATCTATTTTCATTTTCATTAAGACTATCTTGTGTATTGATCGATCTTGAAAATTCTCTATAGAAGGAAAAGGGACCTGTATGTGCCATAATGTTTGTGACAGCCCTTTTTGTGGTGACTAAAAACTGGAAATTGAATGGATGCCCATCAATTGGAGAATGGCTGAATAAATTGTGGTATATGAATATTATGGAATATTATTGTTCGGTAAGAAATGACCAGCAGGATGATTTCAGAAAGGCCTGGAGAGACTTACATGAACTGATGCTGAGTATATACTTCAACAACAATACTATATGATGATCAGTTCTAATGGACCTGGCCATCTTCAGCAATGAGATGAACCAAATCAGCTCCAATAGAGCAGTAATGAACTGAACCAGCTACAGCCAGTGAAAGAATTTGGGAGATGACTATGAACCATTACACAGAATTCCCAATCCCTATATTTTTGCCTGCCTGCATTTTTTATTTTCTTCACAGGCTAATTGTATAATATTTCAGAGTTTGATTCTTTTTGTACAGCAAAATAATGGTTTGGACATGTATACTTATTTTGTATTTAATTTATACTTTAATATATTTAACATGTATTGTTCATCCTTCCATCTGGGGAGGGAGTGGGGGAAAGAGGGGGAAAAATTGCAGCAAAAGGTTTGGCATTTGTCAATGCTGTAAAATTACCCTTGCATATAACTTGTAAATAAAAAGCTGTTAACAATTAAAAAAAAAGAAAAAAGAAAAAGAAAATCCTCTATAGAAGGGAAAGGGACCTGTATGTGCCAGAATATTTGTGGCAGCCCTTTTTGTGGTGGCTAGAAACTGGTAATTGAATGGATGCCCATCAATTGGAGAATGGCTGAATAAGTTGTGGTATATGAATGTTATGGAATATTATTATTCTATAAGAAATGACCAGCAGGATGAGTTCAGGGAGGCCTGGAGAGACTTACATGAACTGATGCTGAGTAAAATGAGCAGAACTATGAGATCATTATATACTTCAACAACAATACTATATGATGATCTATTCTGATGGACGTGGCTCTCTTCAACAATGAGATGAACCAAATCGGTTCCATTTGTTCAATAATGAATAGAACCAGCTACACCCAGCGAAAGAACTTTGAGAAATGAGTGTGAACCACTACATAGCATTTCCAATCCCTCTATTTTTGTCTACTTGCATTTTTGATTTCCTTCTCAGCTTATTTTTATCTTATTTCTAAGTCTGATTTTTCTTGTGCAGCAAAATAACTGTATGGATATGTATACATATATTGTATTTTACATATACTTTAACATGTTTAACATGTATTAGTCGACCTGCCATCTAGAGGAGGGCGTGAGGGGAAGGAAGGGAAAAGTTGGAACAGAAGGTTTTGCAAGGGTCAGTGCTAAAAAATTACCCATGCATATATCTTGTCAATAAAAAGCTATAATAAAAAAAAAGAAAAGAAAATTCTCTATATAAAGAAAAGGTATAGATTAGTAGCTATTGATATTGTCCTAAACAGTTTTTTGGGGAAAATACTAATTCTTTAGTATTTTCCCCTTCTATAGATATTTTATAAATTAAACTTTCAGTGCTTCTATATTTTGTTGCTTTTAAGTGAACCTTCTCTATGTATTTGATTTGGTAAATATGCTCTTGGGTAGCTAGTGGAGCAGTAGGTAGAGTGCTGGTCCTGAAGTTAGGAAAACTCATCTTTAGTTCAAATCTGGCTTTAGACATTTCCTAGCTGTGAGACCTGGACATTTAATCCTGTTTGTTTCAGTTTCCCCTTCTGTAAAATGAATTGGAAATGGAAATCCCAAATCCCTCCAGTATTTTTGCTAAGAAAATTTAAAAGAGGGTCACAGAGTCAGACATGATTGAAAATTACTGAACAAAAACAATTGCTCATCCCATCTTTGTTTTAATTAGTACCATTTCCATTTTCTCATAATTTTTTTTAGTCATTCATGTTTCTCAAAATATCTTCCTTTGTCTCTTTTTCTTCCAGAAAGATATCTTTTGTAAGAAAGAATAAAAAAAGAAGGGGAAAGTTGAGCAAAATTAATCAGCATAATGCTAGAAAGAGTGTAGCTTTATATGAGTATTTCATTTCCATAGTCTTTTATCTCTACAATGAAAAGGGGAAGATGAATTCTTTTATCTTTGCTTTAGTACTAGTTTGGTTATTATGATTTTTTTTAGCATTCATTTTTTTTAGTTTTATTGTTGTTGTTCTCTCCATTTACATTGTTGGAGCCTTATATAGTATTTTTCTAGTTCAAATGATTTCACTTTGCATCAGTACACATGTTTTCCCATGCCAATTTGTATTCATTATGTTGATCATTTCTTTTAGTGAAGTAGATTCCATTACATTCATGTATCACAACTTGTTTAACCATTAGTTAAGTGATGGACATCCACTTTATTTACTTCCAGAGGGTTTTTGTTGTTGTTGTTGTTGTTGTTTTGTGTTTTTTTGGTGGCACAGTGTAGGCAACTGGTAATACAACAATTAGAGCACTGGGCCTAGAATCAGGAAGGATTTGAAATCAAATTTGACACATAATAGATGTATGTTGCCAAGTGAGTCACTTAACTTCTGCTAGGTTTCTTCAGTTGTAAAATGGGGATAACAACAACATACACTTCATAGGGTTATTATGAAAATCAAATGACTTAACACAGTGCCAGAAGATAGTAGCATATATAAATGCTTATTTCATCCTTTCCCTTTCTCTTTTTGCAATTACAAGAGGTACAACTATAAAATATACTTTGTATTGTTTTTGAAAAAGGTTTCTCAATGTTGTTATTGGCTATCATATCTGCATATGCTTTCAAATGTCCTAAGATTATTTCTCTTGTGACTTTTGTGTCATCTAAAGTGAAAGATAAACATAATCACTTTATAATGACTAAATTGTGAGGAAAAAATGTCTGTCAGGGTTTTGTATAAAATTTTTGAGTCAGTATTCACTAATACTGTTGATCTCTAGTTTTCTTTCAGTGTTGTATTCTTTTTCTAATTTAATTATTGAGAATATATTTGTCTCATTAAAATATTTTGGTAGGGTGCTTTTTCAGTTTATGAAAATATTTTGTGTATGAAAACATTTAAAATCATTGTACATGTATAACCTGTATTAGATTACTTGCTGTCTTGGGGAGAGGGAAAGTAAGAGAGAGAGAAAAGAAAATTTGGAACTCAAAATCTTACAAAAATGAATGTTGAAAGCTATTTTTGCACATAATTGGAAAAATAAAATCTATTAAAAAGAAAAAAAAAATCATCCAGAAAGTCCGCCCTCCCCTCCCCCCCCCAAAAAAAAGGAAGGAAGGAAGAATTTGTGAAAGTAGGGATTTTAATTACTCTTTTCTTGTTGTTTCTGTTATTTGTCCAAGGTGTCTTTTCTGTTTTTATGCCATGAGACAAAACTGGTCTCAGCACATTAATTCCTATACCAAGTAACTTCACTTTTTTTCATTGACTAATATTAATACCTTTAATAAAATACTTAAATGAATCTCTCCCATCTTAGTGATTTAGATATTCTCCTAAATATTATTGATAGGAATAGGTTTCAAAAATCATGACATATTTAAGTTAATGTTGGGTTCTTTTTTCTAATGTTTCTAATTTTTTCATTTTTCTAGTTATGAACAAGGGTTATGTATGGATAAAAAGTTTAAATGTTTAATTCCTTTTATTATATAAGACAGGATAGAAAAGATAGAAAAAATCAAAAGATAAATATATGAAGAAATTCTTATCATTTTTGGTAAATAGGAAAGTTTTAAAAATCTTTATGATTTTTTACTTACTTACCAAGTAAGTACCAAGTACTTAACCTGGTCAACTAAAAATTTCAGCTAAATTCTACTGTTTTTTCATTTTAATTTCTTTAGTTATAATTTGTCATAAAAAATTTGATGCTATGTTGTTTTCTTTCTCACTTTTTCTTTTTTGATATGATTTTTTTGTGCAGTAAAATAATTGTATAAATATATATACATATATTGGATTTAACATAAATTTTTAACATGTTTAACATATATTGGATTACTTGCCATCTAGAGGAGGGAGTGGGGGAAAAGGGGAAAAATTGGAACATAAGGTTTTGTAAGGGTCAATATTGAAAAATTATCCATGCATATGTTTTGAAAATAAAAAAACTTAAAAAAAAAAAATTTGATGCTGTGTTTATATTTTAAATCAATCAACTGGCAAGAATTTATTATCTGCCAGATTACAGGAAATATACTTAACACTTGGATTTAAGAAAAGTCCCTCCTCTCAAAGACCTTAAAAATATCTCAGGCAGAAATATGAATTTCTGGAAACCCTAAAAAATAATTTAAAAAATCAAATAAGAGTGGTAGAGGGAAAAAAAAAACAGATACAAGAAATGAAAGCAAATGAAAAATTTATGAAAAGGAGGCACCAAAAATACTGAAGAAACTAATACCTTAAAAAACAAAACTGGCCAAATAGAAAAAGTGGTACAGAAATTCACTGATAAAAATAACTCCTTAAAAAACAGAATTGACCAAATGGAAAAAAGAATTGCAAAAGTTTACTGAAGAAAATAATTCCTTAAAAATAAGAATGGACAAGTAGAACCTAATGACTCCATCAAACATCAAGGAACAATCAAATAAACTTGAGAATGAAAAAAAAAAAGTAGAAGAAAATGTGAAATACCTCTTTTGGAAAGACAAATGACCCAAAAAATAGAACAAGGAGACAGAATTTAAGAATTATTTGGATTACTTGAAAGCCATCACCAAAGAAAGAACCTATATGTCATATTTCAATAAATTATTAAGGAAAGCTGCCTCAATATCCTAGAACCAAAGGATATTTTTAAAAATCAAAAGAATCTACAAATTGCAATGTGAAAGATATCCCCAAATAAAAACTCCCAGGAATATTGTTACCAAATTGATTTACTTCCCTTTGTATTTTATTTCATATAATCCCAAGATAAAGTCAAAATGGATAAATGATTTCCTTGTAAAGGGAGATATCATAAGTAAACTGGGGCATGGGAAAATGTACTTATTAGATTTGTATATCTAAGGTAAGATCAAATGAGAAGAAGTGAAAAACAATTAATTTGATTATATGAAATAAAAATGCTTTTATTCAAAAAAAAAAAAAACGAATATAGCCCAAATTAGAAGTTAAGCAGGAAACCAAGGAGAAATTTTGCACCAATCTGATAAAGGCTTTATTTCTCAAATACATGGGGAAGTAAACCAAATATACAAAAATAAGCACTATTCCCCAGTTAATAAATGATCAAGGGATATTGACCAGTAGTTTTTAGGACAAGAAATCAAAACTATCAAACATGAAAAATTACTTTGCATCACTATTGGTTAAAGAAATTCAAATTAAAATAACTATCTCATGTCTGTCATATTGGCTAACATTGTTCAGTTGTTTCAGTTGTGTCACAACTTCTTTGGGGTTTTTCTTAGCAAAATTCATTTTACAGATGAGGAAATTGAGGCAAATAGGGTTAAGAGACTTGCCCAAAAATATACAGCTGCTAAGTGTCTGAGGCTAGATTTGACCTCGGGAAGATGAGTTTCCTGACTCCAGTTTTGGTACTCTGTCCCCTGTGTTACTTAGCTGCCCCTGGCTCGTAGGATAGAAAAAGAAATTGATATATGCTAGAGAGTATATGAAAAAAATGGAGCAATATTGCACTGTTGGTAGATTTTTTTTAACTAGTCCAGCCATTCCAGATAATAATTTAGAACTGTGCCCAAAGGGATATAAAATTGTGTATTCTCTTTGACCAAGCAATATCACTACTAGGTCTGTATCCCAAAGAGATTTTTTTTTAAAAGGGAAATGAATCTATTTATATAAAAATTTTATAACAACTTTTTTTTGTAGTGGCAAAGAATTGGAAATTGAGAGAGAATTTGAAATTGGGGAATGATTGAATAAGTTGTGAATAAAGTATATGAATTGTGATGGAATACTATTATGCTATAAGAAATCATGAGTAGAATGATTTCAGAAAAACCTGGAAGACATATAAACTCATGGAAAGTGAAGTGAGCAGAATCAGGAGAACTTTGTGTACAGTGATAGCAGTATTTTAAGGATGATGAACTGTGAAAGACTTAGCTATTCTCAGTAGCTCAGTGATTCAAGACCGTTCCAAAGATCCCATTGTGAAAAATGTTATCCATCTCCAGAGATAGAACAGATAAACTTCGAGTGCAGTTTTTTTTTTAATTTTTAAAACTTTATTTTTATTGTTTTATTTTGTTTTGCAACATGGTTAATAATGGCATGACCTTATGTGTGTAATGGAAATCAAAGTCTATCTAGAGGAGGAGGGAAGTGTGGGAGGAAGAGAATTGGCAGCTCAAAATTTTTTAAAAATTATTTCAAAAAATTGGGAAATATTTAATGAAATAAAAATTTTAAAAGAAAATTGTTCAGTGTGTTTTGTGATGAAACAAAACAAAATATTTCTTTGATACTCTCAACTTTATTATATATTTTCTTTTTTTGTTTGACAGATAGCAAACAACAAAGATGCTTTGAGGAAAACCTGGAATCCAAAGTTTACATTAAGAAGTCACTTTGATGGAATTCGAGCACTTGCTTTCCATCCAGTTGAGCCAGTTTTGATAACAGCATCTGAAGACCATACATTGAAAATGTGGAATTTGCAAAAAACAGCCCCAGCAAAAAAGTGAGAACATTCTATTTCATTTTTATTTGAACATTTAAATCACATGTTCCTTTTAACATAATCCTTACTTTTACCTTTTTGTGGGTTTGTGTTCTTTTGATAGTGGCATTGTAATAAATAGCACAATGAAAAAGTAAATGGTAGCTGGGAAGGAAATTATGATTATCAGGTTTGAAGGCTTAATTATCTGAATCATATTCCATTTTCTTTTTGGTTATTCATTCATCCTGCATTTGGTACTAGCTAGCCCTTTCTCATCTGTCTTTATTGTGTTTTTATACTTTCTACTTAAAATGTAATCACTATTAGCATTTCTGTGATTATGATATTTACCATAGAATTATGCTGTGCATAATTGTGCCAGTCTCTTCAAGTAATGATTTTGACAAAAGAAAAAGTATCATTTTCATTCTTGAAAGTCTTACTGGGGTTGCTTACCATTTGTTGTCAGCCAAGACTTGGAACTTTTAGGTACAGCATGGCTGATATCAGATACTCAGCACTCAAAAGAAAATTCTTAGAGATTAATTCATGAGTTTATATTTGCATGCCCAGAAATGAAAATAAAAGCTCATGTTTGCAACATCAAGTGAAATAAAATCTTCAGTTCAAAATGTTATTTGCCTTCTTCCCATTCTCTGTCACTTTCTAAGAGAGAATTAGTATAGAGTGAAACTCCTCACGATTTTCTTGAATGAGGGCCATAGAAACCTGTAAGAGTATATTAAAAGAGTTCATTCTTCCCACAGAAAAAAAAATCACTTTATCAGTTTGTTGAACATCTGGTAAACTCATTATTTTTCTTAATATTGTGCCCACTTTTTAGAAAGTTTTGACTTGAATACATTCAGAATCTTAGGAATACAGGTTAACATTTATTGAAAAATTTTGTTTCTAAGCACTTCAAATAATTTTTTCTTTCAGCAAGAGTATACTTAAGATCTGTTGTATATAGACAGTTAGAGACAAACTGAATTAAAATAGATCATTTTCTTCCTTGAAGATACTAAAATGATAAGATAAAGAGGTTAAGGAAAATTTCACTGAAATCTGCTGCCAGATTTGTTTTGTAGGCAAGGATAGTATCTTGAGTTGGATGCATAAAATGCTGTGGTTTTTTAACTTCATCTAATCCAGTTTATTTTGACAGAGAGAATTTTTTTTTTTTCATGAAGAGCCAGGAATAGTGTCTTTGATTATTTCTCCAGTTTGTTTTTGAGTTATAATGAGGATTAGACCAGGTAAGGAAATATCACTGATTAAAATACTTAAACCAAAATGAGGAAATATGTAAATAATAATATAATAATACAATAATAATATAGTAATAACATTTAAATGCAATTATTAGTGCGTAATGTGTATAGGTAGGAGAGACTACTAAACAAGTAACTTAAAGTGATTCGTATAGATATATTGAAAGGGTTAGGGCCAAATTAGTTGGAGATTTCTTTTGGACACTTGATATTTCCAAAGGAAACTCAGAGGACTTAAGAGACTTAGCTAATTTTTAGCTTATTGATTACTTAACTAATTCTGATTTCATTTTGAATATTGTATAATTGTTTAAAAGGACCAATATTCTTGATTAATCAATCATTCAGTCATCCAGTATTTATTAAACATCCATAGTGAGAATTGATTCAGATCAGTTTCAATTGTTCAGTAATGAAGAGAGCCATCTACACCCAGGGAGAGAACTGTAGGAACTAAGTGTGGACTACAACATAGCATTTTCACTCTTAATGATGTTGTTTGCTTGCATTTTTGTTTTCCTTCTCAGTATTTTTTTTCTTTTTAGATCCGATTTTTCTTGTGCAGCAAGATAACTGTATGGATATAGATACATATATTGGATTTAACATATATTTTAATATCTATTGGAATACTTGCCATGGGGGGGGAGGGGAGAATTTGGAACAGAAAGTTTTGCAAGGGTCAGTGTTGAAAAATTACCCATGCATATGTTTTGTAAATAAAAAGCTATAATAAAAAAACAAACAAAAACCATTATGAGTTAGACATTGGGGGGGGAGGGGGAGGAAAAAACTAAGAAGCATTTATATAGTACTTATATCATAGACATTCTGTCAAGCACTTAAAACAATTATCTCATTTAAATCTCACAGCAACCCTGAATGATTGATGCTGTTATTATTTTTACTTTATAGTTGATGAAACAGCTAAGGAGGATACATAACAGTATATAGAGTGCTGGAAATAGAATTAAGAAGATTCCTCTTCCTGAGTTCAAATATGGCCTCAGCCATTACCTCTGTAATCCTTGGGAAATCTCTTACCCCTGTTTACCTTGGTTTCCTCATCAGTGAAATGAGTTAGAAAAGAAAATGGCAAACCATTCTAGTGCCTTTGCTAAGAATGGGATCTTGAAGAAGGGCAGGAGAGTATTCTGAAACCTAAATCAGTGTCCTCAGTGTCCATTTAATCAATTTATTCTCTCATTAGTTTTATAATGCCATAAATTCCTGCAGACTGAGCACAAAGATTCCATTCTTTGTCTCTTTTTGTCTCTCTATTAGGAAGACAAAGAGGAAACTCTTTTTTTCTAAACTTCAGAAAAGTTGATCAGAAAGATTTCATTTTACATTGTCCCACATAAAAAATATGGAAACCGTAAGAGAGACATAATAAAGAAAGTTTAATCACAGAATCAGTATATAAAATTTTCTAAGAGCAATCTCGAAACCTTTAATATGCAGTAATTGAAAGTCCCTTCTTCAGACCAAATTTGGAACCCATTAAGATTTTTATATATTTTAGACCAATCTTTATGTAAAATGAGAGCTTTGTTCTTAGTCATCTCCTTCTGAAAGAGAAGTTTCCCCTGTTTCTAGGCTAGACTTCCTGAAGAAGATATCTATTGGCTTACTAAAGCTGGTTACCATGTCTCCTTTATCAGGTACTTAGCTGTGTGAATGTTGATTCAGTAACACATGGAGATCTACTGATGGGTAGTCCATGGGTAGAAATTTTACAGTACTTAAGGACAAAATATAAGAGCTTAAGTGCAAAGTAAAACTGCTTAAGAGTATTACTTCAGTTAAGTATTCCTGGGTCACATGGAGTCTCACAAGTCTCAGTCCCTTCCTGATCTCCAAAAGGTTGTGGTGGAATAAAAAAATTGAGTAATTACATCCAGGTAACATTAGGCTGAAAAACAAACTAGGTCCAAAATTCTGAATTGCTGAGGACCCAAAAATATAATTTGTCAGTTAATATATAATTTGGAAGGAATGAAAAATAGGAAACACAGAATTATAGGGCTTGAGCTATCAGTTTTCTTAGTGAGGAAGAGTATTTAAGAGACATTGAGGTCAGAGAGAAAGGGATATTCTTGTGACATTCTTTAAGTTAGGTAACAGGAATGACAGGGAATACTCCTAAATCAGATGACTTAAGTGGAATTGAAGCTTAACTCCACAAAATGGTGGATAAAAGCAAAGTAGAGTTACTAATGCCGATTTTTAAATGTATCATAAAATGAACAAATATAGGTGTATAACAAATAGATTTTGGGTGATTTGTGGGGAGAAGGAAACAGTAGCAGCTGGAATAATCATTCATTCAAGAAGTCTTTCTTATATACCTACTTATATGTCAATCTTAGTGCTAGGTAATACTGATACAAAGACAAAAGGAAATAATCCCTCACTGCAAAAAGTTTATAGCCTGCCCTAAGGAGACCTATGTGGATATATGTATGTTACATGTACAAAATAATTACAAGATAATTTTAGGAGGAAAATACTAACAGCTAAAGAAATAAAAAACTTGCATACAATATAAAGTACCTTGGATACCTTGAGATGTTATTTAAATGTCAGTCGTTATCATCTATTTATATTATATTACCATATATATTGACTGTCAACTGGACTTTGTAATCTGATCAACCCTATCTAAGTTTGATGACGATTGTTCTTTTTTAAAGTGAAGTGGATCTGTTTTAAGATTACTGTTTAATTCAGTAGTATCATTTAGTCAATAAACATGTCAGAAATTTTGAAAAACAAATGAAAAAGTCCCAGCTTTCAAGGGGTTTACTTTTTATTAGGGAAGCAACGTGTACTTGAATATATACAAACTATGTAAAATTAGTATTAGTTAAATTGGGAAGTAAGTGGAAGGAGATGAAGTACTTTGAAAAGAACTTGGAATTCTAAGATATGTATATGTATGTATGTATGTATGTATGTATATATACTGATATGTATGCAACTTTTTTCATCTATATTAAATAGGGATTAAATCTAAATTAAATAGGGATTTGATAGTGTTTGAATGGAAGTTAAATGTAATATCAGTCTTTACTCATATTTGATACTGTAAAACTTCTGTATTCTGGGTTGATTGTATTTTTTTAAAGATAAAGAAATTTTATTTAAATGGATTATTATTCAGAGATTAATAGGTTAATCCATTAATATCTTTGTTTGAAGCTATTCATATATGTTTTGTAATAAGAAAGAATAAACTAAAAAGGGCACAGCAGATTACCCCCCCCCAAAAAAAAAAACCTACAAAAGCAAAGAAAAGATGGACAACTCTGACTATAACATGTAATATTTATTACATAGCCTTCCTTGAAATGCAAATTTATTACTTTATGTTTTGAATCCTCTCTTATGCTCTGTGGTGCATGTGGAATTTTTTTTTTCTTTTCCTATTGTATTTAAATTCAAATAAAAGAAGGGAAAAGAAATCTGAAAAAATTATAAAAATGGAGTTTTATTTACCCATTTATTTATGTTTATATGTGTAGATCTTTTATTCCCTCAGTATACAAAACTCTAGAAGGAGATCTCCTTTCACCAGTTGATATCAGCAGGTTATAGATTAACCTCTTGTCTTCATTACTTTATAACACTGAGATTGTGCATATGTCTACACAGTCAGTAGATGTTAGAGGTAGAAAGCTCTTAGCTCTGGGGAAGAATGTGCTATAGAAGGAGTATTTTTGCTGTCAGAATATTTAGGTTCTAATCTCCATTCTGATCCTTACTACTTGTCTGATTTTGGCAAGTCGATTAACCTTCCTTGGCCTCCGTTTCTCCATTTATAAAATGAGGAGGTTTGACTAGCTTCTGTCCTTTCCAGTTCTAGTCCTCTCATCCTATAACTTGCTTTTAAGATGGCAAATTATATAATTACTACAATGTGTCAGGTACTGTGTTAAGTACTATTACAAATCTTATTTCACTTGATCCTTCCCATAATTCAGGAAAGTGTGTGCTATTGTTTACCCCCATTTTATAGTTGAGGAAGCTGAGGCAAATGAAGTTAAGTGACTTGCCCAAAGTTATACAGTTAGTCTTTCTGACTTTGGCCCCAGTGTAGCATAAACTACTTCTATCCTTATCTGGTTCAAGTCTCATAAGAATTCTATTTGGTGGAAACTAAGATTTAATAATCCTATTATTACTTTTAAGGAAATAAGCTCAGAGAGTTTATTTGTCTGAGCTGTGATTTGAACCCAGTTTATCCTGACTGCACTTCTAGCACTCCATATTGTGCCACACTGTGAATGAATCTCTTAAAATTCCCTTTATAAGAGTTTCTCCCTAGCATTTTTTGATACTTAAAACGTTTCATAAGGTGTTTTTGTAATAACAGTTGTGGAATATAGTAACACAAGAAATAATTTTTTTTTTCTTTAAAAAAATCTAGGAGTACTTCTCTTGATGTGGAGCCTATTTATACATTCAGAGCTCATAAGTAAGTATGTGCTTTTGGATGCTATATAATTGTAAATTAAAATATATAGAATATATATAATTTCATTTATACTTAGTTACAAATGTAAACAAAATAATTAAGCTGAAAACATATATTTTAAACAGGTTTACTATTGCAAAGTATAGGCATTTATTATAGTAATATTTTATTTGCATTACATTAGTACACAGTATTTTTATTATATTGCATTTATTTAAATGTGGAATTTCAATATTTGAATACTGAAACAAAAAGAAGGATTAAAGCATAAATTTTCCCAAATCATCTTATCCTCAAAATAATCTGGGTAAAATTTGGAACTGATTTTCTTTTGATTCAAAGGTTACACTTAAGATTTCTTCCGTTTTATCTTAAAGAATTTGTTCATACTATTGATTTATTCAGTTAGGGGAAATTTTGACATATTCTTTATTTCATATTAAAAATAGAAATAGACTATCACATGAATCATGAAACATTTTCCCTTGAAAAGGATTATTATCGATGTGATTTGTTCATGAGTAGAATATAAATTTATTTTCTTCCACTCTCCCAGAGGTCCAGTTCTCTGTGTAGTAATGAGCAGCAATGGTGAACAGTGTTATAGTGGAGGGACAGATGGCCTTATTCAAGGCTGGAATACAACAAACCCAAACATCGATCCCTATGACTCTTATGGTATGTTCTTTGAATGCCTCTTTTCTGACCTACCCTAAATTAACTCAAAATATATATAATTTGAAAATATGAACTTCTGTAATTACCCTTTAAAATGCATAGTGGACCTGTGTGAATGTGAACAAGTTTATCTTTAATTTGTTCTGAATTTAGGAGCTTAGGGCATCTAAATGTTTTAAGGAGGAATATTATCTTGAGAACACAGATTCTTCTTCTAGTTTTATTGATTACAAATGTTAAACTAACAGTCATTTATATCAAGTACTATTTGAGAATATACCAGTTAACCTATATTCACACTTCATAGTTCTTTCTTGTATATTTCACCAGCCAATTAGTGTTGTCATTCCCACATTCCCTAAAGCTCCTGTGGATTACTTTCAGAGTTTTTTTTTATGTTTTCTTAGTTTTCTGATTCCATTATTGAATAGTGTACTGTGAAAGCAAAGAAGGAATGAATAGGAATAGTATGGCTCCTGTGTCTAGGTGGTCATTTAAATCTTATTTTTAAAAGTTCATGTCACAAAAAATACTTAAAAGCCCAGTAGACTTTTTAAAAGTTCCTTTTAGTTTGTATATAAGACCATGAAATCTTAATTCTTTCTGTCACTAGCTGTTAACTATAGATTCATGTAACAATGGTTACTTAGAAGCCAGCTCTATGTTTCCACCCCTAAATTAGGGAAAAGTGTGCTTTTAAAAATGCATCTATCATATTTACAATAAGTAGAAAATTATTTTAGAATTATACTGAAACTAACTTGAGTCTCAAGTAATTCAAGAAACACAGAACAAACTTAGTACTTAAACAAATATTACCAAGTTGGTATTATTTGTAGACTTTAAAAGCAGAAGTAAAATATCAAATTATCTCACTTATAGGAATGATAAGGATTAGATGGGATACATTTGAATTAAAATTTTACCTATACGGATAAACTTATCAAACACAAAGCATAAAAGCAGAATTTTGAAGATCTTCTTTTCTATACTTCTGAGACTTGTTAATCTTGTTTCCAAGGATTTGTCATAAGAGTGATAGAATTTAGAAATTGTGTTTTTGATTATTCTGTTTACATTTGTTTTCTTTTCTTTAGAATTTAGGTAATTATTATGACTTGTTGAACTTGTCTTTCTTCTTAAATTTGCATGTTTATCTTGTATTTTGTTTCTTTTTAGACCCTTCTGTTTTAAGAGGTGCGCTTATGGGCCACACAGATGCAGTTTGGGGTTTGGCTTATAGTGGAGCACATCAACGTTTATTGTCCTGTTCAGCAGATGGCACTCTTCGTTTATGGAATACAACTGAAATATCTCCAGCCCTAAGTGTATTTAATGATAATCAAGGTATGCTATTTTTGTTTTTGTTGTTTCTTAAAATGGATTATTTTTGTAAAGCATGCAGTCCTAGACATGAAACAAGGTTTTGAAATCTTAAACAGAAATTTGAGTTACCGATTTTTAAGCCTAGGAAGTAGTTATTCTTTGTACTTCTTAAATTATAATTTAATGTGTGTAATTTAAAAATTATAGTCCAACAAGTATTTATTAAGCTCCTACTGTATAAAAGTCACTAATAGTAGGCAATGGGAATACAAGGACAAAACAAAACCAGTTTCTGCCTTCAAGGAGATATTCTGATATTATTCTGATTATTCCAATATATTCTGAGTTCCCTTCCTTCCCTCACTCCCCTTCCCCCTTCCTATTTCCTTTCCATCCTTTCTTTTTTTCCCTCTTTCATCTTTTTGTAGGTGAAACTACAAAGGGAGTTTATAAACTCCCTTCACTAATAAAAGTTTGCACCTTCTATATATTGTAGCATTAGGGATTTACTTGAGGCATTAAGAGGTTGTTATTTACCATGGTTACATAGCTCTTATAAAGGCAAGTCTTGAATCCAGGCCTTCCTAATCTTAAGGCTGATCCTTTATTTAATATGCCTCTTATACTGGTAGAATATAAAATGTAAACATATAAAACATATAAAAATGTAGAATATAAATGATTATATAAAGAAAAAGAAATTGATTATCTGCTGAAGTGATCAGGGAAGGTTTCTTCTAGAAAACTTTTTAGTGCTGTGTGACCTGAGCCTAGAAAGAAATGATGGATTCTAGGTGGAGATGAGAAATTCCAAGTATAGGACTTATTGTGCAAAGGCAAAAAGAGGAGAGATGGAATACAGAACTTGGAATACAGAACTTAGAAATCAGGTGTTCCAATCAGAGGCAAAGATTATTTGAAGAAAAATAATGGAAAAATAAGCTTTGGTTTGAGAGACCTAAAAAATGCAATTGTATTTCATTCTGAGATGATGGAGATATATTGAAGGTTTTTTAGTAGGAGTATTATATGAACTTGTGTTTTAAGAACATTAATGATACAGTCTTAATAATAATAGCAACTAGCAGCTATATGATTCTATTTTTTATGAGACAATTGGGTTAAATGACTTATTCAAGGTCACAGAGCTAGTGTTAAGTTCTGAGGCTGGATTTGACCTCAAATCCTTCTGACTCCAGAGCCAGTACTCTGTCTGCTGTGCCATTTAACTGTCCTATTTATATAATACTTTAAAGTTTGCAAAGAGCTTTACAACTAACTATTATCTCATTTTGTCTTTACAACAATACTGGGAGGTGGGTGCTGTTATCTCCAGTTTACAGATGGACACATAGAGGCAGACAGAACTTAAATAAGTTATCTAGGATCCCACAACTTGTAAATGTCTAAAGTGGGATTTGGACTCAGATTTTCTTGACCCCATGTCATTTAGCTGTCATGTTTCAATAGTGAGATTTTATAGCTTATGAAAAATATGATTTGTCCATTTGTGTAGACTTTTACATTAATAAATCATAAAATACACTAGTCAGGGATTGAGGATGTTATAGGAGCAAGTACATACCTAAGGCTGTTGGGTACCCAACTACCAGATATTCCCCAGGCCTATTTAAGGGCCTAAGGAAGTAGTCTATAGACTAATGTAGAAGTGGGAAACTGATCTGGTTACTAAAATAAAGACTGGCAAGAACTCAGGGAGATAGTGTTTATATGGAGTACTTGAGTTCTAATGAATTAGTAATTCAGTGGATAAACTAAATCGATATATTATATAAAGGGAGAACATTCCTTACTCCTGGGATTTAGAAAAGTACATTGCACACTACCACCGCTGGTTGGAGTGGATTTTGTTTATATAGAGTTGAAGGCAGTATCTTCTTGGGAAGCTTTAGAGGTTTAAAGCATGAGGTACTTAATGGGAGACAGAGGCAATGTATTGAGATAGAAAAAGCACTTGGTTTGGATCAGTCTGGGTTAGAATCTTGTTTTTGTTTCTTATTATCACCCTGACTTTTGGTAAGTCATTTTCACTATTCTGAAACTTCTCTCTCCAAAATTATAGGTGATTTCTTAATTTGAAAATTTAAAAGTATTTTTTCATTCATCCTTCTTACCGCTCTGAACCATTTGACACTATTAACCACCCATTCCTGAATATTTTTTTTCCCCTCTATGTTTTTGTGACCCTACTCTCTCTCTCTCTTTCTCTTTCCTATCCCTTTGGCTGTTCCTTTATAATTTCCTTTGCTGATTCATCATCCATATCATATCACCTAACTGACTCTGTCCTGGACCCTCTTTTCTACACTTAATCTTGATAGAATGTAAGCTTCTTAGGACAGAGATTGTTTCATTTTTGTCTTTCTATTCTTGGGATTTAGTATAGTATCTTAGTATCATAGTAATATAGAAATTGTAGTATATAATAAATGCTTATTGATTCATTGTTAACCTCATTCACTCCTGTGATTGTAATTCTCATCTCTGTGTAGATAAATCCATAAATATTTATATCCAGTTTGAATCTCTCATGCACCAGTTCTGCATCAACAACAGCATATTGAACATGTTAAACTGTATGTTTCTTAGTTATCTCAATATAATTTGTCTAAAACAGAATTCACTATTTTTCTATCAGAACTTGCTCTTCCATACTTCCCTATTTCTGTCTAGGACTCCACCATTTATCCAATTATTCAGATTCATAACCATAGTGCTATTTGTGTGCAATTCTGCAATCTTTTTTGCTACATATAGCTAATATATTCTACATCTTGACCTTGCCCTCTCTTCATGATTTGTCACATCTGACCCCTCTATTTATAACTATCACTTTAGTTCAAGACCTTATCACCTCTCACCTGGACAATCTCAGTAGCCATCTAGAGTTCTTCCTGATACATCCTTCTCCAATTTGTCCTCCACACTGCTGCCAAAAGAGTGTAGAGCTAATCATGCTATTCCCTATCCGATAAATTCCATTGACTATCACATCTTGGATAAAATGTAACCATTTCTGTTTGGCTTTTAAAATCCTTTACAATTGACCCCTACTTGTTTTTTTCCACCTTCACTGTATATTACTCTCCTACTTCACTTTATGATCTGGCTAAATTAGCCTTTCTGTTCCTCACCCATGATGCTCCATCTCCCATATCTCCTTTGCAATGATTTTCCCCGGCCCTAGAATGTATTTCTCTCCTTTGCCTTAAAGAATCCCTTACTTCCTTCAAGACATAGTTTACTTTTTAAAAAGAAGATAAAATAAAAGTTTTAATTTTTTTTTTTACATTTTTTCACTATATGTTTCCAGTGCATATACATGCTATCTCTCTTGATCAAATAATAAGCTCTTTGAGTGAAAGAATTATTTCATTTTTAAATTTTGTATTCCCAACATCTAGCATAGTACTTGATCTCTAATAGGGACTTGATGAGATTGTTGATGGATTTTTTTTTTAACCCTAATGACAAACTTTGTTTCTTTAAGAAATCATATTATTTATTTTTCTATGAAGTAATTATTTTCATCTTAATTTTGCTTAAATAAAAATTCTAATCATTGTTTTCTTTGAAAATGTTTTGACTGGTATAGAACTGGGAATTCCTGCCTCTGTGGATCTAGTGAGCAGTGATCCAAGCCATATGGTAGCTTCATTCAGCAATGGATATACTAGCATCTTTAACATGGAAACACAACAGCGCATTCTCACTTTAGAAGCCAACCTAGATACAAGTATGTGTACCAGTTTAAATAAATTCTATGATGTCTTATGGAAAATTGTAAGCTGAAACAAGCCATTGGGTACTGATTATGAATATTTTTTGACTTTTGAATATTCTTCCTCCTAAAATTTTTTTTAGAATTTTTTCATTCTGAATTTAAATACCAAATAAAATAATGTTTCTATAAACATAGTAGAAGAGAAAAAAAGAAGATTGTATATGAATGAAGCTGCAAATCTTTGTTATATATAAATTGGGTTTTTTTTTAGATATATAACAAATCCAACACATAGTTTTCTAAACTGTCCTGCTTGCTTGTCTCTGACTTTCTGGTCTTCCTTCTGTTCTCTTCTATACATTAAAAATAAAGCTATGTTAGTGATAACTTCCCCTCCTCCCTCCCTCCTTCCCTTCCTCTCTCCTTCTTTCTTTCTTTCTTTCCTTCCTTCCTTCCTTCCTTCCTTCCTTCCTTCTTTCCTTCTTTCCTTCTTTCCTTCTTTCCTTCCTTCCTTCCTTCCTTCTTTCCTTCCTTCCTTCCTTTGGTTCTTTTCCTTTATTTCTTTCTTTCCTTCCTGTCTTCCTTCCTTCTTTTCCTTTCTTTCTTTCTTTTCTTCCTGTCTTCCTTCCTTTAGATACCCTCTCCACCTCCAGTGAATAAAAAGAAAATAAAACCTTTGCAAGAAATAGGCCAAGTCAAAGAAAACAGATTCCTGGTGTCTATGTCAAAAAAAAAAAAAAAGTGTCTTGTTCTCCTTGAGTCTGTCACCTCTTATTTGATTATTGATCCTCTGGAATTATGGTTGGTCAATACATTAAACACATAATATTAAATTTTTGCATTTTGTTTCTCTTTACAATGTTGTATAAATTGTTCTGCTGGTTCTTTTCACTCTGTAGCAGTTCATTCAGTTCTTCCCATAATTCTGTGAAATTATTCTTTTCATTTTGTAGTGCTCATTAATATTCCACTTATTCATATACCATAATTTGTTCAGCCATTCCTCACTTAATGGTCACTTCCTTAATTTTCAATTCTTTGACACTACAAAAAGATTTATTATAAATTTTTTTGTACATAGGGGACCTTTTCTTTTTTTTTATCTCCTTAATGTTTAATTTTATTACTAATATCACAGAGTCCAAAAAATTTGCAGAGTTTATTGATTTGGAAGTCTACTTCTAAATTGCTTTCCATAGTGGCTAGAAAATTTCTCATTCCCTTCTTTGGTTTTCAATTTCCCTTCTCTAATTAAATGTGTAATGCAATCAGTCCATGACTTGTCACCTATTTTTCAAAAAGGAAGATAGAATCTTGAATTATAGATAGTTTGGAGCTTAAACTAGTTATACCATAACATAAAATTTAAGGACTAATGTAAACTTTTTGCTTTTTTAAATTAAACAACCAATATTTAAAGAAAGAGGTTTAAATATTTAAAGTCCATTTTAAAAAATCTTTTAAATCTCATTTTTCTTGGTTGATAGTGTTAGGGACATCCCTGATAAGGAGACTAGGGTATTCCTGGCAGTGGAGGCATCAGAATTTCGTAATCCACTAGGATGGCAAAGAGAGAAAAGTACTACACCATAAGCCACAAGCTCCTGGAATTTGTTCTGTTTTTGTCACTCAACTAACCTTACATCCTAAGGAATACAAAATTTAGGAACTTCAATTCCTCGTTTATTTCTTTATTTGAAAAATGGGATTAATAATGCTTGTGCCCTAAACCTCTCTATCGATATTATTATGAAGATCAAATGATAATAAGTGCCTTTATTATGATGAATGCAACAGTATTCCAGAATGGAGCTCTATTCTGAGAGTGGTGCTACCTAAAAGTGAGAGTGGGATTAGATAAAAGCAAAGCCTTAGTTATAGAGTCAGAAATAAGTTTTTACATGTTTACTTTTTTAATAGTAATAGGACTTGTACCTCCTTTGATATATTGTTCAGAGAAAATGCCATTCAAATAATTATTATTGCTTAGGAGATCAGACTAAAAGGAATTAAGTTGTTTGTTTGAAAGTTATCTAGTTAGTGGTGAGAGTAGAAATTAGTAAAGTAGAGACAATGTCTAAGGTCTCAGCTCTAGGAAAAGAAATGCCAGAAATCCTAAGTCCAAATGCAAATCTGTAGACGATAGATGACAAGACATAATTCTAATTCTTAGTATATTTTAACTATCTTTTTTTTTTCTTTTTAAAACTGGGGAAACATTCATATGACTTAACTATGACAAATTAAAGGATTTTTAGGATTTACATAGTGAATATGCACTTTGTGAAAATGCTAATAACTAATTTCTGTTTCTTGGTTTTTTTCCCCCTTAGCCTCTAACATGTCATGCCAAATAAATAGAGTCATCAGCCATCCAACACTTCCAATTAGTATTACTGCTCATGAAGACAGACACATTAAATTCTATGATAATAACACAGGTAAGATATTATTCCACATTAATTCTTTTTGGGAAAGTAAACAAACTAAAATAACTTTTATCTAATATGTTCTTCGTTGGTTTCTTTAAAAGGACAGAGAATAGTGATTAAAGATGAAATACTTTCTCATTTTGGCTTGTTGTTCTTGTTATCATTCATTTCATCCTGTATCCAATTCTTTGTGACCCCATTTGAGGTTTTCTAGGCAACAATAATGAAGTTCTTTGCCATTTCCTTCTTCAGTTCATTTTACAGATGAGGAAACTGAGACAAATGTGATTAAGTGACTTGCTCAGGGGTCACACAGCTAGGAAGTATCAGAGTCTGGATTTGAACTCAGGTCTTCCTGAGTCTAGTCTCTAGAGTTTTTTCTACTGTGCCAACTAGTGTTCCTCCACCCCCTCAATTTTGGCTACAGTTTAGTAACTAATCAAGATCAATCAAGAATTAACTTAGTTGTACAGAGTTTCCAGTGACCAGTATTTTTCTGAATAGAAATAATGGGCTGTAGGTCCATGGTTATATGAATATAAATGAGAGTGTTCATATTGTTCTGACAAATCATTTTAAGTTAGATTCTGGTAATACCACAGAGCTTTGAAGACCCTTAGAGGTCATTTCATCAAGCCCTATCCTTTTGCTTATTAGGAATCTGAAACCCAGAGAGATGTGCGTAAGATCATTTAGGTAATGAGGAACAGTGATGGGATTGGAACTTTAGGTCCTTAGACTCTAAATCCTTTGTTTTTGTAAAACTATTCCTCATCACTGTTTTTCTGTTCCTCAGACTTAAAAATGAGGAAAGGAGAAAAAGTCCCCCACCAAACTCTGGCCCTTCAATTTATTCTCTTACATGTCACTAAATATTTTATACCAGCTAATTTTAAATGACTTGACCATTGGAGGCATCCACAAATTTTAGTAAAACAGTTGAAAAGATAGACAAGAGACCTAGATATGCTAAATTGATTGCTATGATTTACTGAGTATTTCTACCTTTTGTTTTATGAATTTTCCTAGTATATTTAAGTAACTTCTTCTTATTTGGGGACCTCCATTCTTCCTTTTTGTAAGAAAAAATAATCTACAGTCAATTGCAGTTCTTTTCCTTTTGACCTAGCAAAAAATTTAAACAAGTACAGGGGAGGTCCTAAATTTTGGAAGAGGATAGTTCATCCCATATAGGGTCAGTCTTTTAGGCCTAGATAAGAGCAAAGTCTTGTAGAGTTCTGAGTATGACTTAATATGCAACCCACAACCCACAGAAGCTTTCACCCTTGTTAATATAATATCTTTTCACATAATGCCTTATGTATCATAAATTTAGAGTTGGAAGAGGACTTAGAGGTTATCTAGGCCAGCCCCCTTATTTTATTGATGTGGAAACTGGAGTTGTGACTTGTTAGAGGTCCTTATAGCAAGTAAGGGCAAAGCCAGGTTCTTTTACTCCAAATTCATGTCTCTTTCCACTACACTGAAACCTTTTTGGAAAATGGTGTTATAAAGAAAAATTCTACATAAAAGTAGATTACCTTTGAAGCAACATGTGATGTTTTACCCAAAAATGATTTGCAAAAGTAAAGAAGTCATAATTCTTTAGTTACAGGCAATTCCAATATCTGTTCCTTTCAGAGACAATAATTGTGTGGCACTTTTTAAAACTTACATTTTTTGTGAAAATGAGACACATATGCATGGCTGTTTTGAGAAAACCACTATAATATATGTTTAAGTAAATGAAAGGGGAGGAAATGACAAAGGAAAGCAGTTTTGACTATCAATGATTTAGGGAATTACTTTGGATCCTTCTGCCACAAAGATAATCTTCTAGATAGTCCACCCAAAGTTAAGTATGAGTTTGCTTTGTCCAGACTGAGAAAAATAATGAATAATAATTTCTTCTTTCAAAGGAAAACTGATCCATTCAATGGTTGCCCACTTAGAAGCTGTTACAAGTTTAGCAGTTGATCCTAATGGCCTATACTTGATGTCTGGCAGTAAGTACATCAAACATAAATCTAAATATTCTTTCTGATTTTATATAATCGAATTTATTTTTTTAAATTTCACCTTCTTTGGTATTTAGGTCATGACTGTTCAATACGTTTATGGAACCTAGAAAGCAAGACGTGTATCCAAGAATTCACAGCTCATCGAAAAAAGTTTGGAGAATCGATTCATGATGTGGCATTCCATCCCTCTAAATGTTATATTGCCAGTGCTGGAGCAGATGCCCTGGCCAAAGTCTTCGTATGACATGACACCTCCCTTTCAGCTTTTCACTTTTTCTGTATAATCAGCTGCACATAAGAGATAACAGAAGACAAAGGAGAAAGTCACCTTTTCTTGCCCTTTCATTCTGCCAATGGAGCACAGAGAACATTTGTTAAAATATAGTTTTTGCGGTCAATGTACTATTTTCTAATACCAGGGTTTATTCAGGTTGCTACAAGCTCAGCTGGTTCTGTGAACCTGAAAACTGTTTCAAATTATTCCCGAAAGTTTATGCTTTTATTTGTGAGGGGGTTATTCACCAGGCAGGCCTGGCAAACCTGAAACAAGGTTCATTTAGTCCTTATGGAGGAATTGGGGTGCTCTTAAGGGAGAGATACATCAATAACATGATTTATTGGGGAGGGGTGGAGGGAGCAGGGGAACTTAAGCATGTTTTTCATTTGAGAAATTTTGTCAAACATATGCACGTTAGGTAGTCAAAACAGTGGCTTTTAATATGTCCACTAGACTAACCCTTTTGTGAATGATAACCAGGCAGTTCTGAAAGAAATTTAGTTTAGTGTGTCTATGAGCTTTATACATAAAGTGACTGGGAAAACATTTTACCTATTAAAAAAAAAAGAATGCAATAATATGTTACATATATTATTCAATAATGCCAATCAGATACTTAGTTTGCAGGAAAAATTATATATTATATTACATTTTTGAAAATAGAGTTGTTACCAAGTGACTGAGAGTTTAGTTATTAGATATTCAACTTTAAAGAGAATGTTTCATACAATCTGCACTTACTAAGTGATTTAACTTATTCAAACATTCAATTTTGGGTCTTTATTGTTCAAAGAAAGTCACTAGCACAGATCTCTGACACAAATAACCTGTATTATTGTTAAAATTCAGTTTTATTCTTGTGATGTTTATAATATTGAAATGGTTAACCATTCTTATCGAAGAACTCACAACTGGATAGATGCAAAGCAAAAAAAAAAAAAAAAAGTTTAGAGAGAGTCTCATTTATTTATATTCACATAACCATGCTTCAGATTACGTATACTTCCTTTCTTCCCTAAACCTCAGGTTGGGCTATCTGATAGCCTTCAATAATACTATCATACTTTGTGTTGGTTTAAAAAAAATGACCCAAATGCAATCTGCTAAGGTTGTATTAGGTTCATCCTATTGCTTTTTGTATTAAAAAAAAAAAAAAAGCTAACCAAAGCACAAGCAGTATACCTTCAAAAACCCCTTTTAGCTCTGCTAGGAGGGAGGACATCTGGGTGAAAAAGCAATATCTTTTTTTTTTTTTTTTCTGTAAAGAGCAATGAGTTTAATTGTTGGTTCTGGAACCTATGACTGAGAATTGATTTCTTTCTGAAACAAGTGTATTGGCTGCCTCTACTCAACTTTATACTTTTCAGATTTCTAGTACCTTGCTCTTACTGCCTAAGTGAAAGCTGTTTTGCCTCCTATACCATCCCTTTTCTTGGACACCTAAATCAGGTACCAACTGAAAACAATTATAAATCACTGAATATGACAACTTTGCTTTTAGTAGCCTCTCAAGTCTGAAAAAAAAAGTAACAGGCCATAATAAAACCTTTTGCTCTTCTGAAAACTTATCAATGCAACTTATCAGTGTCAAAGCAATGGTGTTTCTGATTGTGGTGATCATCAGTGATCTGAAGAAGAATAGTTGGTATGGGTTACATTTTATGATTAAACTAAGTATGTAAAATATATAATAAAATAACATTCTAATGTTTTAATTTAAATTTGCTATGGGGTAAATGGGATATGGTCACTAGTTAGTATGAGATGAGGAACAGGATTCTCTGCAGACCCTATTTTGTATGCTAGAACAACAAAGATCCAGATACTTCCTCAATCCTTGATCCCAGGTGATGCCATCTATTCTTTTTGTGGAGAGATCATGGGCTATTTAAAAAAAAGAAATCATACAGCTCTTCCTTAAAAATAGAGAATACAGCATGACCTTTAGCTGAGCTCTGATGTCATTCCTTTCTGCAAGAGATACTGGGAATATCACTGCCCTGTGGATGCTTGTTGCTTACTGTCTTTTCCAGATTACTGTTCACTTGTCTGCTGGGACTCTGAATCTAGATATCTGGCTAGGAAATAAGAAATTATAGTTATTAGTTACCTGGATATTATTAGTCTAGGTATCTAGGATGCTGGTACCTTTGATAACATTAATGATTGTGATGGGCATTGTCTTAAATGGGGAAATTTGAACATGTTGGCTTCTAGGTCACTGTTCTGGTCATGAGGAATCCAGAGGCTCTTTCTGTGAGCTTATTCTGTTCTCAAATCTAAACACCATAAAATGAGCCATTCTACCAAGTAATGTTGAATTTGTGGTAACTGGATTCTAAAGATGCCTAAGTTTCTCTTTTGGAAGCCTTCAAAATAGGTAAGCTAAAACTGCAATAAGGGTTCTATAGGGGCTCTTAAGGATACTCTCCAGTCAATAGAAGGACCAGAAATCTCTATTGGAACTATTTCAGAAAGTCTCACCAGTGATCTTATATTTTTGTGCTAATGTTCCCAAAGAGCTTAAGATAAGCTGGGTCTTTCTTTTCCTTCCCTCCTCCCCCATTCTAGCTGATTAGATGAGAAGCTAAGGCTTCCTTATAGAAAGTAACTTCATTGCTGAATCTAATTCTGTAGAATTAGGAGTCAAGGCCAAATAAAATTACACTGGTGCTACTGGAGATTGAAAAAAACAGGCATAGGACAAGAGAATTCCCTCCCCATTGACTTTGCTGGCCTTAAGGTGGCTAAATAAATCAATGGATCATATTTATGGAAGTCTTTTGCTTTGGGTTCTAGGCAGCGAAAGTGAAGCAAACTTCTATGATACTGCATTGAATGGTTGGCTGCAGAAAAAAAACATTTGGGATGAAATTTGAAGGTGGTGACTAACTCTGGGGGCATACAAATCAAGGTGCAGCCTTCTGACAATATCTTCCAATCTTGGCTCCTGTGGTATCTTGATTTCATGTTAGATACAAACTAATGGCCTATGCTGATTTCCATAGCTAGATGTGTGTGTATGCTACTGTATTGCTATATGCTATATAGTTGCTAGCATCTTAATTTTGACACAATTACCCTCTTCACTCATCTGTACTTTCATCTTGTACATCATCAGCATTTTTATTAACAGGTCTAGTCTGTGTTGGCAAATGAATTGGACTTCAACTGTTGCCTGTAGTGGTAAAGTACCAATGAATTTATGATGCCAAGAAATAGAATGATAAATTGTATTCTATAAATTCTCTTCTCACATTCTTCATGATGTGAAAATGGTGACTCGCTTACCTGACTTTTATTGAGACAAGTTGGCAAATTCAGGCAAGAATCACTGATTTGAGATGCTCTAGCTCCTGTTCTTCTGTTCCTGCTTTTAATGTCTTCAGTTTCCCTTGCCTATTTCATTGAAATTCTCAAGCCCAAGCCACCTATCATCTTACTTATTACTCCTATAAAATATTTGTATTTGCACAAGTAGTATAACTGAGGTATGTATACAAGTGTGAACAGTGACTGATGAAAATCCATTTGGGAGCTGGTATTACATGCCATGAGTGATTACACATGTGACATTCTCTTCCAGTATTATGAGGCTTCATTGTGGACATTGAAGAAAGTAGTTAATACAGTGTAAGTCTCAGTCAACTTTAGCTTGAATTCAGCAAATGTGCACTAAAGATTCCAGCCCAATGATAAAAATGCTTTTATAGTTTTTGATTTGTGAGTGTTTTTTTCATGAACTTTATCCTTAAAATAGAGTATGGTAAGGAAAGACAGGCTCCTACCTTGTTCACATGAGATATGAACACAGATGTGCTCTTGGAGCTTGCAGCACCCTTCTCAGTACTGAAATGTCATAAGAATTTATTTGCTATATTCTGACCAGACCATAAACAGATATTTTAACATCAGTGATATGATTATCTTCAGTATTTTTCTATTGACCAAGGTTAGGATTTTTTTTTTTGCCATTAATAGGTAATACGTTATGCAAAGTATTTAGCTTTTATAATACATTATAATTGTTTTAAAAGGTGGGGGGTAAAAATGGGCTGCATCACTGAGTAATGTATTTTACATGAGAAATTTCCCTTGGATTTGACTTTCATTCCTTTAGTACTCTTGTTATATTTCTTTTGGAAGCAGTTAAAAAGATTTATTTGAAAACACCTAAAAGTTATGTATATTTTATAAATATATATATTACTAGAAACACACATATATAGACTATATATATATAGTGTATGTGTGTGTGTGTGTATATATACACACATACATACATACATATATACACACACATACATATATATACACATAGACATAGACTATATCTATTAAACCATAGGTGCATTTTGCTGTTTTATGTATTGAGTTCTTTGGGGTAGTTTTTGCAAAGGTTAAGATATGAGTATGACATGAGTGTTGTACTATTTGCTTATGTAATACATAGTTTTAAATGTTTTAACTACTGTATATATTATATACACTATAGGCCAGCATGTTTGTTGGAAAGATTGTCATCCTAGTTTATTAAAATTTATATGTAAGAAAAACTGGCTATTCAAATGTGAATTGAAAAAATTCTATTCTAAAATATTACATTAAACATTTAGGCTTTTTAATGAATAGATCTTTTATTGAAGGTAATAGTTAAGGAAGGAGAGGTGCCTTTTAAAACACAAAACAATATAGCCTTATAATGAGGATGATGGGAAGAGTGTGTATTTTGTATGTTTGTGTGTGTGTATACATGCACGTATACATGTGTATACTGGATATGTATTGTGTGTATATATATACACACACATGTGAACTGTGGTCCTTAATGTTTCCTTACTGTATTTATTAAATTTGTGGGTCTTCAGGGTATTATGTGTGAGCCCATCTCTGTGCTCTTCTGAGTACTACATAACACTTTTTTAGAATATTTATGAGAAATTAGAAATTTCAATGGAGGAAAGGCTATGCTATTCATTTTTTTATATTTGTATTAGAATTTATATAAGAAAAAGTGCATGTCCACAAAATGATGGAACCTTATTTAATTTGGGTAACTATGTCTCTTGAAAGGTTCCTTTTTTAAAAGCTTCATGTATTTTATCTTTTTTTTTTTTAATTTTCACTGGAGATAATATGTTTCAACTAGCAAAATGTTATTTTTAGATCATATAGTTCTGGACAAGTTAAAAATCCCATCCTAAGAAAGTTTTAAAGCATTTAAACAGCATCTTCCATACCTACCTCTCTATCACTATCTCCATATTTTTCTTTAAAGGAAAATCTTGTTATGTCTGAAATGAAGGTTTATACAGTCTACAAATATATTTTGGTGCTAAAAATTTTGTCATTTAAGTTACACGCAGTCTAGATTTCCCAAATAAAATTTTAGATTTAGAATTCTTTTGTTCATTGTGGCTTGTGAATGACTAGAGTTAATAAGTCTTTAGTTGATGAGTATGAGATCTTAGTCACCAAGTTTCTCACTTAGTTTTAAGTGTCATTACTCTGATGGATCCATGACCATTCCATATTCTTCCCTCCACCAGTATAGATCATAGCCTCTTCATATCTTCTTATCTAGTATAATTCTTATCCATGGCAATGTGTAAATCTTCTGTAGTCAATCTACCTAGTGTGCTGAAATCTGTTAGCCCACTTGCTTTCTTGGTCATAAATGTGATCAATGATGCCATTCCCATTACTACTTCCTTTCAAATCATTCTTGGTAATATGTTATATCCTACTTGTACTTACCATATGTTTTTCCATTGCCCTTTGAGAATTACTACTATAAATTTACCAAAGGTTGAAGCTGAACTAATGTATCAAAAGGATCATTGAAAAGAGCTTTCCAGAGAAATTTAATCAGATTATTTTAATAATTTACAAATATCTGATTTTGATTACAGCTATTACTAATGGCACCTATGTTAAGACATTTTTTGTAATCTTATTAAATGTTTTCTGTGGAATTGAGATTGCCACAAATTATAACTCATAGAAACTTATTGTTATGATTTGGCCTTAATCTCTTGATTATTACTAAAGTTCATTAAGAAAAAGGATCTAGAAATCTGCCTGATTAAAAAAAAATTATATACTATTTTGCTAATTTTGACTTAACCATTAAAAGTTCTTGTTTTTGTTTTCCACTTGTTTGTCCTTTTCTATATGATAGGTGGCATTTTGACAGAAAGATGAAAAGGTTAAAGCATTTAACTGATCTTTCTTATGTCTTTGCACTTTTCTTCTGTGACACTTTTCAAGTACCCTGATTTCTTTGTATGCAAATGCTGTGTTGGACTTGACTCCCAGAAGAAACTACCTCCATGGCTATCTCCTCTCATACATCTTAAGATCAGGAATTGACATATACTTTGCTCTTTGTTTCTACATCTAAATTTGTCTTTTTCCAGTATTACTCAGCAACCCCTTTTCCTTTGAGGTTTGTTTCATTCATTTATTGTCTCCTAATCCATACCTTTGTTGTGTTTATCTGCCAGTTTCTAAATCCTATTCAATCCATAATCATTCAGCAGATAATATTTAAAGTGTCTACTGTGTGTGAGGCACTGTACAAGTTATTCCTCCTTTTAAAAAAAGTTCAAAACCTGTTTCAGTCTTCCTTATTTTATACCTATGCTTATCCTAATAATGTCAGTTCAGTTCCCATGATCCTCATCTTCATTCACCAACACCAGTAGTGTGGACAGTCATACCTTTGATCTAATAGTACTTACACATAACTACTGCCTTCTTTTTCCATAATCCCTAACTTCCCTCTGGTTCTTAAGTACCTGTCTTTCAACTACTTCATTCATTGTCTTAAGCAAGACTATTAGTTTTTCCATGCCTTTTCTTTCCCAGTTTACCTGTGCTCTAACTTCATTTTATTCCCTTTGTGATCTTAATGAGTTCAATTAGCTCTCTTTCCTCTGTCTTTGAATCCTCTGTTCTCTTATACCACTACACATGCCTAGCCAAATCCCAGCTTCACATCACTCCCACCATTTGATGCATACACTCCTATTCACATATTACTGAATGTCACTGGAAATTTCACGTTGGTGCAAATTAGATCCAACACAAATTTCTCCTTTAACACAACTGGACCTTTATTGATAAAGCAAATCTTTTTATTCTTGAGTGACTATCATATTCTCCACAGTAACTTTGAATCTCTTCTCTCCTCAAACCCTTCCTTTCCTTTCAGCTGTGTATCTTGTCTCCTTTATTGAATGGGGGGAAAAAAACTATCCATCATAATCTCTTTCCTATTCATTATCCTTCCACATCATCCTCCATTCTTTTACTCCTTTGTACCAGTCTCTAAGGAAAAAGTGACCCCCTCCCTCTTTATTTTTGGTTGACCCTTCTTGTGTTATATAGTTCTTCTGTTTGTGCATTTGATCTTGTTTCCTCCATTCTCCTGCAGAAAGTTATGTCATTGATCATTTCCTCTTATATTCAGTCTCTCCATAGCTATTAGATTCTTCCTGCTTTTTACACTCATGCCAGGTCTCCCCATCCTTAAAAAGCTTGTATCTTTTTGCTTTTTTGTAGGCAATTTCCCAGAAGGGACTCTGTATTTTCTATTTTCTATTTTCTATTTTCTATTTTCTTATTTTCTATTTTCATTATCTCACTTAGCTACTAACTAACTACCACTTAGCTTAAATTCAGGATCAGTGAAACTTTCCTCTGCAAGGTTATCATTGATTTCTTTACTGCTAAATCCAGTGTTCATTTCTGCAACTTTGTAGTCCATGTCTAGGTTTCAATATAGTTTTCTACCTAGACTTTAATGCTGCTGCTGTCTTGGTTCTATGAGATCCTGAATGTAGTTGCTACATTATTATCTATCTCCTACCCATTAAGCATGAACAACCTTCAAGACTATAACCTGGCCCTTATCTTCCTTTTGACTGCCCCCCCCCCCATCTTAATTGCTGTGAGTCAATTATTTCTATGCAGATAATTCCCAGACTTGAGTTTGCAGTCCTGTTGTTACTCCTGAACTCCAGCCCTATATTACTGGCTAGCTGATTATCAGTCAGTTAGCATTTATTAAGTGCACACTATGTGTCAGACAGACACTATGCTTAATGCTAGGGATGCAAAAAGAACGGGAAAGTCGCTGCTCAGTCTAATGGAGGAAATAGCAAAGATACAAATAAATGATAAAATAAAAATCTCTACTTGAATTTCAGATTCAACATAGTCCAAAACCCACTCCTTCAAACTTTAATCTTCACCAAAGGAGATCATACAGATTTACAGTCTGGGTACCATTCTTGACTTTTTTTTCTTTTACTGCCTGTATATAGTTACCAGGTTTTAGTGATTTTACTAACAATTCTTGCATTTGACTTCACTCACTGCTTAGCACAGTGATTTGTATATAGTAGACAGTAAGCTCTTAATTACATGATTACTGAATTGAATCAAAATGAATGAGAAATAAATAAATTTTTTATGCATCTTAAATTTTTTTTTTTTTAAATCAAGGATTTCCTGGATTTTTGGTAGTCAAGCTTTTGATGTGAATTTTTCTGGGACCACTTGGGTGTCATGTTTGCTGACTACCCATGCTGACTTGGATTCGTTCTTGTTGTTCACCAGTGAGTTAACCCATAGTGCCTTGTTGATATAGATGGAATGAGTCTCTGTTGGTTGCCCTTTCCTCTCTAAAAATAGAATAGTTGATTTGTCTATAAGGAGCTGCTAAGTTGACAGTGCTACTTTTTCAATTTTTAGTAATTGAAAATCAATGAATACTTGTATTCTGCATTTCACCATCTCCTCATGCCTTGATCTCCACATAGTTCCCAAGCCTACTACATTTTTCTATTTTATTTCATCAGTGCCTATCTGGAACCTGTCCTAAATTGGGGCTAGGGAAAAAGTTTCCTGTTTTTTAGTTTTTTTCCTCTGGAACTTGTCCTAAATTGGGGCTAGGGAAAAAGTTTCCTGTTTTTTAGTTTTTTTCCTCTAGTTAAAAATAGATTAATCTTTTTTGTTTGGTTTGTCAGTGATATCTGAGCCATGTTAGAAAAGGCTGCTTCTTTGTATCACTAATATATATGTATGTATGTAGATGTTTTCTAAACTATACAGATTTTTCAGGGTCCTTAACTCTTCATTGAGATTTCCATATCAAAAAATGTTCATCCTTCATCCTCTCCTCCTATCAGTTAGCTCTGAAGTAATTGATTGATTTTCAGGTATTTTTTATTTAGTCAGATTATCTATAAATTTATCCAAATGTTCATTTTCATGATGAAAATATTTTCTTCTGTAAATTCAGGGTATGGGCAAGTTAATTAAGAAACCCATTTTGGGTGGCTCTAAATGTACTCTTTTTAAAAAATAAAGTGTAAGCACATAGAGTCCATGGTATAGGTGTGCCAAGAATTGTTATAGAATTATGTCAGACCAGACTCTAACAGTGGAATTATCAGTGGGTGTAAAATATACTATTTTATTTTGTGGGAATAGAAAAAAAGGAGTAAAAAAATTAGCTGAATGTAACCATGTATTGCACAGACTTGTAAGTGGCCCTAAGTGCTAGTTGTACTCAGGGAAAGATGAAAGATTTATTATGGAGAGGATATGTTCTCTGGAAAGCCAGTGAGAATTAAAATATTTTGTTAAGTTAGGCACGTGCTACTTTTTGGAGACATTTTACCCCTGCTGATAAATATTAAATTTTGTGAATGTTAAGCTAAATAGTTTTAAAATTGGATCATTCAAGTGTTTAACATAAGCTGTTTTCAAGTTAAATCCATTGATTTTGGTATAGACTTAAAAATAAACTTAACTTCCTCTACACTCCTATCTTTCACTCAGGATATTGGATTTTCTTCCACATTTTGCTGTTTTAGAATAATCAAAAGTGTTCTATTCTCTATCTACCTACCAACCCCATACATGCATCTCAAGCTCATGAACCCTTTTAAAAGGTGATCCCTTAAATCCACTACACTCCTTGGTCTAATCTGGAGATCCAACAAAATGAGCTATCCAAATGTAATTTTCTGGGTTTAAAAAATGGGCCATTTCTTTTGGTACAGGTTTGCTATGATTAAAAATAATGAATCATCAGATGCTTTGTAGGTCATCTTCATTATCATAAGAGGGCTTTGAGAGTCTCATAGAATTTAGAATCTCTGCTGCCATTGAGAAGGCCAGAAAGGACCTGATTTTTCCAGACCCATAGAAGTTATAAATATGGTAGTTACATTGAGATTCATATCTAAAATGTCAGAGGCACCTTACAGCCTAAAAATACTGAACTTAAGTGAAATACAACCATAGACATCTTTCCAGTCTGCTGCTGTCCCATGTTCTACTGCTGCTGAAAATTACCAGGACATTTATTTAAAGATGTATAAAGAACAGAAATGATACTCTCATATAAGAGGGTTTGTTTATAGAGTTAGTTAGAGCCCATTCTCTCCCCTGTGCCATTACCTTTCTTTCTAAGGATTTGTTTAGTTATAGAACCTGCAAAACTCATGGTTCCAGCTAGTGCAGTCCCCTGCCTTGTGCATTACTAACTACCAAGGATTCCAGACACATTTCAGAGGTATTAAAATGCCATGAGCAGCTCTAGTCACCAAAGTTTGAGGAAAACAACTTAGGGAATGTCATTCAGCAGAAGCTACCATCATCCTAAATCTAATAAGACATTTTCTCAGATTATAAAAGCATCACTAATAAAAATTGAGACTTGATGTGGGACCTCATTACTAGACTTGAAACCACCATGGAAGCTAATGCAAAGTTATGAATTTACTTTTATGGTCATTGAGAAAATTGTTCACAATCATTTAGGTATGCCTGTGGTTTTCTTTTTTTTTTTTTTTTTATTTAATAATAACTTTGTATTGACAGAATCCATGCCAGGATAATTTTTACACAGCATTATCCCTTGCAATCACTTATGTTTCGTTTTTTCTCCTCCCTCCCTCCTCCCCCCCCCAAGATGGCAAGCAGTCCTATATATGTTAAATATGTAGCAGTATATCCTAGATACAATACATATTTGCAGAACCGAACAGTTCTCCCACTGCACAGGGAGAGTTGAATTCAGAAGGTAAAAATAACTCGGGAAGAAAATCAAAAATCAAATAGTTCACATTCATTTCCCAGTATTCCTTCTTTGGGTGTAGCTGTTTCTGTCCATCATTTATCCAATGAAACTCAGTTAAGTCTCTTTGTCAGAGAAATCCACTTCCATCAGAATACATCCTCATACAATATCGTTGTCGAAGTGTATAATGATCTCCTGGTTCTGCTCATCTCACTTAGCATCAGTCCATGTAGGTCTCTCCAAGCCTCTCTGTATTCATCCTGCTGGTCATTCCTTACAGAGCAATAATATTCCATAACATTCATATACCACAATTTACCCAGCCATTCTCCAATTGATGGGCATCCATTCATTTTCCAGTTTCTAGCCACTACAAACAGGGCTGCTACAAACATTTTATGCCTGTGGTTTTCAAAACAAAACTAAATCACAAATTTCCAAAGTCGGAGGTGGAAGTCATCTACCTCATACAAGAAGGAAACACATCTGGTTTTATACTTCAGCTGGATCAGGCACTGTGCTAAGCACTTTACAAATGTCATTTAATTCTCACTCCCACCCTGGGAAGCAGGTACTATTATTATATCCATTTTAGAATTGAGGAATCTAAAATCGTAAGTGACTTGATCATTGTCACATAGCTAATGATCAGGGGTCAGATTTGAAGTCGTTCCTCCTCACCCCAGCTCCAATTTTTCTATTTACTTCAATACTTAAAAGTATCAGTTGTAAAGGACTTAGTACACATAACTGCCAGGTACATAGAAGGGATTTAATAATTAAATAATTTAATAATTGTTTGTTCCCTTCCTCTCTCCCTTGAGAGCCCCAGCAAATTGCCTTTGAACCACTTCTTAAAGATCTACAATAATAAGCAATTATCTATTATGGACAAATCTGTGTGTCAGTTTCCTCAACTATAAAATAGGGATAATATTTATCTCCCAGGGGTTTTGTGAGAATGAAATGAAATAAAACACTAAAGTTTTTGCTATTTGACTCCTGTACTTCCTAGAGGCAACTAGGTGGTAAATTGTGCTTGAAGTCAGGAAGAGCGGTGTTCAAATCCACACTCAGACACAATCTGTAACCCTGGGCAAGTCACAATCTCTGCTGCAATTTCTTCAGTTGTAAAATAATGCTACTTCACAGGGTTGTGGGAATTAAAAGCACTTAATTGTAAAGCACTTAGCAAACAGACTGATACCACTTAGGTATAAAAGTGCTTATTCCCTTCCTCTTCTCCCCTACCACTCACCTTTTTAGGACTGCTCTGGCTGAAAGTATTTCTTGATGTCCAACTTTATATCCCATCTCTGACACCAATCATGTATGAGCATGGGCAATCTATAACACGAAAACAATGCCTGGAATCCCCACTTCTCATATTTTCCACAAAGTCTAAATGAGATGATAGTGTCTGCCTCTGTCTTTGGCCAAAAAGAATATGTCGCATTCCCTCTTCTCCATGACAGTTTTTCAAATAATTGAAAATAGTATTCATTGTTTCCTTAAATTTCTTCTTCAGATTAACTATAGCTAGCCCTCCAACTTATTTTGCTATGATGACATTTCAGGTCCTTCCATTATTCTGGTTGTCATGCTCTGAGCACAGTTCCAGCTTTCCAGTATTCTTCCTTCGATTATAACATCAGCAATATCTAATATCTAGCCCACTCTAACAGCAAGTGATTTCATGTAGATTGATAATACCAAAGGTTATTGGGAAGAAGCCAAAGATAAGTTACAGTTCGTATCTCACACAAACCTTCCCAGCAATCCACCAATAGGCTCAATAAGGAATTGATAAAACTTTTTTCAGTTTAGTTGAAATCCTTCTTTATCATGGTTAATGCTATAGCAATGTTTTATAACTGCAAACACTTGGCAGTCTATGGACAAAAAACTCACCAGATTGGCTTCAATGCACTTCAAATACAAAGTGCAACACCAGAGGATTATGAGTCTCCATATTGGTAGGTTGTGACCATTTAAACCTCTTTTTCATAGGCTCTTAAAAAAGGGCATGTTTTTATTTCTGACTGTTCAGAAAGTAAAGGTTTTTTTTTTTTGAAGGTTGAAGAAATTTCTTTTTTATTGAAGCTTTTTATTTTCAAAACATGCAAAGATAATTTTTCACCATTGACCCTTGCAATACCTTGTGTTCCAATTTCCCCACCTTTCTCCAGCCCCCTCTCCTAGATAGCAAGTAATCCAATATATGTTAAATATGGTAAAAAATAAATATGTAAATTCAATAAAGGCATATATATTAATACAATTATCTTGTTGCACAAGAAGAATCAGATCAAAAAGAGAAAAAATTAAAATAAAATTCAAGCAAACAACAACAAAAGAAGTGAAAATGCTATGTTATGATTCACACTCAGTTCCCACAGTCCTCTCTCTAGTTGTAGATGGTTCTCATCATCACAAGATTAAAATCTTTCTTGAAAAGATTCTTTGGCAGTGTATAATTGTGAAAGATTAAGAAAGTAAAGTACTTTCAAAATTCTCAAGGTGCATCTTTCTTAATACTAAATTTGCATTCTATTCATTTTTATCATTCATTTAAAAAACCCTTTTTTATGTATTAGAGGAGATAAAAATATGAATAAGACTGTCCTGTTCTCAAAACACTAATGATTTAATATAGTTGAGCATTTCATTTTTTCATGAACAAAATTATTTATAGAATACTGTGTAAGCCTTCTGAATGAATGACCTTACCATCAAGGATTACAGTCTCTTGAGGGAAAAATGAGTGTTAAATTATGAAGCTTACAAAAATGAACTTAATACACACTAGAATTTCCTGAGTGTGTAGGGGAAATAGATTTGGCCAAGAAGAAGGATCACTTATGGTGGGAAAGATCAATGTAGACTTTATAAAGAAGTCTTTTGTCTTGTTCTATTGGGCCAAAGTATCCATTATGACTATCAGTCTTCAATCTGTGTTGTATCCCCCTATTAATAATGTAAGTTCCTTGAAGGTAAGACAATTTCTGCTTTTGTATTTCTATACTAGCATTTAGCTCAGTGACTGGCACAGGATAACCCCTTAATTCCCTCATTTATTTCTTCTATTAATAGAAGTTAAAGGAGATGGCCTTTTAGTTGTAAGTAAGAGGGCTACTTAATGAATACTCAAGTGCCTAAGAAGAGCCTGTGTTAGATGTTATATATATGAAAACATAAATGTAACAAGTCCCTGCTTTCAAAAAGCATGGGAAAGATAACATGCATAAATATTATATATAGGATAGATGCAATCTAATTTCTGAAAGAAGGATCACCACCAATTATACTCAAATTCTCTAAGGATAATCATGTAAGAGGAAATATACTCTCCACCATTTTAAGTCTTGAGAATCCTCATCAGTACCCTTACATTTACACAAATTGGGTGCTTATAATGATGTCACTATTAGATTCTAAACATAACCAGTTAGTTAACAATATGGGAAAGAAATCATAATAATATCTCAAGTACTCATATAGTAAAGCAAATCCAGGAATAATAAGTTCTTTACAATCCATGTGTAAACCACATATATTCTACCATCAATGTACTCAGATTTTATGAAGGGAATAGGCACACACTTTTTTTTTTTATTTGCAAGTTATATGCATGGGTAAGTTTACAGCATTGACAATTGCCAAACCTTTTGTTCCAATTTTTCCCCTCTTTTTCCCCATCTCCTCCCCCTGATGGTAGGTTAACTAATACATGTTAAATGTGTTAAAGTTTAAATTAAATGCAATATAAGTATACATGTCCTAACAGTTATTTTGCTGCACAAGAAGAATCAAACTTTCAAATAGCGTACAATTAACCTGTGAAGGAAATCAAAAATGCAGGCGGACAAAAATATAGGGATTGAGAATTCTATGTAATGGTTCACATTCATCTCCCAGAGTTCTTTCGCTGGGTGTAGCTGGTTCTATTCATTATTGAACAAATGGAACTGATTTGGTTCATCTCATTGCTGCAGATGGCCACATCCATCAGAATTGATCATCATATAGTATTGTTGTTGAAGTATATAATTATCTTCTGGTCCTGCATGAGTTCATGTAAGTCTCTCCAGGCCTCTCTGAAATCATCCTGCTGGTCATTTCTTACAGAACAATAATATTCCATAACATTCATATACCACAATTTATTCAGCCATTCTCCAATTGATGGGCATCCTCTCAGTTTCCAGTTTCTAGCCACTACAAAGAGACTTGCCACAAACATGCACAGTTTGATAACTTTTTGAGCATAGTTCCAAATTATTAGGCACACACTTAATGAAATGTGGCAAGAAAACATGTGAGTGAAGAAAATCTGTGTATTCATGCTATCTCACAACTCTATACTGTAAGCTTTAATGCCTTGAACCACACCATACAAAACTGCTCTGCTCCCAGTCTGCACCCCTTCATTTTCTCAGCATTCCCTATATGGACAAATCATCTTTCTTTCAACTTCTGAGATGAGTACTGTGAAAATATTACAGTCTTAATTTAACTAGCAGTCCCTTTTAAGTCAAAAAACTACAAATACAGACAAGCTTGTCACTCAAGTAGGTTGCTATGCTGGCCAATCAACTTGTAACAAACAAAACTCTCAGAAAAAAGAGCTTCAAAAGCTATTTTACCTTTCTGCTTCCCACTGTCCCCTTAAATCAGGAGTGACAACAGAGAACAATGTACAATTCTGAGAGACTTCATCTCAAACTCTAGATGTCCCTGAGGGGCATTAGTTAATTTCAAAGCTTTTGCCCAATGAATTCCAGTCTCTCTTTAGCAAATGAAGAAACCTTTTTTAAGCTAACTGTTCCAGGTACTCCTGCTTTTATTGAACAGAAGTATCTCTTTTAAACTTTTTAAAATTTAAAAAACTTTTAAAACTCTTTACTGTTTCTTCAGTTTCAGTATGCAATTACAAGCTTCTTTGATACTACTTAAAATGGCTCAAACCAGAGTATCTTCAAACTTAGACTCATCTTTCACTTACAATGTAAAACTCTAGACCTTTTGAGAGAACTGTGTTATCCACATTTTACATCTAATATTTCCATCTCTTCCATCTAATTATATTATCTTTAATATTATTATTTTATCTTAAATATTAAAACAGTTACATACAAATGAGTTAATAAGTTCCAACATAGACTTCAGTATAGACTTTCACTGTATTTTTGATTGCCATTTTAAAATATTTTAATTTCAGTACTTTAATAAGTAAAATGTTCTCTTCCTTTTTGCACCATAAAACTGTTTGTGTACAAAAGTCCCAAGCTTTACAAGGTGATTTAAGGTATTATAGTTATACTACAGTTCATTTTCTTTCTCCTTTGCAATTACACTGTTTATAGCCTGTCTAAAAAGTATGTCTTAAACACAGATTTTTCACTATATCCATTAAACCAAAGTTCTTTTTCTTCTCCTTCCAGATACCCAAGTATTCATCTATCAAAGAGTCTATGCTTTTCCCTTTTCTAATTGATTTAATTTTCTTTATGTGAAAGTCCTGTTTCTCTCCCTAGATCTCACCAAACTGACAGAACCTTAAAGAAGCAATACTTTACATTTGTAATAAATGATAATAACACTTATATAGGGCCGACTACATGCCGATTTCATTTGATCCTTACAACAATCTTTTGAGTATTATTGTCTCCATTTTACAAATGAGAAAACTCGGGCAAAGAGAGGCTAAATGCTTTGTTGGGAGTCACACAGCCAGAAAATGCCTGCGGCCAGATTTTGCTTTCTTCACTGCACCACTTGGCTGCCCTATATGCATTGTATTTATACCTATCTATGTCCTATATATTGTCTTCCCCCATTAAACTTCTTGTGATCAGAATGTAGCATAGCTATTGGCTTTTAAGTGAGTATTCAATGAATGCTTGTTGATTAAAGTGATGATTGTATGAGTCAGAAGCAAGAGAGATTTGGGGAATAGACATGACAAAATTTGGCAACTGATTAATAGAGTGGGGAATCTAGGATAAATGGAAAGATTGTAAGCCTGGGAGACTGACAGAATGGTGGGGTCCTCAACAGAAATAGAGCAGTTCATCTTCCATTTACAAAAGGGAAAATGAAAAATCATTTTATTCTAAATGGTTGAGACAAATTACAGAATCAAATGAGACCTAAGAGACCATCTAGTTCATCCCATACCTTGTACAAGAATCCCTTCTTTAATATCTATTGCAAGTAATATACAGCATCTGCTGGAAGACTGAACCTACCACACACTAAGAAAGCATATTCCACTCTGGCTTAGCTGTAACCACAAGATCTGTTTATTTATACCCAAATTTGGTTAAACCTAAGTTTGCCCCTTTGTGACTTCCACCCATTGCCGCTAGTTATGCTTTTTCTGGCTAAGTAGAAATCTCTAATCCTCTCCTCCTTCCCCTCTTGAAATACTTGAACAGAGCTCTTATATTTCTCCTATAGCTAAGCATGCATAGTTTCCTATATTGAATCTTATTCTGAATTCTTGAATGACTATTATATGCCAGCATTATTCTACATAACAGGAGCAAAAAGACAAAAACAAAACAGCTTCTGATCTCAAGGAACTTAAGGTATAATACAAAGTATAAAGTGAAAGGGGCAAGAAAGAGATGATAGTATTCTAAGAAAATCTGAAGTATGAAAACGCATTCATTACTGAGGACATCAGAGAAGCCTTCGTAGATCAGATCAGGTCTCAGTCTGGTGGGCAGAAAGCATTTCAGATTAGCATTGCAAGCACAGGAAGTGACAATAGGTTATCCAAACACATGGAAACTGGAGGTAGACTGCTGAGTCCCAGGACAAATATGCTAAGAGAATATGAAGGGGAGGAATGTAAGGTAAATTCTAAAAAAAGTTTAACACTAGATTGGGAAAAGTTTTAAATGCCGGACTATAAAGTTTGCCTTTCAATTTAGAGGCAATGGGGAGCCTCAGAAGGTTTTTGAGCAATGAAGTAACATGGACAGATCTTTGTCTTACGAAAAGTATTTTGTGTATCAGATCTTTTATTACTAGTCAAAAAACTGGAAACTAAAAGAGTATTCACCCGTTGAATAGCTAATAAATTATGGTCTATAATGGAAAGTAATTGTGCCATAAGAAATTATGAAATTTTGAGATAATGGAAATAACTATGAACTGATATGGAACAAAGTGAACAGAACTAAGAATTTGTAAAATGACAAATTTAATTTATATAATAATAACTTGTCACTTTGCTCCTCTCCCAGTAACCATCCATGCTTTTTAATAGCAGCATTTATGTGATGGGAAAATGCTTTTGACTTAGATATTTTTTTTTTGATTACTGACCTTAACATTTGCTAACTGTATGATTTTGACCAAATTATTTAATTCCTCAGGTCTTTATGTTCCTTATTTGTAAAATGGAGGAGATAAAATTTAAACGGATTACCCAATATTTGGTGAGAAAAATGCTTTGTAAATGATAACACTGTTATATAAATACAAGTCATTATAAAGTACAGCCCAATCTATAAATTGTTTGAAACTGTTTTCTGATGCACTAAGCAAATTGATTAACATCATCTGGATTTGTGAATCATTGTGATATAATCATGTAACAAAAAGAGACAAGAAGAAACTGAAATCACATTTTGATCATCATGACAGTTTTCCAATCTAATAAAGCCAAATATGAAATTGGTATACAAGAGTGATGAGAAAGCCTGCATTCAAGACCAGCCTCAGACTTAAAACTATTTGCTAAACTCTGAGCAAGTCAATTAATTTTTGCCTGTCCCACTTTTTCTGGCTATAAAACTGGTGATAATAATTGCACCTACCTTTCAGGATTTTTGTGAGGACCAAATGAAATACTTGTAAAACATTTTGTAAATTTAAATGCTAGCTCTTGTTGATGTTATTATTAATCTGACCAGTTGTGATTTCCTCTCATTGGTCTTACATCAATCAGACTTTTGGGTGAATCCTTCTTTGATATATACTTCTAAATACTTGAAGACAGTTATCATGATCCCTTCCCCCAAAGTTTTTTTTTCCTCAAGGCTTTCAATCCAGACTCCCTAGGCATGGATCCAAGGGTTTTCCCCATCTTAATCAGCTTCCTCTGGACACTTTCGAGTTTATCAGTGTTTTCCCTAAAATATTTTAACATTGTTTATTATCCCAGCAAAGTGTCTTTAGCCTAGTAGGCTGCATGATATAAATTATTATTGGAATATTCTGATTTTATCTTTCAAGGTTTACTTGTAAAGTGATGTTATCCAAAGAAGGAGATGGCCTATTTAAGTAAACAAGTGTTGACATCCTAGCTTGACAAAAGTAACACTGTCAGAATTATTCTTGTTTCCTGAGATCTTTACAAATAGTACTCACTGCCCAGTGAAGCTGTCCCTTCAATGAAAGGACTGATTATGTGGTGCTATTTTTCTTTTGGCTGAAATGTTCTTTAATTGAAAGGTCAAAGAAGTTCTATGGGAGTTCCAAGGCCTTACATTTAGGTCATCAGAGCTGGAAATAATCCCAGCTCTTTTCCCTTTGCAGTTTGTTCCCTAAACTCAATGGAAGCATTTTCTTGGGCAAAAACAAAATTCTGTGACTCGTTGCTCTTTCAAGAAAATTCTGTCTTCTCATTTATTTTCCTTGGTGCGTGTCTTAGACACTCATTGCCACTGTGGTTTTTCACTTTTAGACAAGTCCTTGTTCAACCCAGTCCTTTGCCTTCAAAAGGTTGCCTTCACTCCCACTGATGATCTCAAAGCCCTTTCCTCACTGAGATTAAAGGAAAGTCTGTAGGTGAGTCTGGTTAAAAATAAAACAAAACAAGATTCTCATTAATACCCTAAAGCATTTGTAGTTAGAGAGGGTAAGGTCCAGTTGTGTTGCTTCTGGCCTGAGTTTGTCTCATTTGTGCTGCTTGGAGAGATTCTGCATTTGGGTGCCCTGTGAGAGCTCTTTGTTGGTCCTTCCTTGAGAATTGCCAGGTTCCACTTTGCTGTTTACCTGAGTAAGCTCTGCTCTGTTCTTTTTGCCCAAATGGTTGTTGGAAAGGCAATGAAAGAACCACACAGCTGGATGGGAAAGGAAGGCTGTCCTGCCAAGCCAAATGTATTTCTTGTTTATGTGGGTGGCTCACAGATTGTAGCCTAAAAATGTGTGCAAGGGAAGGATGAGGATGTCCAATGTTAATTCTCATTAAAATTTTTTATTTGTTTTAAATCTCAGCCTTCATTTAAATTGTGGCCTTTGGTCTTGTTTGTTTTCCTCTACTGCCTGAATATGGCATTTTATACTAGAGATAGCAGGAATGGGTTCCAAAGGCACAGCATCTGTATCCCTGAGACAATGGAATATCTTTTTTTAAAACTGCCTATAGGCATAAACAAACAACATCTCTAAATTATTGATGCCCAACTGAAAGGAGACGCATTTGGTGGTCAGTAGCTTTCTCCAGTAGCACATGGGGCAAAATTCAGAAAACTGTTGAATACATGCTCATTTTGCAAGCACAGTCTCTAGCAGACTGTAGGGCACTTGTCTTCTGCTATCATATCATTTAGTCTCAAAGAGCTACTTGAGAATGTCTATACTTGGTGAACTGAATGAATGTCACTATTCTAATTTTCTTATTGGTTCAGGTGAAGAATTTATTCCTATATAATGAATTCGTTTTTACTTTATTTTTTTAGTCTGAATCTTAATCACTTAGGTTGTAGTTGTGTCTTTAATTACAGGAGATTAACTTGCCAAAATTCAAAAGAGCTGTTCTGAGGGAGGCCAGAGAAATCAGCTCCTATGATAACTTCTCTCTCTCTGTCTATAAGAAATCTTATCCCCTTTCATTTTACCCTGAAGATTGTCCCCATTATGATGCCCTTTTTCTCTCTCTAATTTCTAATCTTTTCTATCTACCCATTCCTTTTCTACTACCTATAACCTTGTGCACATCATCCCTATTCTCTTTTAATATCAGTCAAGAAAAAATCTTAGAAAAAACATTTCTATCCTTTCTCACCACTTCTCTTACTCATTTTCATTCTAACCTCTTGCAACCTGACTTCCAACATTTTCTCACAACTAAACCTGCTTCCTCCAAAGCTATGTAATTTTTTTTTTACTTGCCAGTACTAATAATCTTTTCTCAATCCTTATCCTTCTTGATCTCTCCATGCAGCATTTGATATTGTTGACTACCTTCCCCTTTTGGATATTCTCTTCTCACTGGATTTTTTTTATACTGTTCTCTTTTGTTCTCTTATTTGTTCTCAATTTCATTTTTTCTGGATTATCATCCATGCTATACCAACTTAATGTCTTTTAAGGCACTATTCTGGTCCTTTCCCTCTCAATAACCTCCCATGGATTTAATTATCATCTTTATACACTCCTAGATTTATATATAATTTGTGAGCTCTAGTCCCACATCACAAACTGCTCAGTAGACATTTTGAACTGAATATCCTATAGTGTTTCAAAGGTTACATTTTCAAAATAGAATTAATTATTTCCTACTCAAATCACCCTTCTTTTTAATTTTCCTATAATTGTCAAGACTTTAAATCATTGGGACTTAAGACTTTGATGAAATTGCTTGCTCTTACCTCTCACTCACATGATATAGCCATATATTAACAAGTCTTGTTATTTCTATCCCCACAATGACTCTTTCTTCTTTATCTTCTTTTTACTCCATAGCCATTATCCTAGTTAAGGCCCTTATTGCCTTTCAAATGGACTTTTACATCTGCTTCCTACTTAATTTCCCTATCTCAAATCTCTCCCCCTCTTCAATTCATCCTCCATGATTGTCAAAGTGATTCTCCTAAAGCATGTCAAGTCATCTCAAGTCCTTCTTTGATAAACTTCAGTAGCTTCTCATTACTGTGAGGATCAAAAATAAAATTCATTCTTTTGGAATTGAGCATCTTTTGCAACTTAGCTTTGATTTATTTTCCAGTCACATTACATATTTTTCCCTTTCTCTCACTTTGTAACCCAGCCAAAATAACTGTCTTGTTTCTCATGCATAATTGCATCTCTAATTTTGGGGTCTTTGCATGCCCTTGCCCAAGCCTGACAGGCACTACCTTCTTATCTTTTAAAATCTCTAATGATTTTCAAAACTTTAATCAAGGACCACCTTCTGCATGAAGCCTTTCTAAACTTCCCTACTTGTGAATGTCCTCCTTCCTTTTAACACCTGTGTACCTATTTTTACATTGACTATATATGTACATATTTTTCCCTGAGAGAATGTATGTCCTTATGGATAGGGAGTATTCCATTTTTGTCTCTTTATCCCTAGTGCATAACCCAGAATTTGATAAATGCTTGTTGATTGACCAGTTGTTTGAAGACTTATAGGAAATGGAGCTAAGAATATCATTGGATGTCACAACTACCTCAAAGCATTTAAAGGTACCAGATTCTTGACTAAAATTCCATATTTCCCCTCAATCTATCCATACACACTTAAATACATTTTATGTGTCCTGTAATGATTCTGCTCTATCATGAAATATCTGCATTTATTTTGAGAGTAGCCAGACCTATTGCTATCATTAGAAAAATAACTCAAAGGGTAGCCTTCAGTGAAAAGAACATTGAGACCTGTCGACTGAGAACAAGAGGAGCTAGGTGTGAAATCTAACTCTTATTGTCTATGTAACTTTTCGAAAGACATTTTCCTCTCTGTGTCTTTGCATTTAAACATAGGTGATGGACTACATAATCTCTTAGGACTTCTCCAGCTCTAAGTCATGAGCCTACTGAAAATTGTTCACTAGAGTTGTCTTCTATCCTTTTCTTTCCATTCTGTGTTTTATTAATGCTCTTTCTTTAAAAAAATATTGCTATCACTTCCCAAACTCCCCATTCCTATAAAATTGCCCCTTTAATAAATGAGCATAGTCAAACAAAACAAAACAAAATAAAAAAAACACATTAGCTATGTCTGAAAATATATGTAATTCTGCCCTTATGGCCCACTATCTCTCTTTCAAAAAATGAGAGGAATGTTTCATCATCAGCCCTTTGATGTTACTATTGGTCACTTCATTGATCACACTTCTGAAATCTCTCAAAGTTTTTTTCTTTTAAATTGCCATGATAGTTATGTAAGTTATTCCCCCTATTCTGTTTATTTTGCTTAGCATCATATTATATATCTCTCCCCAAGTTTCAGGAATTTCTTCATATTTGACATTTTTTGTAACATAACAATTTTCTATTATATTTATATGTCACAAATTTTTCAGCCTTTCTATGATGGATGAACACTCTTTTCCTTCTTTGCTACTATTAAAAAGATTATTATAAACATCCTTGTATTTATGGGACTTTTCCCTCTAATTTTGACCTTAAGGCATGTGTTTGGTAGTAGTATTGAGAATATGTACAGTTTAGTGACTTTTTCTATTAAACAGCATCACTTTTATATGAGAAAAGCAGCAAATTAAATCAAAGGTCTTCTAAAAGGTTGTGGGGAAAGGAAATACTTTATGGGTCAACATTTTACCAACATTTAACATCACATACCAAGATGAATTCCAATTGAATCCAAAATGACATGCTAAATTAAGAGGAGCAAGGACAAGCTAAATTAAGATAAGTAAGGCAAGTGTTATGAACCAATAAGGGACAAAGAGTCACAGAAGATAAAATGGATAATTTTGATTGAATTTTTTTTGTACAAATGAAAATCAATGTAGTTAAAATTAGAAGGACAGGAGGTAAATGGAAAAATAAAAATCTTTGTTGCTGTTTTTTCTGAAAAGAGTCTCATTTTCAAAACATAAGGAACTAAATTGATTCAAATGTATAAATAAATAAGAGGTATTCCTTATTTGAAAATTGGTAAAATAATATGAATAGGCAGTTTCTAAGGAAGAAATCCATTCTTTGAGTAGATTAGTATCAAAAATTAATGAAAATAGAGATTTTTTTCACCTCCCCAATTGCTGAATACTCATTTTCCAACTGTTTTTTTTCCAGAATCTGCCTAAAACTATCATATTAACTTCAGTAAACACTTAGTGTTTACTATGTGTCTTGTACTAGTGTAAGGTAACCTTACTGAAAAAGAAGAATCCTTAGTCACTTACCTCATAATCTATGTAGATAGATAAAAAATATATATATAGATGAAATAATTAGGTGAAAGCTTTTCTTGGTCTTTCCCCCCTCTTCTCTCACCCTTCCAGCTACAAAAGCTTCCCTTCTTCTCTGTATGTGTCTTGTATGTACTTTTATATTTCTATTTGTCTTCTCTGTTGGAATATGAGGATTGTTGAAGATAGGACAGTTAGTATTTTTCTTTGTATCCTCAGCATTTAGCACAATACTAAGTGCTTCATAAATGCTTAGTGGTTGATTGATTGTTTTTACTACTTGCAAGGCACTATGCTGTGTGCTGGGAATACAAAGATAAAATGAAAACCAGACCCTGACTTTAATGAGCTTGAGCTTATGTTTTATTAGGAGCATTTCAACATATAGATAGCTAATTTGAAGGAGAAAGCACTAATAACTTGAGAGATCAGAAAAGGCTTCATGTGGGAGATGATATGTATAATGATGAATAGTGGGAAAAAAAAGACAAGTCAGAGATGAGAGATGTCATACCAGGCAGGAGGACAGCTTGAACAAAAAGGTATGCAGGTGGGAGATGGAATGCCAAATGTAGGATCAGTGAGTGGGCTCATTTGGTTAGAACGAAGTGTGCTTAAAGAAGAGTAAATATGAAATAATCTTAGAAAGGTAGGCTACAATTAGACTGGGAAGGACTTTAAATTTCAAGATGAGGGATTTGCATTTTATCCTAGGGGCTATGGAGAAGTACACTGAAGATTCTCAAATAAGAAGTACAGTGGTTAAATTTGAACTTTAGGAAGATAATTTTGGTAGCTGTGTGGACACTATACTGGAGAGGAAAAAGACTGAAAGCTGAAGTCCTTGGAAGCTTTTAGAATTGTGCGAGTTAAAGGTCCTGAACTAAGATAATGGCTGAGTGAATGGAGAGAAGGGAATAGATTTAAAAGATGGTGTGCAGGTAGGTTCAACCTCTCTGGAGCTCAAAGGGGAGATTAAAACTAGATACATATAAGTATCATCTCCATAGAGTAGATAACCTATAGGAGGTAATGAGATCTATGAGAGAGAATAAGGAGTGAAGTGCCAGGAACAAACCTAATGGATACACTTGGTTAGAGGGGAATTATGAACTCTGATATATCAAATGATACTGAAAAGGAATAGTCAGACAGGTAGGAAGAGAGCCAAGAGAGAGTAGAAGCATAAAAACCCAAGGAGAAGGTAATAGCAGGAAAAAGAAGCTGATCAACTACTACAGAGAGAGAAAGAAAACAATAGCTATCTATAGATAATAATAGTTGGCTTTATACAATTTACAAAGCACTTCATAAATATTATCTCACTTTATCTTCACAACAACCTTGACAGGTAGATGCTATTATTAGGTGTATAATGAACCCAGCTGACATACTCATGTTCTTTCTTCTGGTATCATTCATCAGTGCAGGTGATTGGGAAAAGACCTGGTTAGGATAAACCAGAACTGGGATTTGATGAGGTACACATGGAGATAGAATAAGTGGGCAGAGGACTGGGGAAATAGACTTGCATTTAGGATGGTGATCAGGGCTCAATATGGAGCTTTTTAGTCATGTGAAAAACAATACTTGAAGTCATAGGAATTAGATTAGATCTCTGTAGAGATTAAAAAGATGAATGCTTGGGACAAATCTCTGGAAAATATATATCCTTCCAGGACAGAAGGGAGATGATGATCTATCAGAGGATACCCAGGAGCAGTAAACAAAGTAGAAAAATAACTAGGAAAGGAAAGTGCTATTGAAGTCAGGGGCAGGGGTGGGGTGCAGAGTACCCATAGTACAAAGTACACACAGCATAAAAACATTCTCCCACGACAATAGTAAAGGATTTTAGCGTTCTGGATCATATTTACAATAAGAATAAGACATGGATATGCTGTTGTTCCATTTTGTCTGACCCTTTGTGACCCCATTTAGTTTTCGTGGCAAAGATGCTGGAAGAGTTTGCCATTTTCTTCTCCAGCTCATTTTACAGATAAGAAAACTGAGGCAAATAGGGTTAAGTGACTTTACTTAGGGTCACACAGCTAATAAGTACCTGAGACCACATTTGAATATAGGAAGATGAGTTTTCCAGATTCCACGAACAGTACTCTACACCACCTAGCTGCCTCGGTAATATATTAGCATTGCTGTAATCTGTTAATTTTAATATTAAAAGATTGAGCCCTCCCTTCTTCTCACCCACTCAATTCCCCATTCTTCTCACCACCCCCACACACTCCCTTTCATAGTTACAGCTCCTTTCTGTGTTGTTTCACCTTATTGAAATGTAAGTTCCTTCTTGCTTCTTTTCAACAATAAGATAATTCAGGCCAATTCCTATAGATTTGTGATGGAGAAAGCCATTTGTATTCAGAGAGAGGACTACAGGGATTGAATATGGATCACAATATAGTACTTTCACCTTTGTTATTATTGTCATTGTTTGCTTGCTTGTTTTTTCCCCTTAATTTTCCCTTTGATCTGATTTTTCTTGTGCAGCATGATAAATGTGGAAATATATTTAGAAGAATTGCACATGTTTAACCTATATTGAATTACTTGCTCTCTAGGGGAGAACGGAGAGAGGAAGAAAAATTTGGAATACAAAGTTTTGGGAGGATGAATGTTGAAAACTATCTTTATTATAACAATGAATGTTAATTTTTTACATGTAATTAGAAAAAAAGTAAATGCTATTTAAATAAAAAAGAAAAAATAAAATAAAAACTTCCCATGGAAATACCAAAAAAAAAAAAAAAAAAACCCAAAACAAAACTGTAAACTCCTTAAGGGTGGGAACTGTCATTTTATGTATATCCAGCTCTTAATACACTGTCTGGCATATGGTAAGCACTTATTACATTACCTTTTTCATTAATTAATTAATGGGATGAGGAGGTTTTTCCCCATTAATTCATGGGATAGAGTTTTCTCATTCATTCATGGAGTAGGGAGATGAGAGGAGAATTGGGTCCTAGAGAATTTTGGTAGGAATGTAACTTTTTCTGAAGAGAACCAAGTTTCTGTCAGCTGGATACGGAAGATAACTGTCTTCGGACATAAGAAGTTCTGAGTTCAAGTCTTATCTCTGACAAATATTGCTTCCAAGCTGAGTGAGTCACAACCTTTTAGTGCTCCCTCTAATATTACCAATCGCAAACAGCTTTGAATTTGAATTGGTAGAAGGAATTTCCTCATCAGAAATTCCTTTTATATTTTTTATTTTTTAAGTAAAATCATAGGTTCAGAAAAAGTTGTTTATTAACACAAAGGAGGGATGTGACTTTTAACTGGAATTATGGTAACACTGACCATTGCTTTTGGTCAGGCTTCTATGGCCTCTTTATGATGACTTTATGCACATTGTTGTAATAATTGTTTGGATAGATCATTTTTTTACTTACTTCTTCACTCTGTGTCACTTTAGTCAAGTCTTCCATATGTTTGGACCTAGACAGAAAATCTCACAAAGGATGAGAAATAGAATTAAAGAAACTGAGAAATTAAGTGGGTAAACATTGGAAAAGCTCCTGCACCTCACTGAGTTCCTATTCCAAGAAATAATGTTCTCCAAATTTGTCTTGGTTTCAGTGATCTGTTGCTCATGCTGCAGTGAGTTTCCCAAATAATTTTCATTGATTAATAGGTGATATATCTCCCTCTTCTTGTGAGAAATAAGACAAATACAAAGTTGAGATGAATACACATGAGGACAACAGTTATTTGGAATAAGTGTAAGAATATTTAAAGTCTGATTCAATTCCCAACTTTTTCTAGTTATTTGTTTTAGTCAATAGTCTTTGCTTTGAATTAATGATTATTTTATCTGATCTTGTCAAAGAAGCAACAATGGGGACTCATGAGCTATAGATGTGACTAGATGCTTATCCCAACAGCATCATAGAACTTGTAGTTCAGAAGAGGGCTTACAGAAGAGCCTACCACCACCATACTACACTCCCTCTTTCCCCAACACAGACGAGCTGATTTTATTTAACTATTTTTCTTTGCTAGCAAGAAAAGCTCAGTTTAGGAGTTAGTGGTGAAGATTTTGGGTTCTATTTTCCCTACTTTTTCCAGTTTTTCCATTTGTAAAATGAATGCATTTTCTTAATTATATAATTCTTTATATAAATCTTTTTTAATCATGCAGTAATATTCCATTTTATTCATATGTAATACTTTGTTCAGTCATCCAGTACACCCATATTTTATTTATAGCTATTAATCTTTATAAATAATGCTATGATCAGCATTTTTCTACATTTAGGATTTTTCTTGCTGTCACTATATTTTTTTGGAAATAATCTCAATAATAGGACCTCTGGGTCAAAGTATATGAACAATTTAGTAACTGATAATATTTATAAAGTACTTAGTACAGTGTCTAGCATATAGTAGGCACTATGTAAATGTTAGCTATTATTATTAGCACTAATTCTAAATTGTTTTTAATAATTACTGAACTAATATATACAGCTCCAAAAGCGATGAATTAACATGTCTATCTTCTCATAGGCCTCCCAACTATAAGCCTTTCCATCTTAAAGGAGCTCTGCTAGCTTAAATAGGTATAAGATGATATGTCAAGATTGTTTAAATGGATAGTTCTCTTAATTTTAGTGACTTTGAACATTTTTAAGGTGGTTCCTAATTGTATTTATTTTTTTCAAGACTATTTGCTCATGTTCCTTAAATAGTTCCTAATTGGGAAATTTTCCTTATGCTTTTAAATTAGCATTGATTTTCTTATTTAATGCACAGAAGTAAAGTATTGCTATATAAAATTCATAGATGCCTGCTGGTGAAAATGTGCAGTTTATATTTGGGGTAACAATACAATTACTTCTACTTGTATTGACATGATTGAAATTAATTGGAATTCCTCTGGTCCTTAATTCAAAAATGCAGTGATCTTCTCATGGCATTATTTCACACACACACACACACACACACACACACACACACACAATTTAGTCAATTTAACAGGCTTAAGTAACTCTCATTATACCATATGTGTGCAAATAGGATATGAATCAATATAACCTTTGTAATTTTGTATGTCTTCTTCCAATATTTCATATGGAATGGTAATAGCCTTAGATTCACAAAACTCATGCAGATGGAGAGAAGGCTATTGCAGTAAAATGTAAGCTTCTTGAGTGTGTCTCTGTATTCTAAATAGAATGCCATACAGTGCCTTACTTATAATGGGTGCTTAATAAATGCTTGTCAAATTGAAAACAAATGAATACAAAACATGAAATTTCTCTTGTCTTCCACCAGGAGACTTTTCATCTCCCTTTTCAACTGAGGTTTTGCTGATATATTCTAATTTCAGTAATAAATAGGTTTTATCTAAATACCATATTTTAGCACAAGGTTCTGAGATCCCTTGTAATGATCAAGATAAGAAAATGATTATTAATAATTTCAATTGCATCTTGACTCTGTTCCCTCCCATCTCCAAATTCCCATAAACCCTCTTGCATGAAAAATCATGAAAGGGTTGTAACTTCAAAATGGTCATCCTGCTTATGTATCTACACATCTTAGATCAGTACAACAGAATGGCACTTTGAAGATAACCTAAGGGATGAGCTTATTGCTGTTGTTTTAATTTCTAGCTTTTTTAGGTGCATGCCCAGTTCATTGATCTTCTCTTTCTTTTTTTTTTTTTTTCATGTAAGCATTTAGAGATAAAAATTTTCCCTAAGAATTGCTTTGGCTGCAGCCCATAAATTTTTCTATTATCATTTTCTTGGATGAAATTATTGTTTATATTGTTTGTTGTTTCACCCGCTTATTCCTTAGAATTAGATTATTTAGTTTCCAATTAATTTTTGGCCTATTTTTCCATGGCTTTTTATTATAGGTAATTTTTAATGCATCATAATCAGGAAAAGATGAATTTACTATTTCTGCCATTCTACATATGATTGTGAGAGTTTTTTTTAATGCTGTAATACATGTGGTCAATTTTTGTGTAGGTTCCCTGTACTGCTGAAAAGAAAGTAAATTCCTTTCTATCCCCATTCAATTTTCTCCAAAGGTCTATCATACCTAATGTTTTCAAAATTCTATTTACCGCCTTAACTTTTTTATTTTATAGTTTTATTTATCTAGTTCTGATACAAGGAGATTGAGATCCCTCACTAGTATATAGTTGCTATTTCTTCTTGCAACTCTCTTAACTTCTTCTCTAGAAATTTGGATGCTATACCACTTGGTGCATATATGTTTAGTATTGATATGACTTCATTATCTATGGTACCCTTTTGCAAGCTGTAGTTTCCTTCCTTATCTCGTTTAATTAAATCTATTTTTGCTTTTGCTTGATCCAAGATCAGGATCACTGTCTCTGCCTTTTTTTTTTTTTTAACTTCAGCTGAAGCATAATAGATTTTGCCCCAACCTTTTACCTTTATTCTGTATATATCTCTCTGCTTCAAATGTGTTTCTTGTAAAAAGCATATTGTAGTATTCTGGCTTTTAATCTAGTCTGCTATCCATTTCTGTTTTAAAAGAGAATTCATCCCATTCACATTGATAATTAAAATTACTAACTCTGTATTATCCTGTCATCCTGTTTTTCCCAAGTTATACTTCTCCTTTTCCTCTTCTCCTTTCCCTCCTTACCAGTGTTATGCTTCTGACTACCATCTCCCCAATTTGCCCTTCTCTTTTACAGCCCTTCTCCCCTTTCTTATCCTTTTCCCCTTTGGCCTCTTCCTTCCTTTTTATTAGCCTCTTTCTTTCCTTTCCTTTTCTCCCTCCTATTTCCCTAATAAATGAAACAGGTTTCTATATGAAACTAAATACATATGACATTCCCTCTTTGAGCCAAATAAGATGAGAATAAGGTTCAAATAATATTCATCCTCCTCTCTTCTTTCCATCAACTGTAACAGGTTTCTTGTGCTTTTTTCATGTGATGGAATTTAATTCATTTTACCTCCCCTTTCTTCTTCTTTCAGTACAATCCCTTTTTCATCTCTAGTTTTTTTTTTAAATATCAACTTATACCTATACCTTCTAAAAAAGGTATCAAAGATACAGTTTTCAAGAGATATACATATCATCTTCTCATATAGATATGTAAACATTTTAATCTTTAAAAAACATAGCTTTTAAGAATTACACATGTTTAACATAGATTACTTGCTGTCTAGGGAAGGGGGTGGGAGGAAGAGAAAGGGAAAATATTTGGAACACAAGGTTTTGCAAAGATGAGTGTTGAAAACTATATTTTGTGGGGCAGGTAGTTGGTGCAGTGGATGGAGCACCAGCCCTGAAATCAGGAGGATCTGAGTTCAAATTTGGTCTCAGACACTTAACACTTCCTGCCTGTGTGACTCTGGGCAAGTCATTTAACCTCAATTGTCTCAGCAAAAAACAACAACAACAACAAAAAAAAAAAAAACAAACAAAAAAATTCTAAACAAGCTATCTTTGCATATATTTTTAAAATAAAAAGCTCTTATTTTTTTAATAGCTTTTTTCCCCTTTCCTTTTTACTTTCTTATGCTTCTCTTGAGTTCTATATTTTAAGATCAAATTTTCTATCCAGTTTTGATCTTTTCATCAGAAACAATTCAAAATCTCCTATTTCATTTTAATGTCCATCTTTTTCCTTGAAAGATAATGCTTAGTTTTGTTGCATAGTTGATTGTCAGCTGCAGTCCAAGCTCCTTTGCCTTCCAGACCCTTCAATTCTTTAAAATAGAAGCTGGTAGGTCCTGGGTAATTCTTATTGTGGCTCCTCGATTTTTGAATTGTTTTTTTCTGGCTGTTTGCAGTGTGTTCTCCTAATCTAATAATTCTGGAACTTAGCTACAGTATTTCTTGGAGTTTTCATTTTTGAGTCTCTTTTAGGCAGTGATTGGTGTATTCTTTCAATGGTTATTTTACTGTCTGGTTCTAGGATATCAGTACAGTTTTTCTTGATGATTTCTTGAAAGATGTTGTCCATGCTCTTTTTTCATTGTGGCTTTCAGGTAGTCCACTAATTCTTAGATTATTACTTCTAGATATAAATGAGGTATTTTATATTTTCTTCTATATTTTCTTTCTTTCTTTCTTTTTTCTTTCTTTCTTTTGTTTTTGTTTTGTTTGACTGATTCTTTTTTTTTTAATTTTTATTTAATAATTACTTTATATTGACACTCGTTTCTGTTCCAATTTTTTTTCCCTCCCTCCCTGTTTGACTGATTCTTGATGTCTCATTGAGTCATTCACTTTCATTTGTCCAGTTCTAATTTTTGGTGAATTATTTTCTTCAGTTAGCTTTTTTTACCTTCTTTTGCATTGGACCAATTATACTTTTAAAGGAGTTGTTTTGTTCATTTTTCTCATTTCACCAACTCTATTTTTTTTTTAAGGAATTCTCTCTTTTTTTTCATTTCACAATTCTGTTTTTTAAGGAATTGTTCTCTTTTTTCATTTTACCAATTCTATTTTTCAAGAAGTTGTTTTCTTTTTCCATTTCACCAAACCTGTTTTTTAAGAAGAGGTTTTCTTCAATTTTTTTGTTTCATTTTCCAAAATTTCCTGTAAAACTCTCATTACCTTTTCCCATTTTTCTTCTGACTCACTTTTAAGATTCTATTTGAATTCTTCCAAGAGAGCCTTTTGAGATGGAAACCACTATTTTGGTTTGAAGTTTCATCTGGAGGCATTTTGCCTTTAGTGTCCTCAGGGTTGAGTTCTTTTCTTCCTTGGCCTCATAATAGCTATCTATGGTCAGAGCTCTTTTTGTTTGTTTGTTTGTTTTTTGCTCATTTTTAAAGGTTGAGGTCTGCTCTGAGGCCATAGGGGAGAGTATCCTGAGCTTCCTTTACAGGTTGACAGGGGCTTCAAGCTGCTGCACTGAGGCTACTGTAGTTGCAGGCTTCCTCCCTGCACTGGGTGGACCTTTTCAAGTCCTGCCTATTATGCTGGGATTCAGGAGCTCACTATTTGCCTTCTGTAGTTGGGTTGGAGGTCTCACAGCTAGTCTGCTCATTCACTGGCCTTCTGAACCAGGACAGAATAGCCAACGTGGCTATATTTTGGCTAAGAGCCTCCCAATATATTCTCCATGTGAAACTTTTACACCCTGGCCTCCCTGCACTGTACTTGTGCTGGGCTGCATCTTTCCCTGACCAATTGAGACAGACCTGTGCTGAAGTCCTTTGAAGATATCTTCTCCTGGAAATTTGCTACACTCCAATTATTTGTGGGTTCTGTCATTATAAAATATATTCAGAGGCTTGATCTAATATTCATTCTGAAAGAAGCCAGGAAGAGCTCAGGCAAAGTCTTGTCTACTCTCCGCCATCTTGGCTCCACCCCTGAAATGGAATACTATTGTGCAATAAGAAATAATGAAGAGGCAGATTTCAGGAAAAACCTAGAAAGACTTGTATATGAACAGATGCAAAGTGAAATGAACAGAACCAGGTAAATATTATACACAGTATCAGCAACATGCTGGGATGATCAACCATGAATGATTAGCTGTTCTCAGTAATAAAGTGATTTATGACAAGTACAAAGAATTCATTAAGGAAAATGCTATCCAAATTAAGGAAAATGCTAGACTCTAAATACAAATCAAAGCCCACTTTTTTCCTACTTACTTTGTTCATGTATTTTTTTCTTTTTGATCTTTTTCTTCTTTCACAACTATGATTAATATGGAAATATATAAAAATATTCTACATGATAACACATGTACAACCTATATTAAATTGCTTACCATTCTATTTCAAAGTTCGATTTTTCTTGTGCAGCAAAACAACTGTATGGATATGTATACATATATTGTATTTAACATATACTTTAACATATTTAACATGTATTGGTCTACCTGCCATCTGGGGGAGGGGATGGGGGAAGGATGAGAAAAATTGGACAAAAGGTTTTGCAACTGTCAATGCTGAAAGACTACCCATGCATATATCTTGTAAATAAAAAGCTATAATAAAAAAAAATTGCCTACTATTTAGAGCAGTGGTCCTCAAAGTGTAGTCCAAAGAATTGTTGGGTCTCTGAAACCCTTTCAGAGGGTCCACAAATTCAAAACTATTTTTTATTTCTAATATAGTAAATACCTATACATTTAATCCATGTGAACAAAAACTTTTTTTAAAAGATCCTCGATAGTTTTTTTAACAACATGAAAATACTGAGAACAAAAGTTTGAGAATCACTGATTTAGAGCATGGAAGAAAGGAGAAAAATTTGGAACTCAAACCTTGTAAAAATAAATGATATATTTAACATGTATTGGATTATCTGCCAACTAGGGAGGAGGTAGGGGGAAGGAGAAAATTTGGAACACAAGGTTTAGAAAGGGTCAGTGTTGAAAAATTATCCATGCATATATTTTATAAATAAAAAGCTTTAATAAAAAATTGTAAAATAAAATAGAATAAATGATAAAAATTTCATTGCAATGTATGTGGGGGGAAAATTAAAATGCCAATTAAAAATAAATACATAAATAGATTTTAAGAAAGACTAGTAGAAGGTGTCTAAAAATCTGTTAAAAAATAATGAGATGATAGTGCATCATCTAGCAGAGGGAACCTACAGAACCCAGTGAGTTTTGGCCAAAATCCCTTCTTTACTTGGCAACTTTAGTGAGTCAACTCTGCTGATTGCCTAAGGCAAGAGGAAAATAATCTGAATGTAGAAGATAGACTTGTTAAAGTACTGAGTCAGTGAGAACACCCAGAGTAACTGGAGCAGACTGAGTGTGAGGTTTCAAATGAATGCTTTTAAACCCCCAAGTAAAGATCAGGAAGATTTATTTTTTTCCATGACTAATTTATTTTGCATTGGTCATGTAGGAGAATTAAATGAATCTAAGTTTCATATGGAGAAATGCTAAATACTCCCACGATGAAGTTAAATTTCACATTTTATGTGTAACCTTTATTATCTGGTAGTGGCATTTTTTTTTCTATTGCGGAATTTTTGCTTTGCACACCACTTCTCTAAAATTCATCTAATACAGAAAGAAAGATGATCATAGTACAGTGGAAGGACCAGAAGACTGGGGTTCAAATCCCAACCAGTGCTAATTGTCTATTCCAGTTTAGGGGAAGTCATTTCCCTTCTCTGGGTCTGTTTCTTAATCAATAAAAAGAAGAGATTGCACTAATTGATCTTTTGTGAATTGGAATCCTTCCAGCTGAAAATCCCATGATACTATAAATGGCATAGCACCAATCATGGAAATTCACAGATAATCAAAAATGTTCAAGTCAATGAATAGTTTTTGGTTTTCCTTTTCCACAAAATTGTCATAGATGTTAATGTCTCATAAAGTTTGACCAATACAGTTTTTGTGATCACTTTAACTTTGTTGTACCCATGAAGAAGAAAAATTGTTCTCTGCCCCCTCTCAGATTGGATCTGGAAGTAACTTTAATGATAATTTAATCACCTCTCACCTAATTTAAGAATCCTTTCTATGATATTCTAACATGGTCATCCAGCGCCTGCTTGAGTATTGTCAGTGATAAGGACTTCACTACTTTTCAAGGTAATCCATTCCATTGTTGTACAATTACTTGAAAACCTTCCTTATATAAGGGAAGGGAAAATCAATTGAATCAATTGCTCCCATCCCAAATGAAGATGTGGACAGTAAGATATCTTTATAAGATGACAACATATCTTTACCAGTGACTAAATCATTCAGCCAAGGGTGTTGAACTCAGTGGGAACAATGTAGTTAATCAAGTTGAGAAGGAGGTTATTGGATTTAATGAAAGGATACTCACAGGAAGTGTAGTAGGTTGAGTTGAGGAGGCTCAGTATTGCATTAACATAGAAAATCAGTTCAGATTCCAATATATCAGTGGCAAGCAAAGAGAAAGAGTAATTCCAGGCAAGCGCTTGAAAGAGAATTTCTTGGTGGGGGAAGAGGAGAAGAGCCTTTCTCTTTCCCCACACCTTTTGGACTTCAAAAGGTTGAAGATTTTGGACTTCCCATGGTCATCCAAACAGTGTCTCTGGAACAGTTGGTGATAGTCTTTGAATCTAAACTTGAGCACAAACCAAATACTTTGAGGAAAGAACTTTAGGACTCTACAAGAAGCCCAAAAGAAAACTATACCTGGCTGAAGGGAACCTCAAGAAAGTCCTACAAAGAGGAAAAAAGGACTTCCATCAAAAGAAATTTTAGGAACTCTGAGTAACTCTTTTTTCCAAACTTGAACCTGCTTTTCCTTGTGCTCTGTATGTATCTATAATAGAGTGTGCCCCAGTTTGGGAAGATGTTTTATGCCCAAATATTTTTATTATCTTACCTTAATAAGTATTTATTCCTAAAAGCTACCTAAATCTGGTTGGCTCAAAGATTATTAACTGGTAATATTTGGGGAAGCACACCAATGAGGGCTTGTGAGCTACAGTATTAGAAAACTAGTCCCAGGCCCTCAGGAGTTCTATAACCTTGAGAGGAGAAGCAGAAGCCATCTACCATGACCTAACCTGATGTTATAAGTTAAGATATGAGTGCATAACTCCAAAATATATGCTATACATTAGATGGAGCTATTTTTTTCTGGAATCTACCCACTGATTTTGGGTCTAGTCTCTTTAAAGCTATGTTCTAGAACTTCTCTGGAACTAAACAGAACAAATCCTCTTACCCCTTCAATGTGAACAAGGCTTCAATTATTTAAAGATATTTATTGTGCTCCTTTTTTCCTTTCCTTGTGCAAAATAAGTATCTCCAGTTCCTTCAACAGTCCTTCTCATGATATGTTTTCCAGGACCTTTATAATCATATCATCATTATCTGATTTTAATTAAATGGTTTCTTAAGGTGTATCTCTAAGAATTGAGCACAAATAATACAGATATAATTTGACTATGCACAAAGTACAGTGAAACTGTTTCTTCCTGTGATTGGATAATCTATGATACAGATGATGACTTGTATAAATTAGCTTTTTTAGTTGTCATATCACTTTGATAGTTCTTCTTAGCTCTTCTCTTGAATAAAACTTGATTTCAAATTCTTTGCCATCAGAAAAGGGCAAATATTTTTGTACATTTAGGTACTTTTCTTTTTTTGATTGTTTTTCATCTCTATAGGTCTAGTAGTAATATTACTAGGTCAAAAGTATGCATGGTTTTATAGCCCTTTGAATGTAGTTCCAAATTGCTATGCAGAATGGTGGAATCAGCTCACAATTCCAACAATGCATTAATGTCTAATTTTTCCCACATTCCCTTCAATATTTGTCATTTCCCTTTTCTGTTCTATTAGCAAATCTAATAGTTATAAGATAGTACCTCAGAATTTTTAAATTTTCACTTCTTCTATCAATAATGAGCATGTTTTTCTTATGACTATAAATATCTTTGATTAATTCATCCAGAAACCGTTCATATCTTTTGATCATTTGTCAGTTGGGGAATGGCTCATGTGTTTACAAATTCTCTATGTGTTTGAGAAATGAGGCCTTTATCAGAGAAACTTGCTTCAAAATTTTTTTCACACTTATTATTACTAACTGTATTTTCCTCCATCCTATTTCCTCACCCCATGTGTTCTATTTTCTCTCTCATTTTATCCTGTCCTTCCTCAAAAGTATTTTGCTTCTGACTATTCCCTCTCCCAATCTGCCCTCCCTTCCATATCACTTCCATCCCCCTTCTCTTACTCCCTTTTTCCTCCTATTTTCCTGAAAGATAAAGATAGATTTTTATACCAAATTGAATGTGTATGTCATCCCATCTTTGAGCCAGTTCTGATGAGTGAGGTTCACTAATTACCCATTAACTCCCCCTTCTTATCCTCTTTAGTAAAATATATTTCTTGCTTTTTTAGAGATAACTTATCCCATTCTATCTCTCTTTTTCCTTTTCTTGAATATCAAGGCAGTTTTCCTTGATAATTTCTTGAAAGATGAAGTCTACGTTCTTTTTTTGATTATGACTTAGATGGTGCAATAATTGTTAAATTATCCCTCCTGGATCTGTTTCCCAGGTCAGTTGTTTTTCCAGTGAGATAATTCATATCCTTTCATTCTTTGGGGGGATTTTTGGTCCTTGATTTCTCATAAAGTCATTGGCTTCCATTTGTTCAATTCTAATTTTTAAGAAATTATTTTATTGAGTGAGCTTTTGTATTTTCTTTTCCATTTGGCTCATTCTATTTTTAAGGAGTTGTTTTTTTTTTTTTTTTTCCTTCAGTGAATTTCTATGCCTTCTTTTCCATTTGGCCAATTCTGTTTTTTGAGCCACTTTTCTTCTTCTCAGCTTTTTGCACCTCTTTTACCATTTGGTCTAGTTTGTTTTTTAAAGTATTATTTTCTTCAGCATTTTTTGTGTTTCCTTTACCACCAAGCTGCTGATTTTGTGTGTGTATGATTTTCTTGAATCATTCTTATTTATATTTCCATTTTTTTTCTAGCTCTCTTACTTGATTTTCAAAATTCCTTTCTAATTTTTCCATGGCCTAAGATCAATTCATATTTTTATTGGAGACTTTGGATGTAGGAGCTTTGACTTTTTAATCTTTTTTTTCAAGTGTGTGTTTTGATTTTTCTTGTTACCATAGTAACTTTCTGTGGTCAGAATTTTTTCTATTGTTTGCTCATTTTCCCAGTCTATTTCTTAACTTTTAACTCTTTGTTAAAGTAGGGCTCTACTCTGGGATGGGGTAGGGACAATCCACTATCCCTCGTTTCAAAGTTTTGTACAGCTGTTTTCAGGGATATTTCTAGGGACCTGTAATTTTTCACTTCTTCCATGGTGGTATGATCTAAGGAGAAGTGTGCTCTCCTGGCCTGTGCTCTGGTCTGTGAGCAACCACAAGCACCCTTTTCTATTTTGGAACTGTGACAAGGGTCCTTCCTCCGCTGCAGCCACAAACTCTACTGTGCTAATGATGAGGGGAGTCCCCAAAACTCTTTCTCTTTCTCTCTCTCTCTGACTTTGGGAATGAGTCATGAGGTAGAGCACTTGAGAAGCTCCTTCAAGGAGGCTTTCTCCTTGAATCCTGCCATTGTAAAGACCCCACCCGAGGACAAACAGCTTCATTCTGTTATTTAGGTGGGATTTGTTGAGTCCTGAGCTGGAGACTCCAACCCTATTTAATTGAAGATTTTCTATTCAATTCCAGCTCAAACTTTACCCACCAGCCCCTATCGGGAGCAGGCCTTGGCTTGTAGCCAAGGCTTCTACTATAAGAGAGACAATTTTAAACCCAGTCCTTGCAGAGGACCTAATTTGCTATCCCTGGCATAGCAGCAAATTCTGCCCACTGAAATGATATTCTCTTTCAGCGTTACCCTCTCTTTATCTCCCTCACCTATTTTCCTAATGAGACTTTATGCCTCTCTGTTGGGATTTCTGTTCTAGAAACTTTACTTCTCTGCAGGGACCTTGCCACCAGGGAGTTCAGTCTTTCTATTCATGCATAGCAAAGGCTGACTTCCCAATGGCAATAATAAACTTCTTTTTATCAGTCCAGTTTTTCGGGTTCATAAATTCCTTTACAAAGGATCTCTGTGCTGCAGAAGGGGGTTCCCACAATTCCCTACCCATGTGCTGAATCCTAAAGGGGATTTAGGGGAGCCAAACCTCTTCATTTGGTTCCCTGAACCCCAAACCTGCCACTAACCTCATCATTTAACTCCCTGACCAGGAACCCTAATCTCATCATTTGGTCCCCTGACCAGGAACCCCCAAATCTAGATCTTATCAGTAATACTCCTCCTCACTTGGGACTGCCACCCAGCACTCTGACCTGAATCCGAGTATGGAAAAGCAGAGTCCTGCCTCAGTGCTAGCAAAGATAGCCCTGTAATTTCTTCTAATCAGTTGTTCAACCCCTCCCTCCCCCCCCTTACTGTCGGTGTGCTGAGAGCTCTGGAAGCATTTGCTGCTACTGCTGATTCAGTGGCTCCCAAAACCTGCTCCTGGCTTGCTGGGACTGGGTTTGTGCTGGTTTGGCCTGTGCTCCACTCTCACCCAGGAATGACAGACCTTTCCTACTGACCTTCTAAGTTGGCTGTGACTGGAAAATTATTTCACCATGTTCCTTTGTGGATATTTTATGACATTATTTAAAGGTGGGGTTTGGGGGAATTCTCCAGCAAGTCATTGCCTTTTTTCCATCATCTTGGATCCCCCTTTCCTTTTCACCTCCATGATCTTTTAATTGTTTTTTTCTGAGTCTTTATCTTCCTTGACATTTCTGAAGCCTATTACAGTGTTTATCATTTAATGGGGGGAGGGGGAGGAAGGAGGAAGGGAGAGAGAGGAAGGGAAAGAGAAGGAGGGAGAGAAGGGAGAGGGAGAGGAGAGAGGGGGGAAGAGGTGAGGAGGGAGGGAGAAAGAGAAGGAAAGAGGGAGAGAAAGAATAAGAAAGAGAGAGAAAGAATGAGAAAGAAAAAGAAAGAAGGAGAGGAAATGAAAAAGAGAGAGAAGAAAGGAAGGAGGGAGGGGGAGAGAGAATGAAAAAGAAAGAGAGGGAGGGAAGGAGAGAAAGAGAATGAAAAAGAAAGAAGGATGGAGAGAGGAGGGGGAAAGAGAAAGAGAGAATGAAAAAGAGAAAGAAGGAGAGAGGGATTGAGAGAGAAAAAGAGAAAATGAAAAAGAGAAAGGGAAAAAGAAAGAAAGGGAGAAAGAGAGAGCGATAGGGAGGAGGGAGAGAGGGAGAGGAGAGAGACAAAGAGAGGGAAAGAGGGAGGGAGGAAGAAAAAGAGAGGGAAGGTGAGAGAGAGAATGAGAAAGAGAGAGAGAAAGAGAAAATGAAAAAAAGACAGAGAGGGAGGCAGGGGGGAAGGAAAGAAGGAAGAAAGAATGAAAAAGAAAAAGAGAGAGGGAGGGAAGGAGAGAAAGAGAATGAAAAAGAAAGAGAGGGATGGAGAGAGGAGGGGGAAAGAAAGAGAGAATGAAAAAGAGAAAGGAGAGAGGGATTGAGAGAGAAAAAGAGAAAATGAAAAAGAGAAAGGGAAAAAGAAAGAAAGGGAGAAAGAGAGAGCGATAGGGAGGAGGGAGAGAGGGAGAGGAGAGAGACAAAGAGAGGGAAAGAGGGAGGGAGGAAGAAAAAGAGAGGGAAGGTGAGAGAGTGAGAAAGAGAGAGAGAAAGAGAAAATGAAAAAAAGACAGAGAGGGAGGCAGGGAGGAAGGAAAGAAGGAAGAAAGAATGAAAAAAGAAAAAGAGGAGGAGAGAGAAAGAGAATGAAAGGGGGGGAATAAGGAGGGAGGAAGAGAAGGACAGACAGAAAAAGGGAGAAAAAGAGAAAAAGAAAAAGAGTGCTTTTTAGTTCTCTGCCTACCTGTCAGATTGAGGACACCACTCCTCAGTCTCCTTGGCCCAGCTAGGTCATGCTCACTATCTTTAAGGGTCTTTTGGAGTCTTCTTTTTCTCCTTCAAAACTATTAGACTTGGTAAGCTCTTCAGCTCTTAGGGATTTGTATGTAGATTATTCTTACCTAGTCTTAACTTCTCTCTTGACTTTCAGTCTTGTATCTCCAACTATCTATTGTAGACATCTCAAAGTGGATGTTATGTGAACATTGCAAACTGATATCCCAAAAGAGATCTCATTATCTTTTATCCCAAAGCCTCTTCCTCTCTTAATTTCCTTATTATTATTAAGGGTACCACTATCTTTCCAGTCAGACAGCTATGGATATCATTTTTGACTCTTCCCTCTCCCACAATCACCTCATATTAAATATCTTGCCAAGTTCCTTTTGTATATGTCCTTGGTCTGTTCTGATGCTAGCACCCTGCACACTGGCCTTACACAACAGCCTTCCAGTTATTCTCTCCTTCTCAAGCCTCTCTTCACCCTAGCTATTTCTTTACTCCGTCTGTATGTCACTCAACTCTCAACATGATCTTTCTTAAGTATAAGTCTAGCCATGTCAGGCCTCTACTCAATAAACTCCAGCGGATCCTTATGAGCCCTCGGGTCAAATATAAAATTCTCTTAGGCTTTCAAAGTCCTTCACAAACTGGCCACCTCTAACCTTTCTCCCCTCCACGCTTTCAGTTGTCCAAGGAGACTGGCTTTCTTGATGTTCTTTGCATAAGACACAACATCTTCCAACTTTGAGCATTTTCACTGATGTCCCTCGGGGCTGGATTTTTCTTTCTTTCTCCCCTGGCTTCCATATTTCATAGTTAAGCTACAATCCCATTCTCTGCAAGAATACTTCCCTAATCCTTCACAATGCTAGAGTTTTCCTTCTGAGGCGATCTCCAGTATACTGTGTGTACCTTGTTTGTACACAGTTGATATTATCTCTCCTTCCTTTCCCCCATTAGATTATAAGCTGTTTGAGAACAGGGACTGTTTTTTTTTTTTTTTCCATATCCTTTATATCTTATCCTAAATGCTTCTTGAACTGACTTAACTATAAGGCTAGTTTAATATCTAGTTCTTGTTTATATGTTTCACTTATATGAGCATATTTATTAGAGATTTTATCAAATGCTTTGCTAAAATCAATATACATCATGTCTCTGAATGTTATCTGTTGAATGAGCAACCTTATGAAATTTAATTTAAAGTGACATTCTTCATGAACCTGTGTTGTCTTCTAGTACTATCTGTTTCCTAATATGTTCCAGATTTTTTTTTCTTAATTGTAGTTTCTGGAATCCATTTACTACCTGTCTCCCTTCCATACTTTTAAAAAACAACATCTGCCTATATCTAGAATTCTATTTTATTAAAGGTTATTGACAGTGACTTTGAAAATATATCTTCCATTTCTGGAATGTAATTTGTTGAAGCTCAGAGACTTGAATGAATTAATTTGGTTAGATACTCTCTAACTCCTCTCACATCTAAGTCTTTGGCTCTATTACAGTGTTGTCTGTACTGTCCTTTTATATAATGAAGTTTAATGTGAGAAAGCTGGCAGTTGTACTTAAGAATTCAGGTGAATCTTATTTCATATTATTTATACTACTCTTGTAGTGCTGTTAGTATACAAAGTGATCTTAATAAAGAATTGTATTTTTCTAGAAAAAAAGCCATAATTAAATCTGAACACTTATGGTTTTATCTCAGTTATCCCCATCTGAATAAGTCTGTCTATATGACTGTTATTGCTGTGTGTACAGTTCTTCATAACCCATTTAGAGTTTTCTTTACAAAAATAACAAAGTGGCTTGCCATTTCCCACTCATGGTTACTAGATTGTAGTAGCTGACACTACATTTAGGCACATCTTATTTGGTTTTGTATCTCTCTTAGTGTCTAACAGTATCTTGAAAACATCAGACATTTCTTTGATGATTAATGAATTAAATATTGCCAGTATAGTGGATGGTCAAATACTTATAGTTGAAGAAAGGCATCCCATTAAAAGAGAGTTACTATCGACTTTGTGATTTAATCAATGTGACAACTAAGCTCACTGACTAGTGAAATGTTTCACACTAATTTAGAATCATTGAATGACTAGGCCATAAAGCTGTCGCCTAATGCTCCTTAGTCATTAGTAGCTTTAGGTAGAAGCAACAATATTGAATAGAGTGAAAAGGGGGTCAGGAGATGGGAAAATAAGCATAAATTAGACTCCAGGACAGTAGTTCTCTCTTTCTCTTTGTCACTTTGGTGGCATTTTCTTTGGGTATACTACTATCCATAATATAGAGATGGGAGAGCAATTCATATACTCTGAAATGTTAGAAACAGGACACTCTAACTTTTTAACTGTAAGAAATAAGTACAAATGTGGGACTTTTATGAAAACATGACACATCAGGCCACTTTGTATATTAACTTTTTAAGCATTTAATAAAACAAATCCTATATGATCATGATACAGACTCAGGGTGAACACAACAATTAAAATAAGAGTTATTTGCTGATGGAAATATTCATCTATCCAAAGTCCCAGCCTCACCTTGTCATGGATTCACTACTCTAATAAAAACATTTCTTCTGATGGCAAAGCATGAGTTTCCAGATACAAGGACTTATCAATTTGGCTCATTCTAGAAATGTCAGCTTTCTCCCAACCTAACACCAAGTTTGAAGCTAGCTAAATAAAAGAAAAAGAAAAAAAAAGAAAAAGGTATGAACCTCCACCCAACTAATAAGTGAGCCTTTCCCAAGGGTGAAAGGTGTCTGAAGAATCCTGGCACTACTACCCTTTGGATCTTTGCCAGGGACCTTCCGAAAAATATTTCAGTGGCTCTTGTTTGACTGTTGGGAGAAGCTACCAGTCCAGAGGTGTTTTTGACTCAATTCCGTGGTTGGGAGTTGAACTCTGTACAAATGTTCTGGATTATCTTGGGAACAACTTTGTAGAGGTCATCAAATTCATCTACAAAGAAGGAGTGGTCCTTGGTAGGATGGGTAGCGATTATTTCCAATTCATCCTGAGCTGCCCAAGCGATTCCTATAGAATAGGTGATCACCCCTGGGGGAAAAGAATTGAGAGGAGTTAAGACCATTGAATGGAGTCTCTATGGCTAACTTTTAGCTCAATTCTCACTGCTGAGAATGAGCAATCCATCAGAAGACTCACAAATCTAGGATTGAGGTTGAAAATCTCTTAAGGACAGAAACTGTGTCTTCTCCAATGTTGCCTTCCATTCACCAAGGTTGTTTTGACTTAAATTGCTTTTGTGAATTAAGTTGTTTTTAAGTTGCAAACTCTTTCCCTCTCCCTTCCCGGTTTGCCATCTCTTGGAAGACAGAAGCAGTTTTCTATTACTTCCTCCTTAATTTTCCCCAAGTATAATAAACTGAGTATAAGGACATAACTGAGGTGCTGACTGCTCTACATATTGACTTCTTCTCAGGGTCTTTCTCTCTCTTTAGGGAACTCAAAAGATCCACATGGATCCATTTTTGAATGGTTGAGAGGAATCAGGAACTATCACAAAGACCTTTCCCTCTCAGCATGGAGGCCTAATGTGATTTTCCCTACCTAATCTGTTGTTCTGTTGTTCTATTAAGTGAATGGACACTAGTTTGGAAGCCTGTGATGATGGGGCAATCAACCTTCTTTGACAGCAAAAGCTGGTTACTTTAGGCGGTAGCAGCAGCAGGATTCCCAGAAGCAGAAAAATTTAGTATGTAGTGGGCCAGAACTCTGGAGACGTATACTTGAAACAAGAATACTTGTAACAAGGTGTTAACTCAGTGGAATTGATGAGACAATGGTCCTCTAGTATACATATACTTAGTACTTAGCATGATGATGTAATAGTTCTCTAGTGCACACATAATCAGTATGCTGTAATGATGTAATTATAATAGGAAGACCTGATTTCAGATCTGACCTCAGACACTTAATATCTGTGTGACACTAGGCAAGTCACTTAAAAAAAAATCATTTACCTCAGTTTCCTAATCTGTAAAATGGGAATAACAATACTACCTTGCAGGATTATCCTGAGGATCAAATGAGATCAAATTTGTAAAAGGTTTTAGCACTGGTTCCTATTCCTGTCCCTTCCCCTACTTCCTTCCTTGCATTCCCCTACCTCACATGCTTGAAAACAAAGTGGCCTGTGTACCTTAAAACACAGAGCCATTATATATGCCAAATCTTGCCCCTTCCTCCATATGTCTTAAATACATGTCCCTCTTCCCACTCCCACAGTTAACACTAGTTCAAGCATTGATCATTTCTCACTTGGACTAGTGAAATAGTTTCCTAAAGCACAGGCCCCACTATGCTTCCTCAAAGTGCATGGGCTCCCCATTAATTCTAGATCACATATCTTGCTTGGCATTTACTCGCTTTTCATTATCTCGCCCCTTCCTACATTTCTAATCTTCTTACACATTATTTCCTTCTGTCATTCTTCTGGCCTTTGCACCTCATTTCCTTGTGGTTCCTTGGACAGGACACTGCAATTCCCATCCCATGCCTGGGAACCTCTCGCTCCCTAATTCTGCCTCTTGGAATCCTTAGCTTCCTCTAAGACTCAGCTCAGCTGAGATCTTCTCCAGGGAATCTGTCCTGGGGCTCCCCCCCAAACCCTTGCTAATACCTTCTCTCTATGTATTCTGTACTTCCCATTATGTGTTCCCATAGGAATAATAAATGTTCCTATTTATGTATTTCTTGTCTCCCCATTAAAATGTAAGTTCTTTGAGGGCAGGGATTGTTTTTTCTTTTTCTTCTTTTTCTTTTTATCTAGGCACAGTGCCTAGAACTAAATAAATGGTGGCTGTTTATTTGACCATGTAAACTGCCTCAGTTTCCTTAACTTTTAAATGAAGGTAATGATAGCATCTCTCTCCCAGGATTCTTGCGAGGACTAAATAACTGAGACTGTTAGAAATTATTGTGATATAATATTTGTAAAGTATTTAGTGCCTGGCATATAGTAAGTGCTGTATAAATACTATTGTTGTTGTTATAATATAACACTTAGATCCACATCAGACACTAATTCATTTGGGTTCCTTGATCAAGTAAGCTGACTTACTTTAAAGTAGGAAGCTTAACAACAATGACTTTCACTTTTAAGGGATATTGAAACGGAAAGGACTTCTTATCTATAGAAGCTACTCTTGCCTATAATATTGAGCTTCCAGTCCATTAAAACCCTCAAATCTTTTTCATATGAATTGTAATTTACCCAAAGCTCTCCCCAATTTATATGGGTCAAATTGACTTTTGGAACCCAAATGTAAAACTTTACATTTATTCTTTGTGGTACTCCCAGGATCAAATATGAAATCCTCTGGTTTGCAAAGCCCTTCAAAACTAGACTCCTTCCTACTTTTCCATTCTTGTTACATCCTGTTCCCCTCCATGTATTCTGCAATATTATGATATGCAACTCCATGCTCAAGGCATTTTTAAACTGACTGTCTCTCATGCCTGGAACACTCTCCCTATTCATCTGCATCTCCTAGCATCCCTAGCTTCCCTCAAGTCTAAGTTAACGTATCATCCTCTGCAAGAAATCTTTTCTAGTCCTGAATTTTAATGTCTTCCCTCTGAGATTATCCTCAGTTTATCCTATTTATCTATCTTGTTTGTATCTAGCTATTTGAATAGTTTCCTGTATTAGATTATGAGTTCCTCAAAAGTTGACACTATTTTTTTGTCTTTCTTTGTATCTGTAGTCCTTAGCATAGTGCTGGAATAGCATAGGGTCTTGATAATTGTTAGTTCACCAGAAGACTGACTATTAAAATGTCATCAAGTTAGATTTAGCTCAATATTCTATTCTGCTGAAATTTTGCCAGGCCAGGTTGTTAACTATTCTTTCCAGTCAGAAATATGTCAGACGCATATTTCCTTCATTTCCCTGCCAATGTGACTCTTTTGGAAAAGGAAAAAAAGAGGACTCATTAAAAAAATAACAATATATAATTAAAAATATCTTATATATGGGGCTACTACACTACAGGTGTATCATATTTTAAGAAAGACAACAACAAGCTGGAAGACATCTAAAGGAGGGTCACCAAGATAATGAGGGACCTGGAAATTTTCTAATAACAAAAGCTAAAAGAAACTTGGAATATATAATTGCTCAGAGACAAAGAGACTTAGTAAGAAATTTTAAAAAGCTGTCACATAAAATAGGGCAAGAGCAAGAAGACTTGTTCACTATTGCTCCATAGGAAAGAGCAAAAACCAACAGATGGAAATGAAATTGTGCAAGGAAAAGCTAATTAACAGTTAGAGATGTCCATGAATGGAATGGACTGCCTTGTGTGGGTAATGAGTTCACCTTTATTGGAAGCAGTCAAGTAGAGATTGAATGGATGACCATCTGTCAGGTAAATTCTAGGGGGATGCCCAGAGGATCTTCAAGGGCATTTCAGTTTCTAAAAATTCTTTGAGTGCTAATTGTCCCTCCAGGCTTCTCTCCAGATGTCTTCATATCCCTAGGGGCTAGCCTAATATCTAGCACAAATTTCTGCTTTGTTTTTGGAGCAGACCTATCATTGGTATAAGAAACTTTTGCCTATTAATTTAGATTGGTATCTTCTCTGCTACTCTAAGTCTACAGAGAATTTCCTAAGGTGTTGTAGTTAAGTGACTTGTCTAGAGTTACATACTGTGAGTAAGAATCTAGTCTAGAACCCCATTGTTCCTGACTCCAAGTCTGTCTCTCTGTCCACTACACCATACCACTTTTGACACATTCTAAACACTTAATAAATGCTTGTGGACCGGCTGGCAGTTCTTGCAGATAGTTGCCAGAGGAAAAATAGTTGCTCAGTTTCTCTTGTTCCTATAGACTCCCTTCTTACAGTGCTATGGTTGAGCTGGGGGCAAATGGAAAGGGTACAGAATCTGGCTATCCACCTGTAAGTATCCCTTCTCCTTTTCCTTCTCCTCTTCTGTCTCCTTCCTTTCCCCTCCTCCTTATTTTCTTTCTTCTTCTCCCCCTCTTTGATTTTCTCCTTTCCACCTTTTCTTTATCCTCCTTCTCTTTCCTTTTTCCTCCTTCCCTCCTCCTCTTCTTCCTTCTCCTGCTTTTCTTCCCCCTCACTCTCCTTCTCCTTTTAATTTTCTTCTTCCCACTCCTTCTTTTCCTCCTTTTCTTTACCTTCCTTCTCCTCCTCTCCCTTCTCTCTTCCTTCTCTTCCTCCCCTCTTCCTTGTTTTCTTCATTCCCTTGTTTTTCTTCTCCTTCCCTTCTACCCATCCTTCTCTTCTCAGTAGTGACCCAGGCCTGGTTATTGGTATATCATGAGTTCCTTGTTCAGTACCCAAATCCTGTTATAAACTGCCAGGCTTGGTTCATTGGTTCTGATCTCAGAGCAGCCCTTTGCTCAGCATTGGGTAGTAAAGGCAACGGACAGTGTGCAGATTGGAGCCCTTCAGCTTCTTGAATTCAAACATCCAAGCCCTTTACTGTCTCTCCTGGAGGAGACTACGGCCTGGTCTCAGCTGCCCAGCTTAACATTATTGTTTTTCCTCATTGTGAAGCTCTGTATCTGCTAAAGCTAAATATAATATTAAGGGGAGAATAATCACTGCTCTCTCTTCCAGTACTCAAGAAAGTATCCCCTCCCCCCCATTCAACTAATCCTAATGCCTTTACGAATTAGCTAATTAACAGCTTATAAATGTCTTCAGGTCACAAAGCACTTTCACATGCCTTATCTCATTTGTCCCTTGAAATAGCTCTGGGAGGTAGGTAGAGTAAATATCATTATTCCAGCTCTGCTGAGAGTGTTTACATGATCTTGGGCAAATTATTTAGCCTCTCTCAGCCTTAGATTCCTTGTCTGTAAAATAAGAGAGTTAGATTAGAACCTCTGAGATTACTTCCAGCTCTAAATTTATGAACCCCATTTTATAGTGGAGCAAATGGGATAAGAGAGGTTAACTCTAAAATTAATAATGATAATGATAGCTAGTTTTTATATAGTGCATGAAGCTTTGCAAAGCCTTTTACAAATATTAACTCATTTTTATCCTGACAACACACCTGAGAGGTAGGTGCTATTATTATCCCCAATTTACAGATGAGAAAATTGAGAGATAAAGTGACTTGTTGAGGATCACACAGCTAACTGAGGTTGAATTTAAACTCATTCTTTATTACTTCAAGTTGAGCATTATTTGGCTGCCTCAAGATAAAGGAAAATAAATATATGAGTTTTAAAGTTTGCAAAGTACTTTCCTCATTTTAACACGTTGATTTTTATAACAATTCTATTATTCACATTTTACAGATGAGGAAACTGAGGCTTCCAGAGACCAAATAATTTGTCTAGACTTACATGGCTTAGGAGTGTCAGATGTAGAGTGTGAATTCAGGTCTACCTAACTTCAAGCCTTGCATTCTATCTATTGTACCACTGGCTGCCTCAGTTAAACACTAGCTGTTACACAGCCAGTAAATGGTGAAATCAGGATTCAATTGAATTCAGTCTATAAGTCTATGTTTATTAGCTCAGTTCCAATGTCTTTTTTCCCTGTTGTTCAATGTGCTTTCACCATTGTTCTTAACATATTTTGTGTCCCTTTGGTAGTCTGGGAAAACCTGTAGACTCCTTCTCAGAATAGTGCTTTTAAATGCATAAAGGAAATGGATGGCATTGTAAAGGAAACCAATTAGGCTGAAATATAATATAAAAATATTAAAAAGGGAAGTTCATGGAAATGGTTAAGAACACCAGATCCAGTCTAATTCCCTCTTTTTACAGATGTGAAAACAGTTTCAGAGATGAGATAATTTGCTTAAGTTCAGACAGTTGGTGGCAAAATCAGGATTAGATTCTGCTCTCCCAATGTTCCGAACATCATTCTGCTTCTTTAGAATCCATCTTTGTGCCTCAGTTTCTTCACCTGTAAAGTATGGGGACTGAATTCACAATTTCTAAAGTCTCTTTCAGTGTGAGCACTATGGAAAAAGGGGAAAAGGACCGGACCTACAGTTGGGAGAGATTGGAATTTGAATTCTGACTCTGATAATCATTTGTTGACTGAATGCAGGCAAATTTTCTTTCTGAGCATCAGCTTTTTCATAAGTGATATGGTGTGCCCATAATACCCGCATATGTGGACTTGTTAAACATTAATTTAAAAAAATTAAGTTCCAAATTCACTCCTTTCCAACTGAGAAGGCAAGAGATTCTATACCAATTATACATATGAAGTCATGCAAAATACATTTCCATTTTTCTGGTACTCTTTAAAAAAAATTTAACATTCATTTAAAAAATTTTTGCCCAGAGGCTTGTTGTGAGAATTCAATATCTTGTTAATGCTCAGAACTCTAGATAAATGCCAGCCGTTGTTCAGTAGGATTTGAGAGCAAGGAAGGACTGAAGCGTATAATTTCTCTGTTCCCAGAAGGAAGGTCCTGGTGTGGGGGGTGATGTCATCAGACACTAATAAACCCACGAACCAGAATGCTCCCATCTCACTGCCCACGTACATCGACAATGAGGCTCACTGTTGTCTACTGACATTGTGAGTGAGTATGAGTGGGAATAGTCATGTCACGGCTAGACCATTCCTTTTGATTGTTCCTTTTGATTCCTGACATGTGCCAGAAAAAATCAATGCAAACCCAGAGAGCACTTTCTTCCCCTTCTCCCTCTGTTGGTTTGTTAGCAGCTCAGACATAACTACCCATGCTCCTTGCTACTTTCTCTGCGACTTATGAGATGATGATAGCTAAAATTTATACAGTGCTTACCATTTGCCAGGCGCTCTATCTCATTGAAGCCTTAAAACAACAAAGGGAGGTAGGTGATATTATTTCCCCTATTTTATAGATGAGGAAACCCGGGCAAAGTGAATGCCCAGGCTCACACAGCCAATAAGTGCCTGAGGCCAGATCGGAATTTAGGTCTTCTGGTCTCCAGGGCCAGCGCGCCCTCCGCCGGACCACCAGCGGGCCGGGACCCCCAGACACCTCGCTGAGAGGTTAAGTGACATAGGCAATTCGGAGACCCCAGGGAATCCAGGGCCAGCGCGCCCTCCGCCGGACCACCAGCGGGCCGGGACCCCCAGACACCGCCTAGAGCGCTGAGAGGGTAAGTGACATAGGCAATTCGGAGACCCCAGGGAATCCAGGGCCAGCGCGCCCTCCGCGGACCACCAGCGGGCGGGACCCCCAGACACCGCCTAGAGCGCTGAGAGGGTAAGTGACATAGGCAATTCGGAGACCCCAGGGAATCCAGGGCCAGCGCGCCCTCCGCTGGACCACCGGCGGACCGGGACCCCCAGACACCTAGCTGAGAGGGTAAGTGACATAGGCAACACGTTTCGGAGACCCCAGGGAATCCAGGGCCAGCGCGCCCTCCGCTGGACCACCGGCGGACCGGGACCCCCAGACACCTAGCTGAGAGGGTAAGTGACATAGGCAATTCGGAGACCCCAGGGAATTCAGGGCCAGCGCACCCTCTGCCGGACCACCAGCGGGCCGGGACCCCCAGACACCTCGCTGAGAGGGTAAGTGACATAAGCAACACGTTTCGGAGACCCCAGGGAATCCAGGGCCAGCGCGCTGCCTACCCAGGTCCCACTACCCTTCCCCGGAAGGACTAAAGCGGCTTTACCGTTTTGATGAGCAGCCATGGCCGGTACTCGTACGTCGTCATAGGATCTGCCGTCTGTGATGAGGACCATTAATTTTCTTTTGTTGGTCTTGGATTTTTTGAAGAGGTGTTCCAAGGCGTAGTTGATGGCGGCTCCCGTGCTGGTCCCGCCACTCCAGTAATTGACCCGCTTGATGGCGTTCAGGAGATCTGGCTTGGTGCCGTACTTATCAAACCCAAACTCCAGCCGTTGCTCGTAGGTGTACTGCACAGCCCCGATGCGCGTGTCCGTGTCCGAAATCTCAAACTCCTTGCTGAGGTTGGCAACAAACTGGAGCAGGGTGCGGAAGTTCCCGGTGCCCACGCTGCTGGAGCCGTCGATGACGAAGCCCACGTCGGCCGAGTTTAAGCAGGTCTTGCTGCAGGCCAGGCGGTTGGTGTCGCAGACCCGTTTCACCAGGGGTTGCACGATCTTATGGAGGCTGAACCAGCTCGGCACATTGAAGGAATAGAAGCCGTTTTGTCTGCAGACAGCCTGGAAGGACACACGTATGCTTGGACCTTAAATGAGCCCAGTCACTGGGCGATCAGTCAGCAACCCTTCTGGGACACGGGGGAGATCTTCTGTTTTTCCCTCCTACACGTTTTCCTTTAGGGACCACCATCCCTTCCCAGCTTCACGGCCTCCTACTCCACCAGCACCTCGTCCCGCCGGCTCTCCGCCGCAGTGCGTGGGCAGTGACTCAGTCTCCAAAAGTATCTCCCTTTCGCTTCCCGCCAAAATGCCTAATCTTTCATCCATCTTAATCCCAGAGGTCCTAAGCAAGTCCTCTGGAGGTTTATGTGACTCCATCCCAAAGCCCATCAGGATGGCCTTTTTTCCTGCCCTGTATCAGGGATGAGCGGTTGGTGAGAGTGGGAGAGCTCTAGCCTTCCCCGTCCTCTATGGGAATCTTAAAGCTTCAAATGTTCTCCAGGATTCTTTAAAAAAATCTCTTTGGGGACTTTGGATTTCTTGCTTTAAGAGACAAGATGAAAGAGACCATCCTTATTTCAGGTTGCTGAAGGAAAAGACTGAAAAACATGAGAGGGGCTGGCTCTCTCTCCATCATGTCCCTACCTCCAGCTTGCTTTACTAGAAACTTCACGGAGTTTTCCATTAGGTTAGATCTAAAACTATTCCTCATTCCCAATGGGAGAGGCCTTCATTCCTAGGTATACCTTCTCCGATTTCTGTTTTGCTGTAATACAGATAAAAGGATTTCTTTGCTATTCATCATTTGTGTTCCTTGTGGAACTGGTATTTGGTGGGAAAAGGATTTGGGGTTCCCTCCTGCCCTCAATAAAGACAAAGAGATCAGAGTCAGACTGAACCCTATTACATCTTTCTAATCTAATGTTATTTAAGAGAGCAAATAGAAAAAATTCTGGCCTGGTCTTCCCACCTTTACCCAATGGAAACTTTAATTCCTTCCAGGAGGAGAAACAGAATGTTGAGGACCAGAGGCCATTTTGTTCTCCTAAGAGAGAAGAAATACCAAGATAGACTTTTATTTGTCTTCTCCTTTAAATATTATTAGTATGGGGGGAAATTATAATGTTCAATCTAATTTCTGATCTCTTTATCTTATTGGGAGAAAGGAAATTCCAAATTCTATATTCAAGGCTTGATCCTTTCCCCACTAAATACCAGTTTTACAATGAACATAAATGGGAAATGGCACAGAACTTATCCAAATTTTAGCAAAACTAAAATCAGAGGAGGTATACAAAGGAGAATGTAAATCAAACAAGGCAGCATGAAGGATCTCTCCCATTAGTAGTAAGATAAGTCAGCTCAACCAAAAGAGTGCTAGATCTCTCCTAAGGGAAAAAATCCATGAAGTTGGATGTAGCAGGGGTTAGGGATGTGATGGAGACTGTCACCTGTTCTCATGTTTTTTAAGAGTCTTTTCCCTTAGCAACCTGAAGTAGGGTTGACCTCTTCCATCTTTCCCTTTTGAAGTGGGAAGCCAGAAGTGTCTGAAACAATTTGTTTATTGAAGAATCCTGAAGAAGACTTGAAACTTGAAGAATCCTCAGGGGGCTGGTGAATGCCAGAGCTTGGGTAGGGCATTCACTCTCAGCAACAAGGAGAAAATTCCATATCCATAGGCTTTGTGACAGAGGCTATGTCTATAATATAGGGAAAATGCTACACAGATTTTTTTTGTGAGCATCAATAAGGTCATTAGCAAAAAGTACTTTGTAATGGTAAAGTGCTGCCTAAGCATGAGCTATCAAAATGTTGTGAGGAATGCTATTTTAAAAACATTCTTTTGAAAGATCATTTTTTCCTGGTCCATATGAAAGTCAGTGGGAGATTCAGCTGGATCTATTGATAATTATGAATTACTATTGATAATTTCATTGAACATAAATCTCTTTGGGCATTATTTGGAACTTACTCTAGTATGTAAAATAAGGGGGTTGTGTTTTGGAGCAGAAAAAGTATTGACCATAGAATTGGAAGATCTCATTCTGAATCCAAGTTCTGATACTAAATATTTTTGTGATAGTGAATAAATCATTTAATTTATCTGAGCATTTGTTTTCTTCTATAAAATGAGGACAACAGTTCTTATACTATTTGCCTCAGAGCCAGATTATGCAATAGCCTCCTAATCAGCCTCCCTACCTCAGACTTTTCCCCACTCCAATCTAGCCTATATATAGCTGCCAGTGATATTACTGAAAGCACAAGACTAACCATGTCATTTCCCTGATGAGTCCCTTTTTGCCTCTTGGATAGAATGTAAACTGTCCTGGGAAGCGTTTTAAGTCCTTTGTAATCTGGCTTCAGTTTACCTTCCCAAATATATTTCCTATTATTTCCCTTCCTATATTGTAGCCAGAAGAGACTACATGCTGCTCCTTGAAAAATGGAGCTCCATGACTTTGTCCTGGCTGAGTCCTATGCCAAGAATAAACTCCCTCCTCACCTCCATCTCTCAGAATACTTTTTGTTTCTTGAAAGCTCAAGTACTACCTCTTGCATGAAGCTTTCAGTGATATACTCTAGCTGCTAGCACTCCCTGAAATTACTTTGTATTTTCCATACACACATATACATTCCATATACACACACACATATCTACATATATATATATACATACACATGTGTGTACATATACATGCACACACATACACATATATAATTTACTTTTAAGTGTGTGGGCAATTTCCTTGATAACCCATTAGTTCCCCCAGGGACTTGTATTGTTTGTTTTTGTCTTTGCATTTCTTGCACGTAAAGTAGGGCCTGGTATATACTAAATGCTTAATAAACAATAGTAATCAATATTGTTTCAACATTGCTTTACAGATTTGCAATTACTCTACACGTTGTTTCATTTGATTCTTACAACAACCTTGAGAGCTATTATTATCTACATTTTGATGATGTAGAAGTGGAGACTGAGAGATTAATTTAAGGTCACACAACTAGTAAGTGTCTAAGGCAGGATTTGAATTCAGATCTTCCTGGCATTATGTCCAATCCTCTCTCCATTGTGCTACCCAATTACCCTGAGTTGATTGATTGAATGATGAAAATATTATATAAATGTAAACTATAATTTTAAAAAATAATAAACTCATGTATATATGTTTTTCTTTGCCAATGGAATTTTCCTGTCAATACATTTATTTTGTGGTGTGTACCATCCTTAAATACTGTTGCTCATTATATGAAAGTCACTGTGGGTCCTGGGATCTGTATTCCCTAGAGAGACCTTGATATCAATAGAGAGATTATGTGTCCACATGTAGACATTTTCCTTTGGTCTTTGTGTTTCATTCTATTTCAACAAGGAATGCTATATTCTATATATGTTTGTGAGATAACTACTTTAAGGGAGGTTTGTAGTACTAGAGGAATTCCCCATAACTGCCTTAGGAGATTACTGTCAGAGTTGCATCTGGTCCACTCTCTGTGCTCCAGGAACTGAAGCAAAATACTAAGCCATGTCCTCTCTTGGAAGGACATAAAAGCATGTGAAATTTAGATTTATTTTCTGGGCTAATACCTTGTTCACAAAGTTGGGCTCTATCACATTCTGCTTCTCATTTTCAACAGCACCTTCAATGGTGATGAAAAAAATGTTGATTCCGGATTCTCTGGCGAGTCTTGAAGCCTCCTCCACCTTATCTGTGGGCCAACCATCTACCATCACTATGGCCACATTGGGAGCTCCCCCTCTGTTTCCATTGGCATTGGAAAAGAAGTTTTTGGTAACAAAAGAAAGGGCCCGGCCTGTAATAATTATAATAACAGCAATAATAACAACAAGAATTATAATGATAAAAATATGCATGTAGTGTTTACCATGTATCAGTCATTGTGCTAAGTGCTTTATAATTATTATCTCATCTAAAGAAGAAGCGGTTTGTATAAAGTGCTTTTTTAAAGTAGTGCTCAAAGAAGCATGGCATATGGATAGTGGGCTTGGCTTGTGATAATACCAGAGTTTACATTCTATCTCTTAAGCTAATTAGCTGTATAACTCTGGCTGAATCATTTTATTGTGAATCCAAGCAACTCTCTAGAAGTTACTAACTCAAAGTTGATTTGTGGTAGACCATGGAATTTCCCTTTTGAAAATACTACAATCCAATTAACAGGTTAAAAACTCATTAATTTGAAATTAGTGGAGAAGAGATGGCAGGAGAGTCCCTCTCAAAATTAAAGATCACCTTGCTTCCTTTCTCTAGGCCTTAGTTTGCTCACTAGCTTTCTAAAGTTCCCTCTGGCTGCCATTTTTAAGTAATTTTAAACTCAATGAAGATTCACTTAGCTGGGGAATCTTTCTCCCAGTTTTTAAATCATAGGAAGTAAAAGTCAGGAAGATCCATTGAGAGGACTTAGCTCAGCTTCCTCACCTAACAAATGAGGACATGATGACTATACGATCAGGCCCCAAACCCAAGTCTCCTGACTTCTTGTCTTCATACTTTTCCAGACTATCTCTATTCTCCCAGTCTGTGTTCAAACTGTCACAAATGTGCAATTATTGAAATTGGAGTAAATGAAATTTCCCTATAGTTGTAAAAATTTATTGACACCAGAATATCCACCTGGTATCATCCTATGTGATCAACTCAAAATAAGATGCTTAGAAGTAGTCCAGGGCAATGGGGGCAGGGGTTAGAATGGCAAAAGGATTAAATTTGTTGCTGATAAACTTGCTATACTTGTGAAACAATCAGACACGGAACCAAAATAACCCATCCCCAAATCCTTTCTTTTCTTCAAAGATCACTCTGGATGAAACCTATAGTATGTACATTGAAATGACTCATGCATTGGCCCACTGAAGTCATGCTCAAAATTCAGAATTAAAGGATATATGTTTGGATGAATGATGGGGCAGGAAGGGAATGATTCCTTTATAAATTACTATTCCATTCTGCCACCTGAACCTCCCCTTTACCTCCATCATCTCCTGTTTTGAAGAGCAAAAGGAAACTAAAGAGGAAAATCTCTTCCTGTTTCCCTAGCAGAAAGGTTACAATTACACTAACCATAGACCACATACCCACATTGGAAAGCCCGCCTTTCTGAGAAATTTTCTCTATGGCTGCCTTCAGATCCTTGGAATCCACATGAGTCTTGAGGTTAAATTCCATGGAAGGGTCATTTCTGTGTTAGAGAAAGAAACAAAACTTAGGAAAATGTGCTGCCAATAAAGAAATTAAACAGTGCCTTTGATGGAAAAGGGAAATGAGAAATTATTTCAGACTCAGGAACGAACACACAGAGTTAGTAGAAGTCACTTAAAACCACTGGCAGCCATTAAATTATGGTTTGGTCTGACAGGCATTCATTTAATTCTTACTATGTGCAACGCATTGTGGATTACAAAGATATTATAGTACATCCTACTACTCAATTAAACAAACATTCATTTCAAGGCACTGGAGATACAAAGGAGCTCGTGATACTCACCCTGAACATTTGCTTCATCGCTGACCTTCTTACAGGCCCTGTGACCCTTTTCAATGATTAATCAGTTCCTTCCAGAACATCTATTTTAAAGGAAAGTATGGAAACCAGCCATGTCTTTATTCTTTTCCTGTGTCCATTACTAACCTTGTAGATATTCTCTACTATACTTTTTCTGCCCTCTTCCCTTATCACTCTCTCCCCCAACTTTTTTTAGCTTTTAAATTACTTTTATATATTGTCTTTTTTCATTAGAATGTAAGCTCCTTGAAGGAAGGGACTATCTATTTCTGCATACATTTATAGTCCAAGCCATTAACATAATATCTGGCATGACTTAATTTGACTTGTTATAACATTTTTTTCTACTCAATTAAAAAAATAAGAACCTATTATATGCCAGGCCCAGAGATTATAAAATTGATGATCATTCTTACAACATATTCTGTTGTCACATTCAATTTTACAAACAGTGATTATGCACTTCTTATGTGCAAGGCATCTTACTAAGAAAGAATGAAAGACTCCCTGCCTTTATGAAGCTTACATTCTACTGTGATATGGTAAAGTGGGAAACAATATGCAAGAATAGCATAAGGAAACTTGAGCTGAATGAGAGTATTAACAATTGTGGAATCACAGATGACCTCTCAGAGATTGGATGTAAATTGAACTCTGAAAGAAATCCAGATTTTTGAGAAGTAGAGATGGAAATAGATAGAAGAATCTAAGAATCTCAGATTTGGAAGGGGCCTTAGAGGCTATCTGGTTCAGACTATATATTTTAATAGTATTTTATTTTTCCAAATAGACATGTAAAGATAGTTTTCAACATTCACCTTTGTAAATCTTTGTGTTCGAAATTTTTCTCTCTCCCTCTCTTACCTCCCCCCTTTCCATTTTGTAAGCAATCTGATATAGGTTAAGTATGTGCAATTCTTTTCAACATATTTCCGTATTTGTCATGCTGTATAAGAAAAATCAGATTTAAAAAAAAACACAAGAGGCAGCCCTTTTCGTAGTGGCTAGATACTGAAAATTGAAGGGATGCCCACCAATTGGAGAATGGCTGAGTAAATTATGGTATAAGAATGTTATGGAATATTATTGTTCTGTAAGGAATGACCAGCAGGATGAATACAGAGAGGCTTGGAGAGACTTACATGAACTGATGCTAAGTGAAATGAGCAGAACCAGGAGATCATTGTAAACTTCAACAACAATACTGTATGAGGATCAATTCTGATGGACATGGCTCTCTTCAACAATGAGAGGATCCAAATCAGTTCCAACTGATCTGTAATGAACAGAACCAGCTACACCCAGAGAAAGAACACTGGGAAATGAGTATGGACCACAACATACCATTTCCACTCTTTCTGTTATTGTTTGCTTGCATTTTTGTTTTTTTCTTCTCAGGTTATTATTACCTTCTTTCTAAATCCGATCTTTCTTGTATAGCAAGATAACTATATAAATATGTACACATATATTGTGTTTAACATATACTTTAACATATTTAACATGTATGGGATTGCCTGCCATTTAGGGGAGGGGATGGAGGAAAGGAGGGGAAAAGTTGAAACAGAAGTTTTTGCAAGGGTCAGTATTGAAAAATTACCCATGCATGTGTTTTGTATATAAAAAGCTATTAAAATACACACACACACACACACACATACACACACACACTCAAGAAAGGAAAAAAAAAACCCAATTAAACAACAATAATGAAAGAAAGGTGAAAAAACTACACTTTGATCCATATTCAGTCTCCATAGTTCTCTTTCTGAATGCAAATGGCATTGTCCATCCCAAGTCTATTGGAATTGCATTGAATCGCCTCATTGTTGAAAAAAGCCAAATCCATCACAGATGATTATCGTATAATCTTGTTGCTATGTACACTGTTCTCTTGGTTCTGCTAATTTCACTCAGGTCATGTAAATCTCTCCAGGCCTTTCTGAAATCATCCTGCTCATCATTTTTTATAGAACAATAATATTCCATTACATTCATATATCATAGCTTATTCAGCCATTCCCCAATTTCTAGTTCCTTGCCACTACAAAAAGAGAGTTGCTACAAACATTTTTTGTACATATGGGTAACTTTTCCTCTTTCATGATTTCTTTGGGATACAGATCCAGTAGAGACACTGCTGGATCAAAGAATATGCACAGTGTTATAGCCCTTTGGGCATAATTCCAAATTGCTCTCTAGAATGGTTGGATCAATTCACAACTCTGTCAACAATGCATTAGTGTCCCTGTTTTCTCACATTCCCTCCATTATCCTTTTCTGTCATTTTAGTCAATCTGAGAAATATGAAGTGGTACTTCAGAGTTGTCTTAATTTGTATTTCTCTAATCAATAGTGTTTTAGAGCACTTTTTCATATAGCTAGAAATGGCTTTAATTTCTTCATCTGAATATTGTCTGCTCATATCTTGTGATATTTTTCTACATATTTTATAATTGAGGGTTTTTTCAGAAATACTGACTTTAATTTTTTTTCCTTCAGCTTTCTAATTCCCCTAATCTTGGCTGCATTGGTTTGTTTGTGTAAAAACTCCTTAATTTAATATAATAAAAATTATCCATTTTGTAATTCATAATGTTCTCTAGAACTTTTTTAGTCATAAATTCCTCCCTTCTCACAGATCTGAGAGGTAGAATATCCCTTGTTTTCTTAATTTGCTTATAGTATCACCCTTTATATCTAAATTATGAATCTGTTTTGATTTTATCTCGATATGGGATGTTAGATGGTGGTCATTGCCATACTATTTTCCAGTTTTCCCAGAAATTTTTGTCAAATAGTGAGTTCTTATCCTAGAAGCTGTAGTTTTTGGGTTTATCAAACACTAGATTATTATAGTCATTGAGTATTGTGTCTTGTGAGCCTAACCTATCCCACTGGTTCATTACTCTGTTTCTTAGTCAGTATCAAATGGTTTTGATATCTACCACTTGATAACATGGCTTTAGGTCAGACCATATCTAAACTTGCATCCCCTTTAAAATCTTCCTGACAAGAACTTATTTCAAAATGTCTAGTGAGAAGCAGCTGCTATCTCCTAGGATAGCTCATTCTACCTGGATAGTTGTTAGGGATTTTTTCCTTATGTTACTCAAATCTAAATCTGCCTCTATCTGTTTTTAGTTCTGTCTTCTGGGAATAAAGCAGAAGAAGATGAATTCCTGTATCCCCAGACATACTTGACATAGCTGAAGACTGCTATCATGATGCACTAAGTATTCTGTTTTCCAGGCTACATATTCACATTTCATAAGTTCATAGATTTAAAACTGGAAAAGACTTCTGAGCTCATAATCCTACCCCTTTGTTTTATAGATGAAAAAAACCAAGATCAGGAAAGTGAAATGATGTTTCCCAAGGTCACATAGTAAGTGGGAAAGTCAGAGTTTTAATATATTCAAATCCAGCACTCTCTCTACTCTATCATTCTGGCTCCCTATACATGTCCAGTGAGATGCTGCTCCTTAAATTTTCACCAATTTCATAAGTGAATCTTTTGAATTTGCTGTGTTTCATGAATCAGAGCAGTATAGGGATGCCGAAAAGAACCAGGTGTTTTACTGGAGAGGGTGGGATCTTCCTCAGGTACATCTGTTTGGTCGGTACAATTCCTTTAAGTGACCATCATATAACATAGTCTTGGCTCTTGGCTATCTCATTTACTTTTCATTGTATGCTCTCCAGCTTGTCAATGTCCTTCCAAAAATATGGCTCCCAGACCTGCATATAACACTCCAAATGTGTTCTGGCTAGGTCAGAGCCCAGCAGAATTTAATGCCCGAATAAATGAAAAAACATTTGCCAAATGCTTAGTATATGGTAAAGCACTGTGCTAAGAGAGAGAAAAAATAGAAAAGGGATACAAATAGAAAAGCCGGATGGTTTCTTTTCTCAAGGAGTTCATCTTTTTAAAGGAGAAGACAAGAGTATACAAAGTTTTAACATTAGGGTATATGGAAAGGTTCCGTGGTCCCTAAGGTGTTGGTAGCAAGGAGCATGGTAAGGTTTCTTTCCTGTTGTTTCTACTGCTAAAACCATTTCATTTCCAAATGTTGAACTATTTAGCAGTGTCAAAGTCTTGGGTAAGGAGAGCTTTCTTTGTCTCCAGGACCTTATCAGAGGATTATCACCATGGAAACAGGTGAGACCATTATAGGATGCTCCTTTACAGAGATTGCTGGGAATGGAGGTCCGAGATGAATGGGGTACAGATACTTTTGTCTTAAATTTCTTCCAGAGGATGTGAGGAAAGTCCCTTGGTTAGGGTTGGGAGAAAAATTCTGTCCTTGAGGGAGCAGCGGATTGCTAGAATGGCAAGGCAGCCAGCCATGAGACACTATGGTCAGAGAAGTTTGGACACTCAAAGAGCATGTTCCCACATGAGAAATGACCTTTCACTGGAGGACAATGGAGAGAGAAAAATGGTTAAGGTGATTGTAGCATAGAACACCAAGGCAGGGAGGCAGAAGAATGATTTCAGCAAAGACAAGGAAGGTCTATGTTAGTGAGGAGCTTCTTTCCACCCTCCTAAGGAAAAATTCTTCCTTTTCTTATTTGCTTTTTATTCAGCTTCTCCTTAACCTCACTGTTTCTGGGCAGAAGTTCTGCCTGTCCCTCTTAGTGGCTAACTAAGATGTTTAGAATTTTATAAGTGTATCTTACTTTAAAACCTTTACTTTTATAACCATGGTTAATTATGCATACCATTGCTCTGATGTAGCATTAAGGGGTAGGTAGCTAATTGGGACCCGGAAAGGGACTGAGACTTTACTGTTTTGCCAATACCTGCTAGTTGGGCTTTTGAATTCAAAGGGAAAGAGAGAATTTATTGATTAACAATTTCTCATTGTGTTCACTGGGGTGATTCCCCTAGGATTAAAGAGAGTCAGTAATTGCTTCAGTCAGTGACTGGTTGGGATGAAATAAGCAAATTTCCTCTGGCTACTCTGCTGAATATGAAAGAAAATTATATCCCCTCAGAAGGGAGTAGTTGGAGAGAAAGTCATGTCCCCAGGGAGAAATGAATTCAGAGGAAGGAAAGGAGAAGGAGGGAATAAAATGACTTCCTATCTGTTCACCAGCCAGGCCATCTACCCTGTATTATTTGTGAGGTATATGAAGAATTATGTTAAATCTTATCTGAGTTTTCTAGTAGAAAAGTCAGATTGATTGATACCTTAAAGTGATTGACATTTTACAGTGATTGACAACTTTGCTTAGTGTTGACATATAATGGGAATAAGAAAGGGAATGAACAATTTCTTTTTTAAAAAAATCTCCCTTGAGATTACCTTAAACATACAGTTTCTAGAAAGACTAATAATAACTAGAAACTCAAGCAAAATGGTCATAAAAGGAACTGATAGTATGACTCACAGAGTATGTACTATGTTTATTTTACAGCATGAGTTGGCTACTTCAAATACACAATCACTTCCTCTATAATAAGAAAGGTGGAAGTTTGCATGGACCTTTCTCTCTGTTCTATAACTTATTAGGAACAATAAAGTGTGGAAGTCATGGAAAATCCAAATTGGAGGAAAATTTAAAGATTATTTAATAAACATTTTTGTTTTAGGAATGAAAATAGAATGATGTAATATAAAGAATACTGGATTTGGGCTTAAATTCCCCTCCTGTCATAATACTACTCATACAATCATGGGCATAACACTTAACCTCTGTGGACCTCAAATGCCTCATTTGCAAAGTGGGAGAAGGTGAAGAAGATCACTTCTAAAGTTATTTCTAATTTTATGTCCATGATCATACTGGAAACTGAAGAATTGCATTAAGAAATGGTGCCTACAAGAGAATTCTATAAATATTTTTACACATATTGGATTTAACATATATTTTAACATGTATAACATATATTGGATTTTTTTTTTTTTGCCATTTAGGGGAGAGAGTGGGGGGAAGGAGAGGAAAATCTGAAACATGAGGTTATGCAAGGGTCAGTGTTGAAAAATTATCCATACATATGTTTTGAAAATAAAAAGCTTTAAAAAATAAAAAAAATAAGAAATGATGCCCATTCATCTTTAGGTGAAACAAGGAACAATTAATAACATAGGAAACAATAAATACTCACAATTATCGTATACATTCACAGAGCTAAAAAGAACTTTAGGGATCATCTTTTCCAGTCTCCTCATTTGACAAACGAAGGGGCTGAAACCCAGAAAGGTTATTTAATATTCCTTAAGATCATATAGCTAGTTAGGGACTAAAAGAAACTAGGTCATCTGTGTCTTAATCCAGTATTCTTTCACTCTGTAAGTTGTCATTCATAAAATAGATGGAATTGAAGAAAACAAATAGAAACTTAAAGCCCTACAATTAGTTTCAGTTAGAACCAACTGAACAACTAGAAAATTGGGACCATCTTATTAGATATTCCTATGCCTGAGCTTCTTGAAAGTAGGACAGTCTCTTGCCTTTCTTTGTATCTCTAGCACTTAGCACAGTGCCTGTACACAGTAGGTGACTGATGATTGGCTGACTATACTATTACATGTGAAGCTTGCTTTTGATTTTAGATGGATTTAAAAAATAATATTAATGAAGATCCCTCTACACTTATAATTTTATTTGTTTTTTTAGAGTATATTTTTTGTCAAAGGCTTTTCCTGCATTTATTAAGAAAATGTGATTTTTGGTATATTTTTGTTTTTAATATGTTGATTAGTTTCTGATGTTCTTTGCATACTAGTATAAATCCAATTTTGTCATAATCAGTTATTTCTTGGATAAATTGCTTTAGTTTGACAGGATTTTACTGAAAATTCATAAATTTATATTTACTTGTGATATTGGTTTATAGATCTTCTTTGTTATATCCTTTCTTGCGTAGGTATTAGAATTTTGTTAATTTCAAAAAAGAATTTTCATTAAGTACTTAATCAATTTTGAGAAGAATGTATTAATTATATAGTACTAGTAACTATTATATATTATAATTAGGATTTTATTAGCTTTATTAAAGTATTTTCATTAACTACTTACTCAATTTTTGAGAAAACATTTTATAGTACTGATATTAATTATGTAGTATTGATAACTCTTATAGTACTGATTGTTATTTTAAAATTTGATAGAATTTTCCTCTAAATCTATCAGGACCAAGACTTTTTTTCTTTGATAGCTCCTTCAACTTCTTTTTCTAAGACTGTATTATTGAAGATCCCTATTTGATGTTCTGTTAGTCTAGGTACTTTTATATTTTTGATGGAAGTCCTTTATTTCTTTTGTCTGGCTTAGTTTTGTTGATATATAATTGTGCATAGTAGAAAAATTTTTTTTATTTCTTTTGAGCTTTTCTGTGACTTTACTTGTCCTTTATTTTGTTGATTTTGTTATCTTCCCTTTTCTTTTTAATTGTATAGCTGAAATTTTATCAATTTTGTAATCTTGAGGAATGAGCTTTTACTTTTGTTTATCAAGTCTATAGTCTTTATGGTTTCTAACTTATTTATTTCTCTAATTTTAAAAATTCCCTATTTTCTGCTTATTTTGGAGTTTCTAATTTAAAAATGATTATTAAATTCATTAATTTCTTTTTCCCATTTTATTAATGTATGTTGTAGTAATATGTTTTTTCTCTAAAGACTAATTTAGCTCCATCACAGAAACTTTAGATTGCTGTCTTATCTTTATCACTCTCTATAACATAATTATTATTTCAATTATTTGCTCTTTGACTAACCTCTTATTTAATATTTCATCATTAGGTCTCCATTTAGACTTGTGTTTTTTGTGTGCCTTTTTTTTTTTTTTTGCATTTTTTACTATAAAGGATATGTATGTCTCTTAACTTTTTATATTTATTCTCAATTTCTCTGTTCAAATCAAGCATAACTGTTTGTAAAAGTGCCATCAAAGTGCTGAGAAATATGTTTCCATTCAGAAGGCAGCATATTTTTTTTTGCTCTAAGTTCTCTAACAGACTGTTCTATTCCATGTTTTCCCTTTGTTTATCACTCTGTTAAAGAGAGGAAATTAAAGTCTGCTTCCCATTATTATGTAATTATCTGTTTAGGGTGCAAAAAAAATTATTTTTGTTGTTAGTGTTGTAATTTAGTTAATTGTTTCTTTATAACTTAGGTGCTATGCTATTTGGAGCACATGTTTAATACTGATATTTTGTGTTCGATAGTTTCTTTAAGCATAATGTAATTTCTCTGTCTCATATGTCAAGCACTTAGTACGGTACCTTGCACTTAAATGCTTGACTTTTGAAAATCTCCAATTTATGTTCTGTAGGAATCTCAAAATCAATGTATTCAAAATGGAAGTCATTATCTGGCCACCTAATCTTCCTATTCCTCCTTCAAATTTTACTCCGTTTCTGTTGGGGACAATAGTATGCTTCTAGTCACCTAGGTTCACAAGCTTAGTTAAAACCGTCTTTGATTCTTCTTTCTCTCTTACTCCTTATATATAAATCAATTACTAAGAATTATTATTTATGCCTCCACAATTACTTCATCCAACTGGTTTTTATCTAGCAACTCATGCTATCTCTTCATCACCTTGGGCCTGCATATTGGATCAGTCTCTTAAATGGACTCCGGAGTTCTTATATCTTTCTTTTGCAATCCATTTTCTATCCTGTTGTCAACATTTACTTTCCCCAAACACAGTTCTATGTTGTTCCTCTGCTCAATTACCTTTAGTGGCTTCCATTCTTTCTAGGAGAAAAATATACCTCTTCTACCTAGGTCTTAAAGTCTTTCACAATCTAGAACCAGTTAACCCTTTTAGATTTATTTCACATTATCCCCATTCATATATTTTCTATTCCAGCCCAGGTAGTCTACTTGTTCTTCTGGAAACACACCTTGAAGCTTCTACATGGGCTTTACCCAGGCTTTGAATAATCTCTCCTTTTATCTCTGCTCCTTAGAATCCCCAGTATCCTTCAAGGGGTACTAGAGAAGGGAATGCTCTAACTATTAATACTTTCTCTCTCCTCAAATAATAATGTATATACAAATCTGTTTATTTCTAGGAGAATGAAAATTCCAGAGAACAAGGACTGTTTTTTGTTTTATCTCAATATCCTTCTCACTTAGTGGTGTTCACTGAATATACTAATTGTTTAACAAAATGCTCGTAGGATTTGATTGAATTATTGGTCCCCAACTAATATTTCCACAGATTTCTTGTTGGCCTTTTTCAGGTATATTGAAGTTATTCTGTCCATGAGCTGGAATTTGTGCTCACAGACACTGGCAGTATATGACCCTAAATGGCAAGTAAGTCCTTATTTAGAGATGGGAATTATTTTAAAGGACAATGAAAGAGAGATGCTATTTTTTCTTCTTAAGACAATGATTTCATTTTAATATGTAATTTTATAAGTTAAATCATTCCAGATTATTTTTCTACAAATATCAGATTTTCTTCCAAAAGAATAGTTCAAAATAAGCAGAGCTAACTCAAAATCAAAATGGAAACATTATCAATCTTAATATCCCAAAACTAAATTCTCTACAGTTTCTATATACTGTCTGTGGACCTATCCCCTCTGCAAAGGAGTGGGATGGGGACTGTTTTTTCAGATCTTTCCTTTGGATCTGCACTTGTTATCTGTGGGGTGCTGCTCAGACATTGCCTTGTTTCTGCACAGGGAGAAGAAGTTCCCTTTCCTATAGCCTCCTCCCTTCATCTTTGGTACCCAGTGATTTTCTTCATGTGTTTATGACATATCTAAGAGATTGGGACATGAAAGATCTCCTTATTAGCCCTGCCACTGATTTTCCTCTATCCACTCCATTATCCATCAATTCCATATGTGCCCATTCTTCAGCTGTGAAATGAGGACTTTGGATGAGATAATCTTTTAAGGGGCTCGTGTGTGTGTGTGTGTGGTGTGTGTGTGTGTGTGTGTGTGTGTGTGATACAGGCTTTGTATCAGCCAGAGTCATCCCACAGACTTCCTTCACAGATGGGCAGAGGAGGCAGCCTGTGTGGGAAAGATATTCCGCTAGGAAGCTGAAGACCTGTTTGCAACCACAGTTCTGTCCCTGATGCACACACTTGTATATGACCTGAGAGAACACATTCTTCCTTTTCCAGCCTCAGTTGCCTTATTTATAGAGTGAAGGAGCTGGGTATGACACCCCCTAAACCTCTATTCCAGTTTCAACATTCTAAAGATCTGCATTTAAAAACAAACACTGCCTCTCCTCCCCAAACCTCCCCAAGAATGTTTTATACTGTGAGAATTTCCTTTGCCACCCTGAACGGAGGATAAACCTACGATAGTCTTCCAAAAGAATGAAAGTATTCTGACATGGTTTGGAAAAGAGACCTTCAATAAAGAACAGAGGTGCTCTATCATGTAACCATGGGGTCAGAAAAGTGTAATTTTTTTAAAAAATGGAAAAATCAACATTTTGCTGTTTTTCCATACATGTCTCATTACGATCCCAAAATATAAGACAACATGTACAATTATATTTAACGTAGACTGAAACTGTGATCTAAAAAGAGACCACTTTTAGATTTAGCCTCGGCAGCTTTTAGTACCTGTGGATCCAGGCTCCAGCTCCTAAGCCATCAGCAGCCTTGGTGGTCTTACTCATTACACTGGCTAAGTTCATCTAATAGCTGCTTGTTCCAGCCAGTCTTTCATTTGACTTTTTACATGTATCCCCAAGTGTTCCAGCTCCTATTAAATGCAATTACATATACATAAGCTATGTAATTTTAAATTCTGAAATGTATGGTACAAGTAAAGGGTGAAGACTGTCAGCTTTTTTGTTCCAGCAGAGGGAGGAGACCCTCTGCCTGCCAGTAGAACTAGCCATTTAGCTTCATTGACAGCTCATCCCAGCAGGCTGAGAAGCACTAGCTTGTCCGGGGCTTTAATATTAGTCTTCTTTGACATTTGCAGATGTTCTTCTCAAGATAAAGACTTCCTGTGTCATTGATTGGTCATGCATTTAGCTCAGGGATGTCACTTCTCCTGGTAGGGTCTCAGTTTCCTCATCTGCAATACCAGAGAGTCAGAATTGATGGTCCTTGAGGTCCCCTCGAGAACTTGGGTGATGTATACCTGTGTGACTGGGGACTTAGTTCCTTCACCTGTAAAATGAGGAGCTTAGACTAGATGACTTCCAATGTCCTTTTGAGCTCTAAGTCTCAGATGCTCTTAACACACTTTGAGTCATCGGATGTTGATAGTATAAGCTCAAGGAAGTTAAATGACTTGATCATTATCACACAGACAGTATCAGCATTGGATTTTAACCCAGGTCCTCCATAGAGTGCTGAGCCCGGAGTCAGGAAAATCTGAATTTAAATCTGACCTCAGACACTTATTAATTGTATGACCTTGAACAAGGCACTTAAACATATTTGTTCAGTTTTCTCATCTGTAAAATGGCTGAGAAGGAAATGATAAAACTACTCCAGTATCTTTGCCAAGAAAACCCCAAATGGAGTCATGAAGAATTAGATACTACTGAAAACAATTAAACAATACCAATAATCTCTGACCTCACATCCAATCCCATTTCTACTATACCATGCTGTCATTTGAATGATTATTCCTAGACTAAGTGTACAAGGTAATGACTGGAGCAGGATAGAACTGGAACTGATTTCATTGGCATTGAAATTCCCTATATCAGTGTAGATCATTACCATCTGTGATCCCTGTAGTCTCAGAGGCGAGCTCAGAGCATTGAGAAAGGAAGGGATTTATCTGACACGCAAGCAATATGTGTCAGAGGTGAGGTTTAAACACAGATTGTAGTGGAATTCAATGTAAACAAGGAGAACATGTCCAGAAATTGGATTTTTAACCACTATATAGAACCTCTCATATAAAACACCCACACCCACACCCACATACAAATTATCTGCCATAAAAGAGGCAAGAGAAAGCTTTTACTGTGGAGAGGAAGGAGGGAGGGAAGGGGGAATGAGCCTTACAGAATTGGTTCAAAGAGGGAATAACAAACACACTTAATTGGGTATAGAAATCCATTTTAATCTACAGGAAAGTAGGAGGAGAAGTAGATAAGGGAAGGGGTAAAGGTGATAGAAGGAAGGACAGATATGGAGAGAAAGCAATCAGAAGTAAAGGACAGGATGAAAGAAAAGCGAGATTAGAATAAACAGGATGGGGAATGTAGCTAACAATAGTAATTATGAAAACAATTTTGAAGCAGATTTGCCTGATAAGGGCCTCATTTCTCAAACATATAGGGAACTGAGTCAAATTTATAAAAATAAGAGCCATTCCCCAATAAATAAATTATCAAAAATACACACACATGCACATCCTCTAGAAATACATATAGTAACTGTGTGCATGTTGTAGTTTCTTAGTAGAATATAAGCTTCTTGAGAGCTTTTGTCTTTGTATATACCCAGCATTTAAAATAGTGTATGGCAAATGCGAGGACCTTAATAATTGTTTGTGATTGATCAATAAACATCTCTGAGTGAGGTATTGAAAATTAACATGCTAAGGTAGAAAGGGCACTAGACTGTTAACCTGTGTGTATATTCCCAAATCGTCATGTACCAGCATATATGAGCTTAGGTAAATCACTAAAGCTTTTTGAACCTTAGTTTCCTCCTCTCTAAAATGGGGCACATACTTGTTCTTCTTCCTTCATAGGGTTGTTGTAGGACTCAAAGAAATAACACAGGCAAAGTACTTTGTAAAAGCAAAATGCTACAGAAAAGTAAATTGTTATTTTTTTCTCTTTGGCAGTGAATGGTACAGTGAATAGAGATCTCAGTCTAGAGTCAGGAAGATTCATTTTCCTGAATTTAAATTCTCAGACATTTAGTAGTTGTGTGATCCTGGACAAGTCATTTAATTCTGCGTGCCTCAGTTTCCTCATTTTAAAATGAGCTGGAGAAAGAAATGTCAAACCATGCCAGTATCTTTGCCAAGAAAACCCCAATGGGGTCACCATTAAAATGACCAGACAACACATTATTTTCTTTCTTGGCTAGTTCAGGGATACTATATGATTAAGCTCTGATGAAGAACACAAACAAGGAGGCCATCCAGAGTAGGATCCAGGATTCAAAAGCAATTTCAGTTAGATAAATTCTTATCTCTTCCAGTCTCTGCACTCCCAGTGAGAATAAAGAACTGCTTTTTCTTTTACCAGAGGCAAGGCTAGCTGCCTCCTTGCAATGTATTTTGTAAACAGTGTCAGTGATTAGATATCTGACCAACTGTATTCCATCATCTCATTATTAGGGTAGAATGATTCTAGTCCTGGTGGAAAGACCAGAAAACATTTACTCTCAGCCAAATGGCACTCATTGATGAAATGAATTCCCCCTCCTTCCCCCTGCCCCGCTGCCCCCTGCATGGAATCACAGAGTGTTAAGCACTGGGGCAGACAGAGAGAGACAGAGACAGACACACACAACAGAGGCAGAGAAACAGAGAGAGAGAGACAAAGAGTCAGAGGCTGAAACAGAGACGAGGAGAGAGAGAGAGAGAGAAAGAATGAGAGAGACAAAGAGAGAGATAGAGAGACACAGACAGTAATAAAAACAAAGAGAGATAGAGACAGATGGGGGGAGGAAGGGAGGGAACAAGAGAAAGAGAGACAGGAGTTTTGGAGGCAGAGACCTAGACAGAGAGAGAAAAAGAGAGAAGAAAAAGAGAGGCAGAGACAAAGAGAGAGATAGGGAGATAGGGAGACAGAGCCAGAGAGAGAAAGAGAAGAAAAAGAGACAGATAAAGAGAGAGAGATAGGCAGACAAAAACACAAAGAGAGATAGAGACAGAGACAGAGCAGGGAAGGAGGTGGGGAGGGGGAGAGAGAGAAAGAGAGATTCAGAGAGAGAGAGAGAGAGAGACAGACAAACAGACAGAGACAGAGACAGAGAAAGACGAAGAACAAAGACATCAAGGAAAGATTTCTCTAGGAAATGGCCCCTGAACTAAGCCTTGTAAAAAGTTAGAGATTCTGAGATGCAGAGGTGACAAGGAGTACATTTTAGGCAGAGGAGGATCATAGTCTGGACAAAGGCACAGAGATTGAAGCACTAAATTAGGGGAACATCAGTCAGTCAATCAATAAGAATTTATTAAATGCCTACTATGTTCCAGGCACTGCACTAAACTCATCATGCAGCCTGATGCTGACAAATTTCCTTTCAAAATGCTTACAACAAGGAAAAATAAACATGCCTTTGTCTCTCTGGGCTTCACATTAATCATAATACTGGATATTAAGGCACTGATTGAAATAATTCCAAAAAAAATGTTGGTTGGGATTAGGATAAGCTCTTTTCTATTGATATTGATCACATTAGAAAAATAGGGAAAGGGGAATGTTTGTAGAATCTTTTTCTCTCTTGACTATATTTTTCACCAATCAATGTTCCCATCACCATATAACTCTATGCTCACTCCATTCCTCACTTGCTTGACATGTTTATCACTTTATTTTCATATTATGCTATAAAATTGTTGCATACAAGTTATAAAAAAAACCCTACTATTTCTAATGCTAGATAACACAGCAGTCTTTGTCCTTCATATAAAATGGGCTTGGGACATCTGGCACTAAGGTGCTTATATTTCATCTTTATATAAGTCTGCTTTCAGTTTGCTGTTTTCAAAAATAACACATTAAATAAAATAGGCTGACATTTTGAAAAAGAAAAAAAAAATACGACCAAAGAAACACAGAAATTTCCTCTTTCAATTTGAAGCTCTCAAAATAGGTGTCTTGATGAGAAGAAATGCAAGCTGGCATTTGGAGCAATCTGTTATTTTTATATAAAAACTTTCAATCATTCCCCAATGCCTACATAATAAAGCCTGCACTCCTCCGACCCTACATACTCTGGCTCCAGCCTAGCTTTTCAGACTTTTTTCACATTAGTTTTCCTTCACGTACACCCTAAGTCCCATTACATGTCTATCCTTTGTCCCTACTTTGCTCCCTCTCACCCTTCTGCATTCTCTCAGGAGGTCCATTCTCCCTCCTCTTGTTGTCCACTGGAAGGCACTCTATCCTCATCTCTCCTTCTCAGAATTCTTCACTTTTCAAAATGCCATTTCTTAGGTTCCAATTTCTTTGTGAAACCTTCTTTGATCTCCTCACTCCATCAAATGAGACTTTTCCTCTTCAGTTTTCCTAGAATCTAGAATTTCCTAGAATTGTCAGATCTCCTTCAACTTAATATTATTTCCTACCTTTGATTGTACACTTAAGTATGTACACAAGTGGCAGGATGGTCTATTGGGTAGAGAGCTGTCCTTGGAGTCACAAACTCCTGGATTCAAGGCCTGCTCTGATAGTAATACCGGCCAAGTGATTCCAGGCTGTCACTTAGCTTCTTGGAAAGCTGTGAAGAAGGGGCTGTTCTGCTCCAGTAAAGGGAGTTTCTACATCTCAGAGTTCCACAAAATAAGGAAATTGCAGGTCCATCTAACTGTGCACATTGTATTTCACCCTTCTGCTCCCTCTCTTAAATATGGGCTCCTTAAGATCTCAGACTATGTCATTCTATTTGTATTCCTAGGACCTCCAGCTGGACCTTTTGGTCAATGCTGAATAAATATGTAGTTAGGCAGCATTCAGAGTCCTTTAAAAGCTCCTCTCAGCATGATCTCTTCTTTAGGCTCTCTAGAAGCACAGAATCATAGATTTAGATTTTTTTCTTTTCTCGTTCTGTTTTTCTTTGCCTCTCTCTGTCTCTTTCTATCTGTCTCTGTCTCTCTCTCTGTCTCTGTCTCTGTGTCTCTCTGTCTCTGTCTCTCTCTGTCTCTCTCTCTCCCTCCCTCTCTCTGTCTCTCTCTCTCTGTGTCTCTCTCTCCATTGTTTCAAGTTCTCTTTGTATTTTTGTTTTGTGTTGTATTGTCACTACTTGTGAGGTTGCTATCCTTTGAAGGCCTTGTAAACATAAGGACTGTCATATATTCACTTTTGTAAATACAGGATACAGCAGACAATTAAATGTCTGTTAAATCGAATTGAGGTGATGTATAGAGCAGCAGTATTGCCTTACACAGAAATCAAAGGCATGAAGTCATAACATATAGACAGAAAGCTTGATGTCAAAGTTCATTTAAGCCAGATCATCCTGAGAGCATTTATAGAGATTGTAAGGGGAAGAGTAGAGAACAAATAGATGCATACTGGAACATATCTCCTAATAATTCTATGGTAATACATTTCCATTAGCCACAACAATGAAATTCCTCCATTTTGGACCTCCCCCCAAAAGCCTTCATAATCCTAGGAAATAGCAATGAACTTTCTAATAAACTTGAGAAGAGTAGTTAGATCTGACCATATATGTATAGAAGAAAAAAATACTTAAGGTGGCACATCTTGAGGTATGTATTTTCAATACATTTCAAAGAGAGAAAAATTCCAACAGAATGAAAAGGATTATATTATCCCAAAGAAGTGACCAAAAAGGTGAAAACAACAGGGATGCCAACTTTTGCATTACTAGACTTTACTTTTGATAATGACCCATGACACTGAGTATATTCTTAATGAAAACACAAGAAGGGAAAAGATAGATATTTGCAAATAATTTGCTCTAGCCCCACAATGTTCTGAAAGGCACAGAGAATGTAAGAATTAAAAAAAAAGCACTTGACCTGAAAGAACAAAGTTTATCCTGAAAAGCTTTTCCCCAGCAAGTATCTCCTGCTCATACATGGACTTTGTGACAGATGTAACCACAAAAATTACTTTGGTCATCAGTCTGCTGACTCTCACTCCCAAGTGAGACATCCAACAGAGACACCTTGGCTTGCCAAAGGCATTTGCCAGGGTCATGGAGAACTTCCTCCACATGATCTAAATATAAGACTGATATTGTCCAGATGCTCACAGTTACAGATGGTTGAACTAAAAGTCCTGCACCACTACCATTCCACAGAAGAAATTGGACTAATAATCCTGAGTTAAAACAATACAGATGAATAATACATATTGCTTTTTATTGTGACATGAAATTAGATTGGAAGATAAGAAATAAATATCTATGGAGCAAGTTTATCAAAACATACTTTAGATAACTGCTATTAAGATGGGCTGCTGGGTCCAGAACTGAATTCGAGGTTCTCATTTGGGAAAATGTTCTTTACTTTCAATGATCTTAAATCACTTGATACCTCAAAGGTTCATTACTAATAATCCCAATATCCTTCTAGTGATGTTTTATGCCAAACAACATAGTACCATAACATTTGAGTATCTCAATTACAAGTGACCCAAGAGGCAAAGGACAGATTAGACGTGAATATGCAGGAGCATATGGCCAGTGATGCTACAAATGGTTTCAAAGACATCACCATGGACATCCATTATCCCCACTGAATTTTAAAATTTCAATAAGACTTTTGGTACGTCTTATGTAAATTTGAGTTACTATTACATTCTTTGTTTCCTGTTCATCATTTGTAAAATGAGCCATTGGATTAAATAGTCTCTAAGGCCTCTGCTCCATCTTGTTCCTTTATTATCCCTATTTTGAAATTATACCTTTATTCACAATTGGAAAAGCTCAAGAATTCAAATTAAAAGACAGCCTGGAATAATTGAAAGAGTCAAACACTTAGAATCAGACAGCTCTGAAGCCAGAGCCATTTCCTAATTTTATCCTTGCTTAAGTCATATCCCCTGTGCCTCAGTTTCTTCATCTATAAAACAGAAGTATTGAAAAGAACTAGATCTTGTCTAATGTCTTTTCTATTACTTTTATTTTAATTTTAACATTCTGTAAGTCTAGCTTCCAAGTGTAAGCTAATACCAAAAACCTTATTTTTAAAAAGAAACCATCATTCTGCATGACCCTTTTTAAACAAAATAATCATGATAACATCACATTTTCATAATATTTTGAGAATTACAAAGAATTTTGTATATATAGTCTTCCAAGCAACTCCAAACATAGTACGAGAATTGCATTATCTTGTCTGAAAGTCTCTTTTTACCCTATCTCACCTTGGAGAAGCAAATGATACCAATATAATTTTGAAATGTGTCAAGTAACTTCACTAGATTAAAAGCAAAAAAACCCAAAATCCCAAACAAACAGCGACATGATGCTTTATTACTTCATCATGTCATATCAAGCCATATTCAAAGGATGCTACCCCAGGTAACATTTCGGTATAGTTATGTTATAGCATAAAAACATTCAAAGACATTTAAATTCAAGTGATCCAAAATGTGATTTAACCTTTGGAGTTCAGCATCCTCATCTGTAAAAGGAGAGCTTTGATTAAATAATCTTTAAAATGCTTTCTTGCTTTACATTATATAGTTCTATGACTTTTCAACAGTTAGAGCTACACATAAGTAGATTGGGCTACCCTAGTAGGTTAGTGGGCTCCCCATCTACCTCCTCATTGGAAATCTTCAAGCAAAGTCTGGACCTGCTTTGTGAGAGCTGTTCTAGTGGGTTGGACTAGATAGCCAATGAGGTCCTTTCCACCTTCTGTTTCTATTATTCTGTGATCCAGCTTTCAAGGTTTTGGTAGTAGATTGAATCAATCATGCAACTACGACTTTGTAGTAAGTACTGTGCTTGTGTGTGAGATTGTAAAAGAAAGGGTCTGTTAGGGAAGAAAAAAAATCTACCAAAATTGTGTCACTTATCTGTAAGGAGTTGACAATCTACTTGGAGAAATCCAATACATATACACATATACACATACAAATACATACATTCATGTATGTATACTATAATACATATGTAATATATAAAAATATTTTCACATGCATTATGGAAGAAAGCCTACAAAGGTAGTGGAACTTCTTCCAATACAAATAAAAATACCACCTACCTAAATATGAAGTTCATGAATTCAATGCTTTCTTCATTTTTTTCTGTATCATTTGTATCATTGGAAATTACATCTTTAATGACTATTGACACAATGGAAGCTCCTTAAGAGTGGTTCCTTTTAAATTTATATTTTTATATACCCAATCACTAACAGTACCTGAGACCTAGTAGATACTTAATAAATCAATAGATTGACTGATTTGATCCTGAGAAATTAGGTACAGATATAAACAGATGTATAATGCAAGTCCTTGGGTATCAGGTGTCCACCAGTATTGAAGTAATTAGACTGCATGATTCTGGGGCTACCAATGATACTTACCCATATTGTACAATACCCAGGAGTGGACCAGCTGGGCCTATGTCAAGAGCTTGACTGATGTCCTTTAAGAACTGCTTCTGGATTCGAAAACGTCGCTTGCCAATGCTCCAGCTCCCATCAATTAAAAAGGACAAATCAACTTTGCAATCTGGAGAATGGAAAATGACCAAATTACTTTGATTCTCTTTAAATTTAATAATTAACTCCTTCTTCTTTCAATTTCCCACAGTCCAAAACCAAATAAATTTTACCAAAATAAAACGATCAGGACATTCATTAAAATTTGAATAAAAAATGTATGAGCATTTTCACATTCATAAAACTTTCTATATTGTGAGTCCGAATAGCTGAGTTCAAATCTGAATAGCATCACTTATTAACTATGTGATCAAGGTCAAATAGTTACCTTTTCTGAGCTCTAGTTTTCTCATTTGTGTAATATCTAACCTGGCTACTTCACATGGTTGTAATGAGAATTAAATGGACTAACACATGACATAATGAATGGAATGCTGAGACTGGAACCAAGAAGAGCTGAGTTTGAAAGCTGTCCAGATATTTATTACTTGTGTGATCCTAGACCTCATTTTTTGTGCCTTCACTTACCTCATTTGTAAATTTACAAATCCCATACAATCCTACTTGAGAATGGGATTGTATGAGATATACTTTAAAGGCTCTTTTAAAGTTATTTGTACATTCTAAAGCACTATATATAAGCAAAGAATCACTGAAGTATATACACTGAAATACAATACTTTGATTTACAGCCTTGTGAATGTTTTTTGCTTCAAAATATATATTGGACCCTCAATATAATCATCAGGCTTACCTCAATTTACTATTGATGCCTGCTCCCCTTCTATTTTCTATTTCCTTATGAAGCTACAGCACAACAGAAATTCTTTGTAGCTAATACAGATGTTCCCCTTATATATAAATATTCTCATGAAAATAAAACAAAAGTAAAATGGGATGGTGCAGGGGATGCTCATTTTTAATACCTCTTAATTATCTGATTCTTATTATGCCCATTATCTGCCTATGTGTTATATATTTGGGCAAGGACTAATTTTCATGGCTAATTTAAGAAATTCTTTGTAAATCAAACTATTTGGATCTCCTCCAAGGCCAAGAATATGGATACTGCCCTCAGAAGGGTCTCCTATATTATTTGTGATAAAAAACTAATATTCTGCAGTAGCTTAAAGCTTGTAAAACATTTCACAAATGTTAACCTTTTAACAACCCTACGAGGTTGCCATTATGGATATTATCCTCATTTTATACATGAAGAAATTGAGACTCACATGTTAAGAGACTTACATGTGGTTGCATGGCAACTAAGGGCTAGAGATGGAACCTAATCCTTCAGTCTGATTCAAGATGTCATGGTGCCTTTCTATATGTGAGAATAGTTCTCTATACATGTATAGAATGAGATTATTAGGGGATTTCTGGAGAATGTGATCTTCCCTTCCTACTCCCCCACTGCCCAATTTTCTGGCTATGCGACAGATTTTCTATTTATTGTTTAATTTATCTTGGTTCAAGTGATCCAGCTCAATTCAAATATTTATTAGTGAACAAGATGAGGTAAGATTTCTCAGGACAGTTGTGAAAATCGAGTAAGGTTTCATCTACTTCAGCGTTGGAGTAGGCCTGAAGGACTTTGAGCATTGACTCAAGGGCATATGGAAGTCCCCTTCCTGCTCTCCTCCCATGACATCATTTTCTCTCTACTTCAATCAAATATGGGCAACTATATATTTATTGGTCAAGTTCAATTTCTTGGGTAGTTCCTGAGTTTAAAATGTGAAATCTCAGCCAATGAGGATGAAAGTCAGTGGTGGGAGGGGTTTTGTGTTAGTGCCCATTTAAAGTGTAAAACCAGTCCCAGCAGGTGCCTCTTCCCTTTGATTGCCTGCTGGATGGGTGGGACGCCCAATTCTCGCGAGAACGTACAATAAACTTTTGCTTTGCTCCTAGAGAGCTCTCCAGTTTTTTATTAAATGGTGACCCCCTCACTAGTCTAAGCCACACATTAGTATGTTGTGAAAAATGAATATTTCTTTCAAATTTAATACCTGTTATATTAGGAGCAAACTTTTTCCTATTTTCTACTTCCTTACCCAGAAAACAAGCACTATGAAAAATATCTCTTAAAGATTTACCCTAACAGTCCTGAAGTCAACGGGACCTGAGTTCAAATTTGACCTCAGACACTTCCACTTCCTAGCTGTGTGACCCTGGGCAAGTCACTTAACAATAATTGCATGAGGCAGGGGGAAAGATTTACCCAAGTCAAGATCTAAGCAGACAATAAAAGAAATTCCAAGTTTAGGCTAATAGGTATATTCCGGCTCATTTGTATTTGCTCAGACAAGTTCTGGAAAAATGTTGATTCTCTCTACTATCAAGACAGATGATATGGAAATTGATGTCTTTTTTGACCAAGATTTCAGTGACTTAAGTCATGTACCTCAAGATAGGTGATTTTCCCATTGTGTTAACCAATCAAAATCAAGTAGGTACTAATGTAAATTGAGATCTTTGGATGGGAAAAATGATGTAAACTGTGTCCTCTTTAATCTTTGGGGAGAGAAGAGTTGGAAAGGAACTTCTGGGGAGAAGGGTGCCCCTGAGGGAAGGATGCCCTCCCAAGGCAAGATAAGTAATCTCTTCCCAAGATAAGTAATCTCTTTCAATTGGAAATCTCAGACACCTTCTCCCAGCTCGGGGGTGGGGGATGGGGTGAGGGGGTGGGGGATGGGGTGGGTGGGTGGGGCTGGGCAAACCCCAGTCTCCGAAGGCTAATAAAAGGCGACTCTGAACCTTGAATCTTTGCTAATTCCTAATCAGGAGCTATTTGCCCTTATGGATTTAGCTCACTGATGAAGATATTTTCTTCTCAGTGTCAACCCATCTTTACAATACTGCTAACAGGACTTGCCCACTAAGAAAGCTGTCTTCTTAGTGCAAATAAATCTCTTTGCCACAAATCTCATGCCTGTATTCATTGGGGTTTGCAAATTCTTTGAAGGGATCTTCGACATTGACCAGAGGGGATCTCTTACCCTCAATTCTCACACCTCATCAGTACCCCTAGGGACTTTTTGAAGTACATTTAAACTGTCACCCCCCCCCCATCTCTACTAGGGATCTTTAGTCTAAGAGAGATGCTTGGCCAAATGACTGTCCTTTTATTAATAACTTGCTGGTCTTATTTTTTTCTTTATTAAAGCTTTTTATTTTTCAAAACATATGAGTTGACAATTCTTCAACATTAGCCCTTGCAAAACCTTATGTTCCAATTTTTCCCTTCTTCCCCCATCCCCTCCTCTAGAAGGCAAGTACGTTAAATCCAATATATCCTGCTGGCCTTATTAATAAAACGATCAAATCACTCAGAAACTATGTCCTCAAATTTTTTAAAACATTACATTGTCCAGACAAAAACAGCAGCATCTATAGAAGGGAAGGGAAGACATTTTTTTCCTATTTTATATAAAGGCATGTTTACCTGGCAAATCGTACATAGAGATTTAAGATCTTTTACCAGGAAGATATTACGCAGTGACACAATGCCAATAAGGAACAACATAGTGACACAATGTCAATAAAGTGCAGTCTGGTGACACAATGCCAATACTGCTTTCTAGCTCGTTCACACCTTTTCTTTTGCTTTCAATAATGGCACAACACATTTAACACTCCTGGAAATGGTGTCCTGCCTTTTATGGATGAGGGAATATCAGCTCAGCTCACAGAGTTACTGGTGTAAAGCATCTGTAAATTCTTAGTAGTGGGAAGAACACTGGGCTTTCAGTAAGAAGTTACTGTCTACCAGCTAATTATGTAACTCTGGTCCTCAGTTTCCATATCTATAAAATGGGATAATAATATTATACTACCTACCTCACAGGAGGGATGCAGATGTAAAGAAGACACATGACAGATTTCCAAGCACTGTCTTTCTCTTTCCCTCCTCTTTCTCTTAGGTAGCAAGGTATAAAATAAAGAACGATATAAAGGAAAGAATTCTGGACTGGAAGTCAGAAGACTTGGATTCTAGTTCCATCTCTTTCATTGTATGATCTGGGCAAATTATGCTTGAGGTTTCTGTCTCCTTGTTTAGAAAACGAGAGAATAACACTAGTTGATCTCTATCATCCCTTCTCCTTGCACATCCTCAGATTTTATGAATATTGGATGCCACTGGACTGACTGCGACCATTGGCTACACTGAACAGCTATACACAATTCAGTGCTCCGAAATGCTCTAGCCTTTTTGATTGAAATGGAAGTAACTTGTTACTTAAGAACAGCACCCCTAAGAGTATGATAAGCACCAATAATTTCTCAGGTGCCTACAGATGCTATCCTGATTTGGAGTTTGGTATATGGCAGTGTTTGACTTCTCCTTTATGGGTAGTTGCAATAACCAAGCCCTTAATTCAGGGGATAGCTGTCATGTTATGTGGTAAAAGACCCCTGAATTTGAAGTCAGAGGATCTGCCCCTTTTCTGTGCTACTTCTTATCTGGGATAAGGAGCTTTATCTCCCTCATTTGTAAAACAAGGAATTTAGACTAGGGTCTGCAGGATTCCTTTCGCTTCATATGTATGAGGCTGTAAGAAAGAAAGTATTCGTGATACTTAGAGGGAGAGGAGTAGGGAGAAGTGAGAGATTTAAAAAGTGAGAGTCAAAGTGAACAAGAATTGTGGACAAAGCTGATGAGTAATTTTTCTTGACAAGGGACTGAGTGAACTAAGGGGATATCTTCCTCCAGGGTCTTATGGAAAATAGAACTGTAGCACCTATTCAGCCAGTTAGGATTTCTTCTTTAGGTGACTTCCCTAAATCTGGTTTCTCATTTCCTTAACTTTTCACTATATGTCATCACTAAAAGACATAAGTGATCCCAAAGCAGTTCCTCAAAGCTGTGCCCTTTATACTCGTCTGTCTGTACATATTCCAGAGGTGTATCCACTCTTTCCACTAATATTTATGAAGGGAATTTTTTATTGCTACTTATCTTATTATAGCCTTTCATTAAATGTCTTTGCTTTGAATTAATTTTTTTTTCCTGACTATTAAAAGTAACCACATCAGAGAAGATTCTGGGAAAATGGTGGAATCGGTTGGTAAATTTCAAGCTTTCCAGATTTCTCCTTTCCTCCCCCCCAGGACAAATTTGTACCTCAGGGCGAACATAGACAGGTGAAAAATCTAGAAGACTTGGGGCAGAACAGGGTCTTCCAGGTACAGCCCAAAAAGATCTGAAGAATGTCCGCAGATGGTGATTAATCCGTGTGAAGTGCAAACACTGCTGGGCTAGCTCTGTGGAAACACTAAGTGGGAACCCCCGGCTAGCTAGGAGTGGCTCAGCAAGAACCACCGAGACTTTCACCTCCGGGGCTGTTTGCGGAGTTGGGGTCTGAGACTGAGGGAACCTTGGCTGATTAGGGACGCCAGGCCCAGCTGGGCTTCAGAGACAGGGCCTGGGCACAAAGGAACCAGAAGGTGAGGGCAGGAGCCCCTGGGCAGGGACACTGAGGGCTGTGGGCACTTGCAGGAGCGGGGAGCTCTTGGTTTGGGGTTCCTGATCAGAGTGGAGAGCTGAAGGGAAGCTTGAAAGACCATCTCCCCACCCCAAGGTTAGAAGTGCTTACATTAATACCTCTTATTGAAAAAAAAAAAAAAAATGAACCAGCAAGGAAGAAAGAACTCCACCATGGAAACATACTATGGGAACAAGGAAGACAGGAATTCATCTTCTGAGGAGAGCACTTTAGTAAAAAGAACTTCTGCCTCAAAGAGTAACATGAAATGGCTCCCTGTCCAGAGAGAACCATATAGAAGACCTCAAAAAGAGATTTTAAAATCATATGAGAGACATCTAGGAAAAACTAAAAACTAAATAAAAACCATCCAAGAAAAACAAGATTATGGGAAAAAAAAAAAGTTAAACAACTAGAAAAAGAGGTATAGAATCTCAAAGATGAAAATAATTCATTGAAAATTAGAATTGGGCAAGGGGAAGCCAGTAAAGTTATGAGAGATCAAGAAATACAAAAACAGATCATAAAGAATGAGAAAATACAACAGTGTAAGAATAAGATAGATCTGGAGAACAGATCAAGAAGAGAAAATATAAGAATAATTGGACTGCCAGAAAGTTGTAACCAAAAAAAGAGAATCTTGACATAAAAATGAAGGAAATGGATGAATTCAAGAAAATTGTCCTTGAATAAGAGAACATATGGGGAAAGTACAAATAGAAAAAATTCAATGATCATCACCTCAAAGAGATCTTTTGTGGAAAACACACAGGGATATTATTGCCAACATTTGAAACCTCCAGATCAAAGAGAAAATTTTACAAGAAACAAGAAAAAAAAATTCAAATACGTGGTACTGTATTTCAATTGAATTGTTCACAAGACTTATCAGTAGTTACAATAAAGATCTGCAGGTCCTGGAATCATATCTACTGACAATCAAAAGAACTAGGCCTGTGGCCAAAAATATCATAGCCAACAAAATTATCTATAATTTTGAATGAGAAAAAATGGACACTCAAAGAACTTGCAGATTTTCAGGACTTTTTATCAGCCAAACTCAAACTAACATATGAGTCATGATCAAAGATCAATTTTAAGGAACTCAACAAGGACAAATTATTATTTAACAAATTATTTATGCATTTTTTAAACATGGGAAATATATACTAAATGTTTAAGATTCACATCAACAACAGAGTAGCTCAAAGGAAAGATTGGCAAAGTTAAGATAAAAATAGAAATCAGGTTAAACAAATGATATGCAGAGGAAGAATAGACACAAAGGCATTAGAGGGGGAGGAAGGCTCATAGTTCTGAAAACCTACTCACATGAGGAATGGATTCAATAGGCAACTCTACATATGTATCATGAAGGGTATAACACCCTCCAAAATCTATACAGAAATAAGGGGGGAAGAAAAGTCGAGGGAAGAAGACAAGGGAAGGATCCTTGGGTGGGGCAAGGTTAAGTAACAGCAAGGCAAGTTATGGAGCAGAATTTAATTAAAGAGTTAACAGGGGTAAGAAAGACATGTGTGTATCTGGGGTATGTGTGTATGTATGTATGTATGCATGTGTATATATATCTACATATATACATAAATATATCTTTTCTTAACTGTAGCTTGCTTGGAGGTGATGGTGGTGGGAATGAAAAGGAGAAAAAGAATAAAATAAGGTATGCAGCAGAAAACCAAAGAACAATTTACAAGGAAATAAATAAAAAATGGACATTCATGAATATAATTTCTTCTACTAATATATACATACATACATACATACATACATATATATGCTTTCTTGATCTGGTAATTTGTTGTTATATATTTTAAATCCTCCTTGATGTTCTACTGGACACATGGTGATATTCTATTTTGTTTTGTATTCCTTTTCTTTTTTTTTTTTTTTTCTTATTCTGTTCTGTTTTTTCAAATAAAAATTTAAAAAAATTTTTTTTGCATCAATAGAAAAGTGAAAATAATATCAGGGGGAAAAAAAGGTAAACAGATCAGGAGAGGTTCCTGAGCTTTGTTTTTGATGTGTTTTGAGATTCAGCAACAAATGATGAGATTGATGTAACAATTGCCACCAAGGGCAAGGGCAATTAGGCCCTCTCCTGTTTATGGAAACACCCTCTTCCCCTCTTCTCCCCCCCCCCCCTCCCACCTTACTTTTTGAGAAATTTCTTTAACAAATTAAAAGAATGGAGAAATAAGGTCCTGGGTGATTAGGTGGGATTGGCAGAGAAAGCTTAAAGTACTGATAAAATTACTCCCTGAGGCAAGCAGGAAAGGGTACTGACTCAGCTCAACCTAGGTCTTGAATAACCCCACCTTGTGTGTTTAATCAGAAAGCCAAGTTACATCAAACCCCTGAGGTTAAATTTCCACTATAAGTCTGTGTATGGCCCATACCATCGTTGCTGAATCCTTTTCCGTTAGTCCTCTACAACCTTCTGCCTGGTACTTTCTTCCCATCCTTTCCCTCATGCCTCAGGGTATCTTTCTTTTTACCTCATGATGTTTTTCCTTCTTATAACTTTTAAAAAAATAAGTTCTTCTTATAACTAACTCTTTTAAGACACTAAACTCCTCTATGGATTTAGCCTGCTAGTCAATAACATATTCCCACCTCACCTAGTGAATTGTGAGTTCTCCTAGGGAACCTATGTTTTTCATTGTTAGTTGTTATATGAGGTCCCAAATCTATTTCATATTCACCATTTCTAGTGTCAATTGTATCTTTTCATTTTGTCTGTAATCTTTAATAAAATAAGCTAAATAAATGACCCTTTGGGCAAAAAGAATGACCATTATGAATTTGTCGCATCTTTATTTCTAATTAGGAATTGCTACCCTGATCTCATCACTATGTTAACTTTACCTTACAGTATAGTGCATACTTTATCTTTAATTTTACCTTTCATTTAATAAATCTGTTTATTTTCATGGTATAGGATTTAATATGTCTCCATTTTAATTCATTTTGTGACTTTTTCTTAAAGACATTATTTTGTTTATGCCTTTGTTATATAGATTAAGTGAAGTGGGTGAGAAAGGCAAATTTGCATTACATAAAATTGCTTTAGATAGAGCTTTGCAGAATAGTTTATTTAGGTCAAGATCTATCAGTATTTTCCTAGTACTTTTAAAGGGAAAACCCAACCTATGTCTTCTGATAAGTTTCTTCCTATTGGCCTATTTTTTTTTCTTTTAGAAAAATACTTTTTCTTCCTTTTTCTCTTCATTGTTTCTGTCCATATGTAAAATAAGAGACAAAAAAGTTCAGTCTCCTACCTCTCCTGGCTCCCACTCCCATATCCCCCAAACAAAACAAAACAAAACAAAACAAAACCCCCAGTGCACCTTAGGTTGTTAGGGCCTACTCCCAAGATTTAGTTTCTAATTAGGATGAAATTGCCCTAGCAATTCAGCTTTTAGGTCAAGACACTTTGGTTCTTTCTTATTGCTAATTAGCTGCTCCGTGTTTCCCTCAGCCTTTACAAAGAACAATCAATCACCACACAATAACCTCCCGGACCCAGATAAAGATCATTGGCTGGCTTTTCCCTCCCTTGGCCTAGTTACAGTCCTTTGAGATTGTAAAAAGATTTTACTCCATTCTTATGTATTTCTTAGAGAATCTTTTAAGCATAACTTTAACATATATAGGGAAAAAACATGTAGTTCTGGGACACACCATTTTTTCATAGGGCTATAAATAATGAATTTTTCTGCTGCTCTTGTTTGTGGTAAAATTTAGCATATTAACTAGATGCAGGGAATCAGTATCTGGAATTTTCATTGGGGACTGAATTGTTTTCAGATAACATAGTTCACTTTCACTCATTTCACTCATTTCATATTTCACTCATTAAATGACATTAACATGCCATTTGAGTAAGTAGGTTTCTGGAGTTTATTGATGGACATAGATGTCCAGAGCCTGTGGTTTTTTTTCTTAAATCTTAAAATTAAAAGCAAATAGGATTTAAAAAAATAGCATTGGAAAGATGATGAATAAAGGATTGAATTCATTCAGAGAACTGTTTGGTTCATTAACTACTTGCCACATGTGACTATGACATATGAAGTGGTTGAAGAGCCAGTAAGTTCAAAAGTCACCTTATAAACTTGCAATTATCTCATCATGAGAGATCATCTTGTGTGATGCTTTTAGCAGTTAAATAAGCAGGGAAACAAAATTTCCCAGACTTCAGAACTAGGAAGAGCTGGGTAGTCCAGCCCTCACCCTTCCACCACACCCTGAACAAATAGCCATTCAGCTCCTCTGGGAAGAACTCCATTGATGGGGAATTCCCTACTTCTTATATAAACAAACAAAAAAAAAGGGCTTAAATCACAGTTCAAAGGGCTAGGACTCTTTTTGAGCCCTTGGGTTTTCCTCTCAAGTGCTTTCCTGCAAGTTTTCTGTGTGCCTTCTTTCTTGAACCTACTGAACATATTGGTGGGAAAGGATAATCCAGGTTTATGTGTGAACTGTGATTGCTGCTTTTGCTCATATCAGGTAGCTGTGATGTATTGTTTATGATCACTTTTGTCATATTGTTAAATAAATGGTTATGGTTTATGTTTAAAATCTAATGGTGTCCTCACTGTGATTGTGCTGGTTTTGTGTACATGAGAATTATTGGAGAGAGTTCCAGAGTCACAGTGAATAAGGAGAGCATATTTCACCATGAGAGAGATGGATACCCCTCGGATGCTGAAAGCGTTTAAGTGCAGCCACATGGTGGTACTCTTTATCTGGAAATCCAGACCTGTGCTTGTGAGGGCCAGTTAGGGTGAGCGAACCAGACTAGAAAGTGGGTGGGTGGCCAACACTGTGTGTGAAGGACATACCCATCGTCCCACACCTGTGTTACATAAAGCTTGGCATTTAATTTCATCTTATTAAATTTGACCCAACATTTTTATCTGCCAAGATCTTTTTTTGTCACATTTATTTTTTATGCCTTGACCTTCAAGGCAAAAACTATTAGGGTAGAAATGTTTAAACAGATACACGGCTGTAAGAAAAGAACAAGTATACACTAATATATTCAAAGTGACAAAAATTTCTAGATTTCAATCACGGAATTTCAGCATTGAAAGGCACTTCAGATGTCATGTAAATGACCAACAATGCTTTCTCCCAAATCTCTGACCAGTGGTCCTCTAACCTCTAAGTGAAGAATTTCCATAAAGAGAAACCCGTTATCTCCTGAGACAACCCTATTCCACTCAACTGTTAAGCAATTTTTCTTTATGTTTAGCCAAAATCTGTTTCTTTGAAATATTCACACCCTATTATTTCCTCTATCTTCCAGAGAGAGCCAAGCTGGAAAACTTCAATACCTTTTCTTCTTTACATACTTGAAGATTGCTAGCTAACATGTCCTCCCCAAATAACCCAAGTTCTTTCAACCTGGCATGGACTCTGTTTCCACCAGCATTCTGGTCATCTTTCTCTGGATATGCTGTAGTTTATTAAATCCTAAAATGAATGCCTATAAGTATTTTCACCTTTTTGTTAGTTTCTGTTATTTTTTTCTTTCTCATTTAAAAAAAATCTTGATCTGATTTTTTCTTGCACAACATGACAAATATGGAAATATGTTTAAAAGGATTACACATTTAATTTACAGCAGATAGCTTGCTGTCTTCTGGAGGGGGAGGAGAGGAAGGGAGAGGGAAGAAAAATTCGAAATACAAAGTCTTACAAAAATGAATGTTGAAAATTATCTTTACATGTATTTGAAAAAAAATAAAATACTATTTAAAAAATGGAGTGCCTAGAATTGAACACAATTCTTTGGTGTGACTAGGGAAGCATATTGTGGAATTATCACTTCCATTGTTCAAGACACCATACTTCTTTTAATGTAGTCTAAGATTGAATTAACCTTTCTGACTTTCTCCCATGTCACTCTGTTGACTTAAATGAAACTTAAAGTCTAATAATAAGTGTCTAACATCTTTCATTTTGTATTTAACATGATTTTTTTGAATTCCAATCTAGGATTTCCTATTTTCCTTATAAAATTGCATTTTATTAGATTTTGCTCAAAATCAACCTATTCAAGATGAATATCACATAATATACTATCTAACCCTCCCAATTTTGCATTATTTGAAAATTTGATAAGCATTCTATCTGGACCTTCATCTAACAATATTCAATTAATATAATAATAAAATAATATAGCATTGTAATTTATTATTTTGCATATTATCATATTATATTTTTTATAATTAATAACATAATACTATAATAATAATACAAACATCAAATTGTAACAGAGGTGAGAGCAAATCAATGGGTCCTTTCTCCAGATTCATTCAATTTATTAATTACAACTTTTTGACTTTAGCTATTTAGCAACTTCCAAATTGACCTGACCAGGCTATCACTCAACCCACCCCTCTCCATTTGTCCAAAAGGATATCATGAAAGATTTTGTTAGATAATTTGGAGAAATACAAGGATACTGTGTCTACAATATTCCCTCTAGTCTAGAGGCTAGGAGCATTGACATTTTATTTTTTTGGTAGTTTTTAAAAGATAATGGAGTTGTTCTTCCACTAAAAGAGATTCTCTTAATTTGGAAAGGCTTCAAGTACAGATAAGGGAATCTGTGTGTTCTGTTTAAAGACCAGACTAGCTAATTGCAGAAAGCTAGATCATAACTAGGGATGGCTAACTGGAGCTTTGGCCAGGGCACTGAATTGATTCATAATCCTTCAGTAGTATAGAAACAACTGATCTAGTTACCTGGTAAGCAAGAATAACAAGTAAAATAGAAAGTTATCATATGATGGCTGGAGAGCTCTCCCTGTCCCTTCTTTGCTTCACACTGACCTACTCCTCAGTCTTCATCTGGGAGCCCTCTTTCTGCCATTTTTCCTGGTTGCACTTTTTAGTATTTTCTGGGAGACACAGAGAGACTCATCATGTGGAACTTGGCTTCTCATGAAGCCATGGAGAGGTTGCAGTATCTGTTTGGGGAGGGAATTCCTCCACGGATTAGATCTTGGGTCTTTTGAAGTTTAAGTAAGTAATAAATATGTTAGTTATCTTTCCCTCTGATAGATACTTTAGAAAGTAAAAATAGTGCTAAATAATTGGAGTTGATCTAGGCTAATCAAGAAGAACGCTAATACTAGAGAGAGGGTAAGATTTTGGTCACTGCTTATGATATTCCCATAGTCACCAACACAGATATGCATGTTTTAAAATACAAGAAGATAAAGAGTGACATCATGGTACATCCATTAATACATAGGTAGCAGAGAATAGGGTTAGAAGGAAGTGAATGGGTAGGTAGGAGGATATACCAAGAGATAAAAAAGTCATCACTTGAGATGCTTGTTGCCAGAGCTATAACTATGGCCAGGTGATTGGGTTTTTATCCAAAGTGTCAAACTTAAAAGGAGATTACAACTCTTGAAATGACCTTTAACAAGTAAAAGCAACTAGGTTAGCATCTAGTTTGCAAGAATAAGTTCTAAAGTGAAACTTCTAAAAGCTGATCACAGCCCATCTGAAGCCTGGTTGATGCTGTCAACCCCAGGAATGTCTTGGGCTACTGTTCCTAGCTCACCATGGGCTGGTTACGACTGTTATCTAATGTTGAACTTACTTGGATCTCCCTTGGATGCTGGTTCCACAGATGTCATCTTTAATTCTTCATTTGGCCTTGCTCCTAGAAACATCAGTAAGACTTGATTACTTACATGCAAAAGCAGCATCTGACCTCACCCGTGGAAACAGGACAATAATAACACATTTGTGCTCCTCTTGGTGGCTCTTAGCAGCCCATTCAGCTCCTTCCTCCCATAGCATAGCTCTCTCTTGCCCCAGGAGGCCATCATGCTAAAATGGAACTTCAGCTGAGAAGAACTCATCCTTTGTGGATATTAGGGGGAGGCACTGAACATGATGGCTGACTGTTTGGTCCAACACAGAAAGGAGCTCCTCAACTAGAGTTTTACTGATCTTTTAGGATTCCAACTAAGACCACAAGAGACTTCAAAGGGAACAGCAGAGAAAGCCAAAGTCAATGCAAGCTCATTCACTAAAAGCTTTCAGAAACACACACTTAGAGTTGTCTGATTATGTTTGCAAAAAACATATGACTCATTTTTCATGTAGGATAAACTTGTTAGCCTGCTTCCTCCCCTGCCCCATTTTTTTTTTAATGCTTTCTTTGTAGGCCGACAAGTATTTTTTCAGTCAGGGTTCCCTTCAGTAAAGATCTTATTAATGACATTAGACAGTAGAGAGGATTGAGGGATCACATGGGGAAAGTTCAGTATATGGGTGGAAATAGAAACATGTTCCACACTAACCCTCTCACCCATCCCTGACTCCAGACCCTGTAGAAATTATTCTAGCTGGGACTTCAAAGACTTAACACTGCACATTTAATTGGAGCTAGTTATGAGATAGAATGCATTTTAATTTAAAAAGCATTTAATAAGAGCCTATTGTTTACAAGGTGCTGGTGATTAAAAAAAAAAAAAAAGATAAGAAAAAAAGTTTTTGCTCTCAAGTAGTTCATATTCTCCTGGAAGGAGAAGATTAGAATCCTGCTCTTGTGAAGGATGAAGCAATGGAAGCTGAAGTCAAGTTCATTATCTCATGGAATGGAGAAGTAAAGTCAAGCCAAAGGAGAACTATGCATAACCCAGCTTTTCTTTTCTTAATGCTCACCAAACTTCCTCTCTTCCCTCTGGACTCCAGTGAGAATTTCTCAAAACTATTTTGCCTATTTTTGAGATTGCCTGAGAAAAGTGACCGAGTCCTTTGCCAAAGCTTCTCTTGAGTGAATTCCTGACTTGCTCGGCTCTCTCTGGTTGGTGAGGTAAGTGAGGGCTTCTCCGTTGTACAAATGTGATACCTGTAGTTTCTATAGTGGCCATAAGATTATAGATTTAGGTCTGGAAACTACCATGTTTTACAGGTGAGGAAATAGGCCCATAGAAATTAAATCCTTGTCCAAGGTCATATTGGTAGTAAAATGGCAGAAACAGAATTATGTTCTAGCTCCTCTTACTCTAGAGCTCATATTCTTCCTTCTGTACCCTGGTGGTCACTACTGGGTTCCTCAGCATCTTACCCAGGATCCACTTACCTGCATCCAAAAGGGCCAGTCCAGGTTTCCAGGAGCCTGTCTCTCTAGCTTTACAACATATAAAGAAGGAAAATTATTGTTTAAAGACAGAACTGGTAGAATGTGTGGAGTTGATTATGCAGATTGGGCTATTGTGTTATTCTAACAAATAAACTTAGTTAAACTTTTTTGGATAAGACAGCCTTATGTCTTTGGAACTTATTCAGCTCCATTTTGCATTTGAGTTCAGGAGGGAAGGAGGGAAAGACCCCTTTGTTCTGTCTGATCATCTTCTTTTCTCCTAAGAATTAGTGAACTCTCCTTTGAGATCATTCCTCACTGGATGTCTTACAGAGTCTTAGGCAAACAGAGCTAAACATTCTGCACTTAATGAAATATGTTCTGGATAGTACATCACAGAGAACACTGGGGCAGTGGATAGAGTGCTGGTCAGCGAGATTGGAATTCAGATGTGGCCTTAGACACTTAGTAGCTGTGTGACTGAGATGTCTTCCAATTTTGTGATCTTGTGAATTTTTTTTCAGTCACTACATCTCATGATGAGTACCTATTTAGGCATGGGTGGATGAGGAGGAGAGTGAGAAATAAGCATTTATACTGGATCTGTTATGTAACAGGTACCATGGACTTTGCAAATATTATCTCACAACAACCTATTAAAATGGTACTGTCATCCCCATTTTACAGATGAGGAAACTGAGGCAAATAGGAGTTAAGTGACTTGTCCATGTTACCAAGAGAGATCCCAATGCAGATCCTGATAAAAGCAGTTAGATAGCACAATAGATGGAGCAGTGGGCTTGAAGGCCTTCAAGCCCACTGCTCCATCTATTGTGCTATCTAACTGCTTTTATCAGGATCTGCATTGGGATCTCTCTTGGTAACATCACACAGCTTAGATGAGGGTCAGATCTCACATCACAGAATATGATTTAGACTTCCTTCTCCAAAAGGGCAAAGAAAGAAGCATGTTCATTTTATAATTAGCCCCTGGAAATAGCTACTCTTTATTCAGTAACAGTTTGCTAAACTAACTGCTGCATCTCCTGAATCTCATTTGTTAACTATTATTCAACTTGCTGGCTACTGGAATTATCTAAACACAAATACTGTTCTTCTTAATGTGATAATAGCCTCAAAATATTGAAGGGGGAGAAAAGACAATTTATAGATCTGTAAATGCTTTGTTTCTCTGCCTAAATTCCACTTTATTTTATTTTATTTTATTTTTTTTGCCTTATTACTCTAATGCCACCTGCTGGTAAAAAAATGTTTCATCTTTCATCATGACTAACCCCTGATGAAATTTCCCGGTTGACCCAAGAACCTTGAAAAATCCATTACTCTGGGAGAATTTAGAACCATGCTATTTAAAATCCAGCCCAGGATGATAGTTCTTGGGCTCCCATTTTCCAGGATCCTTTATTTAAAACTCTTCCTTTGTCCAGGTAGTGCTACTTCTATCTTGCCTGGAATAATTTGAAAACAAATGAATTTCCTGTACAGGATGAACTCTGGCAAATATTTGGGGAACTGAAACGTCAATTTTCATGCATGAGATTTTAGTTTGAGGGAATCGCTTGTATATTGATCTTAATAAGGAACAAAATTTCTTATAGTCTCTCTCCAGTCATCCCATTGAGGTAATGACTAAAAGGACAAAGAGAAACAATAAACATATACATTTCTAATTTAGGATGGATGTACTTAAGCCTCTAGAAAAGCCCAGGAATGGTCTCCTATTTGTAGTTTCTCCATTTTTTTATTCAGGTCTAAAATAAATTCCAGTGACCCTTTATTTTCCAAACTGGTTTCCAAGTATACCTTTTCTACCTGGCTTCCTCAAGTCCATGTTTTCTCATGAATGAGGAATTTAAGATGGGATGATGGAGATCCAGTAAGCATAAGAGAGAACTGAGAAATGCCAAAGCCAGAGAAACAAGTAGAAAAACTGAAAACATGAGTCAGGTAAAAAGAGAATGAAATTATGAGAAAGAGAGCCCTAAACCGAGTGGAACAGATGTTGGAAGAATCAGTGTGGACATATATAATCTCCATCAAATTGCTTGTGGTCTCGGGGAGTGGTGAGAGGAGGGAGAAAATTTGGAATTCAAAGTTTTAAAAAAATGTTAAAAATGTCTTTATATGTAACTAGGTAAAAAAATTAAAAAAAAAAAAAAAAGAACCAGTATGGAAATCTAGACTTTGGAAACCTAGAGATAGTCAGAAATACAGGAAGCTTCGGATGTCACAGGGAAGACATCTTATAAGGAGTAGCACCAATTAACAGACAGTTGAGGTATGATAATCAAACCTGTCATTATGCTTTAAAGGAACCTTTTGAGGATGTAAAAATTTTTTTTTCACTGTGAAGGGGGAACAAAATACCAAGTGATAGTAGCTCCGAAGTTATGGGTAGCAGAGAGCCATATGGAGAGAGAAACTATTTGCATATTTGTTGTTTTTGTTAGTTGGAAATTTGTTTATTCAGTAATTTTAATATTTATTCATTATATTAAAATGATCAATTGCTACTATGAAAGGAGGTTTCTCTAGTTCATTAAATAATCAACAATCATTGAACTGAGATGGGAGTAGAGCTAATTAAAGAGATGTCTATTTTATTAATTAGTAAGACATCATTCAATCATGCCTTTGTATTGAATTAGCACTGGGTGTGGTCAAATTAAATACAGTAATAAGTCAAGTGGCAGGCTAAGAGGTACTGCTCTTAAGCGGCATTGATCCCTATAGTGACCCTTTCTACATTTATTATATTGAAAGGTCAAGCATATATCTCATGCATTTCTCTAACAAGCTCTGACACTTGAACGAGCTTCCCACGTCCGTCCACCTGCTGAGCTTGCGACAATCCCTGGAGACAGAAAGGGCTGATAACCCTGTGAAGAAAATGATGACCAAAATGCAGAGGGAAGGCGAGGGAGGCCCTGCCCTGAAAGGCAGGGCCGGACCAGGGGCGGCCTCCGGGAGCAGGACTGCTGCCCGGACGTGCTGACTGACCAATGAGGCACAGGCCGCCCGACAGCCTGGGAAGCCGCTTTTAGTACCTGCTGCCATCGGGCATCCATCTCTAGGTGAGCAGAGGTGGGGAGCAAGGTCAGAGTCAGCCGTGGTCCGTCCACCAGCGCATCCTCCATACGGCTTAAACAGCCGGGGCTGGGCTATCCATGTATACATAGTCTCTCACTGGGAGCCCTGCGCCCAGCATGGCTACTGTGTTTGCATCCGTACGGGATCGCCGCGATCTGCCCATAGCATCCGGACAAAATGTCCTTCTTTTTCCCAGTACTGAGGGTGGCCACGCCACGCTCAGTCTGGCAGTGCTGTCTGAGAGCCATATCAACAGAAGGGGGGTGATTGGGGAAGAGCGGTGAGCTTGAATTTAGATTTAAGATTGGAAGCTATTATATGTACAAAGTTTTTGTAAACTGAGTGGTGAATTAGGGGCTCCCTATTGCTAAGATGGGAATAGCCACACCTGAATTTATAGAAGGTGTGATAATTGTTTCTTCATACATATAATTCCATGTAAATACATGTAAATATTTTAAATATGTAAATATATACATCCATGTAAATCCAAGATTTCCTCAACTCACATACTCACAGGTTGCAGGTTAGATTCCCTGGGAGTGGAGAGCTGATAAGGGGCAATAACTCTCATAGTGTTCTATATTCCAAAACTATAACTCAAAAGCCCCAACCAGCGCTCTTACCTTTAATAATCAGCCAGTAGACACATTAAGTTCAAATGCAAAGGCATTTATTGAGATGGCAACCTAAGAACAATAGTAACGAAGAAATCCCTTGATAAACAGAGCACACTTTCCCACAAACACTCTGTGTCAGTGAGATGAGTGAGTGCATACAGGAGTACACTGAGGCACACACATAGGGAACATATGTCTAAGGCAGCTCATGCCTTTGGAACTTCAAGGACCTAATATCTCTTTTTTTTGTGTGTGTATCATCCTACTGTTTTCCCCTAAGCACAATCATTCAGCTGGAGTCTATGAGAATGTTCTCGTTAGCTCCACTACTGACTTCCAGGGCTAATACTTTCTTAACTGCTAGTTAGTTTTCTTTCTGCTGCCAGAGATCTATGCTGTTTCAGAACTATTTTGACTAATAGGACCGGTTCCAATAAGTTTGTTTACTGCTGTTCAAGTAGCTTTGCTATGAAATGCCACGTTGTCTTCCTCTGTTGCCCTTTGGTAAAGGAGAAAAGAAATAGCAAAACATAATTCTCTTTCAAGAGCTGAGTTCTTTCTCCATAGTTGAGTCATTTCTCTGCTGTTTTCAGTAGTTACATTTTTTCAGAGCTCTCTTGCCTTGCCTGACTCCAGAGGTAGCAATTTTGCCTTTTAAAAAGCATCAGGGGTTTAATTCATCCCATAGCCAACCAATGGTCTGCTGCTTTTCAATTCCATAGAGGACAGCTGGAGAATTCCATACCTCGAAAAGGCCACCAACTACAAGTCTTCATTGTGATCATGATGGTGAGAGTATCAGAGGCCATGTCTTTTAGGTATTGATTGAGGGGACTGGGGATGTTTACTCTGGAGAAGAGAATGTTGGGGGGGGGTTATGATACTGTTCTTTAAGTATCTGAAGGGCTGTCCTGTGGAAGAACAACTGGACTTGTTTTGTTTGAGTCTAGAAGACAGAAATAACTTCAAGAGATAGTTTTTACTTTAGGTAAGGGAGAATTTCCTAACAATTAGAGTTATACAATAATACCATGGTCTGCCTTCAAAAGTGGCGAGCTTCTCTTTCTTGGAGTTCTTCAGAGTGACTATTTGTAGGGAATTTTGTAGAAGAGATACTTAATCACATGTGGTTTAGACTAGATGACCCTCTGAGTCTTTCAGCTGTGAGATTCTGTGAATGTGAGTCAATAGAGACATGGGCTAATGTGTTTTGAGGAAGAGAGACAGAGACAGAAACATACAGAGAGATAAAGACAGACAGAGAGACAGAGACAGAAAAAGACAAAGAGAGACAGAGACAGAGAGAAACACAGACACAGACAGACAAAGACAGAGACAGAAAGAGAGAGAGAGAACACAGAGATAAGGAATGGGATAAAAAGAGATCAGAGACAGAGACAGAGAGAAACAGAGAAAGAAAGAGAGAAAGATGAGAGAGAAACAGAGACAGACACAGAAAGAGGCAAAGGAAGAGGGAGAGAGAGAGAGACAAAGAGAGATAGAGAGACAGAGAGACAAAATAGAATTGAGTTGCAGTGATAAGGAAAACAAAGGGAGGTAGGATCTGGGGAGAAAAGAACTGAGAACAAAACAAAAGGACATAATCATGGCCTAGTTAAAGAGGAACCCGAGCAGACCTGGTGACATATGGAGCCATGATTCTTGGGAAATAAAGGACAGACTCAGCATGAGGCAGATTGGAAAATAAGAGGATGGGTCCAATCCTCAAAGTCAGGATTGCTCAGTGGAATGAAAGATGGAGGCTGCTGGTTCTCTCTTTTTCGGTCACTTGCACTTTTGCCTTTTCCCTAGTGTGTGATCAGAGGGTCTGTGTATGAAACTGATTAGACTTCGGTGCTTGAGCTCTATGAGAAGACCCCGTACCCCCCTTAGTTTTAGAGGAGAGCTCGGAGGGTGACGAGGGCAGAGGTTGTCAGGGGTGAAGATCCACCCAAGCTAACATAAATTCGATCAGCGTTCTTAAGCTTCTGAGCTGACAAGAGATTTTCCTTTCTCTGTCACACTGAGTCAGAACAAAGCAAAGAGATATTTTCTGGAGGTTAAAATCACTTCATACAACCAAAGAAAGACTCAGTACTTAACACAAGATTGCACCACAAGGGGTCATCCTTGAATGCGTAGGAAGGAGTCCCAGGGAGGCGCAGTCGAACAGTTCTGAAGTAGGAATTTGGTTTTTTAAAAGCCTTAGGAAGTTTCAGATGGTAATAATATGATTCAGTATGGAATAATACCAATTACCCAGATTGACGACAGCTCCTATCGGGTTCTGGAAGGCTGCTACTGATTTTTGTCATTGGATCCAGGGTGAATTAAAAGGGAGAAGAAGAAAATCAATTTATCTAAACTAATGGACTGATTTCTTCCCTTATTCTTCTCTTCTTTCTTATCTCTCTCTAATCTGCCTCTATTGTAATTTCCCTAGAAGTCAGTGGAAGATTCTATACTTTTGGTAGGGATGCAGAGTAGAAACATGGTTAAAGTTGGATTGGCCCAAAAAATGGAAGGAAGAAGAGGGTTCTGTGTTTGGAAAAACATATGGCCTGCTTGAGCCCCAGATTTCTTTCCCTCAATGACCTCAAAGTGACCTGATTCAATTTAAAGAAAAATCAAATAATATATTCTAAGGAGAAGGCGCATTTAATAGAAGATTAATTTCTATCTCTAACTAAGATTCAGTGCAACTGACCTTACCATTTTGTATTATGATTTCACTGGTATAAGCTCCCAATTAGGAAACTCCCTTTATTAATGCAAATTGATTCTTGCTTTGCAATTTCTAGTCTTAAAGACTTGCCTGGGACACAGATGTTTAACTGACAAGGCCAGGATCAAATAATCAATATGCATCAGAGACAGAACTTGAACCTAGAACTTTCAGATTCCTAGTCCAGCCCCTCTTTTTACCAAGAGACTGCTTCACCCAAGGCCTGACATCATGGCATCGTGTTTATTATCAACAGTTTTACTGGAAAGTGAGCTAAAGGCCTTACCTGGGTGGACCCGAGTGATACTGTGGTTGCCTGCATAGGCTGCAGTGGACCTGAATCCTGTAATAACAGAGGACTGGTCAGTGCATGAATTAGAAAGGAAAGCGTTCTCATTCTCTCTTTGCTCCAAGCTAACCTGCTATTACCAAGATCAGAATCACAGAAGATATTTGTCTGGGGGCAGCCTGAACTTGCCTAGGAGAAAGCTTCAATGTGAAGAAAATAGTTTCAGTTCAACAGTGGGTGAAAATTCTAGATAATAATTTCTGCGTTTCACAGCTGTCAGAATAAACTTATTTCACTAAATTACTCTATTTCTTTTGACATCATTATACTTAGAACAGTTACCCTAACTGTGCCAATTGCAGAGGAGGTTAAAATAATCCTTCAATAGAACATGTCATTTAACATTTAGCAATTTTCTTAAATAGTATTAACGTGTTATTGATGCAGATAGCATTAGCTTACAAGCCTTTTTAAAGATATACAATAGATTAGCCCTAATTAAAATGTGAAAATCCAGCAATCATTAGAATTCAATAGAAGCATTTTTTTAAAAGGTGATGTATACCTTAGAAAGGGAAAGTAGGGCTCTTGTGGGAACAGTCCAGCCATGTAAAAATAAGATGGGGGAGCCAAATTTCCATGAAGATAAGATAAAGAATGTTAGTAGAAAGGGACCATGAATAAAAGTTATAATAGATGCTAAAACAGATAGTTTGTAGATAGATGTTGGAAAAAGGGAAAGAGAAAAGTTTGAAAAAAATAATAGTTGGGAAAGAGATGAAAGGGCACAATACTTTTTATATATTTAAAAATGATAATATCCATTGACAAGTCTAGTCAGATCACAGGGACAAATTAACATTGATTCCTATAGTTGCGAATAACACATCCTGGGTTTAAAGTAATTGTAATAATAAAAAGAGAAATTATTACCTACAAGTTGTCTCTCTTTAGGGAGAATTTTTACAGAAAAAGTTCCCTATACCTTATAACATAATTATTTTTATAAGTAGTTCGTGTTTTTTAATCATATGTTTATTGGGGACTGACTCAGTCTTATATAATTCCTTCTACATATTAAAAAGTGAGACCTTTTCATTCTAATTTTTACTTTATTAGATTTGTTTGTGCAAAAATTTTTAAATTTTACATAATCGAAATTTTCTTTTTCATTTTGTATGATCCTATCACTTATTGGTCATGAACTCTTCCCTATCCATTGATTCAAAAGGTAATTTCTTCCTTCTTTCTCTAATCTGTTTATGTTTTAACCATTTATATCTAAGTCAAGTTTGAGCTTATTCTTATACATAGTATGAGAAATTCATCTAAATCTAATTTCTGCCAGACTGCTGTCTAATTTTCCTAGGAGTTTTGTTAAAGGAAGGATAACTGATGGGAAGAAATTTTCTATAAAGGAATCAATTTTTGAGATATACAAGGAATTTGTTCAAATTATATAAGATTAAGAGACATTCCCCAATAAGCATATGATCAAAAAAATGTGCAGACAATTTTCAAAGGAAAAGATGTAAGCTATAAACAATTTTATTAAAAAACACTCCAGATCTCTATAATTAGAAAAATGCAAATTAAAGTAATTTTGAGGTCCCCATTTCATATTTGTCAAACTGGCAAAGATGACAAAAGAAAAAAAATATAAAATGCTAGAGGGACTATGAAAAACATGTATACCATGGTATCCTGGTACATCTATAGTAGAACTATGAATTGGTCTATCCTTTTGAAAACAATTTGAAAATATACCTAAAAGATTAGCAAACTCTATATTGCCTTTGATCCTGCTATATCATTATTAAGTCTATATTCCAAAGAAATCAAAGAAAAAGGAAAAAGGATCTACATGTACAAAAATATTTATACTAGTTCTTTTTGTAGCTGCAAAAAAAATTGGAAACTAAAAAGGATATCCTCTTACCAGGGAGTGGCTATACAAATTCTGGCATGTAAATGTAATGGAATTATTCTTCCATAAGATATGATGGCATACATAATTTCAGAAGAAACTGGGAGGATCTCTAGGAACTGATACAGAGCAAAGTGAAGTGAACTAGAACAATTTTTCCAGTTATAATATCATTATAGAGAAAAACAATTTTGAAAGATCTTATTACTCTTATGTTCTAAAAGAATAAAGAACTATGTGACTCATCTACTGACAGGAGTTAATGAGCTTAAAATGCAGAAAAAGTCATACATTTTTCGAATATGACTAATATGAAAATTTGTTTTCTTGGACTATGTACCTCTGCATTGAGAGTTGTGTTTTTTGTATATGTATTTTTGGAGAAACAAATTAACTTAAAATACTTAAACTAAAACACAGAAATAATAAACTCTTTAAAAAAGAATACCTTCCCCACTCACATCAGTGGAGATAACTTAATGAAATGTATGTTGCTCTTTTGAGCTGTTTAAAATTTTTTCTAAAAATATCAAATATTTGATTAAATTTGCCTATAATTGGCAATGGATTTTTACATGAATTAAGATGCAGGTGTGAGAGAGGGTTAATGGAAGATTTATTCTATGAACCCCACATCTAATTTACACTTCTATCATGTGAAAATCATAGGATTTAAATCTATAGAGTCAAGATTCAGGAATGGGAAGTGACTTGTCCTAGATCACACAGATATGACCACCAGATTACAGGACTTTAGAGATTTTGTAGTGTAATTTCCTCATTATAATTTTACTCATTGGGGAAAAAGAGGCTCAGAGAATGAAAGTGATTTGTTCAAGTAGTAAATGTGGAGTCAGAATTTGAACGCAAGTCTCTTCTGCCTCCAAATCATTATTCTTCCTACTGAATCAAAAATCTTGTGGGAGAATTTTTTGAGTTGGAAATAAAGTTTTTAAAAGTTTGTGGGAATGAGTGTGTGTGTGTGTGTGTGTGTGTATGCTTAAATTTGATTTTCCTCATTTAGCAATTATAGCAATTATAGACCTTGTTCTGAATATTTGTTCAATACTCTGTAGGTCAGAATACTGATGGATGCTGGATAAAGATGAAGAAGGAATATTGATCAGCCCTGATGCTGTTGTCCAAAGCCCTGTTACCAAGCCAGAAATAATAGGAGTTGCCAGATTGGAAATTACAGCTTCAGGTTTCCCCACCTTTTCCAAAAATAAGCAAGACTTTAATTTGCAAGCCTTCAGAACTTCCTGCACAGGAGAATATCCCAAATTCCCACATGTGGAATTACATCCATTTTATGACTGGTTATCCTCCTGGGAGATAAGAAGAGGAGGCATCTTATAAATATGCCCTTCATCATTCAAGAATCTTTGAAAGAATTGGGAACTCCAAAGAAATTGATGTATAAACTGTAAATTCCACATTCGAATGTTCTTGGCTAGGAACCCTTTGACCCTGAGTAGCCCGCCTCTCTTCAGTGAGCTGAGTCAAACATAATTAGGAAGGTAAACCAGGGGAAAAAAACATCTTTCTGGAATATGAATTCTGAGTTACACCAACAACAGCAGAAACAGACTTAGGATTATACATGTTTTGACCCTTTGGTATTTGTTTCTCTCCATGTGTTTGGTTGATGGAAAATAAACTGTATTAGACATCCTCACGCAGTCCTAGAATCTTGGACCCTGTGGTGATCTTGAAGATCTGTAAACCAAACCCCTCAGGTGGTAGTTGAAGTCTCAGGGTCCTCAGCATAGAAAAGAAATGACTTGTCTAAGTTAATTATCAAGCTGGGACTTGAACAAAACATCCAGACTGTCAGTCCGGTATTCTTTCCTCTATGCCATCATGCTCCACTGTTCAGATCAAATGCTCAAGATGAAAAGCTCTGATTCTGGTAAAGTTTCCTTACGATCTTTGGACTGACTAGCTTCTTGCTAGCTGGATTCATAGATAGGTGCTGGGAGAAGAGGACTTAATAAAATTTGAAATATTGATTGGATATAAGTAGAATTAATTTTGATCAATCAATTAACATGCCTCTACTAAACCCTTATTATGTGACAGGCAGAAACATTCTCTATCCTCAAAGATCTCATGTTTTAACGGGGGTAGATAACATATAAATAAAGATTCTGCAAGATACAGAGTAAACAGAAAGTAATCTTAGAGGAGAAGGTCCCAGCACAGGAAAGATCACCAGGAAAAACCAGGAGAGAGAACATTTCAGGTATAAAGGGCAGTCATTTTAAGAGAGATAGAATGGAGCTCTATGCCCCAAGAACAATTAGGATAGCTGGATTATAAAGATTGTAAAGTAGTATGAAGTGTAACAAGGCTTGAAAAAGAGAAAGGAGCCAGTTTATGAAGGGCTTTAAATACTTCATATTTAAATGGACTTCATATTTGATCCTGGAGGTAATAGAGAATCACTGGGTAAGAAATAATTAGCAATGGACCATCAAGTGGATACTTGACAGGGAAATTCATTCCTTGAGAGTCTTTAGAAATGGGAAGACTATCCTATGAGGAAACTAAAGGATAACTATATAGAAAGTCTTTTTACAGTCTCTACCCTTGTTGTAATTATGTTTCATTATATTAGGTGGATTTTTCTCCTACATATTTTCTCACTACATAGCAAATCCCTTTGTCTGCCTCAGTTTCCTTACCTGCAAATTGGGGATAATAAAAGCACCTATCTCCCACAGTTGTGAAGTGCAATTTGTAAAGCACTTAGCATAGTACTTTGTATATAAACAGACTTTTAATAAATACTTATTCTGTGGATCCAAAATTGCCCACCCCACAAAAAAAGGAAACTAAGGCAGACTCTGAACCAATGGCATTTTATTAAAGGGTATATGACCCCCTTTCAGATCTTCCTCACAATCTGAGATGCCCCCTTCCTTCAGGGCCTCAGTTTTATAGTATTTTATTCTCAGATGATATAGATGAAGCAAACTAAAAATGCAGAGTCTTATTGATTGATAGATCTTGACCTCAACCCTCCAGGAGAGTCTACATAAAAGACAGAATCTCTCTGTTTGACAAACAAGCCTATAAGCAGATCTTGAAAGACTTGTTTTGACCTTTCAGGAGCTCCTTCCCAACCTGATGAACAGACCCATGAACTGGACTGATAAACAGATATCAAAACAGGGTCACTTGGTCAAATATTTGTGGCTGTCTCCTCATATTGGGCAATAGAGAGCTAATGAGGGATATAGGGACTACATAAATAGCTGAGAGACTTTTCGTATTGTTGAATCACCTCTGCCATGCTGGGATTGGTCACCATAGCAAAGCAAAGTCAAGGGTGGAAGTCCTTTTCCTGTGTTTAAGCAAGTGAACTTACAGTAGTTAGAATTTGAACTCAGATCTTCCCGACTCTAGGCCCAGTGTTTTATCCACAGTGCCACTTAACTGCTTGAGACATTTTTTTTAACCAATTTTATTTTCAGTTCACAGCTCTGAATTTATAATCAGTATCTCTTTGGAATCATATCAAACTGCTTAATGCTGATTGGAATAAAATAGGGATCCAATCAATCCTCTATCACAGTTCCTCTCTAAATTTCTTTCTTATACATTAAGGATGTGGTAGATAAGAGATATATGAATAATAAAGACAAAGTAATCAGAGAAGGATGTGACATATCAGAAAGCTATATTTTTCTAAAGGGCTACCCTTTAAGGAAAAGAGTTCATTAAAAAACTTCTAGTAGCCTTGAAACTTGAGATATTTTCAACTGAGACCTGAGGGAAATAGTAATTTCACAAAGGAGAAGCTGTAAGACAATATCCTAACCACTAATACCATAATACTAGTTCTAGCCTTTGAATATAGCATTAAGCACTGTGGTATAATTTACTCTGCCCCAGGTCTCTGCTTTGTGCATATTATTTAATAAAATAGAATGGGGATAGGGATTCAACCTGTAATTTAATTGGTTTGGGGAACTCTCAGATGAGGAAACACCTTCCACCAATGAAGACTGGCATCTTCTTCACAATTTCTAGTCTTAGAAAGTTGCCTAGAGCCCTGAGGGGTTGTACTACTTACTCATTGTTACACAGTCAGTGTATAGCAGAGACAGGACTTGAATTAAGTCTACTCAGCTTTGAAGCCAGCTCTTAATCTACTATAGCACAGTGCTTCTCTTAAAAATTAATAATAATAAAATTAGGTACTATCAGACTCCATGATCTTCTTCACACAAGGGACCTCCTTGGTTGCAAAAGAAAGGGAGCCTTCCACCAGCTAATTATACTCCTTGGACCAGTCTCAGACTCTATAAAGTGAATGAACTATACAGATTTTAAGATTGTTCCCCTGATGCAAAAAAAATCACTGGAATGTGAATTAAAAGGCATCTATGCAAAATCTATTTTTTCTGCACTTCTTTCTCCCTCATTTTATAAAACTAAGCCCGTGGCTTACCAACCACCTCAGATATTAGCTTTGTGACCAAAGACAAGTCACTTAGACATTCTGTGCCTCAGTTTCCTTATCTGTCAAGTGAGGACTTAAACCAGATAATGTCTGAAGCTTTCAGCTCTAAAACTAATAGTCTTTGGAGCTTGATCTATTCTACTGACCCATGTCTCTGATCCTGTGGCCTGCAGGCTGAAGTCTGGCAGTGATGGTGGAGGTAGACATGGTGGTGGTGTCCAGAGGGGTCCACGGATTTGGGGAGGTACCCATGGCTTCGGCTGGGGTAGCGGCAGGCACTCGGGTGGTCATAGTTGGCAGTGGCGTGGTTGAGACAAGGATTGTAGACTTCTGATAGGGCTTTGTTGTTTCATCTTTAAGAAAACAGAATCATACCAAGTCTTGAAAATGTGATATCTGTACTGCAGTAATGTCAAATTCAAATAGAAACAGGGACCATTAATCCTTGGCATTTCCCCATGCATAAGGATCCCTATAAGCCACATGTTGACTTAGTTTTAAAATGTGATCTTATCTGTGCTTTATTATATTTTTACTTATTTTGTTAAATATTTCCCAATTATATTTTAATCTAGTTTGTGCTGGTCTTGGGAGTGTTGTGAATATGTGTAGACAAAGGGCTATGTGTCTGGTACTTCTGTATACCTGGTATATTGGGGAACTGCCAGATTGTTTCCGACTAAATGACTACTACAACACAAGGGATTCTGTGGTTGATCCAAGGAACATAAAACACATTTCTTGACCTCAAAGGGATCTTAGTTGGGGAGACAACACATAAATACATGAAAAGTTGTTTTTTCTGTTTTCAGAGAAGAGCAATAACATCATGGCTAATGTCTTGACTTATTTATGAACTGGATTTAAGAGAGGCAACATGGCACAAAATCATTAACCTTAATCTCTTCTTCAAAATCATCAAAATCCAGTGGCAAGACAAAGGTCAGGATAATTGGCGATACCCCAGAATGGAGTGGGTGACTTGGGCATATGTCTCTAAGTACTCCACAATGCCTGCTTTAGCCACCTTCAGGGCTGTTATAACAAATTATTTTCAATTGTCCATTCCACCAGAGGAAATCTTCACATGATTAAGTTAGATATTCTCCTAATTTACCAACAGATTTGAAGCCGATTGTTTATCCTCAACCTGATTTAGCTATCAGCCAAGATGGTTTTACTAGGAGTAGGGCTCCTGCTCAAGCCTTTTGGAGCCACAGGTGAGAGTTGGGCGTAAGGTGGACACCAAAGGTGGAAGAGAAAAGGACTTGACAAGTCCTCCCATCACAGGTGCTAGTCCTCCCTGAATACCCCGTACATCAAAACTTAAATAGCAATAGAAGACTATTAAATCCTTGTTCCAGGCAACTGCGAAAGAGATGTCACAAGGACATAATTAATTGTCAAGTACAAATGGCATGTCATGCCAAATGATCTACAATGATTCCATAATTTGAAATACCATTCTAGTTATTGCCCTACAGAATAATTGGATTACTTCATTAACATTCATAGTATGGTATAAAGGAAAGAACATTGCAAACCTGGATTTGGTTCTTTCATTAACCAGCTATGTAACTTTAGTCAAGTTACTTAACATCTGTAAGATGAATGAGGATTGTAATAGAAGTAAATGATGTCTAATGTTTTCTTTTCTTTTTCTAGCTCTGACATTTTATGATTCTATGACTAATACTGAACATTTAAAGTAACCTGGCAGTGAATTTAGGCCACAAGAAGATGGTACAAAGACTGGGAAAACAAATGGGTTTGCTTATTTTCCTCAGGTGTTTCCCTTTGGAAATAAGAGGCCTGTGTTAGAGAAGGGTACATGGTGGTCAACTCTAGACCTAGAAATTAGATAGACCTGGATTCAAGTCTCACACATATTGACTATATGACTCTGGGTCAAATGATTTAACCTTTCAATAATCTGAAGCTACTTTTAAAGACTATCTTTCAGAATAGTTGAAGATCTGAAGAGAATTTCTTCATTGAAAGAGATTTTAGTCATAAGTCTGAACCCTTGGGAGAAATTTAAAATTAACCAAATAATTTTTGGTGTTTGCTTTACAATTTGTTGTCTTTAAAGAATTACCTGGTATGTTGAGAGTTAAGGTTTTTTTTTTTTTTTTGAGGCAATTGGAGTTAAGTGATTTGCCCAGGGTCACACAGCTAGGAAGTGTTAAATGTCTGAGGCCAGATTTGAATTCCTCCTGAATTCAAAGAATAGGATCCTCCTGACTTCAGAACTGGTGCTCTATCCACTACACCACCTAGTTGCCCTGAGGTTAAAGATTTATCCAGGATCACATAGCTGGTATTTATAGAGGTAAGATTTGAATCTAGCTCTTTCTTACACTAAGACCAGCTCTCTATCTCTTATATTCTGCTACTTTTCAAAATATACATGTGTTATATGTATTTATACTATGTATTTATATAATACATACATCTGTGTATATACATACACACTTTTTTTTTTTTTTGTACAGGGTGACATGGTCAAGTGATCAATAATAGGCAATAAACATTTATTAAGTACCTCTATAGCAGGCATTGTGCTAAGCACTGAGGATACAAATATGCTTTTTAAAAAAGTCCCCACTCTCAAGAAACTTACAATCTAATGGGAGAAGACAATACACAAAAAGAGACTGAAAAGGAGAAGGTACCTCATGTGGGAGCATGGTAAAGAAGTCAGAGAGCACTACAGCCAGATAAGAAATGAAATATTTTCAACCAAGTTTCCTCTTTAAATGGTGGTTTTGGAGTTATGGTTCTACCCTTCAATCAGAGGGGCAGCAGATAGTGAGCGGGTGGAGTACTAAGATTGATGGGATTTTGCAGGATAATAAGGTTTTCTGAAGTGTGAAAATAGAGGTCATCCATTATACATATGAAATACATACATTTTCTTTAAGTTATATATGTATATAATATACATATACATACACACACATATTTTTCACATATTTTTAAACATCACTTAACCATGCTACCCTCCATAAATGTTAACTGAAATATGCCCCAAATATTATGCCAGTATATATAAAATGAGGGTGTGTGTGGGGGAAAGGATGTAGAGGGAGCATTCCAGATCCACTGACAAAAACTGAACTACTTCATGTCCACTCTGATGATCTCATCAGCTAGGGCAATGCAGTTAGCATTTACTTGGGGAAATAAATCATCTGTTTTTAACCCCAAATTTGGCTCTGATTGTAATTAAATCTAGGCTATAGAGAAGGCAGATACTTCATTTATTGTTCATTGCTGATAGAATACTACCAAATATACCTGAGCATAGTGCCATGGAATGAGAGGATCACCAATTTGGCCAAAACTTTTAGAGGTCAATTAGTCTTTCCCCTGTGTACAAGAAATATTGAATTTATGATATTTTTAATCACTTAAAAAAAGATGAAAACTTCAGAATAAATCTTAAAAATTGTTTTAAAATCTAAAATTCTCCCAGTGTTAGCAGCTGAAACAAATTAGAATGGTCAGATGTTACAAAAATGACTTAGGGTAGTGAAAGAAAGAAAACAAAGCAATATTTGAAGAAGATAACAGTTTAAGTTTGTAACAAAATGTAATATTTGTTCTTAGAAGTTTGTTTATTTTAATATTTGCTTTATGTGATTGTAGTTCATGATTTTTAAGGAGAAAGGGAAATTTACTAGTTCTGTGATTTTTGTCTAAATAAGCAATTATCTTCCTATTTTACAAGAAGCATGAATGAATGCATGAAGTGAAAAGCTGAAGAACTTATTTAGGGAGCAACTTGTCATATGACACTTTTCTATTTTAGTTAATTATTTCTGCTAATTAAGTGTTTAACTCAATTGTTTCTATGTTGTTAAAGGAAGCAAGTACTAAAAATGCCCTGGAAATTTTGATCCTGAGACAAAGGCCCCATTGCCTCACCTCAATTACAGGTCTGAAGTGTGGTATGAGGTTAAAAGGAATCTTTTTGGAAGTTAGAGAAGCAAACAGATTAGTCACATAAAAGCTGTAGCAGTTTCGGCATCACATAAATTTTCTCCAGGATCTCCTCTCAGTGAGGATTCAGCAACCTTAAGGCTGTACTACTTCTCTGAGTACCAACAAAAGTAGCAGACTTTTAATGCAATATACATGGTAGAATAATTGGGAAGACCAACCCCTTGCATTAACATTCATTGCCTGGATTCCATTCCAGTCAGAGGAAATTCAAATTGCAAAAGAGGCATTGGGATTGGGGGAATGGTGGTATGATTGCAACTTTGGCATTGGGCATTCTTGCCCAGAAATCGACATCAACAACTCATGTCCTTTCTCTTTGTTTGCAGATAATGAAGCATATGGCTTCATAGAGTTTTGGTGGATTTTTGTAAACCAGCATTTATCTATTTTTATCTGGTCTGAGTAGCTATGGAGCCTAACCAAATTACAGCTGCCCACATCATGGCTTCTGACTGCCTGACACAGAGGATTGAAATCTCATGTAATGTTAGTCTTTTTTTTTTGTTGTTGTTGTTGTTGCAGATTAAGACCTTTTTCTCTCAAGTGGCATCATTTTCTTACAAAAGGGTGTTTTCATCCCTTATGTTGAAATCTTAACTTAATTTACCTGTTAACATGAGAGGCAGGTGCCTGCTGCAACCTGAGTAGCTACTCACCCTCCCTGGCCCCAGTATCTAACTACTTGTCCTTGACAATATGATTGGTAGAAAGTAATCTCTTTGAGAGCTGGGACTGTTTTCTTTTCATATCTCCAGCACCTAGTGCAGCACCTGGCACACAATACGCATTTAATAAATTTTTATAGAATGAATGAGGGAATAAATGATGCTTGCAAGCCCACCCACTAGGACTTGGCCCCTTGAATTTAACAGAATCATTCACTCAAGGAAGAATATTACTAAGGGCTGCATTTTTGTGGTTTTCACTGGCAGTTTTTAGCTTGAACGGATGAAAACTTTCTTATAAATTTAAAGGGAAATCCATGTAATCTAAAGAAGACAATTTCTTATTGAATTAAAATATCTGGCAATTCTGAATGATTCATTAAGACTTTCTGGTTTTTACCTTTCCTTATAGCTCCACCAATTACATTGGACTTTTCTTCATGCCCTTAGCTATTAATAGCTATCTCCCTCATTTTCCCCTCCCCCTAATTAACCTGCATTCAAGTGACACACACACACACACACACACACACACACATACACACACACATTTATACACATACCCACAGATACATATACACACATATGTGTATGTATGTACATTTTCCCCCTTGCTAAAATGTAAACTCCTTGAAGGCAGAGACCATTTCATTTTTATCTCTGTATTCCCATCACCTAGTACCTTGCTGGCACAAAGTTACTTAATTAAATGCTTGGGATAGATAGATTAACACAGATCATCATAGAAGAAAATAATGTTATCAATCCTTCAGGCAATTGTCAGGTAGAAGAGAAAGTCAATGGGGGCAGAATATGAGATGGCCTTTAAGCCATTGCTTTTGCCTGATCCATTTGCTAATATTTGAAGGAAAATTGAGAAAAAAATCCCACGTCACCCCAGGCAAGTCTTTTTACTTCTGAGAATCACTTTCCTTCTTCATCTGTAAGCAATAAGTCTAGACTAGATGGTCTTGGAGGTCCATTCCAGCTTTAAAGTTTTGAAATTCTCTCATATCCTGAACAAATCTCCTTTTGGTTGCTAGTCAGTCAGGAACATAGATGGTGGGAGAACCAGTAGGTGCAGCTGGGCATTAGGTTCTGTCTAGAACCCAGTCTAGAATTGGAAGGTTCCTTTGAGACCATCTGGTCCAACCTGATCACTTTGCAGATGAAGAAACTGAGAGACAGAAGAGTAAAATGCCTTGCTCAAAATACAAAGGAAGAATCCTGCCTTTGAGGAGTTTAATAGTTAAATGGATTTATAATCCAACCCTCAGACTATATGTAGGTTCCTTCAACCTTTTCTCTACCTTCTCTTCCACGGATACTCACTTAAAGTAAGAGGAAGGTTAGAAAACCATCTTTATCTCAAGTCAGATACCTGGAAAATCAGTTGCATGAAGCAAACATAAAGCCTACATCTTCCCCTACATGGATTTGATTATGTTAATGCTGTCATTGAGCTGACATATGAGTAGATAGAGAATTCCAGTAGAATGTTCATCAAAGATAAGATTGTGTCATTTTCCCCCCAATCTTGAAGTGCCTGGAACATAGTAAGTGCTTCATAAGCTTTTGCCAGATTAAATAAATATCACACAAGAAGTCTAAAATTCAGGTGTTCTGTTCTCTTTCAACAGCTCTATAATGGGAACTGACAAATGGGTCCACTTAGTGACTCTTAGGCCAGCCAAGCCAGGCCAGCCCAGGACAAAGCCTGGTATATTTTTTCATCCTGAATGATTTGAATTGGGCTGTTGCTACTTTTGTCACACTGACCGGGTAGGTGCCTTCACTCTGTTCTCTCTGTCTCTGCCTGCCTGCCTGCCTGTCTGTCTCTCTCTGTTTCTCTGTCTGTCTCTCTTTCTCTTTGGGTAGATTAACTCTTTTTTTTTTTTTTTTTTTTTTGAGATGCTGAATTTCCAGGAGACAGAACTCTAGAATAAATGTGAAGCAACTAGAAATGAAATGTAACAAAATAATAATAATAAAAAAAAAAACCAAGGCAATATTAATTAAGTTGGATAGCCAGCCTCAGAATTGGGGACAAATAGAAACCCTTCTCATATTTGCTATGCATATGAAACACAAAAGTCCCATCATCTCTGTGCTCATGTCCTTGGCACATATTAAAATTAGTCAGTCATTTAACAAACATTAATTAATTGAGGAGAGGCAGCCTTTGCAATGGCTACAGAGCCAGCCTTGGAGACAAGAAGATTTTAGGTTCAGGTCTCATCTCTGCATCATACTGTCCAGTCATTGTAATTGGACTCACTTTTGAGTGCTCTAGGAAACTACTACTATAATTTGCAGGGGATGTGCTTGATAGAGACCTTGTAGAGGAAGTTTTCTCATGTCCAGTGCTGATTCCTATTAAGTGATTATTAGGTTATGGGAGTTGTGGTGCAATGGATGGAGCACCAGGCCTGAAAGCAGTGAAATCAGATTTCAAAACTATAGCTGTATGTCTCTGGCCAAGTCACTTAACCCTGTTTACCTTAGTTTCTTCATCTGTAAAATGAGCTGGAGAAGGAAATGGCAAATCACTCTAGTATTTCTGCCAAGAAAACCCCAAATGGAATCACAGAAATGACTGAAAAACAACCTAACAAAACAACAAAGGCCTGAGATAGATGGTAGACATATATAAGGACAGGAATAATTCTTGCCCTCAGGTGCTTACATTCTAAAATCTTCTTAGGTTAAGGGAAGTCCCAGTGTTAGGGAATATTCTGCTTTTTTTTTTTTTAATGAATTAGGAGGAAAAAGCTGATCAGGAACTATTCTTTGAGTCATTCAGGAATCAATCACTTGCCTGTTTTAGCAACAACTGAGCTTCTAGGAGATGAATATTCAAGAGTTGATGGGTAGGTCATGCCTCTTTTTTGTTTACCTTCTGCAAAAAAAAAAAAAAAAAGAAAAGAAAAGAAAAAAAAGATTTGATTATTTCTCCAGGAGGTATTTTAGCTGATTCTTTATATTGTAAGTTTGCTGCCATTTTTTAGTCATTATTTATGCTAAGAAGGTACAAAATCAGCCCATCTTAGTCAGAGCTATTAAAAACAAATATCAAAACCAAAGAAATATTTAGTTTTTTTTTTTCTCATTGGCTTTTCTTTATAAGGAAGATTTGAATAAGAGTAATGAAATTCCTGCATCTGGAAATTATTTAATGTTAGATCTCAATCCTGACTCATGTAAACTTAGGTATTTATATATAGTTTTTGATGTTTAATTTTAGTAGATAGATGAAAGCAAGCACTAAACTATACTTCTAGATAATAGATGAATAGACCTTATTTAGAAGTTGGTTACAGGATAAACATAGGATCATAAATTTAAATCCAGGAGGATTCATACAACCATGGCATTAGAGTTGGAATGGGCTTAAGATACCATTTGGATCAACTGCCTCATTGGACAGAGGAAGAAACTGAAGTTCAGAGAGAATAAATGATGCCCAAGGTCATATAGGTAATAAGTAGCAGAGCTTAGATTTGAAGTCAGGTTCTATGATCCAGCAAGCTTTGCTTAATACTACTGCCTTCCACTCTCATCTTTGCAAACATCTTCATTCCATTAGTACTACATGACATTAAAGAAATCTAAAATGAAACTGATGCAAAAATAACTATTCTCCAGGGCCTACTAAGAACTTTTAATGTCTGGTGAGCAGTGAAGAATGCTAACTTTGTATATTTATTAATAACCTAGAGGAATGGAAAAAAAATATTGGATTTGTAATGAAAGGATCTGAGTTCAAAACCTGGTTCTATTATGTATTTCCTGTATGGCTTTGGGCCTCTTTTCTTAGGACCAGCATTTCCTGACGTGGAAGGTGGACCAGATGGTCTCTAAGATTCTTTCCAATTCTAAATCCTATGATCCTAAGAATGTATTCTCCCAGGAGAAGGGAAAATGTTCCTTTGAGGCAATGGGGTGCAGGGAAAACTCCTGGAGTAGTCTAGTTTAGGTTCTGTTATAAATTAGCTGTATAAAGTTGGGTGTAAGCCTTTACCTCTGTAAACCTTAGTTTCTTAATCTGTAAAATGATTTGATTTTATGATTCTTTCCAGTTATAACATTCTAATTTATTCCTGAAAAGAGGAGAGTAGCCTTGTAATTAGGAGTAGGGTGGGCAACTCCTACAATTTACAATTTCAAAAGTTCTTGGAAGCCTGATGGCATCCCCCATATGTTCCTCAGCTTCTAGCTAGTATCTGAAATTCCACTGTTAGATCTTAGTTCCTGTATCTTCATTTCAAGCTTTAATCCTCATTAAAATAAGCCCTCCCCTCCCTTCTTCCCCCACCCCCCCTCCAGGAAAGAGAACATTTTAAGCTGTCATCTCTTTTATTGACCTCATGGTGAATGAATTTCAGATCTTTTCTTAGAAGTAGTTTTTCCTAGGATGGGAAGAAGAAAGATATTGGCCATTGGAGAAGGGTAAAGAGAAAGCTTAAAACTGTCTGGAGAATGAGCAACCTAGGAACCCTAAAGACAAATATTATTGCCTCAAGGCTTTCTCTGGAGAAATCATCCTTAAGTGATTTATATATTTGTTGACAAAACTTATAACTATCACAGTATACTGAACACTTAGGGTCATAGGACCTTAAATTTAGGGATGGAACTAACCCAACTCTCTTATTTTAAAGATAAAAACCTAAGGCCTGAAGTATTACATAGTGCCAGAGCAAAGACTTGAATTCAGATCTAAGGACTCCAAGTCTAGTGTTATTTCAGGCTACTTGAATACCACTGGAATGAGATGAGACAAGAAGCTTGGAATGAGTTGGGTTACAGAGCCACTGAGGTTCTTTTCAATTCTGAAATTCTGAGAAAATTATGTGATTAGTCTCTCCAATTCATTTCAGCTCCTAAAAATAATCTGGTGAGCAAGAAGCCTGAGATTTCCAGGCTCCCATCACATGATATAGATCAAAGCTTCTTTAACTGTGTCATGACCCTATATGAGATCATATACTTGAATATGGAGGTTGCAAAAAATTTGGCAGCAGTAAAAGGTATCAAATATTCCATCAAAATTTAATTCATAAGCAAGCATATCCATTCCATTAGTATGTAAAGTTGCTTTCCTCTTTAATAAATGATAAAATTATATGAATACTAAAGAACTGTTTTAAAATAAATTTATTTATGATTTATTATCAGCAAATGTTTGATTTACGTACCTATTAAATACTTATGTACCCAGGGTTATGTAAAAATTTTTTTGGGTGAAAAAAGCTTGTGAATAGAAAAAGTTTAAAAAGCACTGAGATAGATTAAAAATCTTTTTTTTTTTTTTTCTTACTCATTTAAGTGCATTTGTAGACATACATATCCACTGGAGAGGTGAGCAAATATGCCGTCTTATTTTCTATGTACTACTCAAAAGGAAAAGGAATCTAATCTCATCCTTCTGCAGCATAGATCAAGAAGCAGATGGGTAATATTCAGAAACTCTTGAGGGAATCACATATCTATCTTTTTCTTGAATTGTGTGGAAATTCTCTGCTGACAAAAATGCCCATGTCCCCCTCCTTCTCAAGCCAACCTCTATGTATTAATTAGAGAAGTACAGTGAAGTGTGAAAATTGGAAATAAAAACTCAAAGAAAGGTCACTGAGGCATCTCAGCTTTCAAGTGAGAATCTTGACATAATCCAGTTAAACTGGTTGGCAGAAAGCCAAAGGTTCATACCATGCTGGAGGTGACCATGTGACTCTCTAATGATTATGATTATTTGGGCTGCCAGTCAATTTATATCTTCATGCCACAATGCAAACTTTGAGCCCAGCCATGTAGAAGAGACTCGTCTCCTTGTTTTGTAGACACAAATATTTAAGATTCACAAAACAAAGCCAAGAAATTTCCCCCAAACTTCACTGCAAGGTCACCAAATAGAAGGTAGGGAGATTGAGGAATAATCCCTGGGATTTACAGTAAGTATATAAACATTTTGATTATCATTGTGAAGAGTTCCCATGGGAATGGGGCCATACATTCTACTGTTGGAGTTTGGGAATTTCAGATTAAGAATTTACTGATCACATCTCTCGTTTTGGCAAGAGGTGGTAGGTATTTAGGAATGGGACATACGTCCCTATGTCCTACTTTATGGATCTCATGATATTAATATTTTAATGTGGTCCCTGGGTTGGTTATCTTTGAAGTTTCATAGCATTTCATCTTGTTTTTTTTTTTTTTTTGATTGGAAGCTGGTCTAATTCGAGTCTGATATTATGCAGAGAAGCCAGGGGGTGGGGATGGATGCAGAGGAGATTATTCTAGCTTGGAATTCTCTTGAAAGGTCCCTTCTAGGCCTGATCTTGTTCAGGTGTGGTCTACCTTTCTCCTTTAAGAGTTGTAGAGAGGACAACTGGTCTGGCTAGCTCTAAAATTTCACACTAGTTTATGATCTGCAAGGATCTCAGGCTTGTCTCTGGAGTTCTAAAGAGTATCTGAAATATTTCCAGGAGCCTGAAGACTTTTCAGCCTTCTTGGACTTCCAGAGAGTTCTCCAGAATCAAAGCTATATTTTAGTTTCTTTCCAGAGGTAGTTTGATAGAGTGAAAAAATTCTAAACTTTAGAGTCACAGGATTCTGGTTTAAATCCTAATTTGGTTACTTATTACAAAATGTATGATTTTGGTCAAATTTTTTAATCTGTCTGAGTTTCTGTTTAGTAATATGAAGGAGTCAAGGCAGCATGATCTTTAAAACCCCTTCTAGTTCTTGATCTATGAGTTCGAATAGGCCATTTGCCCAGGACAGAACAGAATGCCAGATGTGCTTGTTGAATGCCAATTTAATAATGGCAGCAAAAGTGTGAGATGAACATAATGATAAAAGAAAAAAGTGAAATTTTTAATGTTAAGTCAATCTCTTTGCCAAGAGCAGATTTCCCAATCTGTTTTCTATTTACTTATCAAACATCTAAAGGGTAACAGATCTTAGATCTGAGACATTGAGATGTCAATTCCAAAACTTAGATTTTTAAAATATATTAGACTGGCTTAAATGGAATCCATAGATTCCTATTATATATTCAAAGACAGAATTTACTATCTACTCAGATTTCCAAGTAAGGCCCATCAAAAGATGAATAAAATCTATCATTTTGTAATCCTAATCAGTAGGGCTACTCAGGAAGACTGAATTCCCTTTCCCAGTGTCCCCATTCCCAAACAGGCCCTTAATGAAAAGTGGGGCATCAACCACAACTTTAGAAATATTTCAACAATTTTGAAGGTACCTGAGATTATGAAAGATTCTCTCCACCGGGGCAGGGACAGTGATCGTATTCCATTGGAGTAACTTCCTTTGTATCCAGATTGTCCAGCAACTTTTCGAACAAGGATTTTTCCTCCTGAATTATCAACTACACCACTGTGAACAAAGAATTACATCTGATGCAAGAAAGTAAAAACCTACATCACTTACAAATTGTCTTGCATAACCAGAGAACTATTAATAAATTGACTTCCACCTCTCTACCCACAGGTGGAGATAGAGAAATTAAAAATAAAAAAAAGTCAAAAGCCTAACTGATAGAAATGTCTTTTTTGAAACACAAGCTACTATTTGATCTCCTTAAAATTTCTTTCACTAATTGTTCTGACAATCAAGAATGTCCCCCCCCCCCCACCGTCAAATTTCCTTTTCTTACAAAAGAAACTATTTTCATGGGAAATTCCTATTATTATCTTTTAAATTATAATGCTAAATAAGTTCTCTTTTTGAAATTTCTCAAGCCCAATTTTTCTAAACAACACAGGAAAGATGAACCTATTTCAAGAGGGTAATAGAAAAATTTCCAAACAAGAATCTTTGATTTAAATGTAGTTTTGAAAGGATAGAGATGAGATCTGTGATTTCATTGGTAAAGGGAATACTATTAAGGAAGGAAACTCCCACTACCAATGCAAATTGACATCTTCTCAGAGAATTGAAACATTGTGATCTGATCTCTGCTGTCAACCCTAAATATTTACTGTCATAGATTATTAGAGTTGGCAAGGACCACTGAAGTCACCGACTTTAACCCTTCCATTTTATAGATGAAAAAACTGAGTGTGAGAGAAGTTGGGTAACTTGCCCAAAATCATGTCATGTAGGTAATTAGTGGTAAAGTCAGGACACAAGCCCAAGACTTCTGACTCTAAACCATTACTTCTATTGTTGCCCCAGGCTGGAATCTCCTGCATCCTGGTAAATCCTGACTTTGCTTTGTGGTTTAGTTCCATTACCACAATCTCCAAAAGCTTTCACTCATACTAAAGCCCACATTGATCCCTCATGTTTTCTTTTTGAAATCTTTGAAAATCTGTGACATGCCATTTAGCAATTAATTATGTTCTATATTATGCTGACTCAACTGACTCATATATCCAACTAGACTGTTAGCTCTTTGAAGGCAAGGACAACATTTAATGATTTTATCATACTCTAATGCACTTACAACAATGGGAGCAGTATAATAGATGGATGACCACCAAATGCTCGTTGGTTGATTGTTTTACAGGAATATTGTAACTAAATGGATCTTATTGCTTAGTGTTACCATGAAAAGAGTGCTGAATTTGTACTTAGAAGATCTGGGTATAAAGGTATCTATATATAGGTATATAGGTATATAGGTATCTATACATAGGTATATAGATACCTATATGGTTTTGTCACTTCATCTTTCTGGGCCTCAGTTTCCCTCCTCAATAAAATTAAGGAATTGAACTAGACAGTCTCTAAATATATTCCTGTAAATGTATCTTTTCAAATATGAAAACCCCTTTTAATGTAAAAAAAATCAAATTTCTCACATAATGGTGATTGTATTATTAACATCCATTAGCTGAAAAAATATATAATAGCATAAAATGTGTTTGAATTCAGGAAGGCTTTTAAGTGAATATGTTATTTTATTACTCACAATAGCTTTGAATATATTTTTGGAGAAAAATAACACATCTACACCTGTTGAGAAAGTATTTATTCTGTCTGCAGAAGGAAGAATTGTTTGCTTAAATCAAATCATTTCATGAGATTCACTTCTTGAAAGAACTTTGTAGATATCCCAAAGGGTTCCTAGCACACAAATTAGGGATCACTAGCAGAACCTTACGGGCTGGCTGATAAGTTCAGAAGCCACTAAGTCTCAGGCTTCATTTTTAGTTTCTGATTAGATACTGCTCTGGTGGTAGGTGATCTGGCCAGAAGCTAATGTGGCTGCTTCTGTCTCTTGGCAAGGACTCTTCACTGCATCGATCCCTGAGCAATCTCTCTTTACTTTGATACCACTATAAATACAGGGATTAATTTTGGGAAGAGACTGAGCCAAAGAAAAATTATCTTCTCTTAAATATGTCCAATAACCTCTTGTTCTGAAATCGATTCAAGGGAATATTCAGTCACGGAAGCCTGATAAATCATCAGAGATGGAATGTGGCTCTAACATTTTATTGTGATGAAATCCCTTCATCTAAAATATTAGCCTCTTCTAAACAATAGTATCCTCTTTCAAATCTCTCCACATCTTCTCTCATCTAGCTCTGTCTGTGACAGAACTAGTCATGATAAAAAAAAGCTTCTTCTCTTATGAGTTTTACATCAAGGAATAAATTCTTTTGACATCTTTATCCTCTCTAAAAACAGTCTGAATATTCTGGTTGAAAAAGAAAACTGTCAGGAACAAGAGGTTCCAGGCTGTTTTAACCTAAGCCTTTTTAATGGACATCAATATTTCTTTCTAACTAATTTTTCACCATATCATTTCCTGGGGGATTTATCAACCTAAAATAGCTTTGTATAGCTAATGGTTTCTCACCTAAACTTCTTTTCCTGGTACTCAAAGACCATCTGCTTTCTACCTCTCTCTCTCTCCTTTCTCCCTCCTTCTCTCTCTTTTCCTCCCTTCCTCTCTCAGTTTTTCCTCTTCTCTTCTCTTCCCTCCTTTCCCCTCTCTCCCTTCCCTCTCCTCTCTCTGTCTCTCTCTGCCTTTCTCTGTCTCTGTCTCTCTATGTCTCTACACCCCTCCCCGAATCTCAATCTCTCTCTCTCTCTCTCTCTCATTTCTCTCATTTCTCTCTCTCTCTCTCTCTTTTCCCCCATCCTATTTCTTTCCATTATACCTGCTCTTCTTTAGCCAGATTATGCCTAAGCTATGAAAAGATATCTTCTATATCGTTCCTATACTGAAGTTGTTTTCTCATCTGGATTGTCCATTGATAGTGGAAGGAGCAATAGAATTGGCTTTGGAAAAGCTGAGATTGAGTTCCAGCTCAGTCTCTTAATAGCCATAGATTTTTATCAAGCCACTTCCCCCTTTTGGATTTCACTTTTCAAAATTGCATCAGTGCTTAGATGGACTAGATGATCTCTCTTAATTCTTAATGTTTTGTGAATCTGTAACCTTCTGTAACTGGACTAAAATTTCATTTCTAAAAGGAGGCCTTCCCTCTTTAGTCCTACTTAACTCTGACAACTCCTCTTTAAAGAAGGAGCCTTGCCTTCTACAGTTTACTTCATGCTCTCATTAGAATATGAGAATTTCCAGCTCCTGTGGTAGCCCATTTTTGAAGGGATGGATACAATGCAGAGAGCTTTGAACTAGGATTCAGGAAACCTGAATTTTAGAATTCTGCATTCTGACCAGCTATATCACTTTATAGGACTCTGTCTCAATTTCCTCATATATCCAATGATGAGAATACTACCTGTCCTACCCATCTAGTAAAGTTGAGAAGAAGAAAAAAAGACAATGGATGCAAAAGTGTTTTAAAATGTTTAATGTGCTATATAAATATACTTTGGTATAGTTGTAATATTGCCTTTTAAGCTCATTCCCTTAATTTTCACTTGCATTTGCAAGGTATGTACATAAACTAGATGCTTACTTTTTCTCAGAATTCTAGGGGTAACCCCTGATAGCTAGAGTTTCCTCCTAGAACTTCCAATGGTGTACTTTTCACAGAAAGTGAATGACCTAAAACTGCTTCCAGTAAATGTATTTATTAAGAGAAGGGTAAGAATGGTAATTACAAAGATACCCTCCTCCCCAAATGGGAGTGGGAGGTGCATGGGTAATACTCTTCTTTGGTTTGCTTAAGATTCTCGGAGAGAATGGACTCAGACTTAAATTACAGTGGTAGTGAGGCTTAAGTGTAGAAAACATTCGTGGCAATATATTATGATTCCTGACTCTGGAAGTTCTTTCTCCTTTTATGAAACCTTCATGATGTTCATTGTTGATTGTTATTTAGTTGTGTCTGAGTCTTCATGACCTAATTTGGAGTTTTCTTGGAAAAGATACTGTAGTAGTTTGTCATTTCCTTTTCTGCCTCATTTTACAGTTGAGGAACCTAAGGCAAAAATAGGGTTAAGTGACTTGCCCTGGCTAAAAGTCTGAGGCCAGATTTGAACTCAAGAAGATGAATCTAACATTAAGCCTAGACTTCTATTCATTGAGCCACATAGTTGTCTTGACTGTACTATGGGATGATGCAATAAAAATTGTATTCAATATAGGGCCAGAGAAAGACCAAAAAAGCAATTAGAAATTAAATAATCTAATTCTAAAGAATGAATGGATCAAATAACAAATCACAGAAACAATCCGTAATTTCATCCAAGAGAATGGCAATAATGAGACAACATATCAGAATTTGTGGGATGCAGTCAAAGCAGTTATAGGGGAAATTTTCTATCTCTAAATTGTTTCATGAATAAAATGGAGAAAGAGAAGATCAATGACATGGCCATGCAACTAAAAAAAGCTAGAAAAAGAACAAATTAAAAACTCCCAAATAAATACCAAATTAGAAATTCTAAACTCAAAAGAGATTAATAAAATCGAAACTAGAAGATTATTGAACTAATTAATAAAACTAAGAGTTGGTTTTATGAAAAAATACCAACAAAACAGATAAAATTTTGGTGAATTTGATTTGAAAAAGGAAAAAAAAAACCAAACAAATTACCAACATAAAAATGAAAAGGATTGGGGCAGTTAGGTGATGCAGTGGATAGAGTACCAGCTCTGAAGTCAGGAGGACCTGAATTCAAATTTGTCCTCAGACACTTAACACGTACTAGCTGTGTGACCTTGGACAAGTCACTTAACCCCAATTGCCTCAGCAAAAAAAAAAAAAAAAAAAGGTGGACTTTTCACCAATAAAAAAGAAATTAAAGCAAAAATTAGAAGCTATTTTGACCAACTGTCTGGCAGCAAATCTGACAATCTAATTGAAATGGACGAATATTTACAAAAATAGAAATTAACAGAATGAACAGAAGAGGAAATTACTTAAGTAGTCCCATTGTAGACAAAGAAATTGAACAAGCCATCAATGAATTCCCTAAGAAAAAATCTTGAGGGCCTGATGGATTTATAAGTGAATTCTACCAAAATTTAGAGAAAAATTAATTCCAATATTATGTAAATTATTTGGAAAAACAGGCAAAGAAGGAGTTCTGTCAAATTCCTTCTATATACCTAAACCAGGAAGAGCCAGAACAGAGAAAGAAAATTATTGACTAATCATCCCTATTGATGCAAAAATTTTCATTGAAATATTAGCAAAGAGATTACAGCAATTTATCAGCAGGTTCTTTATCCATGTATACTGTGACCAAGTAGGATTTTTACCAGGAATGCAGGCTAGTTCAGCATCAGAAAAACTATTGCCATAATTAACCACATCAGTAACAAAACCAACAGAAATCATATGATAATCTCAATAGATGGATAAAAAGCTTTTGAGAAGATACAGCAGCCATTCTTACTAAAAAACACTGGACAGCATAGGGATAAAGAGAATTTTTCTTGAAATAAAAAGAGTTTATCATGGGTTGTGGAATTAGTGATAAGCAAATTGGCTCTTCAAAGGACAAGGCATCTCTGCCGGACTGGCTAATCTCTGCTTGCTATAGGACTCTCCTTCTTTTATTTAGATGTCTTTGTCTTATTTAGGTATATCTGTCTTTACCCAATTATAAAAGCATAGTTAAAAATATCAAATAAAGTTCTTATTCACACATATTATCAAATGAGATAATATTTATAAAAGAGCTTAGCACAGTACGTAGTGTAGTAGGTGCTATATAAACATTTATTTTCTTCCTCACAGTTTAACATTTTCCTCAACTTCATTGGGACTATTTGAGCCCTTTGTAATTATATTAATTACAGCAGTTTGGAGCCCCTTAGCATTATACTTCCATGGATCTATAATCTCACTGTGATGGGCACTCCCTTCTTCAGTGCAGATAACAACTCACATCTTCTTTGCAACATTTAATATGAAACCATAGATTTCAAATTAAAAGGACTTTATTGTTCATCTAGTCTATGTCCTTCATATTACATATGAAGAACCTGAGACCTAGAGATGTTAAGTAACTTGTTCAAAATCAAACAGGTAGCAAGGAATAAAATCAAGGTTTGAATTTAGATCATTAGACTCCAAATCCATCACTCTTTCCACTGAACTTTAGTTCTGTCTATGTCCTTCAATCATAAGAGCTTTACCCAACATGATAGAAATCCCTTCTCTAGATCTCTAGACATTATATATTGACAATTACTATTGATCAATGGAGTATGTGAAAACTGTCCACTGTTTATTCCTCATCCATATCATTGGATTGGCCACCCTTCTTTTCCAGACATATATCTCTTTGATGACTTCCTTTGTGCCATGTTTTTGCACAAGTTTTCATTGATGATATTCTGTGGCCTATAGACATCTACTATACTCCTCTTCATTGCCCTTTTGATGACCTTCAACTCTACTTTTTCAGACATTGTGATATTCTATGACTTATTGCCATTATGGTCATTCAGCATCACAAAAGGGATATTAATATCAAAAACAGGAACCTTGTTTCTAGAAATTTGCAATAGAGGCAAGGACCATAAATTATATTGGCAACAAACAGCATGAAGAGTCCTCTCAGCTGAGGAGGAAGATAAGAAAAAAGGGAATTAGGAAGGAATTCACTGCCTGCCATTTTGTGGTTCCTTATTTTAGCTAATTAAGCTAACATAAACTTTTATGTTTCTATGTTGTTCACAGATGACAAGTATTGTTAATGTCCTTTATATATGGTATCATGGATAAAGTCCTAGTATGCCAACCCTACTTATGGATCTGATAATTTGAAGTGCAGTTGCTCTTCATCCACTTGGTTTTTCCAATGTGGCTAGAAGGCTGAATTCATTTGTGTGATAATGGTTCTTATTTATAAAGTCTTGCAACATCATGGTAACTTGATTAATTTAGCACAATGACATTTATACCTATCTGGGGAATTCCAAGTCATATGACCCACAAAGAATAGACATTTTCTCTATTCCCTACTAAATGTCAAAAAACAAGTGATGTATAAAATATAAAGCACTTATAGTTGAATTCACAGAACAAGAAAGAAGGAACCTGACAAAGCAAAAGTCTTATCAATGAACACTGGAAAACACTGATCTTTAATATATAGTGGATATATTGCTGGGTCTGGAGTCATGAAGACAGGTGTTCAAATTCATTTGGACACTTACTAACTATATGACCCTAGTCAAACCACTCACTTTAAATCTTCTTGTCCTCAGTTTTCTCAATTCTAAAATGAGGGTTGTAATAGCACTTACCTCCTGGGTTTTTGTAAGAATCAAATGAGTTAATATTTGTAAAATGCTTAGCAAGTCCTTGGCATAGAGTAGGTACTATGTAAATGTTAAAGCTATTTATTATTGTTGTTATTCTTATTCTTACTCAGCTTCCCTTCCCCACCAGCCTTCATGTTCTGGCAGGGATGCACAAACTGATCCATGGACCTGGCTGGCACCTTCTCAGAAAGTCTCCTCTTGTTGCCAAAACTCTTAAGGCATAATTTTGAAACCCCTTTCCGTTCCCCATCCCAATGTAGCAAGCAGTAGATGTTGATTTTTGCCCAGTACACTATGTGTGTATAAAGAGTAAAGAATTGGGCTGCTGTCTGTCTATTGCTGGGTTAGGAATTCCCAAGGCTATAAATATTTTGTCCAGAACACCAGTCTTGATAACATAATCATGTAAAAGAAGCAGAAGCTAATTTAGCCTAACCAGAGAATGAAAGAATAAAGTAACTACTAGGGGATCAGCTACATGCAGTGGATTTGAAGGAAACCCACTCAAAAGTGACTTAGGGAAGATATCAGGTCCAATAAAACTAAATTCTACATTGTGAAGAGGAAGCAAAAGCAGATAGAAGAACAGACATGTACATACTAGCAAAGAAATATAAAGTGAAAACATTGAAACACCAACATTTCAAAAGAGAATTTAACTGAAAACCTAGAGCATGAAGAGATAAATCAATAAAAAAGATATTAAAATTCAAAGGAAGAAGGAATGCTAAATACTCAAAGAAATTAAAAAGGTCTCTTAAATGTTATAAGACAAAAGCAGTTGAAGCATTATCTTAAGAAACACAGATCTTCCTGGAATCTCAAGAGAACATGGAATAACAAGAAGATAGTCCAAAATAGTTCAAAGGAGACATGAAAATAATAAGAGAAAAAGCTTGAAAGGGAAAATTATAGCTTTCACAGAAGAAATAATGAGAAAATTAAAAAAAACTTTCCAATGGTGAATTTCTCTAAAGAAGCTAAAGAGAGGATAACTAACGTGGAATAAAAAAATACCAAAGTGAAGGACAATTGGGAAAAAGAGAAGCAAAAGGTAATAATAGTAAAAGAATGTATTACCTCTATACAAGAAAAAGCCATTGATTTTGAAGACAGGAGGTCCAAAGACAATTTAAGAATTATAGGTTTCCCAGAAGAACATAACAAATTGAAAAACCTTAATACCAGAATGCAAGAAACAATATAAGAAAACTGTGTAGAATTTCTGAATACAGAAAACAAAGTATCAATCAAAAGAACCCACAGTTCAACTCCAGGAAATAACTTAAAGACACATAATGGTTAAATCCACTAATTCTAGTGATAATTCCTATTTCAAATGGTTTCTTCAAAGGACATTCTTCTTGGCAGTGGCAAATAACCCTGGCAAGCATGCAGTTTCCTGTTTTATGCTTACTTTGACGTTAATGAGCAGCAGGTTGCTAAGCAAAGTTACCTCTGTTTTTCCATCATTCAAAAATCTTTCATTATTTTCACAATTGCACAGGAGACACCTTGCTAGAGGAGAGCCTTCCAAAATGTTTTCAGACTTGGTTTTATTGAATTCAGCAGTAAACACAGTGCGATCTTGTTCTCTGCACTTTTCGTGCTACTATTAAATATCATTATGTAAGCCTCAGAAATGTAAAAAATGAGAGTTACTTGTTGTTTGTTAATTACTGATGTGGCTTTGGTCTGCAGTGACATAAAAAGTCAGGATGGTTCCTACCAGTGCCAGCTTTTTTCTCTCTCCATTGGCATAGTATTATTCAAGAACATTCTGAAAATCTTATTTAAAACTGATGCTGAGTAAGGAGGACTTTAGATAAGGTTGCTATAGCAAGCAGTCTCAAAACTCCTAGGTCTTAAACCATGATTTGAGGACCAACTTTGGCAAGTACATTTTTGGTAGAATAACCAAGACCATAGGGAACTGGATTTGGAATCAGAGGACCTGGATTCAAAAAAATGGTTCTGCCATTTAATAGTTGTACAACTTTGAGCAAATAGTACTTAACTTCTCTTGGACTCAGTTTCCTTACTGTTGAAATGAGGGTTGGGCTCAATGATTTCTAAAGTCTTGAAATTTCTCTTTATTTTATTCTATCTATTTTTCTCTATAAATGTCCTAGCTATCTCTAAAATCTTGGATCCTGGAAAAACAGTGAGAAGTGGGGAGAGGAAGGAGAACTGACCTTGGAGCTAGGAAGCATTAGGTTCAAGTCAAACCTCTGAACTATATGAACCTAGCTACTTTACTACTAAATATTCTAGCAATCTCTAAGAACATAAATTACAGAGAAAATGTTGTTCTCACTTGTGCAATGCTGATTTAAAAAAAAAAATCCAAGTGTAAGGCTTTACTGTTATTCCTATTAAATTTTATATCATTAAGCATGGTCCTATAGTATACTGGTCAAGATTTTTTTGGATTCTGACTGTCATTTAAGGGCCTTAGTTTTTCTCTCCTCCCATCTTCCTGTAATGAGTAAATTGATAAAATTTTTTGCCATGTTTAGTCTTATCAGATTCTATTTTTTTTTTGTCTTAGATTTAAATAGAAACCACTGAAATGTTGATTTATCTTCCACCAAGGAAGAGCTTTTTTTAAAAGGTGACTTTAAATGAAGACTCTGTCAATCCTCCTTTTCAACCAGTGCTATGAAAAGAGAACCATAACAACTCATTCCTTTTCCCTAGTAGGTAATCCCATCTGACTGTGCAGTCTCTCTAAGCCCACGCCTTGATCATTGGGTCCTGAAATAGCTCAAAGCTCCCCACCTGTGAACAGCAGCGCCACAGACACTGGAATATGATGCGTAAATGTCAGTGCCATAAACATGGTATTTGGGGTCTTGACATCCAGCTGGACATTTCGCAATAAACTCAGGATTAATTATCTTCCCAGCCTTGACATCACAGTTGATCTGAGGCACAGCTGCAAACGCAAAATGATGACAAAATTAAACCCTGTGATGCAGGTGAAACCACATGCAGTGTGAGCAACAAGAGGTTATGACTGTTTATTCACTTAATCTCCCAAAGCAGAGCTATTCTTGCCCCTGGCCCCATTCAGTCACCAAATAAAAACAAACATAAAATTAGAATATTTCTGAAAACCATCAGCTTTCAGTGACCAAACCAAAAGATGGTTCTAGGTGACCTCTAAAAGAAGAGATAAGTGAATTCATCTTTCTCACTTCTTTGGGAGGAGGGAATGAGGAATGACCTTGGATACATAATGCTATAGGACAATCAGCCTTGATATGTTGATTAATTTTGCTGAATTGCTTTTTCTCCCTCTTTCTTTTTTATTTGTTAAAGGAATCAATTTCTGGGTAGGGGAGGAATACATTGGGAAATGGAGATTTGTAAAACCTATAAGATATTAAAAATATTTTAAAGAAAGATCTCTTTAGCCTGTCATCTATTACTTTTTAAAAAAAAATTCAGGACCTGCCTTTGGTGTCTTAAATCAGGATTATACTATTACATAAGTTGTAGTGGATAGGGAAGCCAATTAACTTCTCAGTACCTTAGTTTCCCCTTCTATAAAATGGGGACAATAATACTTGTAATATTTGCTTCAGAGAGTAGTTGTGAAATTCAAGTAAGAAAATAAACATACTTTGCAAATGTGAAAGTTTTTTCATAAAAGTCTGTTATTAATTTGGATATTTCATGGACTTAAAGGAGAGAAAACTGTAAGACATAAGTCAAAATACAATAAACCCACTAGTCCTGTCCCAATTTTGTTTAAACCCATACTCACATCTCCATTTACCCACAGATAATTCTTTCATCCCTTAAGTCACTAAATAGACAATTCTAGAGGTTATTCATCTAGCTCCCATGATTCTTCCATTTGCACAAAGAGCTCCTTGCCAGTCTGCTCTAGTGTACCAGGTCCAAGACCATGAAGAACTTCAAAGAATCAAAACCATCCTTTGAAATACTGTTAGAAGCAAAGCCTTCTATTCAGACTCTCTTGGCCTATGCTCAGGAAACATAAGGCTGAAAAATCACAAAGGTTTTAGAGAAACAAGTGGAAGAATGAAATAAGTGAGCCATAACGGACAAGCATTGTACTTTTCGATCATTTTTTTCAGTCATTTCCAACTCTTTGTGACCCATTTGGGATTTGCTTTGCAAAGATATTGGATTGATTTACCATTTCCATCTCTAGCTCATTTTATAGAGGAGGAAACTGAAGCAAACAGGGTTAAGTGACTTGCCCAGGACACCGAAGGAAGTGTCTGAGACCAGATTTGAACTCAGGAAGATGAGTCTTCTTGATTCCAGGCCCAGCATTCTATCCTCTGCATCACTAGCTGCCCACTGGACTTGAAGTTTAGATTCAAATTCTGTTTCTGCCATTTGTTAACTATGTGACAATAAGGAAGTTATTTAATCAAGGCTAAGGTGTTTCCCTAAGGCAGGAGATCTTAAGTTGGTATCCATGGACCCAAGTGGTCTGTGGATAAATTTCAGGGGTGGTGGGTCTAAGAACTTGGAATTTTAAATATTTTGATAACTATTTAAATTTAGCTTTCTTGGTAATATTAAGCATTTTTTCTTCATTTAAAAACATTGTTCTGAGGGTCCCATAGCATCAGCAAGACTGCCAGAATGTTCCATAACACACACACACACAAAATGGTTAAGAATCCCTTTAGGGTGAGTGGTTACTTGCATTAGTAGAGCAAGTTCTCACAAAGGTGGAGCTACAAAGAGTCACAAAAGGGTCTCTGATAGGACAATTTAATCAAAACTGAGTTTGAAAAAAAGATCAAACAACATCCCCCAGGTCTTTCCCAAAGCACCCAGATTGTCAAGTTCAATGGCAAAAGTAGAGCACCCTCTGTCTCATGGGAGTGGTTGAGGTCAACAGTAGCTCACAATAACCTAACACTTAAAGTTTAAACCACCAGGTGGCACTGAGAGCCATTCACTAAGGAGCCCCACCTGAATCCGGCAAATGTAGAAGCTTTGATGAATGTTTTGTTTGTTCTCTATGGTTACCAGAGAGACAGTGACCTTCAATCCTTATTTCAGCCTTTATGGGGCTGTGGCTCTTATTAAAAGGTGTGTGGGCTTGTGGATAATCTCCCAACCCATTGGCTAACCCTGTCTCATTTTGAATTTGTTGTACAGTAGAGTCACATTTGCACATTGAATTCAACTATGATATACAGACAGACATGGAAATAGAGATAGAGAGAGAGGGAGACAGAGACAAGAGAAAGAGAAAAAAGAGAGACAGAAAGACAAAGAGACAGACATGGAAATATAAAGATGGAGGGAAGAGAGAGAGAAAAAAAGAGAGAGAGAGAGAAGAGAGAGAGAAAGAGAGAGCGAGAGAGAGAGACAGACAGACAGAGAGACAGAGACAGAAAGACAAAGAGACAGACATGGAAATATAAAGATGGAGGGAAGAGAGAGAGAGAGAGAAGAAGAGAGAGAGAGAAGAGAGAGAGAGAGAGAGAGAGAGAGAGAGACAGACAGAGAGACAGAGACAGAAAGACAAAGAGACAGACATGGAAATATAAAGATGGAGGGAAGAGAGAGAGAGAGAGAGAGAAGAGAGAGAGAGAGAGAGAGACAGAGAGAGAGAGAGAGACAGAGAGAGAGAGAGAGAGAGAGACAGAAAGAGAGACAGAGAGAGACAAGAGAAAGAGAAAAAAGAGACAGAGACAGACATGGAAATATAAAGATGGAGGCAAGAGAGAGAGAGAGAGAGAGAGAGAGAGAGAGAGAGAGAGAGAGAGAGAGAGAGAGAGAGAGAGAGAGAGAGAGAGAGAGAGAGAAAGAGAGAGAGAGAGAGACAGAAAGAGAGACAGAGAGAGACAGAGACACACACAGATATAGTGACAGAGACAGAAGAAAGAGAGGAGAGATAGAGACACACACACAGAGACAGGCAGACACACAAAGAGAAGGAGAGGGAGAGAGAGACATACAGAGAGAGACCTATAAATAGAGAGATGGAGAAAGAGATACACAGAGAGAAAGAGAGAATCAGAGAAGAGAAGAGAAAGGAGAGAGAAAGGAGACTTGTAGGAGATTACATTTGCTATTCTACTTAATGACCATATATACCTTGGGGTGAGTGTGAGAGGGGAGCTGCGAATCTTCCACCTCTGAAAGCTGAGCATCCCCTCCCCACTAGGTAATACTGATACCTATCTTCCCCTCTCACTCTCATCTAGAATAAGGGTAAGAAAGGGCTTTGATGCTGGGGAAAGGAATGGTAGTTTGTCTGGCAGCAACTTATTCCCAGTCCTACGTCATGACTTAGAGCAATTGTTTTTATCTTTCGTTGTATGTGCATAATGCCTGGCACTCAATAAATGCATGCTGACTTAGTCTTTAGAGCCAAAACTTGTTTTGAAATGATGGCTCTTGCCTGCAAACTTCCCTAACATTCATTGTTTCAATATGCTCCTGGCTGTTCACCATGAAGTTCTGATGTAGAAAGGAGGCAATTTTTACTATGCTCAATTTAGATCCAAATCCCCAAGAAAGATGTGACTCCACTATATTTCAATGAACTTTAGTCATATTATCTTAGCATAATGATGTCAACTTTACCCAAAGTGAAACAAACTGGTTTAGATATTGCATGCAGCATTTATTCAGATTAGACTCAGTAAGCATATAAACAACACTTCATAACTAGAGAACATAAAGTATATTAAAATAATATAACTACCTACTGAGTAGCTATGAACCTGCCACCTTTCTAAATCCCATGAGTGCTCTCAGGAATAGGATACATTTAGACCCAGGAGTTCTGGGCAACAAATCTCTCCCTTGAGCAGGCATGTGTATCAATACAATTCCCATAGAATGTCAACTCAGACTTTCTGTAGGGCAAATTATGAGTACAAGCACAGAAACTCTGAAGTTGAGTCTGAGAAATGGAATGTAATATTCATTGAAAATTGGTATCTGCTAAGAGTGATGCTTTCCCAGTCTTGATCTCACTACCTGCTTGCTGTCAGAGACTTCTGATTGCTTCTGGCTCCACCAAACCTATTGTGAAGTAGAATAAATAGATTCAGAAACAACTAATCCCAGCAAGGAAACTTAGAATCAAGTTTTTGTGTCCTCCTCTTGAAACTTGGTGTAGTCTCTCTATCAGTCCCTTACAGGTAGCTAGCTATGCAGTGGATAGATCATTACACCTGGAGTCAGAAAAACCTTAGTTTCAGATGCTCTCTACCTGTGTGATCCTGGGTAAATCACTTAATCTTGTCCTGAATTTCCTCATCTATAAAATGGGGACAATAATTTCACCTCAGCAGCAGACCATAAATGTTACAAGAATGCAGAGATAAGAAGATCAGTGTATGCTAGAGAAGGGATAGGAAGATGTAAGAAATGTAACTTTAATGGTTATATAGTGTGAGCTGGTGAAACCTGGTTTGACTGGTTTGGTCTCAGCCCCCAGAATGCACAGATGCTAAGACTTAACTAAATGACAGATGGAGAATTCTCTCCCAACCACAGGCAGCTTTAAATTTGTAACAAAGCTGTTTTTTGACTCTGCTCTTTATTCCTTATATCTTATTGAACAATTAGAGAATATCTCCATTTTGTGGGTGCACATCATGGGTGACAGAGCAACTTTATCTTAGTGCTACATCAGCTTTTTGTCTAAAATGTTTGTATAAGTTCAGACCTTGAAAGGCTTTAAGTGAGGCATGGATCTGAGTGTATTTCCCATCGCTTGCCTGAGCTACAAACTGTATACTGTCCACAAGGGCTGTCCTATTTGTGTTCCTCATTAACATTTCCTCCCTTCCCATAACTACCATCCCTGGGTGGCAATGTCATTCTTTGAAAGTTGCTGTCCCCCTTTGCAGAGGTGATGGAAAGTGAAGGAAGAAAAGGAAACTAAGTATGAAGATGAAACTTTGAGTAAGCCTCAAGCAGTGGTATATTTGGAGTATGATAAGATGCTCTTGGCTTGGGAGTTCATAGTAAGGACCATTTGGAGATACGTTTAGATTGGTGGATGTTCACTGTGAACATACAAAGAAGTTGACATGCTCCTCACTCACAAGGAAGTTAAAATCTGGTTGGGAACATAAAATATTCATAAGTAAAAAATTAAGTAAAACACATGGCACAGGTATTAAACATATTTCATAAAGAGGGAGAGCTCATTGGATCTAGAATGTTATGCCACAGTGAATAGGTGGGGGGAACATAAACTTGGTCTTGAAGGATGAATAGAATTTAGACAAAGAAAGTGCGCAAGCATTCTGATTGGAGAATACAGTGTGAGTAAAGACATGGAGATTGGAAAACTCAAGATTCATTTAGGAGACAGTGAGGTGACCAGTCTGATTGGAACACAGAATTCATGTAATAGTGTGAGATAAGGCTGAAAAAGTGGGTTTAAGTCAGATTATATAAGACTTTGAATGCAACAACTTTATCCTGTTGTCATTTGTCCTTTGTTCTGGAAGAGGATCATGATATCAGGGAGGTGATGCCTTGATATGCAAGTGAGTTGAAGAGGGGACTGTGCAAGGTCACCTGCCTCACTTTCTCCTCTAGATCAGGACCGCTGGAGATGGCTCTGGATGCAGCGGGAGACCTTGGACTTTTTAAGCTAAGGTCTTTAACAGGGGTCAGTTTGATTGAGGAAATACCCAATTAGTATTAAGGTTAGGTAAGAAATGAAGCAAAGAATGTCCTATTACCTAATTAAAAAAAAAATCAATCTAAGAGACATCTTCCCTCTTCAGCCAGAGTTTCTGGCCCAAATAAAAATAATTGCTATTTATATTCACTCTGAACCACTCAAGGTCCAAACCATGACCAAGTGGGTCTTGGCCAGGGACCTATTGTTGGTCAATCAATGAGATTCAGAAAATCAGGTAGTGAGAAAACAACTAAACCTTTCTGAAGAGAGGAGGTGATATAATGAAAAAGGTGTTTTTGAGATTAGTCAAGGGAGTGGATAGCAGTGGAATATTTCATTTAGAATCAGATTCTCTCTCTTATGCTCCTATATCTTGCCTCAAGCTGATACCTTTTGATGAAAATTCAACTGAAATGACTCCTATATCCTATTTTATTGTTACCACTACTGCCATCATCATCAATCTATCAATCAAGAAGGATTTATTAACTACTTACTACAGTCCAGAGACTGGGGACATAAAAACCAAAATAGAAGTCCTTCTATTCAAATAGATCATGTTTCATTTGAGGAAGTGGCATATACTTATGTACATATAAGTATATACATGTATAAGCATGTAAAAATAAAAAAACTTACTTATATCTTTGTGTTATTATTGGTTATATTGATAATACAATATGTAGCTAGTTACAAAGTTGATCACTATCCATTGTAGTAAAAGGAGTTTTATTAAATTGAATTCAATAGCATTTTGAGGATAAAAGTCTGGCAAATATCGCAAGGAAATTCATAGTACTAGCCAAATAACTTCCAGGGTAAACCACATTGATTCTATTTGTATTGGTCATGTCTTAGTTGGGGTATGTTAGCTGATTCTAACACATTTTAAAAGAGATTCTGATAAGCTCAAGTGCCTTCAAAGGATGATCACTCATTATAGAATAATAGATTTAGAGTTTAGATAGATTTAGGATTTCAGGGGTCATCTAGTTAAGTCTCCTCATTTTACAGATGGGAAACCTGAGGCCCAGAAAATTGACACTTACCCAAGGTCACATCAATAGTAAGTGAAAGAACTGAGACCTGAATGCAGGTTTTCTAGCATGAAATCCATCACTCTTTTGTCCTGCAGCACATAGACACATGTCATAGAAGGAATGGTTGAAGAACAGTAGGTGTTTAGCCTGGAGAAGAGAAGATTTGGGGGAGTGGTTGTGTTGGTGATGGATATAATGGCTATCTTCAAATATTTGAAGGGCTGTCATGGAGAAGAGGGAGGAGACCTGCCATGCTTTTCTCCAGAGAGATGAGCAAGGTCATCTGTGTAACAATGGGAAAGGCTGCCTACTCAAGTAGTGAGTTTCTCTCTCTACTTTAAGCAGAGACTATGCAATCATTTGTCAGGGATATTGTAAAAGGGATTCCTGCATGGGGTGGGAGGTTGGACTGGATGACCTCTAAGGGCCCTTCCTTCCAAATCCAAGATTCGATGAATGGATTTTGAATAGTGGCCAGGCCACCCACTCCCTCTCTTAAGTTTCTGTGATGGTCTCAGCTGTTAATGACTTCCAGCTGTCCCAACAATCTAACTCTTTTTAACCCTTAACTTCCTGTACTAGCTGTATTAACATTTAATTTAGTCTTTGTAGAGGTTTGGAACCAGAACCCCATCTCTTTCTTTACCCTGCCCACCCAGCCAACATTGGCTGGCTTGGTCCTGGGCCAGCTTGGAACTCCTTCCTTCCCTTGGGAATCCAGCAGGCCATGTTTGCTCACAGGTTTAAACAATTTGTGGCTTGAGTTAAGACATTCTAGTTTGGTGCTTGAAACAGTTTTGCTGGTTTCATTCTTCCCACCCAAGGCTGACTCTTGACCAAAGTTATTTTCTTCCTTGCCTTTCATTCTTGTAACCCACACACTCTGTACATTCTATTCTGGGATCTGGGGTGTGTTTTGGACTTTTTTTTTTTTTTAACACAACTTTAGATATACTGATCCCCTCTAAACCTGGCTGGTTGATGTGTGCCCTCAGTATGACTGTGATTGAGAATGTCCAAGGTTCTGACCTTAGTGACTGGACAGATGATGGTGCCCTCAACAGTAACAGAGAAGTTAGAAAGAGGGGAGGGTTTAAAGTAACAGTAACAAAGATGATTCTGTCTAAGATCTTACAGCAAAAACTTTGTAATTACTTATTTATGTCTTTGTGTCATTATTGGTTACATTGCTAATACAATGTATAGTTAGTAACTTTGACACAAACTTAGGAGTTTGGGGAGATGTGAAAATGTATATATATATATATACACACATATACATATCTCAATAGGCACATATAACATATGTATATGCACATTTATATACATATATGGAAAGGGAAGAGAGAGGTTTCAATTCACGTCTCCTCAAGACTGCTCTCTCTCTCTAGATCAGGCTGAAATCTTCCTTTTTGTTTCTCCCTCCATGCATGGATGACCAAATTCTGACACTGGAGACAAATAATACTAGTACTATCCAGCTCACAGGGTCCTGAGCTAATCATTTGGTAAAACTTAAAATGCCATATGAATACAAATGATTGTTAATCCTTGTATATTTCTTCTCTAAAGCTTTACTCTTATTTTATTGTCCAAGTCACTTGTCTGGAAACTTAACACTTACTGCTTCATCCTTTGGTTAAGTTTCTTGGTGTCTCACTAAACTAAAGGGGTAGGAAACCTTTTTTTTTTTTTTTTTTCTGTCACAGGCCATTTGGATATTTATGGCATCATTTGTGGACCATTCGAATATATCAACTTAAAAACTCAAGTAGTGGGAGGGGGTTGTGCCTAGCTTTCATTGCCTGTGGTTGCCTTGGCAGGGCCAGATCAAATGATTTCATGGATTTCATACAGCCTGCGGTCTGGCTGTCCCCTAACCCTGCTTTAGAGAGAGAAACCTAAAGTACAATAGCCCATAACTCAGATCCATTCTTCCAGACAGAATCCTGTCTTTCATTGCTTGTTTCATAGTGTTTCACATGGAATGTGGGTACTAGCAACATTATTCACAAAATCTCCCTCCATGCACACCATGATGACCATATAAAAGAGTCTGTATTCTGTTATAATCGCGCTCATGACAATTTTCTAACTTCACTGCTACAGGTTCTTCGGTTCTCTACTTGCCCACCTAATTCTTTTCTTTCATATTGAAAGGCATACTTCCCATACCACAACTCCTGCCTTGTCTTCTTCATGTTATTATTCCCCATTCCCAGGTTGCTTTCTAGTTACTCCAAAGCTCTATCAGCTTTCAGTTGTGCCTGAGTATTCTTTCTTAATTATAATCATTAGTGAAACAGATTTATGTATGGTGATTACCTCTTTTTTTTTTTTTTACCTGCTGCTAGCTTATTTCCTAACTTTTTTTCATCTTGAATTCTAAGGTAATCCTGGGATATGCTTGAATAATTTTTACTAATTACTGAAATCTTAACATTTTTCTTAAAAAAAAAGATTTCAATCCTCACCCAAGTTTATTAATTTTTAAAAATAAACTGGAGAAATCCTTTTTCCCATAATTAATTGCTTTTTTCCTCTTTCCCCCTTTATATATGTATATGTGTGTCTATACAGATGTTGTATAATATATATTGAGATATGGACACATATACATATTTTTACATATCTCCTCAAACTCCAAGGTTTAAATAAATATCAAAGTTACTAGCTATATATTATATTAGCAAAATAATCCAATAATACATAAAGGCATAAATAAATATTTACAAAGTTTTAGTTGTGAGAAAGATCATAGAATCACTTTTGTTACCATTACTTTATATCCTTCTCTCTTTTTAACTTCCCTGTTACTGTAGAGGGCATTATCATCTGTGCAGTCACCAAGGTCAGAACCTTAGCCATTCCTCAATTCCTTCAATCCACACATTCAATCTGTTGCCAAGTCTTACTTATTCCCACCTTCACAGTTTCTCTGTCATTCACTTCTGTCTCTTTACTCTCACAGGTGCCACCTTGAAGCAAGCTCCTATCACTTCATGACTAGACTACTGCAATAACATTCTGGTCGGTTTCCCTCCATCAAATTTCTCCCCAAACCAGTTCATTTTCTTTGCTGCTTAAAGCAGAGGTCTAACTAGTCAACCCCCTTCTCAGGGAACTCCAGTGGCTTCCTACTACCTTCAGGATCAAATGCAGTATCTTTTATCTGACTTTTAAAGCACTTAATAACCTGCATCCTTCCTATCTTTTCAGTCTTTTTATACTTTATAATCCAATGATACTGGTCTATTTGCTATTTCTCACACATGATGCTTTACCCTTTATCTTTATGCTTTTTTGCATCCCCCAAGCTTGGAATTACCCCTAAGCCCTCTTTACCTTCATTTTCTGGCTTCCCTGATTTTCTTTTTGACTCACTTTATACTTCATTTGCTGTAAGAGACCTTTCCTGGTCCTCTTTATTGCTAATGTCTCACCTTTAACATCCTTTTCCATTTATACTATGCATGTCTATCTTAGATGTTCATAGTTGTTTTCATGTTGTCTTTCCATCAAAATGTGAGTTTCTTGAGAACAGGGAATATACATTTGAACTTTTTTTTTTTTTTTTTTTGTATCCCTAGTGTTTAGCAAAGTGCCTGACATATAACAAGTGCTTAATAACTCTTTCTTTTTGATGATTATGAGGAAGATTTCTCATTTCTGGAACACAGTCCCATAAGTCATCTCTCAAGATTTGCAACCAAAAATTTCATAAGAATCCTGTCCTTATTTATTCTTAATATAAGGGTTAATTTCAGTTCTTAGGGAATAATTTTTCTTTTTTCTTGCAGTCTTTCTCTAGCCATGACAGATAACTTCAGAATGACAATCTCTTTGTCTTTTCACTGATGACAGAACTCTGTAGCTGCACATAAAATCATCAAAAAATAGAAGTTAAACTGTAACTTGCAAAGTTCCATAGCCTCTAAGAGAGAGAGTCACAGTATCTAGTCTCTGTGGGACAAGCTATTGAAGCTAGTTTTGCATAAATTCCTCTCTCTAGCTACACCCACATTTGTGAGTGATAGAAATGGAATCTTGTTGCCCTTTCTTTCTTCCCCTCTCAGTTCTCTCACAGCTTGGTTCTGTGGTTCTAGGCTGTCTGTCTCCAGGCCAGTTCCATTCCTGGTCTTTAACACCAGATTGCCTCGACAGCAAACTATCTGCTTACCTAGCTGCAAACTTCTTGCCTGTTCAGCCCTACTCTTGTTCTTTCCCTGATGGATCTGAGAGGCAGCTAATTGATTAAGTCGATACAGCACTAAATTTGGTTTTAGGAAAACAACTTCAAATCCTGTCTTAGAAACTTACTGAGTGATTGGGAAAGTCATTTAAACTCTCTCATATTCAATATTTTCACCTGTAAAATGGAATAAGAAAATCACCTAACAGAATTAGTGAATATATATTAAGAGAATATATGTAAAGTAACCTGCAAACCTTAAAGTATACTATAAATGTTACCTATTATTATCATTTCCCATTTTACACAGCTGGAACTTTGAGCATACTTTTTATCTGGCCTGGACACTCAGAAGCCAGTCCCTAGATGTTTTTGGTTGTTGTTTGTTGTTAATCCTTATAGTTATGTCTGACTTTTTGTGACCTCATTTGGGGTTTTCTTGACAAAGATACTGGAGTGTTTACCATTTCCTTCTCCAGCTCATTTTTGTAGATGAGGAAATTGATACAAGCAGAGTTAACAGCTAGCAAGTTTCTGAGGTAAGATTTGATCAGGTCTTCCTGACTCCAGGCTCAGTGTCCTATCCACTATGCTACCTAGTTGCTCTGTAATTTTTTTTTTTCTTTTGGTCTGTTCTATTTGTCTCACTTTTCTTGTTCAATGTTTATGGCATTTTCACAACATCTTGATGCTCAGTGACTACTATTTCCTTCACTCTATCTCACTGTATCTCTTTTTCTCATCTTGGATCACTACATCTTTAGATCTCTATAGTTGTGTCTACCCCAACTCTAGATTTGATTTTCAGACTCTGATTTACCTTCAGTCTTATCCAGGTGTATTGATATCTAAGTTTTACTTCTGGCATCGACTGAATTATTGTAGTCCTGGCAACAAATGAAACAAAAATATAAAATGGCCCTTGGTACTAATGTGATCAATCTCCTTTTGCTTCAGCAATTGTTGGTGGCAATGTCAGAAAAGATGGTAGAGATACATATACAAGTGTATGTGTATTATATGTTATATATGTATATATATGTGTGTACATATAAAAACCATGGTCCAGATAGCAGTCTAATTTTCAGATACTATTTAACCAATGTTTTATTTCCCAAATTTGCTTTCTTTTCTGAAGCCCTTGCCTTCAATGGAGGTCAGTGATCAAAACAACACATATGTCCCTAAGCATAAAGTTTTTTGCCCAATCTTATTTTCTTGGTTCTTTTTAGCAGTATCATTTGTGTCCACTTAAATCATCAGAAATCTTTCTTTAGGTCCCAGCTGAAATTCCACCTATGGAAGCCTTTCTCAATCCCCCTTAATTTCTAGTTCCTTTCCTCTTAATTATTTCCTATTTCTCCCTATATAGCTTGTTTAATCATAGTGGTTTATTCATTGTCTCCCATTATTAGATTGCAAATTCCTTGAGGGCAGAGCTTCCTTTGTCTTTCTATTTTAAGCACTTATTCAGAGTACCTGGCACATAGTAAGTGCTTACTACATGTTTATGGATTGACAGAATTGGGTAGTAATCATTTAATTGGACAAATCTTAGGAACTTCCCTGTTATATCTTGGATATATGTCCTTAGAAGGTAGCAGATCTCTCCACTGTTATTAACGGTATGAAAAACAATTGCTTTAATATGTCTCAGTAGGGAGTTGCTAAGCTTTCATTTGCATTTCTTCTTCTGACCTTCAAGCAACAGCATCCATGGATGTACAGTATCATTGCTCGGAGGTCAAACAACTGTTTCTCCTCAGAGAGTTCAGTTCTTTCCTCTTCAGCAAGAACCATAGATCTGTAAATTAGACTCAAGTGTTCAGTAGATGTACTTTTTCCCCTCTTTCTTCTATATTACATTATATTTTACCCTTCAACCTGACATAGGTCAGCATTTCCCTCTATTTATTCAGTTTCTTGTTTTCTCACTGCCTTCTCCCCCTCCTTTCCCCTTGACCTTAATGAAACACTTAATTCTCCTGATAATCTGGAGGGTGGAGAGATATTCACTGAACTCTTTCATTTTATTTTCTAAAAGGAAGATCAGTCCACATTAAAACATCACATACTCTGCAGCAAGCATAGTTCATAGAGTGAGGTCCTTATATCTTTGTTGATGCTCTTGTTCACTGAACAATAGTTGTGCCATATTGCCTGTAGATCTTAATTTGTAAAAAAAAAAAAAAAAAAAAAAAAAAAAATCATTTTCTTTGTTTTTTGCATCTCTTTAATACTTTGACAATTATGCTCAATTGTTCTTTCCCTTGTTTTATTAACTTCTTACTTTGTATAACTAAAGTGTCATACTTATATTTTCTTGTCAAATACCTTTTTCTTTTCTAGCCCTTTCCTTCCTTCTATTTCTCCTTTGGTCTTTCTTTTCCTTTTCTTCAATTCAAGTTGTTCTTCTATTCTGCTTTCTCTTTCTTTCTAGCTCTTCACTTTTTGATTCCACTGGTCAGAACTAGGAAAAGCAAAGGAAAGTTGAATGGAGTTGAATGATACTTGATATCAGGAAGTTCTCCTTGATATTTATATCTGTCTTCCAATTAAAGTCTGGACAACCATTTTGGAGGCATGTTGTCATGAAGATTATTTTTTGAAAGTAGAACTGGATGTCCACTGAGTTAGCATCCAACTTAAAAAATTCTTGTGATTCTGTGGTTGGAAGAAAAGGATTTGAAGAACCCAAGATAAGGCCATCAGACTTAAGAAGAAAATCAAGTTTAGAACAAGTAAGTCATTGGGAGAGTAGGAAGAAACAGACTATGACTAGAGAAAGAATTTCAGGAATTTCATTCTTGAAGGGAGAATGATATTAGGAGATAATTGAAATCTATGATGTGGTTATGTTTTTTCGTGGTTATAGGAAGAATAGAGATAAAAATCATAGACTTGATGATCTCAAATGCTAGGAAATTGTTAAGTTTTTTCAATCCTGTCTAACTTTTTATGACCTCATTTGGGATTTTCTTGACAAAGACACTGAAGTGATTTGCCATTTCCTTCTCCAGTTTATTTTACAGATGAAGACACTGAGGCAAGCAGGTCTCCATGCCCAGTACTCTATCTATTATGCCACCTAGCTAGAATATTAGATAGATCAAAATTGTGAATGTTGCACTTATCAAGGATGAAGGAAAGATTGAAGCAATTGTAATCAAATTAAAGGATGAAGACACCTGTGAACCAGGAGCTGAAGTCATTCAGGAAGGAGTGCTGCATGTGAGACCTGTAAGATTTTTTCTGAATCTGAGATTCTATGATTCTGGTTAAGGAATTTCCACTGGAGTAAATACATACCTAGGTAGGTTTAGCAGCAGAAAAGAAAATGGATTAAGTGACCTTTCTGATTCCATGACTTACTATTTTTCCACTATCTTTTTTTTTTTAATTAACAGAAATCTATTTTTCTCCTTTTCACTTAATTGAGAAAAAAGAGAAAAATGAAGTTCTCATAACAAATATTCAAGTAAAGCAAATTCCTTTATTAGTTATTGTCAAAAATATTTTTCATTATGCATCCTTAATCTGTAACCTCTGCCAGGAAGATGGGTAGCATGTTTCAACATCAGTCTTCTGGAATAATGAATAGTCATTGCATCGATCCAAATTCTTACAGCTTTAAATATTGTTTTGGCAGTGTCATTGTTGCATTTTTTTCCAGGTCTACAGATTTCATTATTCATTGGTTTATACAACTCTTAGAAATTGTTTTTATAATGTTGATTTCATATTATAAATTGTTCTGGTTCTGCTGATTTAATTTTGGATCAATTTTTATAAGTCTTTCCATGGTTCTCTGATATAATGATCATTTCTTACAGCACAATAATATTCTAAAGGATAAGGGATGCCTCACTGAGGATCCAAATGGAATTAGCCACTTGGACAACACAGTTTCTTTCTTTTCTTTTCTTTCTTCCTTTCCATCCTTTCCCTCTATTCACATAGTGTATCATGCCTTATCTATGTGTGCTCTGCCCAAAGGAATGTACATTTTGACCACTTAAACTCACCAAGATATCTTGGTGTTTACTGGCTAGAACCAGACCTTAAACCCAAATCACTCTAGCTCTCAAATAATCGACCTATAATAGATCCCAGGGCAAACCATTGGTTATTCATTGCATTCAGGGCCATTTCCAGCTATTCTGGTCAATATCTTGCTACTTGACCTAGATATCTGGAGGAGAAAGTGAGGCTGATGACTTTGCACAGTTCTTCCTCTTTAAATCTAATTCACTTGCATGTGATGGCACTACCTGCCTGACATCATGGTCCTTTTTGAAAATGAAGGACAAACAACAACCACTGTTATTTTTCTTCCACCTTAGATCCCTCTCTTTCATCTCCAATTCTTTTCTTGTTCTTCTTTCTCCTCTTTATTTCTCTTCCTTCCCCTTCTTCCCCTTCTTCAACTTCTCCTTCAGTCTTTTCAAATTTCTCCTCAATAAACCCATTTTCTGGAATTCTTCACAATTTTGTAACCATACAAATTATTTTCACAATTTCTTCTTTTTCTTCAGGTTCAATCTTTCTCCTACTCTCTTTCCCATACAATCTTATTCCATAGAAATACCAGTGGTTATTGATTTTGGGTGAAGAATAATGAGAATACACTTACATTTAAAATAAGTAGAAGACCTAAAACACTATAGTCCAAATCTCACACTGTTAAGGGGAAATCAATGAAGTCTGTCATGCTAAACAAAGACAATTGATTTTGCTGTACCAGGGTATTCATAATTAAAGATGGGAGTACAATGAATCTGTCTAATGAAGAGTTCTTAGAGTCACCTAACTCTTTGGTTTTTGATTTTGGTTTAATTTCCATGGTAACCAAGAGAATTGTGGGGCTTGAAGGAGCTCCCTCACCCCAAAGTGGCATAACTTCTTTGTGTTATTATTGGATGAAATCTCCAAATGGGATTTGACAGGATTGAAAAAGAGTTTTATAACCCCAATCTGATAATTCACTGGAGGGCTGTATCCAGAAATAGAAGATTTAGTCAAAAGAACAGACTGAATTAAAAATAGGACTTCTGATAGCTTTTTCTGGATGCTTAGATAGGCATGATTATTTTAGCACCTGAACTATATCTATGATCTAAAGAAGGTTAACCCTCACTTGCCTATAGTCTTACCTTAGCAATGGTAGCAGAGTGCAGTAGATCAAAGAATATGAATAGTTGAAGACCATCAAACATAATTATATGTCAGCAGTGATCCACATCAGAGATGATGTCATGACACCAAGAAGAGAAGAGGGACATTATAGTCAGCAAAGTACAGACTCATTATTTTGATGTGTTTGTATATATATGTGTGTATGTGTATGTGTGTGTGTGAAGGGTAGTGTTGTGTGAAGGAAGGTAAGGTGAGCCCCTGTAATTGTGTAGATAAGCAAAGTATTCCTGGGAGCAGTATTCCTAGTAGAGAAAGTCCTGAATTCCCTTCCTACTACCATACAGGGCTCTGCTGGGAAAATTAATTCTGAGTCTTCATAGAAAAGGACAAACCAATATTAAGAGAGAAAGTACAGTTGTAAGTTAGGTTCCCCAGACAGACAAACCTGAATATACAATAGGCTGGCTGAATAAATAGTACTATCTTGGAATCAGTTAAGTAATTACTGTGTTCAAAATTATTTAGAGACTTGGTGTTCTCCCCCTACACCCACATTAAGCAGAAAAATGATATACAGTAACAAGCCCAAATGAAAATGCACCAGAGAAAAGGTCACTAAGCAGGAAGAAAGGATTGTTATCTCTGAACTCAACATTTCAGGGGGTTGTATAATAGCTCCCATTATTCTTACTCATCTTGTTTTTAAATATAAAAACTTTGGAATGCTTGCAGGTATCTAGAAAGTGTCCTCAATGCCACCCATTTCCTTGAAACCCAATTGTATTCATAAATTATGGATTACTTCATCCTAGTGACAGAAAAATTACATATTGCATATCACACATACTGATAACTGAGAAAAACCTATGACTGGATATACTTTCACATGAAACAAAAAGAGATGAATGATGGACAAGAGCACTGGTACTGAAGATAGTGTACTCAAGGGTTCAGTCATTCTGAGAGAGGGATAGTTTAAGCATCATTCAAGTTTGAATTGGGGGAAGCAAATGCACTCTTGAGATATACATTGTGGTGACTGGACCTGGGAAGGATGCCCCTGAATTGGTTTTCCTGTACAGTTATGTGTACTGGCAGACATGCAGCTATAATGGTGAAGAAGTATATCCTCCCCTCATATCTGACATGTTCTGATTGCTTCATGTTAATTATAGGTTTTCGATGAGGTTAGTAGTTTACAGTGTAAGCATAGGCAAAGTCTTTGATCTTAGGATGATTATAGAGCCATCTGTTATTGGGTCCATACATGACAATTCTGAATTGTCTGGAAGAGTCAGACACTATTTCTGATTTTTTTCATTCTTGATTAATCTTTTGTTTCGGTATGATGTCCAGTTCCATAATAAAATGCTTATTTTAATGATTTCCTCAGATAATTCTGAATTGATGGCTGTTTCTGTTTCCTGCTAACCTTCACAAATTCTTCTGACACATTTGCTTTTGTTCATAAACTTCTGTTTATTAAGTTTTAGGTGTAACTTCTCAGTCCACTACTAAGTTGTCTTGATCTAAACAGGTGATTTTATGTTTCATGCTATAGTTGAAAATATTTTAAACTTGTAGTCAAGAGAACTGAATTCTGCTTCTTCTCTGCCATTTACTATCTGTATGACTTTGGTTAGGTCACATGACCTTTAGTTGTTTCAGTTTCTTCATAAATTAATAAATGAATGAATAAAAAAAATCAAGTACTTCCCACATGTCAAGCGCTGTGTTACTAAGTATTAAAGATACAAAAATAAATGTGAAGATTAATCCTGTCCTCACTGAGCTTACATTTTAATAGAAGGAAGCAACACACAATGAGGAATAATAACCAGAAATGGATTTTTTACTTAGAAAATTATAAGGATGGTGGATGCAGTCAAAGGGGAGTAGACTGATATACTCTTTCAGTAATAATGGTAATGTTGATCTGATTATAGTTCAAGAACTGAAAATGGTAGCAAATGGGCTAGAGAGGAAGAGTAAAATGAAATGTGGCTTGGAGCAAGCATCCTGGTATAGTAGACCATCAGTAAGGCACTCCCTAATGAGAACCTTAGAAGAACCTAAGCAAGAGTTTTGGAGCTCAAAAAAATTAGGTCCTCCAGGTCATGGTCTCTGTCTAATCCAAGTGTCAATGTAGCTGGCAAGAAGATGGAAGTGGAGTAAGATCAAATAAGAGAATCTTTATGAAAGGGCATGGAAAAATTGTGCTATTCAAGTGCCATACAAATAAATATAATAGTATAATATTATACTCTTATTTTCATGTGCTCTTAAGCATATTTATAACTTAGAATTCTGGCCCCTAGGTAAATTGACTTGGTGGGCAGAGAGGACATGGAAATCTTGAAGCCACTTTGGGGGAAATGCTGACATCATCAATCAGTCCACTGATCCATTAACAAACATTTCAATACTTATAAAGGTCCAGGCACTGTGCTAGATGCTGGGGTAAAAAGACATAAATTAAATAATCCTTGTTTTCCTAAAGTTTACATTCTATTGGGAGAGACTATATATATAACTAAGTATATACAAAATTTACACAAAACAAATGCAGAGGTTTTTTTGGAGGGTTTTTTGTGTGTGTGTGTGTGTGTTTTTTTTTTTTTTTTTCAATTGGTTGGTGATGTCAGGAAAATCATTCTGACAATTAGAGCTGTCCAAAAGTGGAAGAGGCTGCCTTGGAAGGTGATTGGTACCTTCTCATTAAAGATCTTCAAACAGAGATTGTATGATTAGTTGGATATATCATATTGGGGTTTCTTTTTCAGGTAGGGGTTAGATGAGATGGTTATTGAGGTTCTTTCTAACTCTCAAAATCTGTAAAAAAAAAAAAAAAAGAAAAAACAAAAAGATCTATCTCAGATAGGAAGCTTCCCCTTTAGTATAGATACTGGCTCCCTATGTTGGTTATAGTTCTTCCAATGAACATCTAGATGACTGCTGTTTAGATCTTGCTTCTCTTTTTGTCATTTAGGTTTATTTCCTCTTCCTTTATGCTCCCCCATCTTCTGTTTTAAAAGAAATGCTAAAATCCAAATGTCTTAAGATGATAAATTAAAAACTAGAGGCAAAGGAGAAATATAGATAAGAGTGAAGAAGGCAGGAGAATGAACAAGCCCTAAATGCTAGAGGATCTAGTAAAATGAAATATAAAGATTATCATACCAAGCTTAAAACTACTTTTTAATATATTCATTTCTCTGAATGTTTCCAACTGCAGGAATGCAAGTTTGTGTTCACAAGTCATAAAGTCTCATCCATGTAAATATTTGTAAATAGCCTACCACTCACTGAATCCAAATAAAGTCTCTATTGTATTTACCTGAGAAGGAGATTCAGTGTTCCTCCGTCATAGAGACTAAACACAACATTAGCTAAGGACCACAGAATTGACTGGTGAGACTGATGTCTAGAACTCAGACTTTCAGGTCTGTGGTACAATCTACCAGGATACATTGCTTCAATAGGTTTTCTGAAAGAGAATTGTGTTACTTGAACAATTTATTCTTCTCCTTCCTTTGTCTCTTATCCTCCTTCTCAAAGGACTTTGTGAGATTCCTCACAAGGCCTAACTACTTAAAGACTATTCACTTTTGTGATGGACCTGAGCGTGTGTGGAGGACACTATCCAAGAAGTCCTGTAGATTTGCAGATAATATACAATACCCCAGTCATTACACCTGTTATCAGGGAACTGGATAAGGCACAAATAACAAATTTATTAAATTTCCCAATGACCTAAAGTTGAAATGGAAAGCTACCATATTCAAAGGAGAGTTAGGATCCCAAAAGATTTTTGACAGTCTAGAATGTAGAATTGAATCTACTAATATTGAATAGGAATAAATGTGTAGTTCAACCTCTGGGTACCAAAAAAATCAATTTCTCAAGTACAAGCAAGAGGGAGTATTGCTAGACACACCTGCAAAAAATAGATCTAGTGGTTTTAGTTAGCTGTACAGTCAACAGTGTAATATGAAAACCAACACAGCAACTTTAAAATGCATTAAAGAGAGACATAGCATACCTAATCAGGAAGGCAGTAGACCCATCATCATCTGTCCTAATAAGACTGCCTATGAATGACTGTTTTCAGTTTGGGACAGTATCACTTTTTAGGAAGACATTGAGATGGTTAAATACATACAGAGGACATTACTTTATTGGGGCAGGTAACCAAAATCATGAAATAAGAAGATGAGTTGAATGAATTGGATGTGTTCACAGAAATAGGATGAAAAGTGTTTTAGTTGGTTCTAGAGAGAAGATGGAGGCATGAAGATTTTAGCTTGATGTAAAAAGCCCACTTAATAGAGATTTCCAAAAGTGAAACAGCCTTCTTCCAAAGGAAATGGGTTCTCTGTTACTTCAGACTAGAGTGAAGATCGGACTTGTTAGGGATAACATAAAGAAAATTCTGCTGCAAGTATAAATTGAATTAGAAGTCCTCTAAATTCCCTTTTGATATTGTAATTCTATGTGAATTTGTGAAAAATCACAGCTATTGATACTTTTATTACTTAATTATTATTATTTATGTTTATATCACTGGCTTCCTTAGAGGGAGGCCCCATCTCAGAGCAGAAAATCAATGTTGATGTACCTTAAAGCCTTCGAGCATTACTTTTGCCTACTTTGCCTATGGCTTGTGGAATCTGACTATTCTAATAACATAATAATTATAGAATGATGTCAAGTTTAATAAGTCAAATGCTCAGTGTTCAAAACGTTACATTCTTCTTCTCATTCTGCTGTTCACCTTTTCACTCACCCCAAGAAAGTTACTTTGCTCCTGGGCCTAGTCTTGCCCATCAATCAGATAAAGACATTATAAATTTGTCTTATAGCTGTTGGAAGGAAGAATTAATATCAAGAAAGGAAAAAAAAATATGTCTGTAGGCAGAGTAATAAGATTGAACTTGAGTTGGCTGTCTTGTAAAGATATGACTGTGACATTCAACTCTAGTAAAATCCATTTTTACATAATACTCCACAGAAAAGCCAGGTTTGTTAAATGAAACTGACTGGTAAAGCATATTTGAATGATAACATCTTTTCATTGGCTCTAATATGTAGTCAATTACAAACTTTTTGTCAGTTTTGCCTTCACATCTATTTTTTTTTTTTTTGGCTTTATAACCAAGGCCACAAATCTTATGTCACTCCATATCTTAACTGCTTAATGATCTTCTATCTAATATCCCTGCCTTGAAGCTCTGTCCCTCAAATCTAAAGAATCGTAACATTTTTTTGTGTCTTGGACCCCTTTGGCAGTCTAGTAAAGCTTATAGACTCCTTCTCAGAATGTCTTTAAATACATACAATAAAATGCATAGGATTACAAAGTAAACCAATTATATTGAAATTATTATATTATACATTATAAATATTAGATATACAGTTAAATATATTTTTAGAAGTTCAAAGATCTTGGATTAAGAACCCCTGCTATTATCTAATTGTACTTTAATTTATCACAATTTCATTACTGTGTATATTGTCTTCCCCAATAAAGATCACTATTGTTCTGTTCCTTTTTTATCTTATGTCTTTTGTTGTTATTGAACTGTATCTAACTCTTCATGACCCTGTGGACCATAGCACACCAAATAGTATTGATGTTTTCCTGGTAAAGATACTGGATTGATGGCTATTGCTTTCTCCAATGGATAAAGGGAAAAAATGCTACAATGCAATAATATTATCATTAACCTTTAGCTTCCCTTATAATCCTCTACATTTTATTTTGTGTATTTAAAAACATTATTCTGTGAAGAAGTTCATAGGTTTTGCCCATGTACCAAAGGGATTCATGACATAAAAAAAGATGCTTCTGCTCTAGGATAAAGTATAAACTCTTCCATTTAGTTTTTATAAGTCCTACACAAAACTTGGTCTCAGTTGCTGTTAGTTTCTACCTTCCCCAAAAGACCTTGCACTTATTTTGTATCTACTGCATGTACATGTTGCTTTTGCCTTAGAACATAAGGTCTTTATACCACTCTCCCATCTCTTTTCAGTACCTAAAATAGTGCTTGGCATAAAGTAAGGATTAATAAATACTCTTGATCAAATGATTTACTTCTAAATTATTTGGTTATTATTAAAGGAGGACTGTTCTTTGGTGAAAAGAAATTAGACTTTTGATCATGACATATATAGTTTTTCTTGATAGATTTTCTATTAAGTAATTTCAATTCATTCACAAAGGATAGTATTTGCAATGGTAAAAATAACATATCCTTATTTACTTTTAAAAAGAGTTAAAGCACTACAAAATAGGCTTTATTGAATGTATCATGACAATCACAATTAAAAAAAGACCCCAAATCTGAGGTAGGATTTAAATACAAGTTTTCTTTGAGATCAATACTCTCCTTATGGTGATATGCTGGTGTAGTTTGTGACACTGAGGAATCCTTTCAATGAATAGGTATCTAATTTGATGTTAATACTTGGAAGATTATTGAATAAAATATCCACAATCAAATTAGTCATGAAATTTATAATTTTGATATATCTATAAGAGACACTTATCTCAGTAAACTCTCTAAGACTGCGATTTTCTTTGACAAGAAAAACTTTCACGAAAGCAATAAACAAAACCTTAATCAGATCTAATATTCTCTAGATTTCTCATTTATTTGCTATAGAAAAATGCCTATGAAAGATTTCCTGGCCAAGTCTTTCTATCCAAATTCACATTGTGGTATAAGTGATAAACATTTTTTCATTTGCTTTGTTTTTATATTTCGACTTATCTCTTTTGAATGATTATAGAATTCATATGTGAAGCTTTGAAATGTTCTCAGGAAGGATGCAATGAATAGAGATTACTTTAGGAAAGGATCATAGATTTAGAACTAAAAGAGATCTCATTGTCCATCAAATTCAACACTGTCATTTTATAGCTGAGGAAACTTGAGGTACAAAGAGATTAATTGTCTTGCCAATGGCACACAGCATAGCTGAAGTGGCCTTTGAACTGAAGATGTCCTGACTTCATAGTCTTGTGTTCTATTCCACTATTCCACAAAGTTCAGTGACTAGCTTTGGGTAAATGTCAATGTCTGCTAGAGGCAGGATTTAAATTCAGGTCTTCCTAATTTAAAGGCCTAATTTAAATTTCTGCCATATTGCAACCAAAGAATTTTGTTATTGATAAAAAATGCTCATTTTTGTTCCCAGCATTGGCCATGCTAAATAACAATGGTTATTTCAGGTTAGCACCTTAGATAAGCATGAGACTTTGTTTTCTTCTTTTTTTGATTCTGATAATTATTGGATCATTGAACAAAGTTATATTTAAGGTTGCCTTTGTCACAACATCTTGTATTCTAATATATGTGTGGGACACAAACTGAAACTTGGTAAGTAACTTGGCCACAATAGTGCAATTAATAAACTTTAAAATTTGGATTTAAGCTTGGAGCTTCTCCTAACTCTAAATACAGCACTTTCTCCACTGTAACACACAGCTACTGGCATCCTGGAACCAAAGACTTATTCATGTACCAAGTTCTTAATACCACTCCAATGTTCCAGCAAGCCCTGCATTTCCCACGGCAAGTAAACACATCTTCCCTTACCCTTTTCTTGACTGCTGGCCAAGATTCTAAGCCCCAAGACTATGGCCTCTCCATCTTTTGGGTCATGAGAGATTTAAAAAAAATTAAAAATTTCCCCCTGAGAGACCTTCACACTTTGGGCAGATGATTGTGAAATAATCTGACAGTCCCTTAGGGTGATAAGTTTGGCCTTGTACTAGAGAGAGCAATAGAAACAGCAGAAAATAAGACTTTGCTACTGGTTGGTGAGTCTAATTGTTTCACAGTTGTGGAAGTTTTCATTTGATATTGACCTCAAGATAATATAATAATAGCTGACATTTATGTAGCTTTTTAAGATGTATGAAGAACTTTATATTTGTTATCTTACAAATAAAAAAAAGTCACATTGTAGAGTGTTTTCCCTTACAATAAACCTTAAAAAGAAGCACTACAGATATTACTAGCTTTATGACACAGATGAGGAAACTCAGGCTCAGAGAGATTAAGCAGTTTGATGAGGATCACACAGCTAGTAAGTATCAGAAGTATGATTCAGACCTTACTGACTCCAAGGCCAACATACTATCCATTCCACCACACTGCCCTGGGATAGCCTAAGTATTATTATGGTTTAACTCCATTGCCTTTGGAATACTTTGGAGATTTTTCTCATGAAATATGAACATAAGAGAGATTATGAAATTGCTAAATTATTTACTTTCCTTTAGAAAAGAGATGTTCCTCATTATCTAGATGTATTTGATGGAAGTGATTTGTGTACCTTTATGAGGTGTTTAGTTTGAGCTAAGAGACTCAAGTTTAAAAGAATAGATTTTTTAAAAAAATATTAAGATCTTTCAGTGAAATTATTATTCAAAATTATAACCCTCATGAAATTACATAAAAATAAAAAAATTACTCCAAGCCTTTAAATTAGAATTTCTTGACTTAAAACAGGTCAGGAAAAATAACAATTTCATTTTGGACAAATATTTGAATCTACTTAAGAAGAATCTTGTTCACTCAATTTGCAATTAGACATTTTAAAATATAATCATCCATTGGCTTGAAATGCATAAATAATTTTGGAAATCATGTAGTCATCTTTGAAAAAAAAGTTCATTTTCTTTTTGAAAAATTTGGTTTAATCTTAAACAAATGTTTTATTGATGCCTTTTTACATTAAAGTCATTTCTGGAAATAACTCCTCACCTAAAAATCCAAGAATTGAACTCTCCATTGTAAGAAAGTAAAGAAAACAGTAAATCAAAAATCCTTAATACAATAACTCTATCCGACAATGTATATGAGATTCTGCCCTAGTTGTCTCCAAAGTCTTGGCAGAGAGGACATAAGTATGATTCATTATCTATTCTCCAGGAACATTATTGGTTTTTCAATTACTCAGAGTTTGGTTTCCTTTTACACATTCTCTTTCTATAATGCAACAAGAGAGTCTTTTCTTTGCTTGGCTATAGCTACAGGATAACTAAGGTACAAATTGATATTGCATGTGGGTGTGTGCAGTAGGGCATGGGATCAATTTGATGATCATTTGCTTCTCTTCTACCTTTTTATGAAAGGGATTTTTGCAGGTTCACTCCCCTTGATAATCTTTGACACCCTCTCTAGCATTACCTGTTCAGCAATCTTATTAGCTCAGAGTGCCACTCAGTGCTTTCTAGTGTCTGTGGAAACCAAGAATAATCACTGGGAAAGTTATGAAATAAGCAGAGAGAAAAGGGAAAGAAAAGAGAAAGGGTATAAGAAGGAGGAAGGAGAGAGAGGAAGAGAAAAAAAAAGGGGAAAATGGGAGAGAACTCATAGAGGCACAGATGATGGCAACTATCACCACTACATTGCCAAGAGCCATTTCAGATCTGAACAACCTTAGTAGTAGGAAAAGTAGAAAGCTATTTGTGCTGCATAATTTGAAAGGGCCCTAGGCTAAGCCTTCTTTTTCAAAATATCAGTTTTATTGCCTGTCATCCCAGATTGCAGCTTCACTCCTTTGGGATTTAAAGATTTTTCAGTTGTCAAGAATCCCTTATTAAATGGAAAACCTCTGGCTGAGAGAAGTAGCCCAGTGTTTTGGAAAGAAAAACAGCAAGACTTCATTTCTATCCCTGTCTCTAACATTTTTTACTTTCTGTTGATTATTTCCAATTTATGTTGGATATAGCTTGTCTATATATACTTGTCTTCATGGTGACTCCCCTTTTAGACTCTGAGTTCCCTGATGTGAGGGGCTGGTGGTGGTGGTCTGTCTCATTGGATAATGCTGGCACAGAGTAGGTGCTTTATAGATGTTGATTGATTGTCTAGTTTAGGTGACAATGATCAAGCTACTTAATCTCTCTATCCTCAGGCAACTTTAGGATCCTAGATTTAATTTTAAAAAATTTTTTATAAAGCTTTTTAAATTTTCAAAACATATGCATGGATAATTTGACAACGTTGACCCTTGCCCAGGCTCACACAGTTAATGTCTGAGAGAGAATTTGAACTCAGCTCTTCTGTCCAAGTCCAACACACTTCACTTAATCCATACAGCTTCACTTAATTAGCTCACTGATAAAATCACAGGCCCAGATTAACCTTTTCTCCCAACTCCAGCAAATAGTAAGCCTTATTAGTTAATACATTAAAGATAGAAATGACCAAATAGAGGGAAGAGGACTTAAGATTGGTGTCAGAAAGGTGAGGAGAAAGAAAATGCTAAGGAAGTCACTAGGACAGAGAAGCAGTAGACTCTGAGGTATTTGCTTCTTAGGAGAAGGAGGTCCGCAACCTCAGTCCCAGAGTAGACAGTTAACGAGGTAGATGAGGAGACATTGAAGACAAACTTTACTTCAGAATTGTGCGGGGTGTCTACTCAGTCCTCAGTAGTTCCTGACTAATAGGAGTAGACAACCAATATGAAAGACAGTCTTGGATGGCAAGAGCATTTATGCAACAGGAGGAAAGTGTTTACTATGAGGCTTTGAGAACAGGGCAGTGGTCTTTCTCTGGTCAACAAGGAAGCCAGAGCCTGGGTACCTGCCAGGAGCTGAGGATCTGAAGCCAAGTCAGAAGCATTTGACCTATCTCCAGCCTGTTCAGAGTTTGAGTCTGAGATCTCCTTCTGCTTGGGAGCCCATTACTCTGGGGTCTACTTCTTCCTTGTAATAGAGATGTGGCCCTCCATTTTCTCTGAGCACCCAGACAAGCAGGGGTTTTCAGCAAGGATCTTTCCCTAATCTTTATTCCCCTTCTTTATTTCCCTTCCTTAGTTTTGGGAGGGAAAGGCTTTAATCCCAAGCCTTTTTAGGGACAAGAGTTGGTAGTCACTTCTCTGTAAGTCACCAATTAAAGGAAGCATGAACTGTCCAGCTTCTCATCTCTGTCTACCTCATTCCTCTCCTTATCTACCCATTGTTAGTCCTTCCTCCACTCTGCTAACTTCTTTGTTTTCCTATCATTAACAAATAACTTCTCTTTAAACTTATTTTCATACTTTCCTCATCATTTTGAGATCAAATAAGCTTGGCTTCCCCTAAAAGGTACCACAACCCTGGCCATCCCTGGAGAAATTCTACAACTCCCTCCCAACCCACCCATTAAATACACTTGGGTATGAGTAAGATTAGTCTTAATCCTCAATATTCCTTCCAGACCCTCCTTTGGTTGCCATCACTCAATGGACTCTTTTCCTTTGATAGTCATACCACCCATTTACATCTTTCTATCAAGATGATAAACTCAGCATTATCTTGTACTCTTACTCTCACTACTCACCCCGCATATCCACAAAACATCTGGCCCATTCTTCCCACTTACAGAGCTCCCACCCTAGTTCAGTTCTTCATCACTTCTTGCTTAAAATGTTGCAATAAATAGCCTCTTCATTGGTCTCCCAGCCTCAAGTCTCTCACCACTTCAGTCCATTCTACCTACAGCTGTTAAGCAACTTTCCTTAAACTCAGACTTGACCAAGTGATTTCTTTATTAACCAAATTGATGGACATCCTTTAAAATGTGTGTGTGTTTCTCTCTTTTAAAGTCCTATACAACTTGGTCCCATTCTACCTTTCCATGCTCACTAGACATTATTCTCCTTCTTATATTCTTCCATCTTTCCAAACCTTGGTCTCTCTGTTTCTCACAGATGACATTCCTCCCCCATCTCTATGCCTTTGCATTGGCCTTCCCTATGCCTGCCTGAGTTTCTCCCCACCACTCCTGCCCATTTCCTCTGCTTCATAGAGTCTTTCTCTTTCTTTAAGATACAGCTCAAGCACCTTTGGCTTTTCTCCAGCTGCTAGTATCCTGCCTCCAAAACTACTCTGTATGTATATATATATATATATATATATATATATATATATATATATATATATATATATGTATGTATTATATAGTGCATATATAATACAATGTACTGTATAGCAATTATTAATTTTATGTTTTATATACATATATATTTATATGTTGTATTATAATGTAAGCTCATATTGACTAGGAATTACTTCATTCTTTGTTCTTTTTTCCCTAAAATATAGCACAGTGTCTGGTATATGGAAAGTAACACTTGATTGATTGATTGATTGATCCTTGTTGCACTGCTGTACCAGCCCTTGGGTTTTCTTCCCTCTTTATTAAAGAAAATCAGTAGCTGGTACGCAGTGCTCCCTTGGAAGCAAACCTCTACCCTTATAACAGGGAACTTCAATATATTTGTTTTTTTCAGTTGTTTTCAGCCCATGTCTGACTCTTGAACCTCTGGGGTTTCCTTGGCAAAGATACAGGAATGTTTTGCCATTTTCTTCTTCACTCATTTAAAAATGAGTAAACTGAGGTAAACAAAGTTAAGAAATTTGCCCAGGGTCATTTAGTTTGTATATAAGGTGAAATTTGAAATCAGGAAGTTGAGTCTTCCTGACTCCTGGACTGATATTCTATCCACTGTGCCACTTCACTGACCATTACACACACACACACACACACACACACACACACACACACACACACACACACAAACATGTGTATGTGTGTGTTGTTTGTATAATGTCCCCTCTAAAGGCCTAATCTCCAAATTCACAATCCTCTTCAACTTCCATGGTCTAAACATTTGCTTCACTTTAAGCACTTAATCATTCTTGCTTTTAAGCTCACATTCCAATGAAACGCTCACTTCACTTACATAGAGAGATGTCCTTTGAGACCTTTCATCCCATCATCACACAGAAATGTTTTAACTCCATGATCCAGAGCTTTGAAACTTCTCTCTCTAATCAATCTCTCATCCTTCCATTTCTCCCTCTGCCATTTCCTAATCCTAGATTTATTTTTACTGAGGGACAGTCACCTTACCCCTCACACCACTTCCAGTCCATCACTCCTCTTATTTCATTTTCCCTCTCTTGTTTCTATTATTAATCAGTTCATCTATTTAAAAAAACACTTTTCTACCCTTGAATCTCTTACCCATATATCGTATTTTGATTCACTCTTTATCAATTCCTAGTTCTCCTCCCCTGTCTCTCCTTTCTCCACTCTCATTCATGATATTTTGTATACTAGTGAGGAAGGAGACTGTGATAGGGTCCACTATAAAGTGACACAATCCTTGTCTTGACTGGGTCCTCATTACTTCAACACTATCCTTTTTATTCTTTCTTGCTTGATTCACAACAGCATTCTCTATAGCCGTTACTTCAAACCTTCTCTTCTCTTCTCAAGCCTCCTCTTCTACCTTCTTTCTCTTTTTCTTTATCAGCAGAGGACCTTATCTCCCGATTAAAAAAATTATACTACCCACCATGAAATCTCTCTTCTCCCATATTTTTTACCTAAAAATCCCTCTGAATTTTCCCCATTCATTTGTCTCTGAGATGAGCCCTTTACTATTCTAAGACTATGCATTCTACTTGTGACCTTGATCCCATCCTTGTCTATTTACAAACACAGCATGATATAGTAGAAAGTTCTGGATTTGGATTCCTAGAACCTATGTTCAATTCCTGGGTCTTCCACTTAATTTGATCAAATTAACTTCTCTGAACCTCAGTTTTCTTATTTATTATATTTCTTAAATTAGGAGGTTGGACTAGATCATCATTCAGCTCCCTCTTAGTTCTAAATCTATGATTTTGTTGTCTACTAAAGATGCTCCTACCTCTTGCTCACCTTTAGTTGACTGGCTCCTTGCATGTTCCTACATACCTGCCCAAGTGCTTTCCATCCTTAAAAAGTCTTATTTGATTTTGCTATCCTCTTTACCTATTTTCTTTGATTATTTTCTTTCTTTCAAAACCAAGGTCTTAGAAAAAGCCATTGTTTCCTTTTCTTCACTTCTTACTTTTCAATTCCTTGAAATCTTCTTTCCTATCCTGCCACTCAGATTGAAACTGCTCTCTCCTAATCTTTATTCTGGTGATCTTTTCTCAATCGTCATCCTTCTTGACCTCTTTGCAGCCTTTGACACTGCTAATACTCTTGGATACTCTCACCTTCATTAGTTTTCATGACACTGACCTTTCCTGTTTCTCTTTCAGCCTGTCTCATCATTCTTTTTTAATATCCCTTGGTGTATCGTCATTTATTTCTCTTTTCGTTTCTCAAATTTCTACAGCCAAGCTTAGTCTCTAAAATGAATTCTAGTACCATATCTCTACCTGAATATCTTATGGACATTTCTGAAACAAAACTGATCATATTTTTCCATATATTTATTCCCATAAATTTCATGTTTCATCAAGCCATCTAGGTTTACAATCACAAGTATCCTTAAATCTTCTCTTTTCCTTAACTCCCACATATCCAATCACTTTTTTTTTTAAATATCCAATCGCTTTTTAAATTTAATTGATTCCACTTCCACAACATATTTCGCCTTTGTGGCTAAGTTGCACAGTGAATAAAGTCAGGAAGACGAGTTCAGATCCACCTACCAGATGTTTAACCTAAAACAGGTCATATGATAAAACAAGAAGTCAGTTGCTACTGGGCTTTGAACCGAGATACTCTAATGACAAATCTTGTGCTCTTCCCACTGCAATATATGCAGTTTCCTCTAGTGTGGATATCTTCTTCAGTTTCCTCTAGTGTGGATAATGACACTTACCTTTCAGGATTGTTGTGAGAATAAAATGAGATAATATTTGCAAAGCATTTTGCAAACATTTTAGTGCTATATAAATGCTAGTTTCATAATCATTACAATGATCCTAAGATTAACATTATTAATATGATTTTTAATTATAATAATTAGTTATTTTACTACTAACAATCATTATTATTATCTTCACTTACATGACTAGAACAAAAGTCTAGATTCTCATCAACTTTTATCTGTTGTTGTTTATTCTTCATTCTCAAAGAGACCAAGACATCAGAGAGGTAATGCCATAACATGCAGGTGAATTGATTTAAATAAGGGAGGGCTATGCAAAGTCACCAACCTCATTTTTCTCTTTTAGAGCCATTTGGGTCCAATGGCAAGTTATAGATCAGGATGACTAGACATTATTCTCCTTCTTATATTCTTCCATCTTTCCAAACCTTGGTCTCTCTGTTTCTCACAGATGACATTCCTCCCCCATCTCTATGCCTTTGCATTGGCCTTCCCTATGCCTGCCTGAGTTTCTCCCCACCACTCCTGCCCATTTCCTCTGCTTCATAGAGTCTTTCTCTTTCTTTAAGATACAGCTCAAGCACCTTTGGCTTTTCTCCAGCTGCTAGTATCCTGCCTCCAAAACTACTCTGTATGTATATATATATATATATGTATGTATTATATAGTGCATATATAATACAATGTACTGTATATCAATTATTAATTTTATGTTTTATATACATATATATTTATATGTTGTATTATAATGTAAGCTCATATAATGTAAGCTAGGAATTACTTCATTCTTTGTTCTTTTTTCCCTAAAATATAGCACAGTGTCTGGTATATGGAAAGTAACACTTGATTGATTGATTGATTGATCCTTGTTGCACTGCTGTACCAGCCCTTGGGTTTTCTTCCCTCTTTATTAAAGAAAATCAGTAGCTGGTACGCAGTGCTCCCTTGGAAGCAAACCTCTACCCTTATAACAGGGAACTTCAATATATTTGTTTTTTTCAGTTGTTTTCAGCCCATGTCTGACTCTTGAACCTCTGGGGTTTCCTTGGCAAAGATACAGGAATGTTTTGCCATTTTCTTCTTCACTCATTTAAAAATGAGTAAACTGAGGTAAACAAAGTTAAGAAATTTGCCCAGGGTCATTTAGTTTGTATATAAGGTGAAATTTGAAATCAGGAAGTTGAGTCTTCCTGACTCCTGGACTGATATTCTATCCACTGTGCCACTTCACTGACCATTACACACACACACACACACACACACACACACACACACACACACACAAACATGTGTATGTGTGTGTTGTTTGTATAATGTCCCCTCTAAAGGCCTAATCTCCAAATTCACAATCCTCTTCAACTTCCATGGTCTAAACATTTGCTTCACTTTAAGCACTTAATCATTCTTGCTTTTAAGCTCACATTCCAATGAAATGCTCACTTCACTTACATAGAGAGATGTCCTTTGAGACCTTTCATCCCATCATCACACAGAAATGTTTTAACTCCATGATCCAGAGCTTTGAAACTTCTCTCTCTAATCAATCTCTCATCCTTCCATTTCTCCCTCTGCCATTTCCTAATCCTAGATTTATTTTTACTGAGGGACAGTCACCTTACCCCTCACACCACTTCCAGTCCATCACTCCTCTTATTTCATTTTCCCTCTCTTGTTTCTATTATTAATCAGTTCATCTATTTAAAAAAACACTTTTCTACCCTTGAATCTCTTACCCATATATCGTATTTTGATTCACTCTTTATCAATTCCTAGTTCTCCTCCCCTGTCTCTCCTTTCTCCACTCTCATTCATGATATTTTGTATACTAGTGAGGAAGGAGACTGTGATAGGGTCCACTATAAAGTGACACAATCCTTGTCTTGACTGGGTCCTCATTACTTCAACACTATCCTTTTTATTCTTTCTTGCTTGATTCACAACAGCATTCTCTATAGCCGTTACTTCAAACCTTCTCTTCTCTTCTCAAGCCTCCTCTTCTACCTTCTTTCTCTTTTTCTTTATCAGCAGAGGACCTTATCTCCCGATTAAAAAAATTATACTACCCACCATGAAATCTCTCTTCTCCCATATTTTTTACCTAAAAATCCCTCTGAATGTTCCCCATTCATTTGTCTCTGAGATGAGCCCTTTACTATTCTAAGACTATGCATTCTACTTGTGACCTTGATCCCATCCTTGTCTATTTACAAACACAGCATGATATAGTAGAAAGTTCTGGATTTGGATTCCTAGAACCTATGTTCAATTCCTGGGTCTTCCACTTAATTTGATCAAACTAACTTCTCTGAACCTCAGTTTTCTTATTTATTATATTTCTTAAATGAGGAGGTTGGACTAGATCATCATTCAGCTCCCTCTTAGTTCTAAATCTATGATTTTGTTGTCTACTAAAGATGCTCCTACCTCTTGCTCACCTTTAGTTGACTGGCTCCTTGCATGTTCCTACATACCTGCCCAAGTGCTTTCCATCCTTAAAAAGTCTTATTTGATTTTGCTATCCTCTTTACCTATTTTCTTTGATTATTTTCTTTCTTTCAAAACCAAGGTCTTAGAAAAAGCCATTGTTTCCTTTTCTTCACTTCTTACTTTTCAATTCCTTGAAATCTTCTTTCCTATCCTGCCACTCAGATTGAAACTGCTCTCTCCTAATCTTTATTCTGGTGATCTTTTCTCAATCGTCATCCTTCTTGACCTCTTTGCAGCCTTTGACACTGCTAATACTCTTGGATACTCTCACCTTCATTAGTTTTCATGACACTGACCTTTCCTGTTTCTCTTTCAGCCTGTCTCATCATTCTTTTTTAATATCCCTTGGTGTATCGTCATTTATTTCTCTTTTCGTTTCTCAAATTTCTACATCCAAGCTTAGTCTCTAAAATGAATTCTAGTACCATATCTCTACCTGAATATCTTATGGACATTTCTGAAACAAAACTGATCATATTTTTCCATATGTTTATTCCCATAAATTTCATGTTTCATCAAGCCATCTAGGTTTACAATCACAAGTATCCTTAAATCTTCTCTTTTCCTTAACTCCCACATATCCAATCACTTTTTTTTTTTTAAATATCCAATCGCTTTTTAAATTTAATTGATTCCACTTCCACAACATATTTCGCCTTTGTGGCTAAGTTGCACAGTGAATAAAGTCAGGAAGACGAGTTCAGATCCACCTACCAGATGTTTAACCTAAAACAGGTCATATGATAAAACAAGAAGTCAGTTGCTACTGGGCTTTGAACCGAGATACTCTAATGACAAATCTTGTGCTCTTCCCACTGCAATATATGCAGTTTCCTCTAGTGTGGATATCTTCTTCAGTTTCCTCAAGTGTGGATAATGACACTTACCTTTCAGGATTGTTGTGAGAATAAAATGAGATAATATTTGCAAAGCATTTTGCAAACATTTTAGTGCTATATAAATGCTAGTTTCATAATCATTACAATGATCCTAAGATTAAAATTATTAATATGATTTTAATTATAATAATTAGTTATTTTACTACTAATAATCATTATTATTATCTTCACTTACATGACTAGAACAAAAGTCTAGATTCTCATCAACTTTTATCTGTTGTTGTTTATTCTTCATTCTCAAAGAGACCAAGACATCAGAGAGGTAATGCCATAACATGCAGGTGAATTGATTTAAATAAGGGAGGGCTATGCAAAGTCACCAACCTCATTTTTCTCTTTTAGAGCCATTTGGGTCCAATGGCAAGTTATAGATCAGGATGACTAGAGATGGTTCTAGATGAAATGGGAGCTAAGGTCTTCAATGGGTCTCAGTTTGACTGAAGCCATCCCCATTCAGTGATGAAGAATAGATAGCAATTGAGACAAAGAATGGCCTCTTTCACCTAGTCAAAGAAAACTAAATAATAGCCTCCTAACTGATGTCCTAGTTTCTAGTCTTCCCCCTTTCCAATCTATCCTTCATAGTTTCAATCAATCAGTGAATATTATTAAATACCTATTAAGTATTTGGGATGTAAATTTAAAGAATGAAATAACCTTTGCTCTCAAGGAATTTACATTCTAACATGGGAAAAAGGACCATATAGTTTTATTATAGAATAATTGTAGCGAGAATAAATGCTAATAACTACAAATGAGCAAAACACAAAGTAATTTGAGAAGGAGAGAACACTACTAGTTGGGAAAATGAGGAAAAATTTCATATAGAAGATAGTGCTTGAGTTGTGTCTTGCGGTAAGAGAGAGAGATTCATCCCCAGTTCCTAGAATAAGAGATAGTTAATAAATGTTTGTTGATATGGTGAGCTAGGAGTATATTCCAGACAGAGGGGATAGGCAATGTAAAGACAGGTGATATCCTGTGAGATTCAAAAGGAGGTCTCTTGATAAATTGAAGGGTACAAGAGGAGTAATGGACAATGAAGTTGAAAAGATTAGAGAATACTTTAACCTTAAGAGTTAAACAGATGGTAGCTAGGTGGTGCAGTGGATAGAGCCCCAGCCCTGAAGTCAGGAGGACCTGAGTTCAAATATGATCTCAGACACTTAACACTTGCTGGCTTAACATTTCCCTGGGCAAGTCACTTAAACCCAATTACCTCAGGAAAAAAGAGTTACACAGAAAATTTTGGAGAGGTAATAGGGAACCATTGAAATTTATAGGGGGGATGGCATAATCAGATTGGTGCTTATGGATCACTGACTGCAGTGTGGAATTATAGGATTCTAGATTTAGAAATGGAAGGTCCCTCAGGAATCATCTAGTCCTACCATCTTATTTTTACAAAGGATGAAACAGACCCACATAAAATAAGTGACTTGCCCTGATAAAACAAGTAGTCAGTAGCAGAATTAAACTTTGAATTGAGGCTCTCTGACGACAATTTGTGTGCTCTTCCCATTGCAACACATGTTTCCTCCACACCTGCCAAGATAATCTTCCTGAGGCACAAGTCTGCCCATGTCATTCTCCTGTCTGAAAGTCTTCACTAAATCCCTCTTTTCTCTAGGATAAACTACAATCTCCTCATTCAGAATGCTTAGGTAGTATGTTAGTTTCCATATTAACCCAATCATTGTTTTCCACATATCTGCCCCAGGGCCATTCTTACTGGCTCTGGTTCCTGACATGAAATACTAATTACAATTAGGTCCTATTAGTAATTCTGGGTATTAGGCCAGGTCTGTCTCATTCTATCCGGAAGTTCCACATGTAGGGCTTAAGGGTATAGATGAAGTCTCTTATTTTTATTTCACATCATGAAAATTTTCCATTTAAAGACACATTAATTACAAGATCAGTTGGAGAACGGATCCTAAAAGAACAAACCTCAAATTTCAGTCTTGCTTATCCAATCCAACAAGTATTTATTTATTAAGCACCTATTATTATGTGTGAGACACTGAGCATACAAGGATGAAAATGAATAGTTCCCATCCTTAAGGTTACATTTTAATGAAAATTTAATGATAATTCCTTCTTAATTTTTGTATCTAATAATCACAAAATCTTAACTCTAATAATAATAATATTATAATAACATTGGGCAACTTTTATATGACATTTATTATGTCACATTTGCCCCTATGCTAGGTGCTTTACGGTTATTATCTCATTTGATCCTTATCATAACCCAAGTAAGAAAATTGAGGCAAAAAGAGGTAAGTGATTTGTGTAGGATCACTCATATAGTAAGTGTCTATTCCCTGTGCCATCAAACTGCTCCATACCACCTAGCTGCCCATAATATCCCTAATATGCTTTGGGTCCTTTTTTGTTGTCCTGAGATGCATCTGTAGAATGGAAAGAGAGCTGTCTCTGAAAGACTTCAGGTGAAACCCCCTTTGACTACCTGTAGGATCAAGAGCAGCTATTTAACTTCTCTGAGTCTCAGAGATTTATAAAATGGGAAAATAGGAGATTAGATAGTCCTTAAGGTTCCTTCCAATTCATTCTATGATGAATTCTCCACTGGATAAATATTTTTTCCTTTCCCTAACGTCTTCTACCTACTTTCCCTAGTTGGGTGTTTTCCCCACAGATTTAGCTATAGCTGCTTTTATTGAGAGACTGCCTTCCTAAGAGTTCTCTGTTCAGGTCAAAATGAAAGTTTCCTCAGATTCAACTTCTTGGCTGCTAAATAGGAGACATCCTCTCAAAATTTGGGAAATTTATAATCTAATTCAGCTGTGGGAGCTCAGTATCTTTTGGTATATAGATGTGCATTTTCCATTTTTCCAGAGAATAAAGTATACCAACTATAACATTATTAAGAATTAAATTCCAAGGATAACATGATTAAACATAAAACTTAAAATTCAAAATTTCCCAGCATAATATCTCTCATAAAAAAAAAAAAACAGCTTTACAATAGAATCGATTATTTTCTACTTACAAAATTTTGGCTTTTTACTCTTTTTTGTGACTTCTTTAGATCCAGAAGTTCCAATCAGCAACAATACTAGATAAAGTACAGAAAAGGTTAATTAGCATCATTTGGTGTAACTCCTATCTCTATTCACACAATTTCAGAGCTGGAAAGGACGTCAAAGGTCACCTAGTCTGACCCATAAATGAAAAAAAAATGTCCTTTCTGCAATGTTGGTCATCCAAGCTCTCTTTAAAAGCCTCCCTTGATTGAGGACTTTTTACCACTTGGTAATGCTTTTTGACTTGTCCATAGTTGTGATTGCTGGAATGGGTTTTCACTTTGCCTTCAAACTGTCACTGCAACTTTCACCTATTGTTCTTTGTTCTATCTTGTAGGACCAAGCAGTGCTAGATGAATCCTTTTTTATATGACAATCCATGAAATACTCGAAGAGAGCTATAATATCCACATTACCTTGTTTTGTTAAGGCTATATAATCCCCTTTTCTTCAACCAAGAATATATGAAGGGATAGTAATTCAAAGGCTTTTTGAGGTACATGAATCTTTTGAGGCAGAAGCAGTCAGGTACTGACGCTACAATAAACCATTATGGTAACAGACCAAATTCCTAAATTACAATTCTCAAAAAATTTATGCTTTTAAATTTATGCCGTATATGCCCATCCCAGGCTAACAAAACAATCTTTTAAATGGCACTAGATACTAGATAATAGACAAATAGCCTGGATCACCTGAGACAGAAATGTAAGGGACCTGTTTGTGGGAGACAAGAAGGATTAGTGAATGCATGAATATTCTGCAGCTTTTTGGGGAGCAGCCTTTTTTCCCATTGGCTGTGTCACCAAAAGTATCTGTACATTTAAATCCACCTGATTAAGCATATTTACTTTCTCACTTTGATACTGTTTAGGGGCAAAGGACTTCTTCACTCATAGAATACGGCACAATGTCAAGCGGGATTATTGGCCATTTTCTCTTTGGCCACATAGTCACAAGAAACAGGCTGCCAGTTTTGTTCTGTTTTATTTGTCCTTTTCAATTTTCAGTGTAGAAAATAGAGTCCTGGATCTGGGAATTTAAGCCATGGGACTCTTGGAGCCCAGGATTACAGGATGGTTAGTGCAATCAGACCTACAGGAAGCCCTGAAGAGCCAGAGTTCTGGGAAGATGGGGAGGGCAGCTCTGAACCAGAATTTAATGGAACTGATGCTCTGTAGGACCTGAGTTAAACTTTGAGTTCAATCCCCCTTTCATTTCCAGAGACTAAGATGAGGGAAGGGGATACATTATGACAAGACAATGGTGGGAAATGTTCCTATGCTTTTCTTATTAATTCTTTGAAGGGATCTTAGAGGGGTGAAGGCACTGGTAGCTACAGGAATCAGTAAAGCTTTCTATAGAAGATGGAATTAAAGTTGATCTTTGAAGGAAGCCAAAGAAACCCAAAAGTAAGGTAAGGATCATGAGACTAGAGCAAGTACTTTGCTGAAACACAGATAAACTGTATCTACAAACTTCCCTAGGAATTTCTAAGAGTAAGAAAGAGCCAGTTACTAGCTGTATGACCCTGAACAAGGCTGTTATGAGAATCAAGTATCATAATAATTGTAAAGTGCTTGATATAGTGTCAGGAACATAATAGGTACTATATAAATGTTAGCTCTTATTTAGTAGCCATGCCAAAAAGAAAATGAATTCAGTCTTGTATGACTTGTTTCACCCCCCTCCAATACATATAAAGATTGTTTTCAACATTCATTTTTGCAAAACTCTGTGTTCCAAATTTTTTCTCCCTCTCTCCCTTAATTCCCCCCTTTCTAAAACCCAAGAACTCTAATATATGTTAAATATGTGCAATCCTTTTAAACATATTTTTATATTTGTCATGTTGTGCAAGAAAAAGGAGGAAAAAGGGGAAAAGCCATGAGAAAGAAAAAAAAAATGCCAAGTAAACAAATAAGAACAAAATAAAAAAGATGAAAATATTATGCTTTGATCCACATTCAGTCTCCATAGTTCTCTCTCTGGATGCAGATGGCATTTTCCATCTGAAGTGTATGACTTGTTTTTGATGAAGACATGCTTATTGATCATTACACTACCATTCCTTAAGTGTCCCAAAATATAGCCATTTAATAATATTTCAGAATTTTTGTCTGGATCTCATCCAGTCTTACTACTCTTTTAATGCAGATTACTATAAAATTTATTTTCATTTCAATTTAAACATTTATTATTTATCTAGTTTTTGAAAAACATGTCTTTTGCTTAATCTTTTCTTCTAAGTTTTAGACAGTTAAAATTAAATCGACTTTGTCAGAGAAGTAGACTGAGTCATGAAAATGCTACATTATAGAAGTCAGAAGTAAATAGGTAATAAGGAAGTGGTCAAGAATGTCAAATATTGAAGAGAGCTCAAAAAGAGATAGATGTCTAAGGAATGGAGGTATAAGAATGCATCAAGGTACTAGCGGTTAAGATGAGATGAAAATAAAATTGATAGATTATATGTATATGTGTAAATATGTGTTTGAATGTGTACATATATGTATGTACATATAAATATATATGTGGGTGGTCATGTACATATATACCTATACCTATACACATATACATACATTTTATTTTTATATCATATTTTCCCCCAATTACATATTAAAATAATTTTATAAACATTGAAAAAAAAGTTTTGAGTTCCAAATTCTATCCCTCTTTCTCCTGTCCCCTTTGTGAGATGGCAAGCAATTTGATATAGTTTATACATGTGCAATTATGTTAAGCATTTCCATATTTACAATTCTCTATCATATAATATTACTGTTATTGTGTACACTGTTCTCCTGTTCTGCTCACTTTACTTTACATCAGTTCATGTAAATCTTTCAGGTTTTTCCAAAATCATCCTACTTATCATCTCTTATACCCCAATATTCCATCACAATCATATACTACAGTTTGTTTAGATATTCCCCAATTGATGGGCATCCTCTTGACTTTCAATTCTTAGCTACCACAAAAAGAGTTGCTGTAAATGTTTTTATATAAATAAGTCTCTCCCTCCCCCTTTTGGATGTCTTTGGGATATAATGCTAGTAGTCTATATACTAAATATATAATAATGTTGCTAGATCAAAAGATATAGACAGTTTTATAGCCCTTAGATCCATACATACATTTTCTTGATAGGCATTTAGAAGCTTCCATTGTCTGGTTTCAATGAATTTTGAATTCATGTACTTTTTCTTCAAGCCAAATTAAACTATTCTTCCTTTTTCATCTTGTGTTAGCCCGTCTCTGTGCCTTCTCTCATACCATTCCCATGCATGGGAAGTCAGTTTACTTCATAGAATTATAAGACCAAAGATTTAAATGTCAAAGGACATTTAGTCCAATCTTCTTATTTTGTAGAAGAACCTGAGCTTCAGGAAAATTGTGACTTGTTCAAGACTTGCAGAACCAGGGTTGGAGGAACAAAGGTTTTTTTAAATTTTAACTCTTTAAAGACTAGTATCTTTATCCCTAAGATGAGGGGGTTAAGATTAGACAATAACAGAGCTATAAGGGGTTTTTAGAGATCATTTATATTTATTTAAAATTTTATTTTTCTTCCCTCTATCTCCAGGTGTGAAAATTATTGTTGCAAATTTCAACTTAAGTGCCAAGAAGCCATTCCTGACTTCACTTGTCCCTTCTTTCCTAAATGAAAATTACATGTATCTCCTTCACATAGTGCTTTGTCCGAACCTCTCCTTTGCCTTTATATTGTTTTCCCTTGTAAAATGGTGACATGTGAGTATATTTTCCATCAGATTATTGAATTATGGATTTAGAACTGAAAGGGACTTTAGAAGCCATATAGTTCAATTCCCTTCTTTTAGAGATGAGGGAACTGAAGTCCAAATAGATTCAATGACTTGCCCATGGTCAATCAGAAGTTTCATTACAGCAAGATCTGTGATAAGATTTTTTTTTTCTTAATGTCTAGAACATGATAGGCATTTTATAAATGCTTATTGCATTGAAATGAATGAGTGTTATTTATCTAGAATTCTAGAGTATATTTTAAATGAAATAAATACAAGATGAATATTTCTAACATTTTTGTAAGGATTGACTATGTGAAATTATACCAGAGTTTGGAGAAAAATCTGTTACCATCCTTGTGGTCACTGAAAAAACTGTCACTGGTTCTGTGTTTATATGTTGCCTGCAGTTTCTATGTCTTGCTATCATTAGGACTGAAAGTGCTTTCATTAAGATCCTCTGCCCCTTAGCATCACTCATATTTTGTCACAGAAATTCTCCAGGTTGAAAATGTTCATGGTTGGATTCAGTTTAACAGTAGTGGTAAGTTGGGTTGTTATTTTTGGTGAGATACTGGCTCTGACTTCAGCAATCCAGTCTTATTAATTAAAGACTCTTTTGAAATCACTCTTTAGGCAGCAAGCTGACCAGGGAAGGCCTCCTAATGTGTTCATGCCCGGAGCAAATCTTTCTTCATCCTTCCTGTATAAGAGCTCTCTTGCTAAATTGGGGATGGTGAATTGCATGTGGAGTTTGGATGAAAGGAAATCGGCCTAATTTTTCCTTTTCTAAGAGGTCCAGCTGAGCCTATGAAACAGTGACAGAGTTGCCAGTGTTTAATGGAAGGTTCAAAGCAGTGACCCATCTGAAAGTAATCTCACTACTGATGATGGAGAGGGGTGTGTGTGTGTGTGTGTACACGTGTGTCTGCCTCCAAATCAGAAAAGAATTATTTGTCCACTGTGGCTAGAAAACCTATAAAAATGGAAAATAAATAGATCTAGGATGATTTAACAATGAAAAAAAAACTGTTTATATTGAGGCCATTAGAACTATTAGCAACAAAGAATGATTGACAGCTATTTATTTTCTGAAATCATTGTCTTAATTAATGATGGAAGGAGAAGAACGGATTGCTTTATCTTATGAGCAAAGATTTGGTCATAAACATGACATGGAGAAAAGAATTCTGGATTCTGAAATACAAGACCCTCTTTCTGCCATTTACTACTTGTATAACCTTAGATAAATAATTTACCATTTCAAGCCTCAGATCCCTCATCTGTAAAGTGAAAGAGTTGAACTGAATGAAATCTAGATGTAAATTAAGTAAATTATAGCTATGATCCATAATATGTTAAAAGTGAGATAATGATAAATGTGTTTAATAAACAATAAGTCTCAATAGTGTGATATGGTAGCTGAAAGAATTGATTTGACCTCTGGTTACATTTCACCTTAGGCTCTAGAATAATGGAAGTGATAATCCTATTCCATTTTGCCATATCTGCACTATTGTACTCAGTTCTGGGAATCACATTTTAGGAATGACATTGATAAACTAGAAAATGCCCAGAAAAAGGCAACGAGGGTAATGAAAGATTTTAACTTCATGCCATTTGAGAATTATATGAAAGAAATGGGGGGACTTAACCCAGAAAAGAGAAGACTGAGTGGAGGGGATAAAAAAAAAACCTAGAGTAATGGATGGAAGTTGTCAAGAGGCAGATTTAGGCCAGATGTCAGGAATCATGAATTAATAATTAGAGTAATAGGTTCTCCATCTTTGGAGGTATTGAAACACAGGCTGGGTGATGACTTGTCTGGTATGTTGCAAAGGGGATTTTTTTCACGTATAGTTGGACTAAATGATCACTAATCTCCTTTATGATGCCAAAATGATAGGCACTAAACCTGTGATTTCATTGATATAAGGCAACTCTTGGGTGAGGAAACCATCTCCACTAATGTAAGTCAGTCCTTTCTCTTTTACTTATGGTATTAGAGAGTTGATTAGAAGGGTTACTGATTTGTCAATCACTTTCCAGGGTCATACAACCATTATGTGTCAGAGGCATAAACTGAATCTAGGTCTTTTTTTTGGCTTCAAAATCAGCCTTAGACACTTATTAGCTGTGTGACCCTGGCCAAGTCACTTAACCCTGTTTGCCTCAGTTTCCTCATCTATAAAATGAAATGGAGAAGGAAATAGCAAATTACTTCTGTATCTTTGCCAAGAAAACTCTAAATGGGGCCCTGAAGAGTCCAATAAGGCTGAAAGGACTGAGCAACAAAAATCAGTTTACTTCATAGAATCATAAGACCAAAGATTTAAATGTCAAAGGACATTTAGTCTAATCTTCTTACTTTGTAGAAGAACCTGAGCTTCAGGAAAGTTGTGACTTGCTCAAGACTTGCAGAACCAGGGTTGGAAGAACAAAGGTTTTTTTATTTTAACTTTTCAAAGACTAGTGTTTTTACCCCTAAGATGAGGAGATTAAGATTAGGCAATAACAGAACTATAAGGGGTTTTAGAGATCATTTATATTTATTTAAAATTTTATTGATGTCATTTGTTCTTGCATCACATCTCATTTCAGAATACAGTTATCACTTCCACATTGTGGGGGCTAGAAGTGCATTGATTTGGAAAATCCAATTTATTGTCTTGTCCTTCATACCAGAGAAGGTCTGAATTATTGTGATATTAAAAGATAAAATATGTTGATATTATATATCAATTTTATGCACTTCTGAGTTTCTAAACTTTTTCTGTGTCTTCTGCTGGCTTTCACATGTTGTCTGTGACTTCCACAAAACTCCCCCCAAAATTCCCATTTAATTTACTGCACCAACCTGTGACATAGTGAAACCAAGATGGAGAAAGTCATTATATGGAATGGATAATTGAATATATTTTTTTCTCCTTCCCCATTCAGTGAGCTATCCTTTGTAAAACAAACAAACAAACAAAAAATTGGAGGAAAGGGGAAAAGTTCAGCAAAATGAACACACACAAAACTAGAGTGTGACTATCTCTCTCTCTCTCTCTCTCTCTCTCTCTCTCTCTCTCTCTCTCTTTCTCTCTCTCTCGTATTTTCTTAATCTCATCTTTTGAATCAACCTTGTAGACTAGATGATATTTAAGTTCTCTTCCAGATGTAAATTCTATTTATCCTTTTCTCCTGGAAAAGGAGGCCATATGGCTCAGTGGGAAAATGATTGGTTTAAAGTCACAGGACTGGATTCAAACTCTTAGTCTACTATTTATTACCTGACAGCCAGCAAATCACAACCTCCTTAAACCTTAGTTTACTTATTTGTAAAATTAGGATGTTAGAATAGTGGACCCTTGAGTTTCCTTACAATTCTAAATCTATGGTCTTGCAATGTCATTATAACAAGCTGGTCTTCCAAATCCATGTCCAAAAACTATTTCTACTTCTGTCTCTTAAAGGTCTTCTTGACACCGAACCCCACACAAGTATAATGTTATAATAGGTCTTTTCAATCTTTCTAAAAAAAGGATTATTGTATTGTTTTATTACTTGAAAGCTTCATTTAAGAAAGACTTTAGCTTCGGAGAACTGGACTGTGATCTCCCTATTCCTCATAATTTTAATCTTGAAAGGACCTCAGTATTAAGGACCCCTTGGGAGTGAGCTGAGAAGGATAGGGTAAAAAGGAAGAAAGAAGTCAGGAAAGATAGCCTGAGAAGTGGGAGATGACTGAATGTATGTAAGTCAAGAGAAAAGGGGAGATATCCTTTTTTCGTCTTGATCATTTTGGGACATGATTGTGAAGTGATTGCATATTGGACTCTGAAAGCCTTTTTAAAAAATCCTACCAACTGACCAGAGCTAACTCCTTCTGTCTTTCTCTTGTTAGGAATGAGTGATTAAAGGTACTAAGAAGTGAAATGTAGGTGTCAATTTGACAGGTTGAAGAAGAAGACAAATGCGAAATGCCAGAGGACCACTTGTAAAGTTTCCTGGCTGGCTGGCTATGAGGTGTGTTTTTTTTATGGTGCTTTTAGTGTTACTTTTAAATAAGAAAGAGAGGCAGCATTTCTAAAAGGGTCAAAAGGTGATAGGTTTTTCTTTTGTTGCCCAAATTAATCACTGACATGCTGCAAAATACCTAATTTTTTTTATAATACTTGGTTCCAGGTATAGTCCCAGGACAGTAAGATCCTCCCTCTTTAGGATTTCACAGCATGGAAATGGTGCTCCTGGAAGAGGGTATCAATGAGAAGATAGCCTGGCCTGTTAGAAAGGAGAGGAGCTAGCCAGGCATGGTGGTGCTGAGTGAGCTGCCCCAGGCTAAATGGAAGCCTTCTGACTGGGGCAGTGGGCTGGCAGGGAGGGGGGCGAGAAGATGGGGAAAAAAGGGAGCTAGGTACCTTGGATGATTTTGATTATATGGTACTTAAGGCTTCCCTATGCATTTCTTAGCTGCTACTTCAGACACTATGAGTATCTCTGGATATTTAGTTTCTTTTTAGCTTACTTCACTTTGTTTTCCCTTTATATATTCTATGTTTAAGTCAAAACAGACTAGCTGTCCTTCAAGCTCAGCATGTCATATTCTGCCTTTAATTAGGCTACTCCCCTCTGCCTGGAATGAACTCTCTTTATCTTCACCTTTCAGAATCTCATTGCTTTTCAGGTATTCTCTGATTCCTTCTTTACCTGCCAGTTGAAAGTAGGAATTAACTTCTAATATTTCTATAGCACTTTGTCTGAATCCTTCCTTTGCCTCAATCAATCATTTATTAAAGATGGACTAGTCACTGTGTTAAATCCTAGGGATTAAAAAAAAATACAACAAAAGTGTCTTATTTCCTGCTCTCTAAAGAATTTACATTCTTATATAGAATGGGGATAGACAATGCATATAGTTAAGAATTGACTCCCCATCTCCCTGAGCTCATTCTCCAACTTCCAGTTGCTCTGGTGGGCTAGGTCCCCACAGAAAAGCTGAGGACTATTCCTTTATGGTTATAGCAAAAGCTTTGAGAGAGTAAGATTTCTAGTAATGTTGCTCATGAGGCCCTACTGGTATGAAGCCCCATACAGGCCCATACAGGCCATACTTAATTAGCTTTTAGAAAATGGGTATTCACATTTACTAAGCAGGTATAGCAAAAAGAGTTGATATGGAAACATCTCCCCTTCCCCCCCACCCCTGAAAAAAAAAGCTACAGGCAACATTCCCAAAGTATATGCTAGATCTCTGGGGAAAGTGAACTCATACTTAGGGATCACTTGTAGCCAAAGGCTAAACTCATTGCTTCTGTTTACTGGAAGTACTTTCCTCCCTTTATAGAAACCCCATGAAGTTTTCCTTAGATATAGTTCTCTGCTGGACCAGAGAGTGAACACTGGTACCCTAATAGAATTCTCATGTGGCTTTCTTTCATGTTTCCAGTTTGCCTTTAGCCCCTTATGAAGATGCTGTTGTCAGAAGAGGATAGTGCTATGAATTCTGATGGAAATTCCAGATAGTCTAATCTTTAGAAATTCACAATCATCACAAGGACAGGGTTTGAGGGGAAAAAACTTGATCTCCTTCCTACCCCTCATCCCCAAAGCAATAACTTCTCAATAATTTGTTACCATTGAATTTGATGATTATCCAATTCACTGCAATGTATTGTGAGATTTTAAAAATTGATTTGTTGTGTTATACATGAGGTTTATCTGAGTCTTTCAGCCAATCATAAGTCATATGGCTATCATCTATCTTAATCCAAAGATCAAAGCACTTCTCTCCTCCCAAATTTATCAAGAACTTATTCACAACTAATTAACACCTTTGATTGGTTGTTCAATTTAGCTGTCTGGGCCTCCTATGGTTACATTAATTGAGGGGAAGATGAGAGTACCCCTTCTCCATGCATAAGTCAATAAAAATATAGAATGAATACAAAATATAGAATAGAAAAGAACCTTAGAGGTTGTCTACTCCAACCAATTCATTTTAAAGATGAGGAAATTGAGTGGCTAGTGAGAGAGTCAGGTTTTTTTTTTTTTTTGTTTGTTTGTTTGTTTTTAACTCATTTGCTTCTGTGTATGTGCTGTTTCCCCCCAAGTAGAACTATAAGCTCAAGAGTGGTGGTTATTTTGTTGTTCGGTAGCTTTTCAGTTGCGTCCAATTATTCATGACCCCATTTAGCTTTTCTTGGCAAAGATACTGGAATGGTTTACTATTTCCTTTTTTTACTTCATTTTGTTGATGAGGAAACTGAGACAAACAGTTAAGTGTTAAGTATTTTGCCTGGGGTCACACAGCTAATAGCTAAGGCCAGGTTTCAACTTAGGAAGATGAGTTTTCCTGTCTCCAGGCCTGGTACTCCATTCACTGTACCACCTAGTTGTCCAATAGGTAGTTGGTTATGCTCAATATAAGTTTAGATTTTCTTCAATGTTTAACACATAGTAGGTGCTTAATAAATGTTCACTAAATGGTGGATGCATCCTTGTAAATAAGAAAACCACTAGGTTGGAAGTAAAGGGCTTCTCAGAGCCTTAACCTAGAAATGTGCTGGACTAAATTTGAGTCCAGGCAATCAAGAAACCAATCAGCAATCATGCTTTTGTGTTTCTGAGTAGGTAGATGAATAGCACATAAAATTAATCAAATATTCAGTTAACATTCTTTCTTATAACTTTCTCCCAGAATGTTTATCTTGAGAAGACTTACAATAGTGTTTATGCAATTTTTTTTTTGTTTTAAAACTTTTTTGGCTTGTTTTTTCCCTCAGTTCTTAGGAAAATGTTATGAGTGTATCCAGATACACATATAAAAGTACTTACCAAGGAACATTTCAATAACAGATGCCTTCATAGCGAGAACAGCAATTCCCATAAATATCAGAATGGCACCCTGGAGAGGAAGAAACAATAACACCATAACATTTCAGCCAGAAGTTCTGAATTTCAGCTCACTTAATGATAGAGAATCAGCTATATCACTCTACATTGTTCTCTGGAGCCCCAGGATCCCAAGTTGTGCCCTCCTGTACGTGTCATACTGAGATAACAGATGGCCTGTGTTTCTGGCATACACAGTAGCTATCCTAGGCTAGACATGCCAACTGGAGCCATCAGCCTCTTTGCCATTTCTTTTGGGTTCTTGTCTTTTCCTTGGACCAAACAATGAGACAGTGGAAAAAAAAAACAGTCTCAGCAAAATACCAGACCAGGTTTGGAAATACGCCAGTCAGATACTGTGCTTATTTCTGGGAGCATCTTGGGGTTTTATCCTGAGAGTTGCCAACATTGGGGGACTGTTGGTCTGCAAATGTATTAGCTGGGTAAACTCTGCAGGGGTCTGTCATGCCTTTTCCAGTGATTGGTCCTCAAAACTCTGAGCTAAGGATTCTTTGAACCTTTGACACTCCTTACTTATGCCATACCTATACTTATAGAAGAGCAGATGGTTTGATGCAGAGGTTAGTATTGGGAAGACCTAGATTCACATTCTGCCTCTGACACTTACTAGTTACTAGAGATAGGGTAGACAAATCACGGAATCAGCCTCTTAATTTGTAAAATGAGAGAATTCTGACCCTGAAGTGCTATGATTTATTTTGTTTTATACTGAATCTTTCTTGATTGTTGCTTTTTATAGTATTAAAAGCAATAACAATTAGTCTAAGGAACAAGACTAAACCAAACAGAACAAGCTATTTTGCTAAACTTTAAGCTTTAGTCCCTGAAGAAGGCTAGTAACTATCAATTAATAATGACTAGTTAATAGGCTTCAGTCTCAAAGTATACATGATGCCATTAAAATCTATCTTGGGATCCAGTATAATCAGGGAGAGCTGTGATATGTTTTGTAAAAAATTTAATTGTGATGTATTTCTCATGTGCCTTCATTAATCTAAGAAATTAGTGTTTGCATATTTAGTAGAACTAAATAGTTCCAACTTGCCTTTGAAGTAAATACTATAGGCTCAGTTCTCCCCTATCCTGGCACCCTTCTTCCTCTAATCTACTTCTGCTGATAAACATAGTATCTTTGCCTTTTTGATGAAATTATCCTTTTCTCTAGAAAATGGAATTTTGAAGCAAAAGAAAAAATATATATAATGTAGAAATATATACATATATGTATGTATATACATATTACATAGAGATTGAGACAAATAGAGAGAGACAGAGAGAAACATAAAGAAACACAAAGAGAGAGACAGAAAGAGAGACAGACAGAAAGAGTGACAGACAGAGGGAGATACAGAGACACATACACAAAGAGACAGACAGAGACAGGGAGGGAGAAAGAGAGAGACAGAGACAGAGAGAGAAGGAAAGGAAAGAAGGGAAAAGGATAGAGAAAGAGAAAGAGGGAGGGAGGGAGAGAAAAAATGTTTCCTTTGGAAAGGTTTAAAGAAAACTTAAGTGGCCCAGTTTCAAGTCCTGCCTAAAACCCTTGGGATTTCAGGATGTGACTAGGAAATGAAATTTGATTTTTCATGTGCTAGATGGACACAAAAAAACAAGTAGGATTCCAGTAAATTTTCTAAGCCCTGAGGAGATAACATCAGTATATTGAGTCACCAGTGATGGAAACTGACCAGACCCATTGTGCTTGCTGCAAGAATGTTTGCAGGACTCTATCTCATTATAGCTACTGTTTACTTAGTTTGTTTCTTTGCATAGACAAGTGAAATGGAAACACACCCTTCAAAACATGTGAAAAGTTCCCATTCTTATCCATTTTCAAGGTCAGCAAGCAGATCAGCCAACCATAGCTGGTAAACATCTATGGGTGAGCTGCCCCAAAGCAGAATGGGTTGTCTTAGGACATGGGGTATTGAACTATAAAGAGAAATTTTTTGACCTGGAAGCAAAGCAAAACTGTTTTGGGTATGTGTATGTCAGTGTAGAAGGGTGCTGGCAACAGTCACTCAGAAGACAAGACTGGCCACATTTGCATGGGGCAATGCTGCTCTTCTCTCTACAGGGGCATAAGGAGAGGAAAAAATTAGATAAAGGGAAGTGTCTCAAAATTCTAGGGAGAGCAGTACTGGCTGGCAGATGATCTTGAGGTGAAGTATGAGGACTGTGATCAGTGTGGGAGACAACCTACTTCCCCCAGGAGGAAGTTCCTCCCACTCCCCCCCAGATATTGGTGTCCATTTTCCTCATTATAGTGGATCTTTCCTCACAGAGGTTTTCAAGTGGAGGGTGATTGACTCCTTATTACTTATATTGAGAGGGAATTCTTGTTTAGGGACCAGTTGAATGAGATGAGTGTTGGTGCCTCTGTTAACTGGGATTCTCTGACTCTGTGAAATACCACAAAATTAATAGGTGGAACACAAGTTGTACTACTAAGTTAATTTTGATTTAAAAAAAAAGGAAGACAGATTTTCAAACTAGTGTACCCCAAAGAGGCAAATTCATTCTTAGAGTGGCTTTAGCTTTTGTTACACAATTTTGTAAGCAACAACTAAATATTTTGGGTAAAAGAGAAAGAAATAGAATGCATTGTAACAATAAATATTTACTGAGAACCTATTATGCTTAAGGCATTGTAATGTCGTTTGGTGGGTAAGGGTATGCCAAGTGGAATTTATAACATTCTTGGGAATGTGATGGCTAACACAATGATTTTATTTTATTTATTTTTTTGCTCAGCACAGGATTATTTTTTTATTGAAAGGAACTGAAGAATAAAAAAGATTCATGCATGTACAAGTGATTAAAAATATATGTGTAATACCATTTAGTGGGAGACTTAAATGCAGTCATACATGTAAGTTCCATAAAACTCATGGCACATTTGAAGGTTACGCTGGAACAAACACCATTTGAAAATTATAGATCTAATACTTAACATTTTAATGACATGAGAACTTATCTTCCTATACAAGGCATCATCTCTCTATGTCTCAGAAGATGAGATTTAAATTCTTGTGACTAAAAAGAAAATTCTCATTTAGTAGCCAGAATTCTGTTGCCGAGTCTTGTCTGAATTTAGCTAGGCTAATCCTTGGATGATATACATATAAATCATGGCTAGGTCAGTATTTGAATCTTGTCCAGCTTGGTAGGACCTTCCAGAGCTTTTGTTTTATTGAAATAGCCTTGAAGATTCTCTGCTCGCTATCATCCTATGTTGAGATTCTGAATAGCATTTTAGTGGAAGAAGATAAGCAGAGGTAGAAAAAATACTAATAATATAAGCTAAGAGGAAGTAGAATGTGAGCTCAACCTTGCAGAATGGTTAGAAGGACGAGAGAGGGCATTATATATGGGAGGAAGAAATGTAACGAAGGAGGAAAGTACAAGATATCTTCAGAGATTGGTGAATTGATCAGTTCTGTTTTTGCAGAGCAAGAGACTGCTCTTGATGAGCAGTCAGAGATGAAGGTAGATTAATAGATTGAGCCTAAATTGTAGAGGTTCTTTAATAGCAAGTAAAGAAGTTTGTGCCTCATTGTGTAGGCAATAGGAAAGTATTGAAGGTTCATGGGGAGATAAGAAGGGTAACATGGTTCAAGTAGTAAAAACAACTTCTAAGGTCAGTTGGGAATCAAAGTGTAGGGTGTGAAGAGATTGGAGCAAAGTCGTTGTTAGGAGGATGTAACAGAGTAGGTAAGAAGTCACTAAGGCAGGAATTAGAATGGTGGTAATGGGAAAAGAAAGGAAGGGACTTATGTAAGATGTGAAGAAGAATGAACATAATTACATTCTTTCATGAATTATTATTGTTGTTTCATTTGCCTTGTTTCTAAAGCAACGTTATAAACTTCTGGAAGGCAAGAACCATATTCTATGGTTGTGTTTTTTTATTGCCCCACATCATGTTGAATACCCACAACACAAGCTTGTTTTTCAACTGAACTGATATTCTGAGGATAACTATCATAAAAGCAATCATTTGTATCTTACAAATGACAAGTGGGCAGTAGAGCCCAGAACTATCCAGCAGTATTGGGAGAGGTGGAAGAAAACATAAGGGATACATACTAGTGGCCAACTTTGATGCTTTTGACAGAATAGCTATAAAGTTGCTTCTGGTGCCCACTGCTGGCATTTGGTCCAGCCAAGTTAAGCAGCTTACTGCTATGCTTCTTTCCCTTTTGAGATACTGCAAGCTCATAGTCAGCATTGTCTAGGGGAAATATGAAATCTTTGATTGATGAGGGATTGACTTAAGTTTCTATGACTGACTGGAGGGACTACTTGAGGCCATTGTTGATGGCATATCACCAATCTCTATCTTGTCATATTTTTCTTTTCTTTTTCTCTTTCTCCTTTCTACTCCCACAGTTTCTACCCTTTCCAGATCCTTATCACCTTTTGTCTAGATTATTGCAATAGTCACCTAATTAGTTTTCATGTTCCAATTTTCTCACCACTCCTGTTTATCTTATATAATACTGCAAAAGTAATTTTCATTAAACATACTCCAAAAATGTAACTCACAAACTCGACTAATGCTGGTGATTTTCTATTGCCTTAAGAATAGAATACTAACTCTGGTTAGTTTTTAAAACCTTATACAACCTAAGTCTATACTATTTTTTCCAGACTTATTGGATATTACTCCTCCTCTTATATTCTGTAATTCAATAAAACCAGCCTTCTCTATTCTTCACATCATTTCCCATTTCCATGCTTTTGTACTGATTATCCTTGGTTATCCTTGCTCCATGTAATATATTCCCTTATTTCCTCTGCCTTATAGAATCCCCCTTTTTTTTTTCTTTTGAAGTACAGCTCAGGGTTAGCACAGTACTTTTTTTTTTTAATAGCTTTTTATTGACAGAATATATGCATGGGTAATTTTTCAACATTGTCCCTTGCAATCACTTCTGTTCCAACTTTTCCTCTCCTTCACTCCACCCCCTCCTCTAGATGGCAGGCAATCTCATACATGTTAAACATGTTAAGGTATATCTTAAATATAATATATATGTACATATTTGTACAGTTCTCTTATTGCACAAGAAAAATCGGATTCAGAAAGATAAAAATAACCTGGGAAGAAAAACAAAAATGCAAACAGTCTACATTCATTTCCCAGTGTTTTTTCTCTGGGTGTAGCTGGTTCTGTTCATCATTGATCAATTGGAACTGAAGTGGATATTTCTCATTGCCAAAGATATCCACTTCTATCAGAATTTATCTTCATATAGTAGTGTTGTGGAAGTGTATAATGATCCTGGTTCTGCTCATTTTACTTAGCATCAGTTCATGTAAGTCTCTCCAAGCCTCTCTCTATTCATCCTGCTGGTCATTTCTTACATAACGATAATAGTCCATAACAATCATATATCACAATTTATTCAGCCATTCTCCAACTGATGGGCATCCACTCAGTTTCCAGTTTCTTGCTACTACAAAAATGACTGCCACAAACATTTTTGTGCATGTGGGTCTCTTTCCCTCCTTTAAGATCTCTTTGGGATATAATCACACTGGTAACACTGCTAGATCAAAGGCTATGCACAGTTTGATAACTTTGTGAGCATAGTTCCAAATTGCTCTCCAGAATGGTTGGATCTTTCACAGTTCCACCAACAATGCACCAGTGTCCCAGTTTTCCCGCATCCCCTCCAACATATGTCATTATCTTTTCCTGTCATTTTAGCCAGTCTGACAAGTGTGTAGTGGTATTTCAGAGTTGTCTTAATTTGCATTCTCTGATCAACAGTGGTTTGGATCACTCTTTCATATGGGTTTCAATTTCATCATCTGAAAATTGTCTTTTCATATCCTTTGACCAGTTATAAATTGGAGATTGGCTTGATTTCTTATAAATTAGAGTCAATTCTCTATATATTTTGGAAATGAGGCTTTTATCAGAACCTTTAACTGTAAAAATGTTTTCCCATTTTATTACTTCCCTCCTAATTTTGTTTGCATTAGTTTTGCTTAGTAATTTAAAAACAAAAAGCAAAAAACTAACAATTGAGTCAGGAAATGAGAAATATACTAACAGCATGATGCATGATAAGGATGCAAAAAAAGGAAGGAAGAAAAGGGAAAAAGAAAAAAGAAAAAGGAGCATCAATAAAATATTAAAACACAAAGAAAATAACAAAAATAATTTTGGGAGGGGACATAAACAGGGCATTTTGTTACTACCATGTAAAACTTAATATACACTTCAAACTATTAAAGGTAAAAACTACACTAAGACTTTTGGGACATTCTGTGGAATACACGAAGAGAAGTAATGTGAAATCAGTCTGGAAATATAGATTGTCGCCCAACTGTGAAGGACTTTAAATGCCAAATAGACAAGTGTGTATGCTTGCAATACGGATTCTAGGGTAAGGGACTTTATAAAGCTTTGAGTGTTATATCAATTGCAGAAATGTGTACTGCTTAAGAGGAAAGGAATTCTTTTTAATTGGGTAGGTGAGGGGGAAAAATCAGAGAAAGAAAGGGAATTCAATTGGAGTAGATGGGTTTGGAGGAAATTAGTTCCAGGTACAGGTGAAAGAGGATGTGAAAAAATGTAATGATAGGAGAAGGCAGGATGAGGCTGGGGACCCTGAATAGTCCAATTTGGCTGGGATATAATATATTCAAAGTTGGGCACCATGAAATTAACCTATAAATGTAGGTTGAAGAAAGATTATGGAAGGTCATTGATGCCAGACTGAAGAATTTGTATTTAATGTTGAATACAATGGGCAATTATCAGGGAAGGTTTTTGGTTTGGAAAAAAATTACATTATCAGACTTACACATTAGGAAGGATTTGGCAAGAGGCTTGATAGAGGGATATAAGAAAGAGGATGACACTCACAAGAGTGGCTCAGATTTCAAGCCTAGACTGACTGGGACAGTTCTAGTGCCATCATTAAAAATAGAGAAGTAAGGAGAAAGGGCAAACTTTAGTGCTGGAAGATAATGAGTACATAGCATCACAGATTTCATAGCTGAAGGAGACCTTAAAGGCCATGTGGCATAATACCCTTATTTTACTAATAAGGAAACTGAGGCACAGAGTAGTTAAGTGACTTGATCAAAGTCACACAAAAGTCAGAGGGAGGATATAAATTTCAAAGAGTCTGGGTTCAGTATGTTATGTTCCCTCAGATATGCCGAGTTTAAGTTGTCATTTTGATGGAGATGCCCAAACGGCAGTTGAAAATGCAGAACTGAACCCAGACATATTAGGAGTTTTTTTCCCTCTCAAGATTAATTTCTAGCCACCATTTACAGCCAGGGAGTTTTTGTACTCCCTGGTTCATCTGATCTGTGGGGCATGTTTTCTTCATCTCAGGTTGCTCCATGCCATGCTATCTTTAGCTTTGTCATAAAAACCAAAGCCAAGGGAGAGACCTTTTGTGTGCATTTCTCAGGCCATCACTTTGCATTTTGCTAACAGACTGACATATGGTAATGCTTACCAGATCCACAAAGGCTTCTGACCCATAGTGATGCTTTGGAATATTGCACATGGTAATTACATCTCTGAAGTGGTAGTTCAGCTCTTCCATTGCCGTTGGGGGAAAATACTAGTTAGTAGGGATGGCCCCTAAATGGGCTCAAGAGAACTGCTTTCAAGAGTTATTTATCTTCTATAATGGTAGGTGACGGGAAAGATATACATTAGGGAAAACACTTGGTTAGAAAGTCATAGAATGGGCCATGATCTCATCTTAGTCTCTCTGGTCATTTTATGGGATTTACCAGTTTTCTGTAATCATTGAAGCTAAAAATTAAGATGCCTCATACAGCTAAAATTACCTACTGTGTGATACTCTCTGATTTCTTTTTTTTCCTAGAGGCTATGGGATTTCTGATTGTCAAAGTAGCTAGATATCATAAATGTGATTTTATTAATTTGTTTCAGCTAAGCTATAATCATCAGGATCAAAAATGGCCTCTAATTTTGCTTTTGTCTTAAATTCTAAAGCACATGAATAAGCCTGGTCCGTCATCCGGTTTGTTATTGAATTCCATTGCCCCCTATCCTTGCCTGTCCTCTGGAAGCTGAGAAGTGTCTGAGAGATTATTTGTGTAATCTGTCCCCTCAGGTGTTGAATGACAAATACTGTCCTAAAATTTTTTTCCCCAGATTAGAACACTGGATCAAATTGAATAGTTCTATGCTTTTTCTATGTGATTGGAGGGAAAAGCACTTACTCTGGGGTCAGAGGACCTCAGATCAAACCTTACTTTTATGGTACAGTGTTATTTGGATGAATATTTAACTTACCCCGACATTCAATTTTTATATCTATAAAATGACTGGATTTCATAACATAGCATCTTAGTTTTCTTCTATACCCATATTTTATTTTATTTTTTGATCAGAACCTGGGATTTAGTCAACATAAAGGACATCCTGGTGAATCTTCTATTAATAAAGATGATAATCTCTTCTGGAATATATGGTTTAAGGCTGGGGGTTTGATAAATTAAATAATTTGCCCAATGTTGCACAGTCAGTATATGTCAAAGGAAAACCTCAAATCCAGGTCATCTTGATGTCAAGCTACCTACCTACTATGATGTGCTTCCTCTTAGATGGAATTTAATAGGGCTAAATGTAAAGTCTTACACTTGAGTTAAAAAAATCAACTTCACCAAGCACAAAATGGGAAAGACATGGCTAGGTTAAAGTTTACTTTTAAAAGGACTGAAGATTTTATTGGTGTGATAGTTCAATATGTCAAATCTTTTATGTGGAAAACACAAAAGTAACTGTGATCTTAGAGTCAAGATCCAGAGCATGAGAAGCATGTATTCTTCTGTGATCAAAGCACATTTGTAGTATTGTGTTTGTTCAAGGTTATGTTTTAGGAATGATATCGGTAGGCCAGGAAGACTTTAGTGGTGGGTAAACAAGATGGGATGGTGATGAGCCTGGCTCAAGATAGTACCCTTTGAAGGTTGAAGAAAATGGAGATGTTTAAATTTAGGCGAGATATGATGGCTATATTTAAATATTTGGGGAACTGGAATATGGAAGAGGAATTTTATTTTTCTGTTTGGCTTTCAGATGACAGGATTAGGAGTCATGGGTAGAGTATAGAGGTCAATTTAGACTTGATGTAAAAATAAAAATTCCTGGTAATCTGTATATTAAATAGAATGGATTCTCTAAAGAGACAATGGGTTTCTCTTCACTGAAAGACTTTAAGAAGAAGCTAGCTAATTGGTTGTTATAGATGCTGGAGAATGAATTTTGGAATAGATGGCCTCCAAAGAATTTCAAATTCTGAAATTCAGTGATTCTGACCCATAAAATCATTTTCTGGCCCTCTTGGCAGACCCCCATCATAGAAGACAAGACAGTCTAGTTTATGGGTCTTCCAATTTTCTTCAAGCTACCAAAAATAAGAATACTATCTCCACTGAGGTTATGTAGTTGTGGAAATGGAGCTGTCAAAATTTCATTTTGATACTTTAATAATTCCTTCACATTCTCAATGAAGGTGTTCATCTTATCAAAACAACTCCTTTACTGTGACACAACCTGGGAAATTCATGTTCATGATCTTCTGTAAAGGCTTCATAGAGAATCTGGCCCATATTCAGGGGACAACCTTTGGGGAACAAGGTAACACTCACTTCTCCATCCATTTTTTTGGTCTTACTCTTGTTATATAACTGACTCACCTTCTTTTCTGTCAAGTGTATCTTTGATTGTTTTTTTTCCCCCTTGTACATATTTCATAGTACTCATTGTATTTATATGCTTCAACCAATGATCTATATTCAAATCTTTCCTTTATCCTTTACTATTTTTATAAGCCTGGGCAATTTGCTTAATTTGCTGAGATGGGGAAGGAGTGTCTAAAGAATATGGGATTTATAAAGCACTGCATGTTAATCTGACTTTATTAATGTGTTGGTTTTGCTGAACCAATGGTCACCCATACCATCTCTCACTTCTTAAGTAACTTTCATTTAGTTGGTCATTGGTTCTGCTAATGATTTTGCCTTTGGTTTGTAGTCTGTACAATGAGTTGTATCCCTTTGGTCCTCTCTTCAGGGTCACCTTCCAAATGCCATTGAAGTCAAGTATGGAGTATTGTATGTTCATATTTAACTTTATTAATGTGCTGGTCTTGTTTAACTGACTATTTTAACTTTTTTTTTTATTCTTTGTTATAAGATGTGACTTTTGCCTAAAATATGACCCCATGCTAAATGAAGTGAGCAGAACCAAAAGAACATTGTCCACAGTAGCAACAAGATTATGTGATAATCAGTCCTGACGGACTTGGCTCTTTTCATCAATGAGGTGATTCAGGCCAGTTCCAATGAAATTGTGATGGAGAGAGCCATATGCATCTAGAAAGAGGACCATGGGGACTGAATGTGGACCACAATATAGCATATTTTTTTTGTTGTTGCTGTTTGCTTGCTTTTTTTTCTTTCTAATTTTTCCTTTTTGATATGATTTTTCTTATGCAGCATGATAAATGTGGAAATATGTATAGAAGAATTGCATATGTTTAACATATATTGGATTGCTTGCTATCTAGGGGAGGAAGTGAGGGAAGGAAGGGAGAAAAACTTGAAACATAAAGTTTTGCAAGAGTTAATGTTGAAAACTATCTTTGCATGTATTTTGAAAATAAAAAGCTATTTTAAAAAGAATCTAAAAAAGATATGACTTTTGAGGAGAAAAGAGGGTATGGATACACTGGAAAATGTGTGATTAAAAAAAGACAACAATAATAATTTTTTTAAATGAAAGGGTTAGATAATATCAGAGATTCTTAACCATTTTTGTATATCTTGGACCCTTTGTTAGTTTGGTCAAGCCTATGGACCCCTGTCAGAATAGTGTTTTCAAATAATTGAAAGAAATATTAAGTTGAAAGTTAATGGAAATAAGAGATGTAGTTTTTCCCCCTCCTCCAAGTTCATGAACCATCTGAAATTTTCTTTGATCTTCAAGGTCTCTTTAAACTCTAAAACTATCATCCAAGTTCCCTAAATTAAAGAAAAATGAGACAAGACTATATTAAGGTGAAAAAGCCTTACTAACAAATGTTCATGGAGGCCACTCATACCATCTCTTACTCTTAGTGACTTTAATTTAGTTGGTTCTTAGTTCTGTTAATGATTTTGTCTTAGGTTTATAGCCTGGACAATGAGATACAATGTTTTCCATTGGTCCTTTCTTCAGAGTTACTGCTGGGCAATCGCCATGAAATAATTTCTTCCTTCCCATATTTGCTTCCATATATCTATGGAGCGCTAAATGTCAAAATCTGCCTTTATTAATGTGTTGGTTTTTCTGAACTATTTTATCTTTTTAAATTCTTTGTTACAAGATATAACTTTTGAGAGAGAAAGAGGGTATGGATATACTGAAAAATATAGGTTATTAAAAAAGATATCAAACTTTTTTTAAGTGAAAATATTTTTAAATGATGATATTAGAGGTTCTTAAACTTTTGTGTCATAGACCTCTTTGTCAGTTTGATTGAGAGAGGAAATGAATAGTTAGAATGCCCAGCATAAGTAAAATGTAATCATAATACAATTATATTAATAATCATAACAAAGGCTTAAAGGACATATCATTCATACTTTTTTTTTGGCCCAGGCAGGCATAATCTGCCCATTCAAATAATTAATTGCAAATCTCCAATGAAGAAGCTTGACTTATGTTGCTGTAAGCTGTCTTAGGGTGTCAAGGGCTCACATATTAATGAAAACAGACTTCTGTTACCTCTGCTCCCCAATCACCCTTTCACTTTTCAGAATGCAGAACTTCTCACTTCCAAAGGCAAGAGCCAGTCTGAGCAAGCTGACTTTCTCTTTTAAGTTCAATACCCGCAGTGAATGTTTTCCAGCAATGAGCCACGAACAGGCTAAGAGCAGAACTGCCAATGACCCAGTAACCTAGGAGGTGTATTCAGACTTTACCCCAAGGGCTGGTTTTTCTTTTTTTTTTCATCTGAGGGAAAAGAATGTCAAGCTAGTATAGATCACCTCAGGGATGATTTTATGAATTTTTTATCACATGTCCACACAAAGATTTTTCTTTTCCCTTACATAAGTTCAGGGAAAGAATGTAAGGGGGAAATAGTATGTATTAACTCTCTCTATAGTGAAACAAGTTACTGTCTTGTCAATGAGGAGGCTTTTATTATGGAAAGTGAGTTTATGAAATAGTATGAGTCATAGGAAAGCAAGATTATACCTATGACAAGCCACTAACCTAAGTCCTTGGGGGTGAAGATAAATGGTTTCCTTTGGGAATGGCTAGGTTGATATTCTTAATGATTAAGTATTGCTCAATATCTTCTCTGTGGCATCTTTCTAATAAACCTGTTCAATGTTTCTTAAGCCAAAAGACAGTCCAAAGAAACTTTGGGCTCTTCATTTTTCAGGGGTTCAAAATCAAGGAGAAATAGAGCAATGATGTCCCCTTCCATGACCTTCCTCTCTCTTAATATTTGCTAAGTGGGTGACCATGGGCAAGTAGCTTAGCTGCTCCGTATTAAAATGTTTCACAAAGGGAAATTTTTTCTTTTGATTTCCAAATCAAATATGGTGAAACCTAATGGACATTAGGATTTCAAAGGTTGAGATGTGTCAGCTGAATATGATAATGAATTCCTGAGCTCAGTGTCAGAAAAGAAATTTGCTATAGAGGCTATGGCACTGTTACTTAGAGAAAATCAATTCCACTTCAATTCAATATACTCCTATAAGAATTTTTAGGGACCTATTATTAACCAGGAACTATTCTGGAAGATAATTATACCAAGACAAAACCTGCATATAATTTCTGCCCTTATAGTTACATAGAATAGATACCATTTTAGGAGAGAAAACAAACTGTTTAAATAAATAAAGCTAGTTCTCATTTATTCAACCAATGTTGAATTGAACTCTTGTCAGATACAAGTGGAACTATAGTCAGGAATTCTGGGCCTAGGCTAATCTCAATTGCTAAAGAGAGCACTGGGGAGAGATCTTGGACTTCAGGACCTAAGATTTTATAGGAATAGAAACCTCTCATGGGGCAAAGACCAAGACCGGGGACAATCTTGTGGATAAAAACCTCAGGATACTGCTGCTACTGGAGACCATTTCTAGGAGGAAACTCATTGGGTCCGAGTCAAAAAAAGCTCAATGGGATGCAAAAAGATCTTGAGATGCTGCTTCTCATCCTCATTGTCCTCAATTTCAGGTGAGCCACTTTGTGACGAGATTTAGATGCTCATAGTTTGGTTTATGTTTCCTAACTTCCAGGAGGAAGTGACAGGCAAAGGACACAATGGTGAGAAAAGTAAACAAGCCCTTGTGAGCAACTCTGACCCTTAGGGCTTAGCAAAGTGCTTGGAGCATAATATGTACTTTATTAAGCCCCATTTATTGATTACAAGGCACTATGCCAGAAGTATGGCTAAGGAAAATTTTAAAAGACACACAAGGAATAGGGTAATAAGATGCATTCAAGTCAAGACAATACCATGTAGCATATGGTAAACCTTACAACAGAAATATAAACACATGGAAGTTTATAAGAGGAGACATTATTTGATTAGTAGGCTGGTAGGAGGTCAGAGAAGGCTTCATGAAGGAATTATTGACTCTAAAAGAGAGGGAATGGATGGAAGTTGCAAAGTCAGATTTCAGCTTTCTGCATATTTCAAGCAGAACTATGCAAAAACAGAATGGGTTGCTTAAAGACATAGAGGTTTTCCCAGAGACAGAAAACAAGGAAGTGTAATAGCTATTCCTTTCACATTGCAAGGGTTAGGAGTTCTCCCTGATTTAGAAAATCCACATAAAATTTTTTGACTCTCCCTTCATGACAGAGGAGTCTGAATATTTATGGTGTTAATAATAAAATGTGTTGATATTATACAATTCCATATATATATATATACATATAATTATATATATTATACATTTCTGAGCTTCTAAACTTTTTTATGTCGCCTGCTAACCTTTGCATGTCATAGGTGGCTGTTGCAAAACTCCAACATTTTCATCTAATTTCTTATGCCAACCTATGATATATTTAAGCCATGACAGGGAAAGTCATGCTGTGGAGCTGATAATGGTAGAGAGAGCAAATGATTTATAGGAAGAAGACCTTTTTTTAAATTCCACCAAAGACACTTAAAAGCTATGTGATGGTAGACAGTCATTTGACCTCTGTGTTTCTTTATCTGTATAATAGGGATAGAGATAATTGTACTTCTTACCTCACAAAGTTGTTGTGAGAAAGACACCCAGAAAATCTGAAAGAACTAGCTAATAAGAATTATTGTGAAATCTTATAATCTTATAACTAATTATCAGTAATGACATATAGCAGATTCTTTTTCAGGTATAGATGGACTATGGAATATAGTTTTATTTGTATTAATTGTGTTTACTTTTGAATATATTTATATATATGTAGGTACATATTATTTTTCATAGTATGATAAAAGCTCTGTGAGGAAAAAGATGGTTTCATTCTTGTCTTTGTATCCCAAGTACATAGCATGATTTAATAAACGTTTATTGAGTGATTGGTTAAACGATCTCTGATGTTTCTTCCACTCAATAATTTTAGAAAGAAGTGGTATTTAAAGTAGGCCTTGAAAGATGGGTAAAATTTGGATAAGAACAATTAGAGAAAATAAGGACATTCCAGGAGACAGAGGTACCTGATCAAAGGCAAGGAAGTGAGTAAGTCTTCCTTTAAGTAATTAATTCTCCCACTGCTTTGTTTAAACATTTTACATCAGAGAATCTTTACGAAATAGAGCATTATGGTCTGCTTAAGAGAGAGGCTGATTCCTTGTTCTCTTCTATTTTTTAAAAAAATATATGAAAAATTCTGAGCTATTATCTTGTGCTCTTCACTGGGAGAATTAGATAATTTAAATGACTTTCATATCTATATATATCATATCTGATACATTTTAAGAGATTTTCAAAATATGCTTTCTAGCAGAGTCTTGCACCAAATAGGAAAATCCAACTAGAGTATTTATACTGAGTTGTCCAGTCTTGAATGGAATTCATTAGTGTTATTTTGAGAATTTTTACAAGACTGTTGCTCAAAAAATATATCTTAAATTGAACTGAATCAAACTTAAATATTTTTAATTCTAAGTCATGAAGCTAACAAAAAAGTCTCAAAGTCATTTGATTTAAAAAAAAATAGTGTCAATTTAGAAATATATTAATACATTTTCTCAGATTGCAGCATTGCATATAGTACAGAGAGCTGGTCTTGGAATCAAAAATATCTGAGTTCATGTTTTCCCTTTTTACACATATTGGTGATATTTGGTCAAGTCAAGTAACTTCTTGGTGTCTCAGGAAAATCTTTAAAACTATAAGACTTATATGGGGCAGCTAAGTGGTAAATTGATAGAGCACTGAATCTGAAGTCAATCATGAAGCTTGAAGATGAATTCAAATATATCCTGTGACATCACTAGATGTGTGACCATGGGAAAATTACTTAATCTCTGTTTGCTTCAGTATCTTCATCTGTAAAATGGGGATAATAATAGCATCTATATCCCAGGATTATTGGAGGATCAAATAAAATAATATTTATGAAACATTTAGCACAGTGTATGGCATATAGTAAATACTATATAAATCCTAACTATTGTTATTTATTATCTTAAATTGCAAAATGGGTGTCAACTTACATTAGTAAAGAAAATTACCTCACTGGAAATTCTCTTTATTAATGAAATCACAGCGTCTGTTAAAAAAAATGAAAGTGGATACCCACAAATTTCCTATTTTGATGTCTTCTCATCTGTGCAAGTAACAATAAGTTCTTAAAGACTACTCCATTAGAATGCTAGCTCTTAGGGCCTTTTAGGATGCACCTTAGAGGATATTTAGTATAACTTTTCCTCTAATCTCATATAATAGGTAGTAAGCTATAGGGACTCTAAATTTAACAAGAGATATTATTTGTTCCCTTTGACCTTAGAAAGAAGCAGAGGAACTATGAATGGAATTTTCAAAAAGATAAATTTAGGCTTGGTGTCAGGAGATTTAGTCTTGATGTTGTATAGCAATAAGACATGCATCACAGTAGTTTCTGCAGAAATAAAAATGTATTTCACACAGATAACAATGGAGAGGTGTATGGTGGGTATGAAGCAGCTATAATATCTAATCAATAAGGTTCTATAAAAAATAAGAATAATTTATCATCAAGGAAATGAACAATAGTAAGGAAAAATATACTGGTATATGGTGAAGATTAAGCATTTCCTTTTGATGTTAGAAGAAAAAAAGGATTGCCTTAGGTTGATTCCCTGTGGTGAACTTCCAGGAGCACACAGGATAGAAAGGCATGGATGGGTTCCATGCATAATTTGCATAATTAGAGAGAACTTTCAAATCAATGAGATTTTGGATCCATCTGAGTCAAGAAAACCTCCCAATAATTAATTTTTAATTAGTTATGCTACCCTAAAGTAGAATGGCCTTCCTCAGAAAGTAGGGAATTCCACCTCACTGAAACTCAAGTAAATGTTGGATAATCTTTTGTTGAGTAGGTTGTATTAAGAATTTGTTTTCAAGCAAAGGTAAGCATAGTCACTGAGATACCTTCTAACTATGAGACTGCAGTTCTATGTCATTATTGACAACAATAAAAATAATGATAATAGTGATATCCATATCTTTCTTTAAGGTTTGGAAAGTGCTTTATATAAGTTTTCTCAATTGTATCTAACTGGAGTTAGCACAATACTTACCCTAGCGCATAGTAAGAGCCTGTTGAATTAAATTGAATTAAGTTTAGGGAAGTTCCTTATTTGAAAGATGGTACCATAAGTTTCATACATTAGACTTGGAAGAAACCTTGGAGGGTTTCTATCATGGGTTGGGGGTCAGTGTTTAGGGAAGGTGTAGAATACCAGTAGTATGAGTACAGTATAAATAATCCTGGATTAGGGTTAGAGGATGTGAGATCAACTTTTGTCTCTGCTGTCTATATGACTTTTGATGAATCACTTAACCAATCTTCCTATTAGTTTTCTCATATCTAAAATGAGGAGTTTAAACTAGATGACCTCTAAGGTCCCCACCAGTGCTAAATTTATGACTTGAAACATTTCTAACTTCTCTAGGTTGAATCTAAGACAACCATATTTAAAGTTCTCTTTCTCCAGCACCATTCTGCTTTCCTGCCATTCATTTTCTGTTCTAGGAATTTTAGGGATCATATGAGAAATCAATTGAGAAATCAGTTGAGAAATCAAATTAGATACCAATTTAAATTCTAAGCTGTCTCAATCAAACAGTCAATCAACTGACCAATATTTGTTAAGTACCTCATATATAATGAGCTCTGGGAGCATAAAAACAAAAGGGAGATTTTCTGTGTTTTCTGTGTCTTAGCGTCTTAGTAATACATATATTTTTGTTATATTCCAATGGAAAGCAAACTACATAAAGCATAGAAACCTATCCAGAAGAAGCACTTGTTTGGAATATGACATTTTTATTTCTTCAATTTTCCCCCATATGAATAATTTTATAAAATTTATATAAAAGTCTAAATTCTATGGGTTAAACCTAATGACATGAAAGAAGAAAATGGGGCTTTGGGATAGGCCATTAACATTTCCTATGTTCATTGTGAGGTATTTTCTTTCATTACCAAGATGCAATATAGACAAAGTCATTTGTTTGACATATTCCTCAAAATGAAGCTTAATCCCTGGAGCCAATCCATGGCAATTAATAATGCAGCATCTGTAGCATTACAGTTCTTAGGCTGACAGCCCTTCAAAGAAAGGGGAGATTTTAATTAATCAAATCAAAGCTAGTAGCTCAGTTTACATAGGATTATAGATTGAGAGCTGGAAGGGATCTTAGAGGTCACTAAATCCAATCTCTTCATTTTCCAGATAAGCAAACTGAGGCTGAGAGAGTTTAAACAACAAGCCTCAGTTTACACAGGTGGGAAGTGGCAAAGATTTGAACCCAGGTCTTCAGCTTCAACTTCTCTGTCTTTTAATCTAATGCTCAAGTAAATATTCAAAGAAAACACACAATGTCATCTGATCATGATCTGACCAAGAATATTTAAATCTTGCCTGAGCACAATTTATATAAATAAATAAATTTTAAAACAACCACAGAAAATACTAAAGCATTAAAAAAAATTATCATCAAAATATTCTGGTTTACTTCACTGGGGTATAATGACAGAATTCCATTTTTAAAAAGTTCTTATGCCTCTAAAATATAGCTGTGTCCAAAATATGTATAGTTGTAAATTTACAAGCTACCTTAATAAAATTGTGAATTCCATTTTCTAATAGACACAGGCCCCATTGCCCTAGAGTGTTAGGAACCCGTTATCAACCCTCATTATTTGGGCTGATTCTTTCAGTTCCACATGAGCTGAAGGTATTTGTTTCATGTTTATACTAGTTTGACACAAATCATGCTCTGAAGAGATCACATATCCTTTCTCCCCCCTGAATGGTGGAACTTCTATGGCAGACTATAACAATGCCATTCATTCCTACAGGCTTATCCCTAAAAGATTATTCAGTCTAAACACACACACACACACACACACACACACACACACACACTCCTCTATACCCCCCCTACAAATACACACAAACACACAAAACATACACAGACTCATTATGACAGAAAAGCTAAGTCCCATAAACAGTTACTTGAAGAGAGAAACACAGAAACACAGAAATCAATTTCACTTTTAACTTAGTATCATCGACATTACTGACATTGCTTTTCCTAATTGTATAGTCCATAAGCCCAAACAAAGCATAGAGAGATGAAGGGGAAAAAAGGATAGTTGATAAATGTGTAAATTTCAGACCAATATGCAGTTTCATTTCTCTCCACCACCAGCAATTACTTTAACTATATGGCAAAAAAAAAAAAAAAAAAAAGAAAAAAGAAAAAAAGATTGCACATTTCCAAGAGTTGAATATAAGATGCAATAACATACATAATACAGAATTATCTTCTTTCTAAAGGATTCCCTCTTGGGACTCTGCCTAATTTGTCAGTAAGGACAGACACTTAGTGCCACTGCTGCTGTTTCTTAAGAAATACATTTTCATGATCTTCTAACAATGGAAAGCAAACTCTACACAAAGCTCAGAAGTTGAACAAATAGATGACATACCTTGTTTGAAGTGTGCAATATTTTTTTTCAAATTTTTTCCACAACACCGAAGGAAGATCCTTTCCCCCCAAAGCTTTTCTGCATCACAAATTCCAGCAAAATTATTCTAAAGAAGAAAGAAACAAAGTAGAGGGCTGAGCACCTTTTCTCTCTCTTCCTGAGAGTAGCTAATCGAACATCCCCCTTGGCCTCTTAGCACTTTGAAAGACACATTTTACACACACACACACACACACACACTTTTCCTCACCCTCATCTCACTGCTGAATTAGGCGGTCCTCTTTTAAATTTCCACTCCCACTGGGTTTTTTTGGGAAGGGATTTCTAAATATTCCCTTCTAGCCAAAAACACACGTCTTGAGCCAGCATACTTTACAAGTTCCAAAACAATCAATGGGGGAGTGTGAGTAAAGATCAATTTTTTTTTTTTTAAATCAGGAAAATCTATTTAATCAAGGACTAAAGTAGCATTCAAAAATTTTAGATATTGTTTTGGATATTTGTAAAAAATCTCATGTTTTGAAAACTTGAGGGGAAAAGTGATTATAGCAGTCTACCAAAGAAGTATTTAACTATCTCTATAAAGGCTAACCAGCTGGACTCATGATTTTTTCAGTAAAAGTATTCACTTGGACTACAATTTTTTCCTTCCTTCCTTCTTCTCTCCTTCCCCTCCTCCCTTTTTTTGCTTTTTCTTCCTTCCTTCCTCCTTTTCCTTTCTTTTCCTTCCTTTCTTTCTTTCTTTCTTTCTTTCTTTCTTTCTTTTCTTTCTTTTTTCTTTCTTTCTTCTTTCTTTCTTTCTTCTTTCTTTCTTTCTTTCTTTCTTTCTTTCTTTCTCTCTTTCTTTTTTCTTTCTCTCGCTCTCTTTCTCTCTTCCTTCCTTTTTTCCTTCCTCCCTTCCTTTCTCTTTCTTTCTCTTTCTTTCTCTTCCTTCCTTCCTCTCTTCTTCCCTTCCTCCCTCCCTCTCTCTTTCTTTCTTTCTCTCTTTCTTTTTTCTTTCTCTCGCTCTCTTTCTCTCTTCCTTCCTTTTTTCCTTCCTCCCTTCCTTTCTCTTTCTTTCTCTTCCTTCTCTCTTTCTTTCTCTTTTCCCCCTCTCTCTTTCTTTCTCTTCCTTCCTTTTTTCCTTCCTTCCTTCCTTCCTTCCTTCCTCTTTCCTTCCTCTCTCCTTCTCTCTTTCTTTCTTTCTCTCTTTCCCTTTCCCTCTTTCTTTTTTCTTTCTTTCTTTCTTTCTCTCTTCCTTCCTTCCTCTCTTCTTCCCTTCCTCCCTCCCTCCCTCTCTCTTTCTTTCTTTCCTCTCTCTTTCCCTCTCTTTCTTTCATTCTTTCTTCCTTCTCTCCTTCCTTCCTTTATTTTTTCTTTCTCTTCCTTCCTTCTGTTTTTCTCTTCTTTCCTTTCTTTCTCTCTTCCTTTTTTCTTTCTCTCTCCTTTTCCTTTCTTCCTCCTTTTGTCTTTCTTTCCTCTCATCCTTCTTTTTCTTAAAGCAATATTTCATAAGAAGATCTTGGTTTTTACTTGCTGGTAATAGAATGCTGAGTATTTTATTAGTAGATGGCAAATATGAGGTATATTTGAAAAAATGTGATGAATTTAACATGTTAAAAGCAATATACTAACCATTTCAGAATATTTGCTAATTATTACTCCCATTTGACTTGAAGATCTGTAAATAGCAAATGTTCACTAACATGCCATAGCAAAACACTCAGATTCAAATCTGTTTCTGTGTGACATTAAGCATCACTCTTTCAAAATATGAAGGAGGCAGCAAAGAGTCATTTCTCCTCCTGCTGGGGAATTTGCACTTATACAATCTTGGTGAAAATAAGGAATTTAGGGAAAGATGGAACCTCCTTACAAAAAGGTATCTAAGAGCATTCCCCCCCTTTTTTTTGCAGATGAGGAAAACTGAAGGGAAAATATAAAATGATTTGTTCTAAGCCACAGAGAGAGTGTCAAGAGCTGGATCCCACTAATCCTAAGTACTGGCCATTGATCTTCGTTCCCTCCCCAATACACATTTCTGCTTCTGTGGTGGCCTGACATGTTTCAATTTGAATAGGATTAGAGAGCCTTTTAATCAGATAGAAACCCCAACTTCTGTCACCAACTATGTAATCTTGCATATGATTTTAATTTCCAATGTAGGATTAGACTGCATAGTCATTAAGGTTGCTTCCAGACCTAAATCTATATATTTTTAATCTTGGTCCTGAATTTATGCCTTTTTTAAAGTTTAGGGGACTTCCAGAACAATTCAACAACTGCTTTTTAACTTGGTTTTAGAAAGTTTTCTGGAATATCAACAAGCTAAGTGACTTACTTAGTGTCACACAAATAGAATGTGTTAGAGATGGGCCTAAAACCATTTGTTCCTGACTGGGAGCTCCCTCTAAAATGTCATTCTGTTTATTTAAAGTTAATTTTTTTTTCTCCAAAACATTCCTTTCCATTTTGTTTCAATACTGAGATTCTTCACATCAAGTCAGTCAATAAGTACTACTTGTCAAACTATGCTAGGTCCTGAGAATACAAATACAAAAGTGATTAGCAGTTCCCAACACTCAAAAGCCTTATATTCTGCTGAGGGGTGGGGTGGGGTGGTACAACATGTTCCAGGCAGGTAAATACAACATAAATATGATATTGAATAATTGGGGAAGGACTCTAACAGTTGGGAGAAGCAAGAAAAGTCTCTTGGAGGTGACACTTTAAATTAGAAGCTTGAAGGGAACTGGAGATTTCAACAAACAGGTGAAGAGGAAAATCATTACAAAAAGTACAGAAAACAGTCTAGGTAAAGGTGAAGGAACTGCATGTAGGCCAGTTTGTAGCTTAGTGTTTGAGGGGGAGTAATATATAACTGAGTTGGAAAAATAGGTTAGAGCTAAATTGTGAAAGGCTTTAAATGCCAATTAAGAATCTATACTTTATCCTAATGGCAATTGGGAATCATTGAAGTGTCTTTAGCAAGAGAATAGAACAGCAAGAAGCATGTTTTAGGAATATCAATTGAGAAATATTTATCCTGTTGCTTTCCCTTGAAAATTATGATTAAAATGGCACCAGAAGTAATAAAACTGAAGTTCAACTGCCTCACATTTTGGTTTGTGAAAACTTCTGTTGTGACCAACACAGATGTAACAAACATCACGAGATTTTTTTATTATAAGGCTAAAACTGGGAGCTGTCTTTTTCCTTCATTATGACTCTTTGGTTTATGCTGTATGAGCAAAACCATATTTCAATGTATTATTGGGTCGGAGTTTATAAACATTATCTTTCCAAAGTTATTTATTCATCTATTACAAGAGTTTTTCACTTTAATCAGGAACATAGATTTAAAGCTAGAAAGGATTTAGAGATCATTTGGTTCAATCCCTTTATTTTACAGATAAAGGAACTACAGTTATCACTTCCATCATAGTTTTGAGATATATTCAAGTTCAGCATAAGAAATTAAACAGGAAGTTTTGCAGAAAATACAGAACACATGTTAGGGTCAGCAGATGACCAAAAAAGTTTAGAAACTCAGAAGTACATAAAATATTTGTATATTATTTTGTAATATCATCCCACATTTTACAATAAGATATTGTAGATACCCAATAAAAGAAAAAGAAAAAAAATTCAGACTATATCTCTGGTATGAAGGGAGGCCCAAAAATTTTATCCAGATTTTCCAGATTGTGGGGGCACTATGCCCCATGATATGGAAGAGATAACTATAAAACTCAGAGAAATAAGAGTGTTTTGTTCATAGTCTCACAGATAGTAAGGTGTTATGGGCCAGAACTCTGAAACAAGGATTCTTACAAGGTGTTAAGTCAGTGGAAATGATAAGACAATGATTATCTAGTTTAGCATGGTGATTAATAGTTCTTTAGTTCAGTACATTAATAAAGTTCCACAAGATTCACACCTATGATAATGTAATTATAAGAGAGTATATAACAGCCAGCAGCAACTGAGAGACAATTCATTCCCCTTTTTTGAGGAGTCAGGGAAGCATGATCACCTCCTTTTTGGGTTCTCACCTCCTTGAGAAGTCAGGGAGGGTGTGACCACCTTATGTTCTAAAACAAAAGAAAGCGGGAGATGTTATGGGCCAGAACTCGGAAACAAGGATTCTTACAAGGTGTTGTCAGTGGGATTGATAAAACAATGGTTATCTAGTTTAGCATGGTGATTAATAGTTCATTACATTAATATGGTTCCACAAGATTCACACCTATGATAATGTAATTATAAGAGAATATATAACAGCCAACAAGGACTCAGAGCCAGATTCATTCACTTCATCTCACACCATCAAGGGGCTAGCATCTGTACTTCTCCCACTGAGATCAAGCCCTGTCTGAAAGGCTTTCCAGAAAGCTGGCGCCGGCCCCAGGCAAGGAAACTAGATTGTGAAGGAGATAATAAAGGATTTGGACTTTAACACCTGGCTATTTTTGTGGTGATTACTCAACTGAAATGAAGGCTGCTCTAGAGACCTCCAGAAAACCAACAAGAACACTACAGAAAGGGCCAGATCCAAGATTTGAACCTAGGTCCTCTGAATCTAGAGTAAGTAGAGATAGAAGATAGAGCTTCTTCTATCACATGATGCTATTTGCTGCCTCCTGGTATACTACAGGTATTCCTACTTATAATATTTCTTTTTTCTTCATTTTCTTTATTCTTCCTTTCTTTGGCATTTTTGTTCGCTGAAAATTCTTGCCTGTCCATATTCTATTTATTCATTTTTTAGGATCTTCAAGAAATGTTTTCACAATAGTTTTCATCTCATGGTTCTGGGTGAAATTAGAAATAGGAGAAATACTGTAAAAGATGACATCAGAGAAATTTGCAGCTTGAAAGAAAGATGGGCTGATTCCATAACATGAATTAGAGATAACTGATAAGCGATATGCTTTCCTGATGACTACCACAATATAATGTAAACTTGAGCAAGACTCCTACCACATTGTGTGGAGTAACTGGAATGAACTTATGGGAAGATATGGACAAAAGTTTCAGTGGATAGACATAGATGGTTAAGGCCTGTATCATTGGAAAGAATACTTTCATTGTTGAGATAATGGCTCTAGTTCAAGATCATTACATAAGATCTCATCAGACTTGGTGAATCTCTACTTTGTCACTACTACCTTTGTTTCTCTGATTAGAGGATGGGACTATGAATTACAAGCTTCCATTTAAGGAGAAAGCTCAGATCAGACATTTCATTTCTTGTTTGGTTACATTACTTTGAGACTTCTTTGACTAATTTCACCAGGTTCCTGTATCAAGTGACTTTTCCTCTTCCTGCTTTTCTCCCTTTCACCTTCTTTTGGCATGTTGTCTTCCCCCATTAGATTATTAGCTCATTGAGAGCAGGGACTGTCTTTTTTCTTATTTGTATATGGAACTGGTCATTTGAGTCAAAAGTTACATTTATTTCTTCATTTTCTTTCTTCATATTAAGTGTTTTATGTTTCTATATATCTTTTAAGAATCAAACTCTAATACTCAAATAGATTTGTGATTTTATCAATTGTGGAGTTCTCTCTGATGATATGGATAGAACTCATCCATGCTTGTCCATTCTGTGTTTTGCTAACCTTAACAAAATCAGGTTTATTCAAATGATTTATGATGGAAATTATAATCTCATCAATCTGGGAATTCTTGCTAATGATGTGTATGTGTCTATAGCTGCTTATCTTGTGTGACATCCATATTATTGCAGGGGTTAAATATAGAGAGTTCACTTAAATTGCTCGAGGTCTTCATCACTTACTCCTGATACCAAGAGAATACCAGTGGAATACTTTGGGTACCTATGATCTTTCATCCTTTTCACATGATCCATCTGGTTTCATTCTTGTTTTTCACTTCCTCTTCTTTGCCTGTGCTTATTCTCTCAATTTTTTTCCCCTTATCTTATTTCTATGGCTATCATTTCTAGCACTATATGAAATAATATTGATAATAATAGACATCCTTATTTTACTCTCATTTTCCTTTACTAGAAAGACCTCTAGCTTGTCACTATTACATATAAGGTATGATTTGCATCTCTTTTGTTAATAATTTAGTATAATGTTTAGAAGTAACCACTGCTGAGACACCTGAGATTAAAGGTACCTGCTCCTCCTGCCCTCTACCCAGATATTCCTGAATCTGATTTATTGAGCTGTAAGTACCTTATTTTTCAGTAGAGGAAATAGGCTTTAAGATTTTCATATTCATTAATTAATTATTCCATAATATAGAATATAGAGTAATTAATTATAGAAAGTAATTACAAGATCAAAATTCTAACAATTATCCCTAACAAGGGGAAAATGGTTTTTAAAGTATCCAACATGCAACAATAAATTCATTATAGAACAAGTTTATTTCCACTTGAAAAGGCAATGAGTAACATGAAAGAATTCTAGTGTGTCTTCAGAGTGATTAGAATAAGATTCACTAATTTAAGATAGCTGCAGATACAATTGGTAGGGAGACTAATTAAGCCTCATTAGCACATAAAGCAGGTTTTTTTTTTGTTTCAAAGCTGCTAATTAGGCATTTTTTCATCATATCTCTGTTATATTTTATGCATATCACCTACTCAAAAAACCAACCTTGATCTTTCTATTGGTTTCTCTCTAATGACAACCATAGTCATACAATGTCACTAATCAAACACTCCTTTCCAATATCTCCTCGACTGCCAGGGATGGGAAAAATGTCAGTCACACTGCTCACAAGATCAAAGTCAGAAGAAGGAAACATACTCTCAAGTGAAAATTAGCCAGAGGACACAGTATAAATTCAGGTAGTTGAATCCATTTTCCATATGGGAAATGATCATTGTGTCAAGGCAAAGAAAGGCTATTCTCTGCCCTTTATTGCTATCGACAGCTATCGATGACTATGATGAGGTCCTAAATGCTGTGTTGGGCAGAGAGAAACTAAAGAATTGATAAAAATTATTCCTGAGGCACTGATAGAGATAATTTTAGCTCCCACCCTCTGGAGAAGTCATCCAGTCAGAAATCTGAATTATCTCAAACCCCTGAGATCCACCCTTTGTATGGGTCTTGAGAAGCCTCACCTTGTCATGTTCTGTCAAAAATCCCTGTCATGTCCCTGATATTAAATTTTCTCTATGAAATCTACTTATGACCATACCATATTCACTTCCCTTTTTTTGGGTCAGTCAGTTCCCCATAACACTTCACCTTGGGGTGTCTTTCTCCTTACCTCTTTTCTACACCACATGGTATTTCCTAATCCTACCATGCCTTGTGGTGCATCTTCTGATCCCACTTCTCTGCTTTATAGCTAACTAACTCTTTTGGGGTGCTAAGTCCCTTTCAGGATTTAATCTACCAGATAAAGGCACCTTATGGAGTATTTCTTTTCTCCTGGTAAATGGCAAAGTCTACTAGGGAACTTGTCCTTTCCATTCTTAATTAATAAAAACTCTTTTCCATGTTCTCCAACTCTATTTCATAGAGTTCCTAGTATGCATTATATTCCTTCATTTTGTCTGTAACCTATTCCTGTAAATAAATTCCTGTAAATAAAAACTTTTGTCAAAGAGAATAGGTATTGTGAATCCTTCACGTGACTGAATCCCAACTTTTGATGTCTACTCTCATCTAGTGCGACATCAGCCACATCATTTATATCTAAGAGAACCTGTCAGGTGGAAGCTTCTATTACATATGGCAAATTGTAGTGCCAGTTTTTTTGGCTTAATGCCAGTTAAGATACTTGAAGTTATAAGTCCTAGAATCTGGGGTCCAGCAGAACTTCCTCATGATCAATCCAAATGATAGCTAGCACACTTTGAGGATAAGGAGATAAAAACCTATACATCAGTAATTTGGAGCTTTTTTTTTTTTTTTAAATTGTGTTTTTGATAACTTGCATTTCTTGTAAGAACTGATTCTTCATATCCTTTGATCATTTATCTATTATTCTGATTGCCTTTGTTCATACAAATTTAAATCGTGTCTTAAAATACCTTGGATGTTGCATGTTTATCAGAAAAAAATTATTTTAAAAAATGTTCTAAATTCTAATTCTCAGTTCATTCTCTAACTTCTTAGTTTTTTCCCTCCTAATTTTAACTACATTTATCTTACTTGTTTTTTCTTTTTTCATTAAATATTTTTATTTTCAAAACATGTATATAGATAATTTTCAACATTCACCCTTGCAAAATCTTGTGTTGCAAATTTTTTTCTCCCTTCCTTTCCCCTTCCCTCTCTCTCCTCTCCGAGATGGTAAGCAATTCAATATATGTTAAACATGTGCAATTCTTGTATACATATTTCCATAATTATCGTGCTACACAAGAAAAATCAGATCAAAAAGGAAAAAAAGGAGAAAGAAAACAAAATGCAAGTAAACAACAACAAAAAGAATGAAAATACTATGTTGTGATTCACACTCAGTTCCCATAGTCTTCTCTCTGGGAGCAGATGGAAATGGCCTGAAACATCTCATTGTTGAAAAGAGCCATGTGTTGATCTTATTTGTGCAAAAGTTTTTCAATTTATTATTTATTGAAATGTCTATTTTATTTTACATAATCCTCTTTATCCTTTCTTGAGCCAAGAACTCTTTCCCTGTCTATTGCAATGAAAACTTTCCTTTTCTGCCTCTTTAATTTGTTTAATTATAATATGGCTTTAAGTCATATATTCATTTGGGTATAATTGCATTACATAGTGTAAGATGTTGGTTAAACTTAACTTGAAGATTCTGAAAATCACCTGGCAGCATAAGCATTCCAACTCTACTGCAGACAGCACAATTCTGGAGCTGGCCACAGTTTGAATGCCAAATGTATGCTTACCAAAAAGATTATTTTATGGTGAACTCACAGAGGGCAAGTGCTCACCAGGTGTCCAGAAAAGGTGATATAAGGATACTCTCAAGGCTTCTCATAACAACTTTAGAACTGATTGCATGACTTTGGAGATCCTGACACAAGAATTGCTCAGCACGGCATGCCCTAATTGGAGAAGGAGCTGTGTTCTGTGAGCAAAGCAGAATTGAATTAGCTCAGAAGAAAGGAGAGATTCATAAAGTTAGAGAAACCACCTCAAATATTCATAAGGACTATTTATGTCCAATCTGTGACAGAGCATTCCAAACTTGTATTGGTCTGATTGGGCACAGTTGGACACACTCTCCTTGGACTCTAACATAACTGATATCATTTTGCTCTTCCTCCAGAAGAAAGGACAACAACCAAATTTAACTTGAGCTAGACAATTTTCCAGTTTTCCCAGTTTTTGTTTACTAGTGAGTTCTTATCCCAGTGGTTGGGGCTTTAGTTTATTGATTACTAGGCTACTATATTGATCTGCTTTTGGATCTTGTGTTCCTAATCTAAAAAGTCAAATTTTCTATTTTTAAAAGTCTCTAATAAATTTGATGATTACTGCCTTGTAGTATAGTATTAGATCTGGTATTGATTGATAGGTTCTTTTCCTTACCACTGTTTTGCATTTATAGCAATCAAGATCATTTGTCTATAGTTTTCTTTCCATTTTTATTTATTTATTTGTTTGTTTGTTTGCTATTTCCTAGTTTGAGGATCAATATTGTATTTATACCACAGAAGAAATTTGGGAGATCCCTTATCTTTCAATTTTTGTAAATAGTTTATATAAAATAAATTATTTGGCTGATTAAATTCATTTGTAAATTAATCTCTTCAGTTTTTTTTTTAATTTTTCTTTGACATCAGTCTATTCACATTCTCCATTCTTTTGTTCCATTAACTTAAGTATTTTTCAATTTAAAAAAATGTTCATTGAACTCATTTGTCAATTTTGTTTGCTTTTATTGGGTAAAAATTTATCATATCTTTTATTTTTTCATTTACTACTTCTTTTTTTTTAAATTTTTAACATTGCTGATTTTATTTTCTCCTTTAAAAATTAAGTGAGTTAAGTTTATCTATTATGTTAGTTACCCTCTCCCCATATCATTTAATTGCATTTATCATTTCAAAAATTTTTGTTTCAAATTTTGTTAAAATCCTCTTTAATTTTCAGAATTTCAAATTTTTATTTATTTATTCTTTAATTTGTTGCTTTCCTAAGTTGTTTTTTGATCTGTTCTTTCTGTTTCTTACTTTTTTTTAGTCAATTGAGGTTAAGTGACTTGTCCAGGATCACACAACTAGTAAGTGATAATTGTCTAAGATCAAATTTGAACTTATGTTCTCTTGACTCCATGACTAGTGCTCTATCCATTGAACTATCTAAGTTTCCCACTTTCTATTTATTTTTCAATGAAAGCATGTAGAAATATGAATTTTCCCCAAAGACAGACATGGTTACATGTCAAAAGTCTTGGTACATTTTCTCATTTTTGTCATTTTCTTGAATAAAGATATTTGTTTAATTGATTTACTATTACTTTAGGATTAAATTATTTTATTCAAGATTAAATAATATCTTATTTTCCATTTTAAAGAAATTTTTATTGCTTTGTGGTTAGGAAGGATTTATTTAATATTCCAGATTTGGGGAATTATAACCTTTTTAATATCCTAACAAACAGTAAATTTATATGAAGGTGCTATGCACAACTGAGCACATATATTTTCCCTTCTAGTTCCATTCAGTAATTACCATAGATTTTTTCATAACTAACTTTTCTAAGTTCTATTGAGGGACCTATTTTATTTCTTGTTTATTTTGTTAGGCATGTTTAGGTCTAAAAAGGATATACTTTTTATGTTAAACATGGTAGAAATATATGTAAAATCTAAGGTATGCATACATATTTATACAATTATTATGCTACACAAGAAAAATCAAATCAAACCAGTAAAAAAAAAAAAAGAAGCAAAGTAAAATGCAAGCAAACAACAACAAAAAGAGTAAAAATGCTATGTTGTGATCCACACTCAGTTCCCATAGGCCTCTTTCTGGGTGTACATGGCTTTCTTCATCATTGAACAACTGGAACTGGTTTGAATCATCTCATTGTTGAAGAGAGCCACAGGGGAAAAAAAAAGAATCACTCAAAAAAAAAATGAAGAGAGCCACATCCATCAGAATTGATCATTGTATAGTCTTATTGCTGTGTATAATGATCTCTTCGTCCTGCTCATTTCACTTAGCATCACTTCATATAAGTCTCTCTAAGCCTCTCTGTAATCATCCTGCTGGTAATTTCTTACAGAACAATAAGATTTCATAACATTCATATACCACAATTTACTCAGCCATTCTCCAACTGATGAAGATCCACTCAGTTTCCAGTTTCTTGCTATTACAAAAAGGGCTACCACCAACATTTTTGTGCATGCAGGTCTCTTTCTCTCCTTTAAGATCTCTTTTTGATATAATCCCAGTAGTAACCACTGCTGGATCAAAGGGTGTGCACATTTGATAACTTTTTGAGCATAGTTCCAAATTGCTCTCCAGAATGGTTGGATGTATTCACAATCCCACCGACAATGTATTAGGGTCCCAGTTTTCCCACATCCCTTCCAACATTCATCATTATCTTCCTGTCACCTTAGTCAATCTGACAGGTGTGTAGTGGTATGTCAGAGTTGTCTTAATTTGTATTTCTTTGATCAATAGTGATTTAGAGCATCTTGAAAAGGTATACTGCAGTACCCAATTATTATTGTTTTATTGTCTATCAAATCTTTGTAATTTGATTAATTTTTCCTTTTAGTATATGTGTATGTATGTGTATATGTGTAAAGTATTGATATAATTTAATTGTATATGCTTTTATGTATACAGTTTCTATTTATCTCTTTTAGCCACATTCATTTTAACTGTTGCATTGCATGAGATAATTGCTATTCCTGTTTCTTTTTAGTTCACCTAAGGTGAAATAAGGGTACTTCTAGTGAGTTTAAAAGGTGGATTCCTACAGGAGGTCAGCAGCCTCCTAGTTCAAGAGCAGGGGCGAAATTTGAGTGGTAAAAAGTTCAGGAAAAAGCCTAGGGAAAAAAAAGACTTCTGATAATAAATTATGCTCCAGCCACTCATTTTAATTCTGTGTGTGTCTTTATGTTTCAATTATGTTTCTTGTTTTCAATTCTATTCAAATATGATTCTATTTTCTAATATATTCTGCAATGCTTTCTTGTTTTATAAATGAGTTTATCCCATTCATGTTCGTGAATAAGATTGTTAATTGTGTATTTCCCTCTACCATCTCTTACGTTTTTTCTTATTTTGGCTCATATATTCCTCTTTACAGAGTAGAAGAAGGTGACAAAGGAGAAGGAATGTAGTCAACAGCAACAGCTGAATACATCTTTTGTCATTCTACTGTGATTCCTTTCTTCTCCTCATCCAGATCACAGTAATTGAATCTTGTACTTTCTTTCCTTTTAATCTCCTCTTACAATTCACCATCTGAAAATCAAATTTCTTTTGCACCTTGAATATTTCATCTTTAATTCTATCTCTTTCTTAAATGTTTTCTTCTCTTTACTTATTTTCACTCTTTTGCTGTTGAATATAACTTTTTTTTTTTAATTTTATTTTATTTAATAATAACTTTGTATTGACAGAATCCATGCCAGGATAATTTTTACACGACATTATCCCTTGCAATCACTTATGTTTCGTTTTTTCCCCTCCTTCCCTCCTCCCCCCCCCAAGATGGCAAGCAGTCCTATATATGTTAAATATGTTGTAGTATATCCTAGATACAATACATATTTGCAGAACCGAACAGTTCTCCCGCTGCACAGGGAGAATTGGATTCAGAAGGTAAAAATAACTCGGGAAGAAAATCAAAAATGCAAATAGTTCACATTCATTTCCCAGTGTTCCTTCTTTGGGTGTAGCTGTTTCTGTCCATCATTTCTCCAATGAAACTCAGTTAAGTCTCTTTGTCAGAGAAATCCACTTCCATCAGAATACATCCTCATACGATATCGTTGTCGAAGTGTATAATGATCTCCTGGTTCTGCTCATCTCACTTAGCATCAGTCCATGTAGGTCTCTCCAAGCCTCTCTGTATTCATCCTGCTGGTCATTCCTTACAGAGCAATAATATTCCATAACATTCATATACCACAATTTACCCAGCCATTCTCCAATTGATGGGCATCCATTCATTTTCCAGTTTCTAGCCACTACAAACAGGGCTGCTACAAACATTTTGGCACATACAGGTCCCCTTCCCTTTTTTAGTATCTCTTTGGGGTATAAGCCCAATAGAAACACTGCTGGATCAAAGGGTATGCACAGTTTGATAACTTTTTGGGCATAATTCCAGATTGCTCTCCAGAATGGCTGGATTCGTTCACAACTCCACCAACAATGCATCAGTGTCCCCGTTTTCCCGCATCCCCTCCAACATTCATCATTATTTTTTCCTGTCATCTTAGCCAATCTGACAGGTGTGTAGTGATATCTCAGAGTTGTCTTAATTTGCATTTCTCTGATCAATAGTGATTTGGAACACTCTTTCATGTGAGTGGTAATAGTTTCAATTTCTTCATCTGAAAATTGTCTGTTCATATCCTTTGACCATTTATCAATTGGAGAATGGCTTGATTTTTTATAAATTTGAGTCAGTTCTCTATATATTTTGGAAATGAGGCCTTTATCAGAACCTTTAATTGTAAAGATGTTTTCCCAGTTTGTTACTTCCCTACTAATCTTGTTTGCATTCGTTTGTTTGTACAAAGGCTTTTTAATTTGATATAATCAAAATTTTCTATTTTGTGATTGGTAATGGTCTCTAGTTCATCTTTGGTCACAAATTTCTTTCTCCTCCACAAGTCTGAGAGATAAACTATCCTATGTTCCTCTAATTTATTTATAATCTCGTTCTTTATGCCTAGGTCATGGACCCATTTTGATCTTATCTTGGTATGTGGTGTTAAGTGTGGGTCCTTGCCTAATTTCTGCCATACTAATTTCCAGTTATCCCAGCAGTTTTTATCAAATAATGAAATCTTATCCCAAAATTTAGAATCTTTGGGTTTGTCAAACACTAGATTGCTATAGTTGACTATTCTGTCTTGTGAACCTAACCTTTTCCACTGATCAACTAATCTATTTCTAAGCCAATACCAAATGGTTTTGGTGACTGCTGCTTTATAATATAATTTTAGATCAGGTACAGCTAGACCACCTTCATTTGATTTTTTTTTCATTAATTCCCTTGAGATTCTCGACTTTTTATTGTTCCATATGAATTTTGTTGTTATTTTTTCTAAATCATTAAAATATTTTCTTGGAAGTCTGATTGGTATAGCACTAAATAAATAGATTAGTTTAGGGAGTATTGTCATCTTTATTATATTTGCTCGCCTATCCAAGAGCACTTAATATTTTTCCAATTATTTAAGTCTTACTTTATTTGTGTGAAAACTTTTTTGTAATTTTGCTCATATAATTCCTGACTTTCCTTTGGTAGGTAGATTCCCAAATATTTTATGCTATCAACAGTTATTTTGAATGGAATTTCTCTTTGTATCTCTTGCTCTTGGATTTTGTTGGTGGTGTATAAGAATACTGAGGATTTATGGGGATTTATTTTGTATCCTGCTACTTTGCTAAAATTATGAATTATTTCTAATAGCTTTTTAGTAGAATCTCTGGGGTTTTCTAGGTATATCATCATATCATCTGCAAAGAGTGATAGTTTGGTTTCCTCATTGCCTACTCTAATTCCTTTAATCTCTTTCTCGACTCTTATTGCAGAGGCCAGTGTTTCTAATACAATATTGAATAATAATGGTGATAGTGGGCAACCTTGCTTCACTCCAGATCTTACCGGGAAAGGTTCCAGTTTTTCCCCATTGCATATGATGCTTACTGAAGGTTTAAAATATATGCTCCTAACTATTTTAAGGAAAAGTCCTTTTATTCCTATGCTCTCAAGTGTTTTTATTAGGAATGGCTGTTGGATTTTATCAAATGCTTTTTCTGCATCTATTGAGATGATCATATGGTTTTTGTTTGGTTGGTTGTTGATATAGTCAATTATGTTAATAGTTTTCTTAATATTGAACCAGCTCTGCATTCCTGGTATAAATCCTACTTGGTCATAGTGTATTATCCTGGGGATGATTTTCTGTAATCTTTTTGCCAATATTTTATTTAAGATTTTAGCATCAATTGAATATAACTTTTATTTATAATTATCTTTCAATTTCTTTGTGTATATTTTCAATCCTTCTTTGTCTTCAAATAGGAGTGAAATTCATGTAATCATTGCTCCCTACACTCATTACTTCATATTTGTATATTATTCTCCATAAGTGTGTTAATTATGAGAAATAATAAGTTCCACCTCTTTTCTCATTTCTTTGCTACTCTCTCTTGTTTCCTTTCTTAAGTCTTTATTATTTTCTTACTAGTAAAAAGATGTTAATTTCTCTTCTTATATAATTTCTTCTATGCTCTTTTAAGACATTAAGATTCTTTGGAATATTTGTCTCTTCTTTCTCTATTAGAATGTAAGCATTTCCAGACAAGATTAGAAGGGAAACAATAAACTGGGAAAACATTTTTACAATCAAAGGTTCTGATAAAGGCCTCATTTCCAAAATATATAGAGAATTAAAAAATATATATATATATAGAGAATTGACTCTAATTTATAAGAAATCAAACCATTCTCCAATTGATAAATGGTCAAAGGATATGAACAGACAATTCTCAGACGAAGAAATTAAAACTATTTATAGACATATGAAAATATGCTCCAAATCATTATTAATCAGAGAAATGCAAATTAAGACAACTCTGAGATACCACTACACACCTGTCAGATTGGCTAGAGTGACAGGGAAAGATAATGCGGAATGTTGGAGGGGATGTAGGACAACAGGGACACTGATACATTTTTGGTGGAATTGTGAACACATCCAGCCATTCTGGAGAGCAATTTGGAACTATGCTCAAAAAGTTATCAAACTGTGCATACCCTTTGATCCAGCAGTGTCTCTACTAGGCTTATACCCCAAAGAGATACTAAAGAAGGGAAAGGGACCTGTATGTGCAAGAATGTTTGTGGCAGCCCTGTTTGTAGTGGCTAGAAGCTGGAAAATGAATGGATGCCCATCAATTGGAGAATGGTTGAGTAAATTGTGGTATATGAATGTCATGGAATATTATTGTTCTGTAAGAAATGACCAGCAGGATGAATACAGAGAGGACTGGTGAGACTTACATGAACTGATGCTAAATGAAATGAGCAGAACCAGGAGATCATTATATACCTCAACAATGATACTGTTTGAGGATGTGTTCTGATGGAAGTGGATCTTTTCGATAAAGAGAGCTAATTCAGTTTCAATTGATCAAGGATGGACAGAAGCAGCTACACCCAGAGAAAGAACACTGGGAAATGAATATAAACTGCTTGCATTTCTGTTTTTCTTCTCGGGTTTTTATACCTTCTGAATCCAATTCTCCCTGTGCAACAAGAAAACTGTTCGGTTCTGCACACATATATTGTATCTAGGATATACTGTAACCTATTCAACATGTAAAGGATTGCTTGCCATCTGGGGGAGGGGGTGGAGGAAGGGAGGGGAAAAATCAGAACAGAAGTGAATGCAAGGGATAATGTTGTAAAAAATTACCCTGGCATGAGTTCTATCAATAAAAAGTTATTTAAAAAAAAGAATGTAAGCATTTCATCATATATTAGCCCCTTCCAATTTTTCAAACTTTACTTTTCTTTAAAACTTTATTTATTTTTCTATAACTCTTTTGATTCCAGTGTTTGCACTTTAGAATTCCTATTCACTTTTGTTCTTCAGTTATGTTTAAAATCTTCTGTTCTTTTAAAGATTTATTTTTTCTTACATTTTTAGAACTAGTCATGCACAATAAATTTCTCTTGATTGTTAGTTAGCCTTTATATTTGCCCTTTGGAATATGTTCTTGAATTTTCTCTCTTTTAAAGTAGGAATTGCCGAATCTTATGTCATTTTGACTATGATTCCTGGGTACTCAAATTTATTCTCTTTAGCTACTTATAATATTATGTAAGAGAGTTAATAATTGTTAAATAATCTCTCTTCAACCTTTTCCCATATGATTTTTTAATACAGTCATGTTGTTCTATTTGGGATATTCTAGTTTTTAGGGAATTCAGAACTTGGGCAAGGTTTTCTACCTTCTGTTCTAAGCTACATATTTCCTTCCATATTTTCCCCCTCCTGAGTTCTTTTTCCTTTTGTTCTCTTATTTCATTTCTTTTAGGAATTTTTATAATTCTTGTTAGTAAGATTTTTTCCCCTATGAAATTTTCTTATAATTGTAGGTTTAAATCTTACTTAGTTATTTTTCATGGTGCTTAATGTCTTCTTTTTACTCATATATCCATCCTAAATTCCTGATTTGGGATCTTCTACTCCTCCTATACTTTTGAATTGTGTAGTTGGGCCATCTTGGTCTTGATTCTGATTTTTTATATGATTGCTATAATCTTCTATTTCCCTTTGTGTACTGACACTTGGCACACTGGCAGGCTCTAGAATCCCTAATCAGAGTTCTATAATCTTCTAGGTTTCTTGGCATCAGATTTTATGTCTTTGCTTTCCTTATTTGTTTATCTGCACTTGTACTGGCTTACCTGGAAGAACCCTGTTTCTACCACTTATGGCTTATGACTGACTTGTATAATCCTAGGCTGGATAAAGTTTCCTGACATTTTTCCTTTGGATTTCCTGATCATTATTCAATCTGGTGTATTAAAGATAAATGTATATATGGAAATATATAAGGAAGAATTGTGGTCCTCTGTCATGTTTCACATTTTTATACCAACTGGAAATTCTTCCTAAAACTTTTTCTTTTAATTTTGAAAGCAATGTTTGCTAGTGGAATGTTACTTATTTTATTAATTTTAATTTTTTAAAGTTATTTTAATAAGATTAGAACATCATGCATACATTTCCCCAAAATCTATTGTATGTGAGAACATTGGAGCCAAAAGAATTGAAGAAATCCCACCAAAAATGTCTCTAGACACTTGGGCAAAATGAGTCCTGATACTAGAGTATGTAGTATGTTTTGCTTTCTCCTTTCACTTTTAAACACTATTTTTTAGCGCAAAGTCCATGAACTGAAGTCAAATTTTCAGACAGCTAAGGCATAAAATTGCTTTGGAATGAATTATGCAGAAAATCAAAGGAAAATTTTCACTTTACTGACAATTAGATTTTTCCTTCCACCCTTCAGTTGGATTGAAAAATCTTTGTTCAATTCTGCTATTAAGAGATATGTTTTGGTTTTACTTACTTTGTGGTTCTTAAAAATGTATAAACAGATTCATTAGCAGAAAAGATTAATTATGAGGTACTTGAGCAAAATGAATGTTAATTACATTGAAAGGTGAACATGACTGCCTCCTTAGCAGACTGAGGAAAACAAAAGTAATAGAAATGAGAACGTGTAATACTTCCATCTCTAATATACATGTAAAGGGATAAAAAATATTATGTACTGTTTTTTTGAGACGCTTATTATAGGAAATAATATAGCAGCCTTTCTGACATTTTTTTAAAAAGCAGTCCTTTTTGGGGGATAAAGATAGATTACTTTAAGGTGTGTCCTTAAGATACCTGGAGAATTCATTGCAAATTAGTCTAGAGATGTTAAGGTTTTCAAGTCTTCTCAAAGAAGAGAAATATCCCAGAGCGAGGAGGGAAAACATAATCTTTTTTCCTATCCCTTTTAGTGATGAAGAGAGAAGCTCAAAAACATATTTGGAAGTTTCTATCCTGGGGGGAAATTTAATCAATAAGTCTTATTGGGGAGAAACAAATACACTCTAAGAAGTTAAATAGTGGGGCTACTTGGGGCATTTCAATAAATGCTTGTTACCAACTGAAGACATTTTCTAAATGAAATATCTTTTAAAAAAATAAATTGCTAAGGGTTATATTTGATAAAATTGAATGTAGACTAATAGTTTCATGTATATTGCATATATATATGTTTATTGTAAGCTATATGTAATCCATTACTAGATCATATGAGGAAGAATTGTGTTCCTCTGTCATGTTTCACACTTTTATAGCAACTAGAAGTCCTTCCTGATATTTTTCTTTTAATTTTGAAAGCTGTATTTGCTGTGTTTGTATATAAAAAAATCTCTGTACTCATATACTAAGCTAAATTGTGTTCTGAATAAAGTACTGGGCCTGGAGTGAGGAAGGCCTGAATTCAAATCTGGCCTCAGACATTTACTACCTATGTGACTTTGGGCAAGCCATTAAAACTCTGTTTACCTTAATCCACTGGAGACAGAAATGGCAAACCATATCACTATTTTTGCTAAGAAATGCCCATAGACAATATGGGCCATGGGTTATGAAGAATTTGATGTGAATGAATGACTGGACAACAACAACAACAATAAAGATCATATGTTAGTATCAAAATATATTGCTATTGAGATTGTTACTCAACATCAAAAAAATGGGTAGATGATAGAAATATGTATATGTCTTATATCCCCTCATTGAATTGTTAAGGCAGGGCTCATGCTTTATTTATCTTTGTATCTCTCCTGATGGCTAGCACAGTGCTCTGGACATTAAAAACCTGTGATTTCATTGATATAGAAATACTTGTCACCCATGCAGGTTGTAATTATCTATAATTTATCAATTAGCTAATCAACTAGTAGCCATTTATGAAGTTCCTAATTTGTGATAGATGCTATGTTGGATGCTGGGAATATAAAGATCAGTGGTAACTTTGGAGAGAGCAGTTACAGTGAAATGATAAAGTAACAGATCAGATTGCATAAGGTTGAAGAATGAATGAAAAGGAAGTGGAGGCAATAAGTATATATAGCTTTAGGTAGGACTTTGGCTAAAAGAGAAGATATAGAAGATAATATCTTGAGAGGATGGTAGGGTCTATTAAAGTGTTTTTTTAATGTAAGATGTGAATAGGTTTGAAATCAGTTCGAAAGGAACCAATATATAGAGAGAAATTGAAAATTCATAAAAAGAGGGGATGATAATGTAGACAATCTTCCAGAAAAGACGGGAGGGAGTGGGATCTAGGGCCCACATAAAGTGGTTGACTCCTTGGCAAGGAGAAAGGATGTGTTTTCATCAGACTCTGGGATAAAGGGGGAAATAGTGGGCATGATTCTGAGGGGATATGAAATGAGGAAAGAGAGAGAAAAAAAGGGAACTCATGGATAATGGCTGTGATTTGTTCTATTAAAATATGAGATGAAGCCCTCAGGAAGGACACTATATAAAGCTTTAAGAGAAGAGAAAAAGTTTGGAATAATTTCTGTGGGGGAATGAGAAAGGGAATTAATTAGCTATAATAAAAGGATTGCTTGCATACAGTGAGGGACTAGTTGAAGGTAGATAAGATGTTGTGTCCTTAGTCAACATGATTTTGTGACTTCTTTCTACCTCATTCTATCCCAACGCATATGAATAGAAGCAATGTAGATAAAAGTAATCCAGGGTTAGATTTTGGGCAAAGTGATCAGAAATTTGAAAATAGAGAAGAATATGAAGTGAAAGTGGTTAACAAAAGGAATGAGATTGGTTAAGGGAAGAAAAAGTACGGTGAGAGCAAGGACTATGGGCTGAATAATTAAGCATAGAGGAAATGAAGATTGTCTTAGAGGCAAAAAAATAAGTTCAGAAGAGGTGAGGTATAAATAGATAGATAGATAAATAGATAAAACATTTGACAAATATTTACTATTTGTCAGGCACTGTGCTAGACAGTGGGAGTATAAATATAAGGAAAAGAAAGTCAATCAACTTATATTCTGCTGGGGAAAACAGAGAAAAGCAAACAGGAAAGGGAGGAAGGGAAAAATATTTGCATAGAGACGAAGGTGAAAAATACAGAGAGTCAGGGGCAGATTTAGAAGAAAAGTGAGTTTGGATGGCCTGAGCACTTCCTGAAATGGTGGTAACAGAAAGGAAGTCAATCAACTCTAGAAGGGAGCCAAAAGGTGAAAATGAAAAGGCTGCTGTTGTAAAGGTGGAAAAAGGCTATAGAGTCAGAAGTGGAGCTGGGAGAACATACGAATGGGATAGGAGAAGATAGAGGAATGTCAGAGTTTTTTTTTTTTTTTTAATTAAAAAAAGTGGATCTCTTAATTTTTTATTTTTTTTAAATAATAGCTTTTTAATTTCAAAATATATGCAAGGATAGTTTTAAACAATTACAAAATCTTGTGTTCCAGATTTTTCTCCCTCTCTTTCCCCAAACCCCTCCCCTTGAGAGCCAAGTAATCCAATACACAAAAAAATGTGCAATTCTTCTATACATGTTTTCACATTGATCATGTTGCACAAGAAAAATCAGATCAAAAAAGGGAAAATTGAGAAAGAATACGAAAAGCAAGCAAGTAACAACAAAAAGGTGAAAATACTATGTTGTGATCTACATTCAGTCTCCATAGTTCTCCTTGTGGATGCAGATGGCTCTCCATCACAAGTCTATTGGAATTGGCCTGAATCATCTCACTGTTAAAAAGAGCTATATCTATCAGAATTGATTATCATATTATCTTGTTGTTGTTGTATACAATGTTCTCTTGATCCTACTCACTTTACTCAGCCTCAGTTCATGTAGGTCTCTTCAGGCCTTTCTGAAATCATTCTGTTGATTGTTTCTTGTAAAATAATAATATTCCATAACATTCATATGCCATAACTTATTCAGCCATTCCCCAACTGATGGAGGTATCCACTCAGTCTCCAGTTCCTTGCCACCATAAGAAAGGCGGCTACAAACATTTTTGCACATGTGAGTCCCTTTTATTTTTTTATGATCAAAGAAATAGATCTTTTGTGAGCAATAGTGACATTTAGAGTGTGACCAACTCATGTATGGCTGAAAGTGAAGTGAAACAGAAGGTCATGGGAACTATAAGATTATGGTATTTAAGATTCTAAGAATAGGAATTAGGGAGGAGATAAAGAAAGTGAGCAAAGCACTAATCTCCTTGATAAAGGAAGAAAAATAACTTGGGGCATGATAGAAAACAACTGCTATGTTTTGTGTAGAATAAATATTTTTAATAGAATAAACTTCAAAGGAGGAGAAATTACTGAATATGTTTGGACATGGCAGTAAAGAGGAAGGAGTATTCTGACTCTTTTTCCAGGTGTTTAAAAGTCTTATCTAAAAGTTTTAGGGGATATTTTGAGGCTCAAAGAGGTTAAGTTGCCTGTCCTTAATTATATAGCCAGTAAATGTCTGAGGCTGGACTTGAATTCAGATTTCCCTGACTTCAGGTTTGTCATATCATGCTGCTCCTCACCCTACAAATATGCAAATATGCATTCAATGTTTGTTGAATGAGATAACTGAGAGAAATCAAAGGTATTGCTTTTGAATCTAATATGATAAATTAATGGGCCTATCCATATACAGTTAGATTGCTCCTTAGGAATCAGATCCAAGTTTTGACTATTTTTTTCTGAATAATCTCTATGATATTATTCTAATTGGTCAAATTATCAGAATGGAAATTTTTTTTAAACACGTGCAAATGTTTTAACACTGTCTATCTCAAGGTATATGATTCTGCTACCAATATGACCAATTAATGATAGCTAACATTTGTATAGTGCTTTAAAGTTTATAAATTTTTTTTACAACTCCATGGGGTATCAGAAGCACTGCACCATTTTACAGAAAAGGAAACTGAGGCTCAGGGAAACTGAGTGACTTGGCTACTGTCACATTTACTAAGAGTCAATAGTAATTTCTGGACTCAGGTCTCTTCTGACTTCAGCTCTAGAATTCATTCTATATCACCTAGTTCTGTTACCAACAGGCTAATCATGTGGTAAGAAACTCTTTGGTCATGGAAACTCTTGAAACAAAGCATGTGGAAGAAAGGCACAATATGTGAAGGTATGAGGTGATTACATAATGATTTGCATCATTAGAGATAATGCCCATATCAATGATACCATAGCCACATTATATTGGAGTAATTCTGTGTCTAGTTACATGAGAAAAATAGAATGAATAATGGCTAATCTGGTCATTTGGATTGTATGGCACCATAAAAAAGAAATAAGGATTTGAAGTCAGAGTATCTTTTGAATCCCAGTTCTATGACTTGTGACCCTAAACAAATCACTGTAACTTTCTGAGCCTGATTTTTCTTATTTGTAAAAAAAAAAAAAAAAGAGTTAGACTAAATAGAAACCGAGGTCAATAGAAGTTATATGAATTGCCCATCATACAAATAATAAATGGCAAGGCTGGGATTTTGAAATCAGTCTCCCTCACTCTAAATCAGGGGGTTTATCCCACTGCACTAGAAGCAGCTCTTAGTTTCTCATTGGCTGAAACAAAAATAAACATGGAATTCTAGACTATTGTTTTTACACTTTAAAATATCACCTACAACTTACATTTGATTGGTGTAACAGCAATTTCCCTTTACCCACCCCTCCCAACCTTTCTTTATATATCCCCTCCAGGGCAATTTTCAGCAATAACAACCATTGACATTTACATAATACTTTTCTTATATTGATTCATGTGATCCTTATGACAACCTTTTGAGGTTGGAATTGAAAAAGAAAAGCAAGGTACAACACTGACTATGTAGATCAACTTCCATATAGCTAAGCTAGATATCACAGAGAGAAACTATAAGGTATGGAAAATAGTAATGGAGACACTGAGAAATTGAAAGAACGCAAAATCTGAGGAACAAGATAGGATTAAAATACATGTAGTATAACTGGGGTCTGGGCTCATTCTCCCATCTTACACTCTGATTAGCAGGTCATGTGCTGAGAGTTTAGCTAGCTTTATCTTCCCCTCAGTATTTTAGGGTTTTGGAGTCCCTTCTTTAGTGCTATAGCTCACAAACCTATAGCAGTGTATTCTACACATTATCAATCATCAATTAACAACTTCTCCAACATCAGTTTTGTTAGAGTTCAAATGTTGGAGTTCTTGTTCTTCTCAAAGCACAGGGCTTAGAGGCTTAGAGCCCTCCCGATGTCTCCAAATCCAAAGGTTCTGTCCTTCAGCCTCTGCCTCTGCTTTCTTCTGCCTCCAACCAACACAGAGATGGAATGTCTGTCTCTCTTGTCTCCTTCTGGGGAGCCTAGCCACCAACTTGCCGCGGAGAGAGGGCTTCTGGCGTAGCTCCACTGAAATCCGTCAAAGTGTTCTCTGCACCAGAGTCGCTCCTCTCGAGTCCAGCGCGATCAGCCAGCCAAGAGGAAAAAATGTATTCTGCCATAGATCCCTCATTGCTGGCTTTTTATCTGCCTCTTCTGAGAGAATGGGATTATGGGTTTTCTCCCATAGTGCTCTCTGGCCCAATGACTTTAAGGGAGGTGTGAACTCCCTTGAAGTTAGAAAGTGTACTTTGTGAAGCTAGCATACTTGTAGAGTCCAATGAGTAAAGGTGGGAACACAAGCCTTGTATTGATTAGTTCTACTTAGTACCTTGTTTCAGGTTCTGGCCAAAATCTTCTTGTAAGATTAGATCAACTCTAATTAGTTAGCAGTTAGTAAGGATTCCAACAAGTTTGACTAATAGTTTTGTGATGACATTGATAATCAACTGATATCTCTCCAATATCAATTACCTTGCCAACTTTGATTAGCTTCTACAAAAGGATATTTACTAAAATGATATAATAAAGTATTAGGGGAGAGAGAAAGACAGACAGACAGAGAAAGAGAAGAGAAAAGAAGAGAAGAGAAGAGAAGAGAAGAGAGAGAGAGAGAGAGAGAAGAGAGAGAGAGAGAGAGAGAGAGAGAGAGAGAGAGAGAGAGAGAGAGAGAAAGTTAGTTTTAATTTTTATGTTTACATCTGTTGCAGGCACCCACAATTCTGGATCAATTAAAAGACCTTGCAGTCTTTGTCACCTTGTACTGAGAAGATAGGAAAAATGCAAAGAATAATGCACATTTTTAGAGTCAGGAGCAACACCCCTCCAATATGAGTCATCCCCTATCTATTTCTCTTCTATTTCCAGCAGTAATCTCACCTTGCTTCTATATAGGTTGACATTAACAGAGCATAGTGTGTATACTTCTAAAGACTGCAATCTCATTAACTTGTCTCACTATTATACACAAATTATCATAAGTAGGAGCAAGAAGAAAAAGAACTAGACACTCTAATACAAGTAAGGCACATTCAACATTGGAATCTGGGCTCTGGAAAAATATACTTTTGTTGTTATTATTGTCGTTGAAGTAGTGCTTCTTAAACTTTTTCCACTCGGGACCCCTTTTTGCCTGAGAAATTTTTACATGACACCAGGTATATAGATATATAAAATAGATATACAAATCAAACATTTAGTCATAATATATCATAATTTTGCAATTCCCACATGGGATCATGACCCACAGTTTAAATAATTTTTGTTTTAAAGTCCAAGATAGATAAATGGGGAGAGGAGAGGAGAGGAGAGGAGAGAAGAAGAGTAACATTATATATGAAGGTGTATTCCTCTGAAAAAATTCAGGAACCTAGGGGCAGCTAGATGGCAGAGTGGATAGCATACCAGCCCTCAAGTCAGGAGGACCTGAGTTTAAATCTGGCTTTAGATACTTAACACTTCCTAGCTGTGTGATCCTAGGAAGTCACTTAACCCCAATTGCCTTGGATTTATCATGACAATGAAAAGAAAAGAAAAAAGAAAGAAAATTCAGGAACCAGAATGAGGAAGAATGATGGACAATATTGAGATGATCAGAAATAATATTGTTATTGGACTATACTATAGACCATCAGGTCAAGAAGAGGCAATAAAGGAAGAGTCTAAGAAACAGATGATAAACTTGGCACAAAGATTTTCTATGGGAGTGAGAGACATTTCAGTTTTCCTGATATTGGCTGAAGTACAGCTAATGATTTATTGACATTTTAGTGATAATTTTAAAAATTTCTTTTAGATAATTTAAATCCTTCTAAATCCCAAAGAAGGAATTTTGAATATATAATTCTCACTGAAAAGGAGGAGATGCTTACTGAGGTAGAAATGATGGGAACCCTGCAAGAAAGTGACTACTCAACCTTAGAATTTGTGAAAGAGAATAAACATAACCAAGAATAGTCTGGTATGCTCTATAGATTTTGAGAACAATTTTCAAAAGGTTCAGAGATGAGAAAGATACAAACTCATGATATAATATTCTACAAAGGAAGTTAACACAAGAAAGATGGGAAGATCTCAAGAATGAAATACTGAAGACCCAAAAGGGAATTATTCTGCTATGAATTTAAAAGAATAGTTGTTTTAATAGGAAAATGAGGGCACATAGAGAATTGTCAACAATTTCAATTTAGAAGAGCTATATACCTTAGATGGGAACACAGGTAAGTAATGGAAAACAAATACCAAAGTGTGATATGATCTCTTAAGAACAGTGACAGAAGTTTCAGAATGAGATTTGAGAAAACTCAATCAAGAGAAAAAAATTTTGGAAAATAATATTCAGGAAGTTGATAATGGAAAATAGAGAAAAAAGGAACTGTTTAACTCTTACTTCTTCAGTTTTCTTTTCCAAGAAAAATAAACTTTGGATAGGTGAAACCATAACAAAAATAATGAGAAATTTTAATAAGAGAAATTGTAAGAGAAATTCTAGTTATCCTTGATGAGTTTAAATAATATGGTCCAGTTACATAATGTCCTAAGCTATTGAACACACTAGCCACTTTCAGTAATCTTTGAAAGATTGTGAAGAATAATAGATGTATAAAAGTTTAGAGAAGGAAGATGCCCCTTTAAAAAAAAAAAGAAAAGAGATTGGAATCTGCAAACTATAAGCCAATGAGCTTGACTTAAAGTCATGAAAAAAATAGACTTTTTTCATAAAAGCACACAGCTAAGAAAGTAAGAGGTGATACCAAAGAACTAGTGTGCATTCATCAACAGCAGTTCAACAGACCTGCTGCTTCATTTTCTCTACTGACATATTGCAGATAAAGTTTAACTAGATTTTAGCAAACCATTTTTACAAAGTTTCATGCTTATCCTTGTGAAAAAGCTAGCCAGATGTGGGAGAGATTAAAGAACAGTCAGATAGATTTAGAACTATGTCATTTGGTGCCAAATCAAAAGAAAATCTCTTGGGGAGTATCCTGGATTTGATGATTGATCATGTGCTATTTAACATTTTTATGGATGACTATTTAGAGTCAGTATGGTGTTGTATATAGATAGTTAGACTTGGAACCAGGAATAGTGCTATATGATTCTGGGCAAATCACTTAGCCTCTCCATTCTTTAGGGACCTTTATCAGGCTAAAAGTTTCAGAGAAAGTACAGATATGAACTGGTGAAAGAAATTTCATTATTGGGTTATTCTCTATCAATGAAATTACTGGCCCAGTCTCTATCCCTATTAATGACTTGGATAAATGTATGGAGTAGTAAGAGCAATATTGTTACATTTCATTCCATGCATATTTGACTTTTTCCTTAAAAAATATTGAAACTGTTCTTAAATCTTAGTTCAGAGGCCTAACTATTCAGGTTATTGACATTGCTTCTTGATTGCCTTGGTATAAATCAGCCATGAGGAGCACAAGGGATATCCTAGTGCTTGACTGGTGAAACACATTGGGAAACTTGGGCAAGAGGTTTCTTTTAGCTGAAAATTTAACTTTCAGCTATTGTGAGCTGGTTTGAGATGGACCCAGAAAATCCTTCTCAATAGGGGATTATTTTGTTTTCCTTGTCTGACTTCAAATGTTTTTATTTCTTTAAACTTTGTGCATTATGTGCTTATAAGGAAAGTTGATGACAACATCCTGAATGGTCTGAGTCTTTTAGGTCATGTGAACACAGACTTTCCAGTTGAAATTTCAAAATCTGAAAAATAGATGGAAAAATTTTGAAGATATTATCTATTACTCCCCTTCACCTATCTTAGGTTTCAGTCAAACTGTGCTACTTACTTATCTTTGAACAGCCTTTATGGATGACCATCTCCACATTATTTTTGTTTATAATTTTCCTTCAACCTAGATTGTCCTTCCCATGAAATTCCCCTTCTCTGATTCCTACATACCTTGAATAATCAGATATCTTATTCATGATGAATTCTCTGCCTCCTCTCACCAACAGTTTCCTTTTTAATTAATGTTCACAATCTATTTTGCATTATAGTTGGTATGTACATATTATTTCCCCTCCTTCTAGTTCCATGGGAGAAAGAATTATAATTTATTCTTCTCTGAATAAGAAGTCAAGCATGCTACTTTACATACAGAAAACATTCAATAAAAGTTCACCTTCTAACTGTTATAGATTCTGTATTTTATATCCATAAAATGAACATCTAAGAAATTACTGAAAGGAAATGTGATGTGCTAGAGTGATGAACTCAGGGTCTGAAGAGACACAGGATCAAATACTACTTCTAACATTTGTTCATGATATGACTCTGGGAAAATCATTTAACCTTTCTGAGATTGTTTTTTCATCTTAAACTAAGATAGTAATACTTGTGGTTCTTATGTCAAAGTCCAGCAGAATGTGAGCTCTTTGAAAGCAAAAACTTTTTTCATTTCATCTTTGTATCTTTTTTATCTAGAGTATCTCTTTGAGCCTCAAAGAGAGGAATAAATGCATGCTAGTTGGGTTGGAGGGGAAGGGTCCTTTCTTAGCTTCAATTCTCCATAGTTTTTATTTGAGTTACACCCAGTCATTTCTCCTGTATCTCTAGGTAACTCCCAGCAAGTGGTGCCCATCATTGCTTCTCCTAGAGCTCTACAGAGCTAAGTTGGATCCGTTTTAACTCCACATTCTGTCTCAAGTTAATATAGTGATTCCTTTGCCTCTGAGACTATGCAGGGTTTAGCAGATGGTGTGGCTAACCTTGAATGTCCCTGGGTTAATTCAGTATAAATTCAGACTGTGTTTCCATTTCCCTAAACCACATCAACACTTTCCAAAGGTCTAGAAGCTTGACAAGCCAAATCCCAGCCCCCAACCAAAGTGTCCTAATAACACTTGAGACATCTCAAATTCCTTGGTTCCAGTTCCAGTTCCCAGAAAACTGTCCTCCTGAAAATGCTAGATCTCCGAGCTCTGTATCCAAAATGCTATAATTTTTATTTGAAGAATATTTTATAATGGCACAAAGCTGATGGGGGGAAAATAAAGCTAGATAAGTGATGCATGTGGCAAGCATGCATCTTATAACTATCTGAGCAAGAATCTCTATGTAACACTCTTACTCTATGCCACATAATTCAGACTATAATTATTAGATTTGTTATTTTAAACTGGAAACAAACTTTAAATATGGTCCAGTCCAATCCCTTACAGAAGAAGAGCCTGAAACTGAAATCCAGAGAAGAATCTTGCCTTAGATCAAAAAATCATAGGAATCACAGAATATTAAAGTTGGAAAAGACCTTCAATAAATTCAGTATAATTCAACAAACATTTATTTAATATCTAATGTGCTGAGTTTTAGGGTAAAAGTAGATAGGTTATAGAACCTTTTGAAAGACTAAAATGCATACTGTCTGCTAGAAATAGAAACAAAACTAGGGCTAAGTAATCTGGGCTTTGTCTCAGTATATTAAGTTTAGAGGGTACTGTTAGCATTTGAAAAAACTACTTAGCCAAAATAATTAATTAAAATAGAATGCTACCAAGTGAAAGATTGGAGTAAGGATGTTTTTATTCAAACCCAGAACAATAGTATAAAAACTATCCCAATGTCATTTTTTCTAATGGGATGGTACGCTAACAAATGAATGCACATTTCATGCCAAATGCTCACACGTAACAGGTATACTTCATGTGTCTTGCATACCTAATCATAACCACAAATTCACAAATTACAAAGTTATATGTGGAAGTACTCTAAAAACTATTCTAAAATTGCTTTATTAGTTCAGAAGAACAGATGTTTTCTGACCAAGGGGAATAAAAATTTAGAGATCTAAATGAGAAGGGAAAGAGAACTAGAATCTTCTTGTTGGCTTTGGTTTTGTACCTAGAGCCCCATTGCATTTACCCATAGTTGCTCATTGATAAATGCTTTTGGGATTTGATTAGCTTGGACTGTATTGCTAATGCTGATAGGTTTGAGCCTCCTTAATGGGCCTGTAAAATATAGAGCTCTTTGGGACTCCACAGGGGAGAACATATCACTTTAGAGGTAATAGTCAAATGTCTACCTTACTTTCCATTTAAAAGACGATGGAAGAAAGGTTTAGAGTTTCCAGCACATATTTTACTATGTGTCAGACACTTTGCTAATTCCTAAGGATACAAAAAGAAGCAAAAAATAGTCCTTGCCCTCTAAGAACTCACAATCTAACAAGCATGTTTACAAATTAGTTATATACAAGATAAATAGGAAAAATTCAAAGATGGAAGGCATTAGAGTTAAGAAGTAGGAATAAAGGCTTAAAAGAAACCAGGGAAGTAAGAAGCAGTAAGCATAAGGAGGGAGAACATTCCAAGGATGGGGAAAAGTTAGAGAAAATGCCTTGAGCCAACTGATGGAGTATTTTGCTTGAATGACAGCAAGAAAGCCAATGTTACTAGACAGAAAAAGATGTGTTAGGAAATGAGTTATAAGACTACAAAGATACATGGTAGATGTTTAATTGATATCTACAGAGTGAAAGGCTTTATCTCTTATCCCATTTTGTTATATGCCGTATATTCCAATATCATACCAGAAAATATTTTTTTTAAAGCAAATAATATGTAACCCTAGAATATGCTTCCCTGGAATATCCCTAGAATAATGGCAAGGTATAGCTTTAAAGTAGTTTCTTTTTTTTAAATACAAAATAAATGTAAAACTAAAGAAACAAAACTGGTAGAAAAAAATAGCATCATAAATTTAGAACTGGAAGGACTACTCGAGGCCATCTTGCCCAGAAGGGTTCTTCACTTTATAGGTGAAGAAATCAAGGTTTACAATGGTTAAGAGACTTGCCCAAATTTTAAAGTTAGTAAATAACAGAGTCAAGATTGATCAGCAAGCTCATTAAGTGCCTAAAATATTGCAGGCACTGGGTTAAGTTCTGAAGATGTAATTCGAAGAATGAAGAAACCCTTTCTCAAAAGCTCATGTCCTTATGGGGGAAACAATAGGAACATATGAAAATACATGGAATAAATAGGAAAATAATTATACATAAATAAAAGTCAAGATGGAATGCAGTAGTAATTGTAGGAATCAAGAAAGGTCTTGTAAGAGAATGATGCTTGAGCTGCATCTTAAAGGGGAAAAAAAAAAGGATTCTATGCGGTAGAGTCAAGAGGTGGTGAAGGAATGCATTTTGAGTTTGGGAGATGACCAGTGCCATCAAAGACATGAAAATAAGAGATAGGATGTGAAGAACAGAGATAAGACTGGTTTGGCCACATTATAGAATGTAAGAAGGGGAATATTGTCCAATGCGACTAGGAACATAAAAATAAAAGGATATTTACAATCCTTAAAAGCTACATAGATGACTTTATATTTTACACCAGAGGCAGTCAGGAGCCACTGGAATTTACTGAGTAAAAGACTGACATTCAGATCTGGGTTTAAGGGAAATCATTTTGGCAGCAGTGTATAGGATAGATTAATGTGAAGGCATTTAGAAGCAGGGAAACCAACAAGGAGACTTTTACAATAATCTAGGGGAGAGGTAATAAAGGCCTAAAAGTAACTGCATGGATTGGATGCAAGGGATGTTATAAAAGTAATAATGGCAAGATTTGGCAACTGTTTAGATATAAAAAGTGAAGGAAAATAAGAGTCAAGGATAATTCTGAGGTTTCAAACTTTGAAGACTGGAAGGAGAGTGGTGCCTTTGACAGAAATAGTAATATTTAGAAGCGGGGAGAGTTTACAGGGAAAGATAATGAGTTTAATTTTGGACCTTTGAATTTGAAATGTCTCCAGAACATTCTATTTGAAATGTTCAATATGCATTTGATAATGTGGACTGAAGCTCAGAAGAATTACTGGGGCTGGATATATGGATGTTCCAATTCCAGCTTTAATGTATCCCTTTATATTTTTAAATTTACACATATGTTTGACTTTTCTTTCCTTGCAACCCATTTGCTTCCTTAATCAGTACATTTGGATTTCATTAATCTAATGATATATCTCTTAT